>NW_025421485.1:2500000-3125000 GCF_011764305.1 Mustela putorius furo
GGATTGAAATAGATGAAATTATAAGTCTTTCTAGTGTGGGTGGTGTTAAGGGGCATCTGGAAGCTAATTGATTATTTTTTTTTTTTAAGATTTATTTAGTTAATATAGGGGGATGGGGGTGAAAGAAACAGAGTCTCAAGCTGACTCAGCAGAGTGCAGAGCAAACTCAGGGCTTGATCTCATGACCCTGAGATCAAAACCTGAACTGAAACCAAGAGTTGGACACTCTACCGACTGTGTCACAAAGGCACCCTGCTAATTGTTTCTTTAATAGAAGTCATTACTAATAAAAAGATTTCCTCCATAATAACCATTAGAACTTCTATCAGTATACATTCTGAAGGTCATTTAGTGGTACATATTATTCTTTATATATGGGCAAAAGAAAGACAGCCTTGGAAAAAGAATACTTTATCACTTGACTTTTTTTTTGTTTTTTTAAACAAACCCATTCAGTGTTCTCCTTATCCAGGTTCTTCAAAGAAGGACAACCAATAAAGAGAGGGGAAGGAAAGAGAGGGAGAGAGTTGGTGAGGTTGACTGATTTTAAGAAATCGGCTCAAACAATTATGAAGGCTGGCAAGTTCAAAATCTGCAGGATACGTGAGTAGGCTGTAGATTAGGGAAGGGCTGATGTTGTAGTTTGAGTCCTAAGGCCATCCACTGTTGGATTTCCTCCCTCTTTTGGAGAATTAGTCTCTGTTCTATTAAGGCTTTCAACTGATTGGACAAGGCCCACCAACATTATGGAGGGTAATGCGCTTTACATAGTTGAATTAAATGTTAGTTTCAACAACAACAGCAACAACCCTTCACAGAAATCTAGACTAATGTTTAAATAAATACCTGAGTACTGTGGCTTAGCCCATTTGGCACATAAAATTACCATCACAAGCATATACCCTGAGTCATTCACTGTGTTTATGTTATATATTCAAAGACAAAAGAAACAAAACAAAATAGGTTTAGGTAATCTAATGGGGAAGGAAACAACCACTCAAATGGTTGCAACACTGTGAGATACTTATGCTAAAGGAGAGGTCTGAGAGCTAGAATGCAACAAAGAAATGCCCTTGATTGTTGCTAAGGGCATGAACAAGGAAGGCTTCATAGAAGGGGGGTAGATATTTTCTGCCCAGTATGTCACTGCATGATATAGATTTATTATTATTCAATTTCAACACTTTAGAACCTTGAGCAGGTCACTTCTCTGGGCTTCAGTTCCTTACCTTTAAAATGGGGACAGATCTCTACCTGGTAGGTTATTGTGGGGGGTTGAAAATAATGTATGGAAACTATTCAGCATAGGATTTGTGATATAATACTGATCCTAAGATATTATCCAGCTGGGTCAGGTCTTTGACAGCCTGTCTATGTTCATTCCCTCTCCTACCTGACAGAGTGTCTGCTCTTGAATATTTAATATTTTGCTACTCTGAGTCCAGCCTGAAATTGTATCCTTCCATACTGATCCCCCTGCTTAGAAAATCCATTATCTGTAGTGTGGTTGGCTAACTCTTCTTATAATTAAACTCTTAGATGACATGCTACCTCCTCCAGGAAGACTTACATGGTACCAGCCCTCCAGGCTTCCAGGAACTGCTTCCTCTCTTTATAACAGTTATCATCTCTGCATCATGGGAGGCAGTGAGCTTCAGAGCTACATAGTTTTATTTCCCTCAGAATGTGCGAAGAACATGACGCGAACTGGATGATGAATGTTTATAATGGAATAAATAGGACAGTGAGGTGAAAAGGGCCACCAAGAGCACCTGGGTGGTTCATAGTTTAAGTGAAAAACTCTTGGTTTTGGCTCAGGTCAAGACCTCAGGGTCGTGAGATTGAGCCCTGCATCAGGTTCCATGCTCAGTGCAGAGTCTGCTTGAGATTCTGTCCCTCTTCCTCTCTCTCTGCCCCCTCCCCAATTGTGTGCATGTGAGTGTGCACACACTCTCTCTCTCTCTCTCTCTCTCTCCCCATCAAATAAATAAATAAATAAATAAAATCTTTAAAAAGACAAACAAAAAAACCCCTTCAAATGTACAGGCAATACACCAAAGAAATATTTCTCACAGAAATAGTTTCTATATTAATTTAAATATGCTGTCTTTGGGGTGCATGGGTGGCTCAGTGGGTAAAGCCTCTGCCTTTGGCTTATGTCATGATCCCAGGGTTCTGGGATCAAGCCCTGCATCGGGCTCTCTGCTCTGCGGAGAGCCTGCTTCCTCCTCTCTTTCTGCCTGCCTCTCTGCCTACTCGTGTCTTCTTACAAACTTGTTCAGTGAATTTGGGCATAAGTATTTCTCATTTTTGGTACCCATTTCCTTGTCTATAGTAAAGACTGACTCAGATTACAGTACAATAAAGCCTGCAGTTCTGAATCTGTGTTTCTTTGAAATAATCCTGTGGTAAAAAGGTAAATATTTTCTTATTGCACATTTACTGAAACTAAGTCCTGTGTAGATCACATCCACGTGTGGACATGCCTCTGGCTGGCAATTTCCAGAACATTTCTTCCTTCAAACTCATCAGCCTGCTGTCTCCACATCCCATGTACCTGTGTGAGGCAGTGTGTGTGTCCTGTCCATGCACTCAGAGGCAGCAATGATCTGGCTGTCTTCCCTTCACTCTTCTCCTAGTCAGAGGAGTGCTTAATATTCGTAGGGGTCAGCAAAGCACTTTACGTTTCCAGAGAAAAGAGTGAATTAAAATTCAGGATGTTATTTTCTTTCAAAGTCGAAATCTCTTGAGTTCTAAGTGTATACATAGATACCATATAAATGCTTAGTCCTATGTATTTATAGTAATCATTCATAGCAACATATTTAATAATTCCTTATGACCATATCATCTCATATCCCCACCAACCAACTAACCCCACCATGGTACGAGTCTTCAAGTTTTCTGTTCCATTTACACTTTATATACACATAGGCATCAATCCATCTGATTGTGATTATTAAAAAATACCTTTGCACTGGGGAGCCTGGGTGGCTCAGCCAGCTAAGTGTCTGCCTTCAGCTCGGGTTATGATCCTGGGATCCTGGGATTGAGCCCTGCTTCTGGCTGCCTGCTCAGGGGAGAGTCTGCTTCTCCCTCTTCCCCTCACTCTACTCATGCCCTCTTTCTCTCCCTCAAATAAGTGGATAAAATCTTTAAAAAATACCTTTGAATTGCTTTAGGTCAGTGGTCACCTCTGTAGGCAGGTTTGCCCCCAGAGCACATGTAGCAATGCCAACCAACATTTTTGGCTGCCATAACTAAAGGGTGGGGTGGAGGGAGCACCTAGTGGGCGAAACCCATGGATAATGCTCAATGTCCCATAATGCATAGGACAGAGAAATCCTTGCTCAAACTTACAATAATGTTGAGGATGAGGAACTCTGCCCTGAATCAATCACAGTACTTGGCATATCATACATGGTCTCGAAATATTTGTTGACTCTATGGAAAAGTCTCACCTCCCTATTCAAAGTAAGAAGTAGGGTACATGAATTCACAATGCTCATTTCCTATAGTATGCTCATTTTCATGTTAAAAGGAAAGAGCTAAGGATGCCAAAACTTGTTACTACATTGAGGGAATTTATTCTGAAAATGCTTTTTTTTTTTTTAATAAAGTACAGTTTCTCCAAATAGCACTTAGACCTCATGAAGGTATTTTTTTTTTTTCAGGCACAAAATAGATTACCATCCACTCTTGCCCACTTTAGTAAAAACTATAATGCAGTTAAAATTAATAGAAAAGAATGATCTCCATTAGAATGTTGCCAGTTACCTGAATATCTAAACATTCAGATCAATGAATATTTAGATGGCCTGAACAAAATGACACTCTTAGATCAAAAGCCCACTAATGCTGAAGTATACTTCGGATTAAGTTAATTGCAACCCAGGAGGAATGATACTAACCAATGTTATTCAATGAAATCATTATAATTTTAAAAAGCCAGGCAGAATCAAGAGTCTTTAGGGAGTTCTATCAGGTTACAAACTTATGAGTTCAACATACTTGATGAAGTAGAATGTGTTTACAAAGAACAGCTGAATTAGCCAAAGGATCATGAGGAATAAAATGAAGGAAGCAGCATCTATCTTGGTGGAAAGCATGACGGTAAGACCTAAATTTAAGTCCTGGATTTAAATACGTTTTTGCCTCATTGAAACTATCAATTTCTTTATGATCATCATTATTATTGTTATATTATCATGATTTCTTTAAAGCCTCACATAAAAAGAGATGAACATAAGAGCCAAAAGTGAAAATAAAGTGAAGCTAAGGAAACCTCTAAGAAAAAGAAAATGTATAGGTAAAACTTCCTTACACTAAGTATAGATTGTCTTAAAAACGTTTGCATCACCTCACCCAGTTCTTGGAACATGTAAAGAGGTATGTGTTTTTAGTAATTTTCAAGAAAAGAAGAGACCCAGGGACATATAAGTTAAACAATCAACCAAGGATATCAGTGATGGAGGCAGGAGTTGAAATGCCAACTCTTCATGATACTCTTCAGAGCTAGTAAGGAGAATGAGTGGGTTTAATGTTAAGTCCCCCAATGCCAAGCCCTTTTAATTTATACCCCTGTTCACGGAAGACTGGCACGCACACAATAATAACCAGTCCAGAAGCCGCCTAAAAACTTTAGTGGGAGTCTGGTATTAGTACCTGTGATTTTAGCCAAATTTCCCCAAACTAGAAGTTAATTCATCATGTGTAGAAAGAGTTCACACATACCTTTACATAATGGAATAGGATTCTGGAAAGAGAGTAAGGAATATGTAGGGTATCCTTAAGGAGAGTGCTTTTGGGCAAGAAACTTCACTTTATGGACTCTGAGAAGCTGTGTAGGCTGTTCCCTGGGCCATCTGGGGCCAAAAGGCAAAGTAAACCTGAATTGAGAGATCTTGAAGATATTGTCTTTGTTTTATTAGCTGAAACAATCATATAGAAAGAATATTTTCTTTTTATTTATTTAACAAATTTTAATTTGTCTATTAATATGTTCCAAGGAACTCTGTTGCTGGTAGTGAGAAAGATCACACAATTCAGATAAGATCCTTGCTTTCATTAAGCTTCCAAAATAGACTCGTGAGAAGTACCGTAACTTATGATACTGAGAAGTACAATTTGGAGAATAAAATATGGTGAGAGAGTGAGCATGTGCCCAGGAGTGGGGGAGGGGCAAAGGGAGGAGGAAAGAAATCATCAAGCAGACCGCCCCTCCCCCCCAGCCAAGGAGGGGCTTGATCCCAGGACCCTGAGATCATGGCCTGAGCTGAAATCAAGAGTCAGAGGCTCAACGGGCCGAGCCACACAGGCGCCCCCAGGAAATACATGATGAACATTTGCTCTGATATCATATGTCTTCGGGAAACTTATCCTCATCTTTGAAACAATTAAGAACACAAAATTCGGAGGGGGCAGTCCCCTGTAGCATCACCCAACTCTACTAACTGTAATTAGCTGGAGATGAATGGGACAAGAGTGAATATTTGAGAACACGGAGAACACTTCGGAGTGTCAATGTCGCAGGTTACTTGGGGGCTGGAGGGGCCATGCGGGACTTAACGCAAACTCTTGAGTTTCTGGTTCCTTCCCTGTGGAAATGACTGATAATATGTTCCAAATAGTTGTTTTGATTAAAGAATTAATAAGAGACTCTTAGAACAAAGTAGGTGCAGAATAGTCACCATTTCCTTTCTGCCCCGTCCCACGTGTCACACTGACTCGTAAAGACGACACTGGAAGACCTTGAACCCACCTGCCACGAACACATGGCCTCTACAGCTGCCTGTGGAACTTCTGAGAAAACCCTACAAACTAGCTGCAGGATGGGGCTCCACCTCAGGCAAAGAGAGAAAAACCGAAGACCCAAGGAAGTGGGGGGGAAAGGCTGCGACACAAGGCTGCCATCATCCCAAACCCGGGAGCCTCCCCGCCACGCCGGGAAGGTTGGCTATCCCACAAGGGGCGCCCTGACTTTTACGATCTGCACCCGAGATGAGCCCCCACACATCCAGCTTTGAAAAACCCTCAGGGCTGGCGGCCAAGGGAGCCACAAGGCCGCGAGGAGCGGCCAAGCATCTGCTCGTTCAGAGCCGCTGCCCCGCTCAGCCGCCCACGACCCAGCGCTCAGGCTTCGGGTGAACGAGGCTCCAGGGCGGCTCCCAAGGCATGGCCCCCGGCCGCAGGCCTTCTGGGAGGTCCTCCCGCGACCGAGGCGGACCCGCCCCAGCTTCCGGCCCCGCTCAGGTTCGCCGCGACTACCTAGACACGCCCACCCTCCATCCGGCCATGCGCAGACGGCTCTCGTTCTGCCTGCGCGGGAATAAGCGCCCCTGGCCTCCCTCCAGCAGGGGGCGCCCTGGTGGGCTCTGCCTCCACTCTGGGAGCCCCGGCACCACGTGAGCGGAGTTTTGCCGCGCCCGAGTGGGGGTGCCCCTCGGACAGGCGCCGCACGCCCTCAGCCCCTCGGGGCAGTTTGAAATGAAACAGGCTCCTCGGCCAACTCCGGGGCTCGCCGACACGCGGGCGGGGGAGGAGGACTTGAAGGTCAGGTTCACGGGCTCCCCAGTGGCTGCTTCGGGCTGGGAGACGGCGTGTTCTCGGCTGCCCGCGAACCCGCAGAGGCTGGAGCGCGGTGAAGAGGCGGGAATCCGCGCCGCACGACGGAACGGGGTGACACCTCGGGAGAAAGGAACGGGCTTGCCCGCGAGGACTCCGACTTACAGGGCAGGCTCCAGCCAGCAGGTGTGCCCCGCGTTCTGCTCTTGCCCGGGCCGCGGTAGCCACTTCTGTGATGCGGTGAGTTCACGCGGCATGGCCGGAAGGACCTCGGAGGAGGCAGGTTTTTTTTTTTTTTTTTTTTTTTTTTTTTTTAAAGATTTTATTTATTTATTTGACAGAGCGAAATCACAAGTAGATGGAGAGGCAGGCAGAGAGAGAGAGAGAGGGAAGCAGGCTCCCTGCTGAGCAGAGAGCCCGATGCGGGACTCGATCCCAGGACTCTGAGATCATGACCTGAGCCGAAGGCAGCGGCTTAACCCACTGAGCCACCCAGGCGCCCGGAGGAGGCAGGTTTTAAGGGGGTCCTGGGCGAGCCCAAGAATCGTGTGTCAGGGGAGTGGGTTTGAGCCTCAGGGAGGCCTTTACTGGTTCTCGAAGCGTGTTCCTCGGAGCCGCAGCCTGAGTCGCCCTTGGGGACTAGTTAGAAAAGCGATTTCTTGGGTCGTGCGTCGGAGCTGGGACTCCGCTCCGGGGCGGCCCGAGCAGGCCGCGTTTGCACAGACGCCTGTGATCCGGGGCACCTCCAGGTTTGCAAACCACCCTTCAGACGGATGGTTAGGGAAGGAAAGGGTAGAGTCGTTTGCAGTGCGATGGTGGAAGCATGCCGTTCCCACCCTAAAGGATGCGGTGCATGGAAAGCTGAGTACAGATGGATGGTAGAGAGATGATGGATACTCAGGGCACCCCCGTCGCAGATCAGGGTTGCTTGCTACCTATCTCGCAACTCGTTTTACTTTTACTCCCTTTGCTTCTCACTGCCCTAAAAAGCAGCTTGACGATATTCTATTGGGTAATTTTAGGTAATAGTAATCATATTTTATTTTTATTTTTTTAATTTAATTTAATTTTTTTTTCAGTGTTCTAAAATTCATTGCTTATGCACCACACCCAGTGCTCCATGCAATACGTGTCCTCCGTAATACCCACCACCAGGCTCACGCACCTGTTTTTATTCACTTTCACTTTACCTAACTGCAGAAAAAACCATTTTTTTTTTTCCTGTAGAGTAATTAAATCAACGTCAGTGGAATGCCCTTAGACTTTGACCAGAGCTGCTGTATATATGATGTTGAGAGAAGTTATCCAAGGGCTGGAAGCATCCTTTGCAGGTGGAGCTTAATCCAGGCTCCACTATCATTAATTAACACTTTGTAAACTCTAAAATGCCATTTAAATATTAATTATCGCCTGTAAGAGGATCAGACATATGCTCCGCTAATCTCGCTGGAGTCTTGCTTTACAGTGATTTTGTACTTTACTTGCTCGTAACATACGTGCTCTATTGGATAGATTTGGTAGATGGTGTCCCCTGGAGATTAAGCATCACGGCTCAGTGACAAAGAGAACAAAATCTGTCCCGTGGTGGGCATCTCGGTGATGCTCATTTACTGAGTGCCATGTATGGATCTTGTTGTGGGTTTACAGACATTCTGTGGACCCTCACAGCTCTACTTTTACTCTGGTATTATTCTATATTAAGTTGAAGAAGTTGAACCTTGACTTTAGATAAAGTGGAAATCTTCAAAACTAGGGAAACTGTGATTAAAACCCAATTCTGGTTGCTTAAAAGTTCTTGCTTTTCTGCCCTTTGGAGTCATAACCGTGAAAACAGTTTGGTCTCCATTGTGCACCCTCCATGCTGGGCGAATGGTCTGTGGAGATGGGGACATTTCTGGTTTCCTGTTTCTAGTCCACCTCCCCCGCCCCTCTCCCAGCCAGTTTTAGTTCCAATGCCCTCTTAGAAGCCTTAAGTTAAACGTTCTGCACTTGTTTTTTCTTTTATCAAATAAATAAAATAATATATAATATATAGAGTGCAGTAAAAATAAAAATGTATTTAAAGGTATCACTAGTAGACTAATAGGTGATTTTTTTAAGATTCTCTGGTTTGCCAATGTTCTGTAATGACCATATATTACATAAATTTTGGTAAGTACATTTATTTTCCAAGGAGAAGCATTATCTGCCAGCCTTCTATAAAATGTATTCAATATCTCTTGTTCTTAAAAAAATCCTATTTGCCTCTCCCCTCAACTTGTGTATTGCTGCCCTATGTCAGATTAAAACAGAGGTATGAGGCCGTAGAGGATAAGTAAGGGGACCATTTCTGAAGTCTTAAAATAATTAAAATTTTAAAGGGAAAAACGAAAGGCATGTACCAAAAAAGGACCTTACATACCAAGTTTGGAATCCAAATCCTTGGGAAGATTTCCTTGGCAAGTTTTTACAGATATGATTTGAGATCTTATTGATATCTGCGTTGTCATTCCTGTAGAAATAGGCTTAAACTACCAACATCTATCCTGCTTACTTCAAACTCCCACCATGCACTCCAGTAAGTCTGCCCTGGTTCTTTCCAGCCAGAAACTCTATATACCTTCTCTGTATTTGGTGGGTTCTTTACCCTTGTTTTTCCAAGGACACATGCCTAACAAAGTGTTGTCTAGGAGGACGGGGTTATTACTACACTTCTAAAAAGAAGTGTGGAGAAGAAAGAAAAAGAAATAACCTATATTCTCGTCTAAAAACATCAGCTGTTAGTATTTTGGTTTTCTTATGTTCACTACTTTTTTCAGTGTTTATTTGGTGTGTATTTTTGTTTACCTAATTAAAGTTAACATGAAAATACAACAGTATGTAGAAATAACCAGAATTTACATTTTAAAGTGATGATATAATATGGTAATTTTTCAGGTCACCAAATTCTTCAGGATACATCATTTTCTAACGTGGTAGCGTAGGTTGTCATTGATTGCTACTCATCATACTAGAATACAAACTGGATGAAACCATAAATTGTGTCTGAATTGTGCATTTCCCCCAGGGTCTCCTGATAGTAGATATTCAGCAAATAGTTGTGTACTGAATGGCTTTCACTTTTATTGCCTTTTGGAATCCATGAAATACATTGTGTCCTTTAACAATGACAACCCCTTAGGAAAGAGTAGACCTTTTTACTTATTTCATGGGTAATTTAACTTCTGGAAGTGAGAAGTCAAAAAGACTTGACCATCCATCCTGAGCTTTTGTCTCAGAGCTGGTGTTCTTTCTTACAAGACAGGTTGCCTTAAATTGAAAGAATGAATTTGAAAGGGTTTGTAACTTGGAATCACACTCTATATGATGGCCAACCAGCGCTTCCCAGTGATATTCAGGATGTGAATACTCTGAGAAATTTGAGGCATTTCTAATGAATTGGTCTAAAAATCTTCCAAGCACATAGTGTGCCAAAGTCATTATTTTGATGAATAGGCCCTAAACTTTTAAAAAATGAAGCTGTGATGACAAATATCAAATCTTTTAAACAAAATCAAATTCAGGAGTTCAATTTAAATCTTGGCAAAGTTTCAGGCACATTAAAAGAAAATTAAATGAGTTTTAGGAAGCAGAGCATTCATATTTTACCTTTATTTTTAAACAACTCTTAAAACCTCTACCTTTTCGTTTCCTGACCCCAGAGAGAAAAGGCCCCTTTAGCAGCAAACTGTCTGCCCTCAGACATATTAATTAAAATAAATGGAAGAACAAGAAGTTTTTATTTTAAAAGCTTTTTCAGTAGTGAAGAAAGTATATCGCTAAGAGTAAGCAATTAGAAATTATGGCTGAGTTGTTTCAATTTTTATTTTTGTAAATATATGGAATCTTATTTTCAAGGGGAAGTTAGACAGTAAACAGTAGCTACTATTTTTTAAATATGTACTGTATGAGAGTTATAGTTCTAGGCTTTTTAATACATTAAGTCACAAGTCTTCCAAGGCAGCTGTTAGTATCTTTGTTACATAGATGAGGCCATAATCCCTGAGATGGTAAGAATTCTTGCCATAGTTGTGTGCCTGTTACCTGGTGAATCGTGATCTTTGACTTTAGAATATCTGCGCTCTGCGCACTACCCAGCCGTCACTAAAATCCACAAGTCACTGTGTTTAAAAAATGTAGAATTTCTATGACAGTACATACTGTGTCTATTTTAATGCACAGTTAATATTTTACATTGTCTACCATCAAGAAAAATGGTACTCTAAAAGGAGAAGTCATGTTTTTCCTTGAGCTTTCTATACATCTTACAAACAGATGTTTATCCCAGGAGTATGTGCTCTAGTTTGAGAAGAATAATCAATGTGCCATGTATTAGGTGCTCGTTGTGAAGAAGGATTATGCGAAGGACTTCACACTCATGATTTCTCCTGATCCTCAGAGAAATCATTGAGACACAACTTTTTGAGATCTATTTATATAAAATATCCTGTGGCTTATCATTTAATAGCATCATTAATTTCCCTTAAACTGAGTTGCTTTGTAAGTCACACCAAGTATGAGCTTCAGGTTATAGAACTTCTGTGGTTGATTTGTTTCCCCAAAGTGTAGAGATAGTGCCCCATGTTGGGGGATGGGGTGAGTCATTACCGGCAGTGAGTAGGATTTCAGAACTTTTTGAGAAAGACCATTGGATACATGAAACTGTAAATACTGCATTTACCAGATTATATTTCTTTTTTATGGAACATGGAAACTTTTATGTTAAAAGGAGTTAAATTTTGTGACGTTAACTGTCATTTAATAGTTAACTAAAAATAACAGGCTGAATTTATTATATATGGGAGTAGACATTTTTGCAAAACAGAAAATTCATGGAAATGTCGGGTATCTAACGGACTATATTAGGTTAAGTAGAATAATGTGTTTTACTCTTTAGCCACATTTTTAAATTGTTTACGTCTTAAGGTTTCTTTGACAACAATTTTATTTGATTTACACAGAGCCAAAGGCTTGGAATGAGCCTACCCTTTTAACTGATCACGGATGCTCATAGCATCCATTGCTGTGGGAGAATGGGAGGTCAGCTCTTAAACACTGTGGCTTTGAGGCCTTAAAGGTTGTTTTAAAGTCAAAAGTTAATAAATGGAAGAGATTGTGCTTAAATGATTTGACTTTAAAGGATTTCAGTTCCCAAATTAACTTCGAATTTTTTGTTTGAAAAGTAACGGACAGGTGTGATAATTTTGCAAGTGAGCATAGACTGAGGTAATCCGTTACACATCTCTAGTTGTAACAGGGAATGTGGTCAGTGCCACTGGACCCAGACAGCTATTGTTCTGAGGCCAAAGACAACAGGCACTTGATGAACTACTGATTCTTCTACATGTATACCCATTTCAGGAAAACTTGGTTGTCAACATTGACCAGTTATTGGGGGGGCGATCATTGTTCATTCATTCATTCATTCATTCCCCCTAACGTTTTCAGTCTGTTTTTAAGTGAGTTGATTTATTTCCATCTCTTCCTCAATTGAGCAAGGATTACCTCCTAGGCACGGTGCTAAGTGCTGGTTCTGTAGTGTGACGAGGCAGTTTTTTCACTCATCAAACAGATATGCGGAGGCAGAGAGACATTCAACTGATTAAAAAAAAAAAAGGTTAATTACACTTCATTGAAACAGAGTTAACAGGGAATTCTAGGCCTTTCTGAAGAGAAGACATTTGAGGTGGCATCTGCATAAGCCCAAGAGTGAAAAAATGGTATGTGAGATCAGAATGGGCCACCTAGATAAGTGGTTTGAGGTGAAAATGGCCTTAAATAAAGCCAATGTAGCTGGAACAGGGAGAGAAAGTAGTATAAGATGAGTTTTGAAAAGGAAGGTGGAATCTGTAAATTATGAAGAATATTAAGCCATTACATTAGACTCCTAGGACTGTGGCAACCAAGTATCAGACTGAGTCACCTAGAATAACAGTTTATTCTTCCACAGTTCTGGAGGCTTGGTGTCTGAAATCTAGGTGTTTGTGGGTTTGATTCCCAATCAGGGCACTGGCGGAATACCATGGCATTGCCATGCCATGACTCTCCCCTGGTTTCTGGTGGTGACTCCCAGTACTCAGCCTTCCTTGGCTTGTAGCAGCATCTCTCCATGTCTCTGCACTTCTTTTTCTTGTGTGATCCTGTTTCTTCACAAGGCCAACTTTTCACCCGGACAGCTGTCATATGGGGTTAGGGGCTCACCCTACTGTAGTTTGATCTGTTTGGTTATATCTGCAATGGTCCTATTTCCAAATGTGGTCACATTCTGAGTTTCTGGGGATTACGACTTTGATATTATCTTTTATGGGGTGACACATTTCGATTCATAGTAGCCCTATCAGGGGATTTTTATTTATTTAAGATCAAGAAGAAATCACTGAAAAAACTCGGGCATCCGTCTGATAATTTTTGGCAGAATTTAAAAAGGCAACAGAAGAAAAAGAAAGCAAATTAGTAAGCTTCTGCAAATACCTTGGGATGGTTAGAGATAATAGAGGCTTAGGCTAAGACTGCAATCCTAAAGATAGAAATAGACACATTTGACAAGAGCATCATAAGAGGAGAAATAGATTTGAGGAGAGCAGCAAATCAATAAATCATTATGGACTTGTTAAGCTTGGCACACTATGAGACACAAAGGAGAAATGAAAGTAAGATGTTGGCCCCGGAGGAGCATCATTCAAAAGGGAGGCTGACAACATAGCTCTAGAACTCATAGGCACACACGTGGCGCTCCAAGAGATGAGAATGGTGGTCTCGTTAGGAGAGGAGAGGAAGGATGGTGGGGTTCTGGGCTGAGTCCAGTCCAGGTAGGGGAGGAGGGCATAGTGGCCTCAGAAGCAAAGGGAAGAACAGACAGGCCATAACAAGCAAACAAGAGAATAGGGTGGTATAAATTAAGAGACGGAAGTGTTTCCAGGAAGGAAAGTTGAAAAGTGCTTACTCAGCTGCTGAGAATGACAGAGATGAGTGCTGCATTGGCAGAACAGGATCAGAGAGCCGCCATTTTTTTTTTTTTTTTCAATCTCACAAGAGAATGCCACACTTAATGGAATAAATTCTCCTATAAGTAGTAAAATAGCACTATATGTATAAGGAAAGCTTGATAATGTAGATGAAACACCTTAGACTGATTTTGTTCCTGGTACAGACAAACGTCAAAGTCATAAATCAATAGGGTTAAATTTATAAGGCCCGGAATAAATCCCAATCTCTTTTTTAAAGAGTTTGTTGAGTCCTGCAAGTCTCCAAGCATATTTGGCAGGAATAATTGAGGGCAGTTACTTTGTATAGAAATGACTGATATGTATTTCTCAATTTTCAGGAATCATCAAGTAATCTTTGAAGTCGAAGCTTTATTTTTTAAATTTTTTAAGGTTTTATTTATTTATTTGACAGAGAGAGAGAGATCACAAGTAGGCAGAGAGACAGACGGGGTGGGGAGCAGGCTCCCTACTGAGCAGAGAGCCCGATGCGGGGCTCGATCCCAGGACCTTGGGATCATGACCTGAGCTGAAGGCAGAGGCTTAACCCACTGAGCCACCCAGGTGCCCTGAAGTCAAAGCTTTAATTGTGTTTATATATATATTGCACTATTTCATGGTATCACATGGATTTTAACTTTTTTCCTACCGTTACATTTGCTTCTCCTTTATTTTCTTAGTGGAGGGTTTATAGAGTAGTCCAGAGGGCTCAGTATGAAAGAGGCATCAGTGGTATGAGCTGTGACCAATAGTGAAGGACATTCTATGCCTGAAATCATTTATATTAATTTTCTGAAACAGTTTGGAGGCCTCCCAAACAAAACGAAGCAAACAAAAAAATAGAGCAAACAAACAAACAAACAAAAAACCTTGATCTAGCGTCTCGAAGTTTTATGGACTAGCTCTATAAGCTAAAAGTACATTTTCATAACACTGGGAACATAAAAGTCTTAAGAAACTTGAATGAGCTTTTGAGCATACCCACAGAATCCTAATTCTTTCCATACTTCAATTTATTGGATTCACCCAATAGTACAATATTTTTCTCTCCTTCCAAAGACTTGTCTACCTGCTGTTAAGAATTGGACAAGATTTACTGATTTGGCTGCCTACTGGTGTGGTGTCTTTAAGTGCTGAATATAAATCTTTAATCACACTGCTTAGAGTGACTTCTACTTCTTCCTAGTATTTCATTTGTGAATAGGAAGAAAAGGCTACTGAGACTATATTATTGATGTTTGCAATGCGTGTTTTTCAACACTTTTGGCGAACCAGTTGCTTTTTTCAACAATTTTGGAGACCCAGTTTATTTGTTTGTTTGTTTGTTTTTCCTATTTGAGTGTCACCAGTACTTTCTAGAAAAACCACCTTAGAAGAAAGAAATGGCCTACTCTCCAAATAAAGGCAAATGTGCTAAAAGATGACAAGTTTGAGATGGGGCATCTGACCAGCACATCTTCTCTTTTAATCTCTGGTGAACGAACGTACATACTCGAAATAAGTGTTATTTGTTTATTTACCTAACTTCACTCTTCAGTTCAGGATTACGTCAGATGAGTTCTCATTTGGTATTGCTAAGAATTCTAGGACATTACTGGAATAACTGGGCATCCTAAAGACTAGCTTGTGGAAATACACCTAAACTTTTCTGCTCAAGGTGTTAGCACTGTCTGACATTCCTCTTTTCACTCTTTCCACAAGCCCACCTACTTCTTTTTCTCTATTGCCTTTCTTTCTTTTTGGATACAGATGATTTATTATAACAACTTAATTTGTGGTTTATTATAACAACTTAATTTGGCACTGTTATGAAGTATATATTGCAGAGTTTTCATGTTAGTTTCTCAGACTGCACAATTTTAAATATGCTTAAGGAAAAACAACTACCAATGCCCCTTCCATCAGGGAAGTAATAAGTGCATCCTACAAATGGAGTGGAATGCCAGAGATAGTAAGGTATGTGCACTTTGGAATAAGAGTTTGGAAATCAAATTCTCTTCATCCCATTGGCTGGCTTTGTGTTTATGGAGTTAGTAATCAGTTTCCCCACAATGTCAGTTTACCCATCTATATAAACAAAACAAACAAGCAATCAAAACCCAAAACAGATTCAGAGAGTTTTAAGAACTTTATCAAGAATAGTTATAAGAATATTAAGAAAGAATGTAGGTGAAAAGCCTAAAAGTTAGTAGGTACTTAATTAAGGTAAACTCTTCCCCTTCTTTCTTAAAGAAAATCTTCAGGAAGACCAGCTGGTACTGTGTTTTTAAGCAACAAAAGGCCTTTAAGAGAAGAAATCTTGTTGTTTTTAAAAATATTATGATTATCATGTTTTTAGTAAAAACTTGTGCCCAATGCTAGAATAAATATTATTCTTGGGACATTTGGAAATTTGCTTTCTAGAAGCATCCTATTATTTTAAAATGTCATCAGTAAGTAGATTACCAAATAATTTTTACTAAAGTGCTTGCTATTACTTATTCATTGTTATTTTACTATTTTAAGTGTTAAGAGTTATAATTATGAGAGAGGACGACACATGGTATTATCAGAACAAACACTATGTTCAGTTACTCCAGTTTTTTCTGCATACATATTCAAAAGGCCATTTTCCCCCAAGATCCTCACCTGAAATCTAAGGGAAACTGTGGGGCGTTTTTGGCTATTTCCTGGTAAAAAATCTCCATGGTACTCTTGTTGAGTAACTTGACTAGTGCAATAAAATAATTGCCTTTTTTCTCTCTTGGGTCACTAATCAGTTCATCAACCACACTATGAATAGGAGTATGGTTGACCTGTCCATCTTCCATGATCTAGTGTGTTCTAGCTCATCTTGGTAACTGTGGTTTCTAATATCTCCAGGGTTAGAAGTAGATATAAGAAGTGATTTGAGGCCCACAATTCCGAGTGCAGCTACTTCTCATTTGCTCCAACACCAGAGCGTGCTGGTTGCCACAAACCCTGTTCGTTGGCTTTCTGAATCAGGAAATAGGCACCACTGCTTATTGTCTTCCAAGTCTTGATAATAGCTTTTTCTAAAATACTTCCCTAATCTTGAACTGTTTTTACAACCTCCCTCTTTAATAGGATGGAAGTGAATGATCAAGGAGATGTTAACAAACTTTTTAAAATATATTTTTTAATTTTTAGGGAAGTTTTATATTCATGGTAAATGAAATGGAAAGGACAGACAATCCTCATATACCTTCTGACCCCACATATGCACAGCCTGCCCTACTCTCAATATTTGAACCAGAGTGGCATATTTCTTACAGTAGATAAAACATACCATATTGATGAATTGGAAGGCTCACCATGTTAGAAAGGTGGCCAAATTAAGTTTAACATAGTTCGTATAAAAAATATTAACAAGAAATTTTGTAGATATTTTGTAGGTATAGACATGCTTATTCTAAAATATTTTAAAATATGAGTGGAAGGAAATCATGACATCTGTAAGAAAAGACCTAACAAAAACTATAAGAACTCTGAAAAGGAAGATTAATTTTTTTCAGTGGTAAGGTTTACTAAATATCTCCTGTAATAACACAGTACTAGACATGGAGTAGATATGGATAAATGGAACAAAAATAGACCCACACAAATATGGCCAATTGACTTTCATGATATTGCAAAAGCAATTACATGGAGGAAAGATTGTCTTTTCAGTTGGACATGTAATGACTAGAAGAAGAAAACTTACAGCAAATGTAATACTAAATGTATTACAAACTTAAATATAAGCCAGAAAGCATAAAACTTTTAGGGACAATAAAAGCATTGGAGAAATCTTTGGGACCTAGGACGAGGCCACTTAAACTTGACACAAAGAGCACAAATCATAAAAACAATTGATAAAGTATGCGTCAGAATTAAATATGTTTGTTCTGTGAAGAACTCTGCTAAGGTAAAAAGGTGAGTTACTGACTGGGAGGAAATATTCACAAGCCATATACATGATGAAGAACTTGTGTCCAGTATGTATAACAAACTCTAAAATTCCACAGTCTGAAACTCCCAGTTGATCCAGTTAATAAATAAAAGACAGGAGCAGTCAGTTTTCTGTTAGGATATCCAGAGAGCAAATAAGCATTGAAAAGATTAACATCATTAGTCATTAAAGAAATACAAATTAGAACTCTAGTGATGTATCACTTCTCAGCTACCTTGGCTAAAATAAAAATGGTAATACTGAATGCTGGCACACATGCAGAGAAACTGAATCACTCATATTTTGTTGGTGGTAATTTAAAATGGTAGAAACAATCTGGAAAATGGTTTGTCATTTCCCTTTAAAACAAAACATATGTTTATCATATGATCCACCAGTCACACTTTTGGACATTTTTCCCGGAGAAATACAAGTTTATGTTCACTCAACCCATAAACAAATGTTTATACAGCCCTATTAGTAGTAGATAAAAACTGGATACCTTAAAATGTCTTTCAGCAGGTAAATAATTAAGCAAACTCTGGCACATTTGCATTATGGAATGTAGCTCAGTAATTTAAAAAAAAAGGACCAAACTATTGGTTCACTCAGAAACTCGGATGAGGGGGCACCTGGGTGACTCAGTGGGTTAAGCCTCTGCCTTTGGCTCCAGTCAGGATCTCAGGGTCCTGGGATCAAGCCCTGCATTGGGCTCTCTGCTCAGCAGGGAGCCCTTCCCACCACCACCCCCCCAACCCCCACGTGCTTGCTGCTCTATCTATTTGTGATCTGTCTCTCTCTGTGTCAAATAAATAAATAAAATCTTAAAAAAAGAAATCCTTGCACATGTGAGAATAATCAGGTATGAATATTTATTAGAAAAACTTGGATGGATATCAAGGGAATTATGTTGAGTGAAAGAATCTAATCTCAAAAGAGTACATACTTCTTATTTCCATTCATAAAGCTTTTTTTTTTTTTAAGATTTTATTTATTTATTTGACAGATCACAAGTAGGCAGAGAGGCAGGCAGAGAGAGAGGGAAGTAGGCTCCCCACGGAGTGGAGAGCCCGACGTGGGGCTCGATCCCAGGACCCTGGGATCATGACCCGAGCTGAAGGCAGAGGCATTAGCCCACTGAGCCACCCAGGCACCCCCCCCCTTTTTTTTTTTTGACATAGCAAACTAAAAGAGGGAGAGTGTTGCCAATGGTTAGGAATTTAGGAATTGTTGGGGGGGATAAGCATGTGGCTATAGATGGGGAGCGACAGAGAGCCATGTGGACTGATAGCCATTGTAATTGCATGAAACTCCTCATATGATAGAATTTTGTAGAATTATACACTCACATAAATAAGTGTGTGTGAAGATGGTGAAATTCAAATAACCTCTGTGAGTTGTACCCATGTCAATATCCTGGTTTTAATATTGTATGATTGTTATAAAAGATATTATTATTGAGAAGGCTGCTTGAAGGGCAAGGATCTCCATGAACCTTTTTGTTTTTTGCAATTTTCTGAAAATCATTTATTATTTCAAAATAATAAGTTTAAGATTGTGATTAATACTATCTTATGCATACAGTAACAAAAATAATTTGATATTACATATAAAGCATCCTTAGCTGCTTTCCTAATATATTCTGCCCACTTATCTACCTCATTTTATTTTTAAGTATTACATGGAATTATAAGATTAGCGATCATCCCAAAGGTCTAATAGCGTCTTCTAACTCACAAATAGAGTTAGTAGTAGACTCTGATAATACAATTTTTATAGTGGAACTGTTGTGGTGCACCTCAATATAGCAAAATTCCTACAGTATTATTTGATATAGGTTTTCTGATTTCTATTCTGGAGTTCTTTATACCTGGATGGTGGCCTTGATCTTAAGTCTCATACTAAGACAATTATGGTCTCTTTTCTAATTTACCTTGCATACTTAATCTTGAGAAATTTTCACCCAAGGGATTTTCTTTTCTCCACCTGGGGACTTTACTGTTGCTTAGCATAACTTGACTGAAGGAAGAGTTCTCCCTTCAATTTGCTCTTTTAAATGTTCTCAAACTTTCCTTTAGAATCCTCTCACATTTTTTTTTTTTTTCTGTAAGTTTAGAAGGTCTCCACTTGATCCCCGGGGTGGAAAATGTGCCTTCAACCTTATTTTTAAATAAACTCTCCTTTCTCATCTCAAATTATTCTAACACATGTGGGAAAAAAAAAAAAATGTTTCTATCTTGCTAGAATAGTGTAGTTGTTGAAAGTACCATGTTTCAGTATAATGCATTCACTCTGCTTTACTGAACTTGAAAATATTGTATTGTTAAATGACAGAAATGATGAAGGAACATGTAGGGAATCCATGCAGAAAATCATCTTTCCTGATCAAATAAACCTAAAACAAATCTAACGTTTTGAGCAAATACCCAGCCCAGCTCCAGAAGTTGGCCTGACACAGCAGGTCAATTTCAGTGACTAGCCGGACAAATGTGGGCCTAGGCTGAATACAAGTCATTCTGTGACAGTCTGTGATTGTATCCCAGGCAGTACCTCCAGAGGATTTTTTTGTTTTCTCTTTCTATTCCAGGAAAAAGCTTTTTAAAATTAAGTCTCATAAAGTATTTGATAGGTAGATAAAAAATGAGGTTAATGTAAAAAAAAAAACGGGAGGACGTTGATAATTTTACAGTTAAGATATGGAAGTCAAATATTCAGTCTTAGAAGCAATTCAAATTTGTGTCTTAAATATATATATCAACAGAATGATAGCATGGGTCATTGAAAAAAATATAGATCTTTATTATCTCAGGGAATTGCCCCATGGTTTATGTAGAGGGTGTATTTACAATTTCACCTCTTCTGTCTAGTTTTTACTTCTGAGGGTTCTGGATTTTCAAAATTTGATTGTATCCAAATAAGTGATTTTTTTCTGTACTTTCCAATTTACATAATGTAGATTTCATCTATTTAGTTATTGCTTTAATCTGTCATAGATGACACATGAGTTTGTTGATCTCATCACTATTTCAAAAATGGCAAAAGACCCAGGAAAAGAGATGTGCCCTACGTCACTTAGCAGCTCTAAGGCAGAGCTGAAATTCTAATTCCTGTCCATCTAAAACCATAGCCAATGTTTGTTTCTGATGTATGACATTGTATTACTGAACTCTGTCTCCCTGCAGCTGAAATACCTTTGAGCACACAGAGAAGAATGCATGTCTGTCTAGAGTCCTGAGGAGCCACTGAGCAAACTTCTCCTTTTCTGATTAATCTAGATGGTCTAAGAAGAAAGTCAAGTATAAAAAAGCCTGAATTTAACTAAATCTTTCAAAATGAAGGCATGAAGTTTATTGGTCTCCTCTGCCATAGGTCCCAATTTTTTTTTTTTTTAAGATTTTATTTATTTATTTGACAGACAGAGATCACAAGTAGGCAGAGAGGCAGGCAGAGAGAGAGAGGGTGAAGTAGGCTCCCCGTTGAGCAGAGAAGCCTGACTTGGATCATGACCTGAGCCGAAGGCAGAGGCTTTAACCCACTGAGCCACCCAGGCGCCCCTAATAGGTCCCAATTTTATAGTGTTGTTATTACATTCTAAGTAGAAGTCTGGGAATTTCTGTCATGATTTTTACATGGTGTAAAGTATCGTAGTGTTTGGAGGAGGATGGAAGCTTAAGACTCACCTGGTTTGACTTAATTCACAGTCATTAATTTGCTTTGATAATATTGACTTCCTGTGAAGTTCATAGTATAGAGCTTTTACCTTATTTTATTCTCAAAAAAACTTTTTTTCTTGGAAGTATTATTACTTTAAGGTATCTATACTTTAAGAGAAGGACCCTAAAACTCACAGAGGTTGGACAACTTAACTGGTAGCATTGGCAAGTAGTTAGCAACACTAAGATTTGTGTTCAGACCTGTAGGTTCTAAAAAAATCCAACAAACCAACAACGTAGTCTAAAATGCCCAGTTTCCTTCTTGGTTGGGCTGTCAACTTTTTAATTCAAGAAGTTAAGACACAGAGGGCACAGACTCCATCTCTCCCTTGGTTCCAGAAAGCAAGGTGCAGGGCCAAGGGCTGTCACCCTGGTTTGCCTGGGAGACAGGATTACCACCCTAGTGGGCACAGTCCATAAAGCATCCAGCCAAAGTGGATCATTTTCAAGCTTTAAAATGTAATAGAATTTGCCCTGCCAGGTTTTAGACTTGCTTGGGAACAGTGACCTCAGAATATTACCTTATTTGAAGGTAGAGTCTTTAAAGATAAATTAAATTAAAATGAGATCATATAGGTAGGCCTTAATCCAATAATATTGGTAATCCTTATAAGAAGAGGGAATTTAGACACAGATACAGAGAGAAAATGTGAAGACACTGAGAGAATGGCCAACTGGAGGCCAAGGAGAGAGGCCTGGAACAGAATTTTCCTTCCTAGTCTTTGGAAGGAACCAGCCATACGAACACCTTGATCTGGACTTCTAGACTCCAGAACTGTGAGAAAATACATTTCTGCTGTTTAAACCATCCAGTCTGTGAAATTTTATTATGGCAGCTTCAGCACACAAATAAACGACCCCAAATGGTGTCTTTTTTTCTGCACCTGATTTCAAACAAGGCTTGGGAAGTTAAAAGTAATCCTAGCACGCATGACTGTCCACTTATGAGAGCATGCATTTATGTAAATGTTGCTTAGGTGAAGCCAATAAAATGGCAAAGTGACCTTAGTTGTGTATTTTTTCTCTTACAATGTCTATGCAAGTTGAGCAAAGCAATTATAAACATGCATGATACAGAATGAGAAAGATCATGTCTACCATTCAATCTGGTGGATCAGAGTAAGAGGATTTTAGAGCTAGGAAAACATTCGAGAATTTTATTCCCACCTGAGGTTACATAATGTTCTTGGCCCAAGCTTTTATTTAGGTAGCAAGTGGATGCTAATTATTGCTATTATAAAAATAAAATATTATTTACAATTTTGTGTCACTTTTTTTGCTTTAAAGACTTTCCTTCTAAATTTTTCTTGGCAGGGATTACTGTTTATCAGTGAGACAGAAATAAATCTCTGAAAAAAAGAAAAGAAAAGAAGAAAACTTTTCACCCAAACATGACTAAATCATGAAGTAGCTTTTCTAGGTAGAGGTGTAGCCACAAAAGAGGTCTTAATTTCAGAGTTCATGAACTTTTTATTGCAACTTTAAGAATGTACCAAAACATTTTTAAAGACAGAACCACTTTGTAGGAATAAAGAAATCTTGAAATATTATACTATTTAGTTAGCTGACACATTATTTATGATAAGTTTAACTGATACATAAGGAGCTTAGGCAAAAAGTACAACTTTTCTCCACTAAGAAACTGTGATAAACATGTTTAGGATAGACAGGATAAGAGAATCATTTCGGAACAGAACAGACTGAGAAAGTTGTACCTTTGTGTGGCATGTCCTCCAACCTCACTTCTTTGGGGTAGAGCTTTGTGGGATCCTGAAGAACATTCACTCCACAGCCAGAGTCTCTGGTGAAGTAAACAGCCTTCCAGCTCATCAGAGTGGTCCTGTTGCTGCATTGTTTATTTCCAGAGTCTTGTGTATTTTGAGATTTTCAAGATCTGTTTCCCCCAAATCATACCTCTTGTCTTGGTCTTTTTCCATGCTGTCTACTTTTACCTTTGCAGTGGTTTTCACAGACCTGCTCTCCTTATGATTCCAGTATAGATTTCTCCTTTAGTCTCCATACACATATAATCTGCAACCCACTGGATATTTCTATTTGAGTGTTTAATATAAAGGTACCCTAATGCAACTGTGTCTAAACTCAAACTGTAGTCCTCTCTCTATACCCCCTACTTACCTACAGGGGGAAAAAAATCTTCTTCTTCAGAAATTTGTACACTGGGAACTATCACATAAATCACAAAGTGATTTATGGAGTGTCCCATTCTATAAAAATGTATATCTTACCATTATCTTCTCTTCCCTTGATCCCAACATTCATTCAAATCATGTTTTTCCCCAAAGTGTTAGAAGTATACTTGTTTTGGTTTGCTTGCTTTTTAAATTTAAACTGTCACCTCCAAAAAATAAAAGAAAATTTCACCTCAGTAGTTCCGGTCATTATCCTTGATTTCTAGAATTACTGTTGTTTTTGAAAGTGTGTTCCCAGCTTTCCATATGGCTTCCTTCAATCTGGTTTTCATATTGAATCCAGATTGATCTTTCCAAATAGAAAATCTACTTTTTAAAATTTTTCTTTGCTTCAAGTCCTCGACACACCTGTTGTCTTCAGGATGCCTTCCAGTTTTTTTCAATGAATCCAACACAGTCCCTCATGATTTGTCCCCAGGCTTTCTTTCATTTATACCCCTTCCTATCTAGTACATTAAACTCAAGAAATCAGACTCATGATCCACTTGTAGATTTCTGAAGACATGTTTCTTCCCTCTTTTATCTGTATCTTCTTTGAACAACCTCTTCACATCCTTTAGGGCTCAGGTTTGAAATGTTATTACAAGGGAATTTTTCCTTGATTTTCCAAGACTGAATTCACTGTTCGTGCAAGATGCTGCACTAAGTACTTTGTCATGGCTTAAGCCACAACATTTGTGGGATGTGTGCCCTGTTCTGTTTGCTTCTCTAAACTCCTTGTTGGAAAAGAACAGTATTTTGCTTACCTTATAGATCCAGAACCTATCAGAGTTCTTAGTGCATATCAGACATGCAAAAATTATTTGTTAAAAGTTTGGAAAATAAATGCCTTCCCTCAAGCTTCAGTCCCTTCCGGTGCACTTGGCCTTAATCTAGTCCTCAGACTTAGGTTAATTTTCCGTGCTGCTGGTCCTCAAAATTATGGAAGCTTTTATTGCAGATTTTGACATTATTTAAAAAAAATTAGAACAAGCCTCAAAGCCTAAAAAGCTATGACCTAGGAATTTACATATTTTAATACATGTAGTATATATGTGTTTATTCAAACATTAAATATGGCTGATAATTTACATGTATAGAACTGAAATTGGGAGTGGATGTACATCGAAACAGATAAATTAAGCTCTGTTCTCAGGGTATATGTAGTAATTTCCATGTAGATAGTTAATGTTGATGGCTTCACTAATAAATATTTTTAAATATTTAGGATATTTGGCTGATTTATATAAAATTGCTGATATTTCCTAGTTTTTTGGCCTAAAACACAACAATTTCAATTGCTACAACCTAATGTTTGTCAATAAATTTGGGACATGTTACAAGATTGGCTTGTTTGGATTATGTTCTATAAATAAGTTTCAGCATATTTATCCCTAGTGTAAGAGAAGTCAGAAGTCACCATTTTCCCTGAATTATGATCATGTAATCACATGAATTCAAGTAAATAAACACCACCCCAAAATGTACTTATGGCATGGCTAAAATACGTGAATATTGCCTGTAGTCTCTAGTGCTTATATTTATTTCAACTTGTCGTGGAAAATACACAAACTCAAAAAATGTGCTTGAATTTGTATTTTGTTTCATTCCCTCATGAACTATATTACCTTGGATAGTAACCTTGAAAGCTTATTTCAGTTCCTCAACATAGACATTCTTGGCATTTGTCATTATGTACTCCTTGAATTACATATTTGCCCCACTCCTTGCCCCAGTAATAGCCAAACTTTGTAACTAGGGAATCAAGTATGTTCCTCAGTCCAAATGAATATCAGGAGATACCTGAGAAAATGATTTTAAAAATGAATTATTCCCCTAAAAGTTGCACTTTCATGAACTCAATTCTCAGATGCTCATTTGGTGGCAGTGCATGTCAGGTACTTCCTACTGTCTGATTGGGAAGTCCTGACTGATTCCATCCTGCCCTTCTTCCTTGCTGGAAACTGGAAGAACAATTTTTACATAGGTTTAGATAAGCCAGTAATCCAATGGCAGTCTTCCTGTCCCGAAGGAACAATAAAATTGACTCAAACGAAGAAGCCATTGGGGTTGTCGTGACTATAGCTCTGGGTTTTGCTTCACTATCAACATGCAGAAGCAGCAGGCAAGGGCTTTGACGCCCCTGCCTCAATCCAAGTGGAAGAAGAGTTTGGTGTGACCCAACGCTCCACCATGGCTTGGAGATGTTGAGAACTTATCACCTGCAGCATGTAGATTATGAACTTCCTGTTTTCAAAATTGTAATTTTGTTAAAAGTACTACAATTTATTTTTTAACTTTATTTATTTATTTATTTTTAAGTAGGTTTCATGCCCCATGTGGGGCTTGAACTTGCAACCCTGAGTTGTATGATCTACTGACTGAGCCAACTAGGTGCCTCAAAAGTACTACAGTTTCTTTTGTGGAAAAGAAAGATGGTTCAACTTTTCACCATTGCTTGTACCAAGCTGTTAATGTATAAAGTATAAATAGTTTGAGGACAAAGAAGGACAGAGATATGTACCAAGTAGTGAGAATTAGATGTAATATTGAAAAAGTGTTGAGCACAATGTCTAGTTAATGGTAGATTGGTTTTCTGTGACTACTGGGTACAATTTCTTATAAATTAAAAATCTGAAAAAGGAGTGAATGAGTAAAGTGGTGTTCCTTCTCATTTGCCTTGCAAAGCCCATTTAAAATGGCAATTTTCTCCCCAAAATCTCTATAATCCCCAAGAATTCTGACTCCCACCCCAGATTTCTCTTAGTGTTTTTTTTTCATATGTATGAATGTGAGATATATTTGCATTAATATTTACATTTAAAGAATTGTAAAGGAACTACTTAGGCAATGCATATCGTTTTTGAAGATTTGGTGTGTTTTGGAAAGGGCCTATGGCTGAGCACATATTGCAAGAAACTTGGAGAAAGAGGTGGAGGTTGCAATGGAAATTCAGGGAGAAAGGGAGATTAGATCATGTAATTGAAGGTGGAGGCATTTTGGTGACTTTGGTCCTGGTCAACAGATTAAATGATCTTCAGTTTTCAATTGGTGATCTTTGCCCTCATTTCTGTAAGGAAATCTCTAACCAGGACTAGGGTGTAGTCTGAAACTGGAAAAAGGAAAATGAAGATAAGAGCTGAAAATTGTTACAGGATAAATGGACAGAAATATGGCTCAGTGAAATATGAGGTACATAAAATGAATCCTGTAAAGGACACAGGGAAGACTTTTTAGAGCTCAGGGAGGAAACAAGAAAAAAGATGATTGGATTCTAGTCATTAATCTGCCAGATTATTTGTCATAGTGTCAGGAACATTATGATTCCTAGGATAACACCTGCTTTCATCAACCAAATGAGCCTATTTTGCAGGATCACCCCTAACCCCCCCTCTCCAGGTTGAGTAAAAATTAAGGTATTTTGCAAGTATCAGATGAAAAGGGAATTGTATGAATCCAGTATTAACCTACATGGGTGATTTGAGGCCCATTTTCCTCTGAAATGTAAACTTCTTTTAGATTTTCTCAGTTGATAAATAAGTACTAAACTCAAGAGTTAACAATAGTAGTAAGAGAATCCATTTAAAAAGTGTCAGGACATTGTAGCTTCAAAGCACACGCAAATGCTGCAATATTATTGTCTATTATGTACTGGAAAATTGAAAGCTTTTAAAACCATTCAAGTACTTCTGCTAATAGCTGTAGAAAAACAGTAGAGTTTTCCCACATCAGGGAATAAAGGAATCTGTATAAGGGCTTTAAAATTTGAATTGCTGTAATGACCCTCTAGTTACACCCTGCCATTTAAAATTCAGTTTGGGCTCTAAATCACTCCCCAGTAATTTATTTATTTATTTTTTAATATTTATTTGTCATATTTATTTATATTTTTAAAAAGTAATTTTATTTATTTATTTGACAGAGAGGGACCAAGTGGACACAAGCAAGGGGAGCAACAGAGGGAGAGGGAGAAACAGGCTCCTCGCTAAGCTGGGAGTCTGATGTTGGGCTTGATCCCAGAACCCTGAGATCATGACCTGAGTTGAAGGCAGATGCTTAACTGACTAAGTCACCCAGGAGCCCCTTTTATTTAATTTTTTAACTAAAAGAGAACTTTTGAAATTTGGATAATTGATTTAGCTTTATTAACCTAAGTAAAAGTGAGGGGCTTTAAAGGTGGCTATTTTCAAGAGGAAAAACTAAGGAAGTTTGCAAATCCTCTCCCCAGTCAAAAGAAAACCAGGCAACACTATCAAAACAGCCATTTCAGTGCTCTGAAAACTGACTGAGATGTGCAGCAAAGTGAGAAATGTTTGTTCGTGAGAAACTGCCAAACTTTTGGTAGGAAGAATGGGAAACTGTGGTGTTTTTGCTTGGAGCTAACTCCATCTCTTCCACCCTGGTTCTTTCTGGGGCTGTAGATTATGAAAATCAACATCTTCAGGGCTGAAAGGGGCTGGTGCATTTGGAGCTGGTGGGGGGGGGCATTTTTAAAGTGTGTGTGTTTATACTTACAGACATACCAATTCAGAAGGACCACATTTTAAGTGGTAAGTAGCCACCCATGGGTAGTGGGTTCCTTAGCTCTTTGTTAATTGGCTACCAGTTCCTTTTAACTTGACAAATTAAACATTGATATCCTCTGACTGTTCCTCCCCATTCAGACCCCTAGCCCGGCTTGGAGGGAAGACCACCACCTTCGTCATCAAAGTGCTTTCCTACAGCTTGTTGCTCCTAATCCATTCTTCCCTGAGCCTTTGGAGCACCATTAAAAAAAAAAAAAAAAAAAGAATAATCCGTAGTGTTTACTATGTGCATAATCATTGTGCTGTACTTTACTCTTTGTACACATTGAACTGTAATAAAAATTTACATAAGAGAAACCATGTCTTTCAATACTTGAGACTCTGCTGTGGCACCTTTAAGTGGCATACAGTCTCTTTCCCATCCAACACATTTTACAAACCTTTGACTCCAATAATAATGCCACCAGAATTATTGAAATTCGAACATTGCTGTCACTGCTCAAAGTATCCCATTTTTGTTTCCATGTTACCCTATATAATATTATGTTGGCCATTGATATCCTCACTGAACTTCTAGGCTCAGCTTAAAAAGAACTCTTTTAAAGAGCTTAGTGGACAGTAATCATTCAGGCTGGGGAAGTAATTATCCCCCTGAATTTTCCTAGAAATACATATATGCATATGTAAAATATTACATACTTTTACTTTTATGTATAGTTTCTCATCACATTTTTGTGTGCACACATGTTATTATGTATGCATGACATTTTGTAGACTGTCTGACTCTCACACTGGTCTGTTAAGCACCTTAAAGTAAAAGAGACTTTCATACATCTTACTTTAGTATCTTCAGAATGTAGGAGAGAGGTGAATTATTAGCTCAGTACATTTTCCTTAATTTAAAATTATAAGACTGTAATTAAATATTCCAGCTAATTGCTCAAACTGGAGATTAAATTGTTTCAATAAGAATACAGAGGTGAGGGACGCCTGGGTGGCTCAGTGGGTTAAAGCCTCTGTCTTTGGCTCAGGTCATGATCCCAGGGTCCTGGGATCAAGCCCCATATCAGGCTATCTGCTCAGCAGGGAGCCTGCTTCCTCCTCTCTCTCTGCCTGCTTCTCTGCCTGCTTGTGATCTCCGTCTTTCAAATAAATAAATAAAACCTTAAAAAAAAAATACAGAGGTGAATAAAAATGCATGTGAGAATTTCTTTGCCTTGTAGATTAGGCCCCATTCCCACATTTGCTCTAATTTCACTGTGGTCACCTTCAAGCATACCCAGATCTGGATAAGTTGTGAGAGTGTTTTTCTCTATGAAATACAAACAACCCTTCTTTGACATGATGATGAAAAATTTGATAAGCATTTTATACCAGAGTGTTACTGACTTCATGAAGTAGTTATTTGAGATGTGATTTTAAAAAACTGAGATGAAAGTCATATAACATATAATAAACTATTTTAAATTACATACTTGAGCGGCATTTAATATATTCACAATATTGTGCAGCCACACTATGCTCTAGTTTTGAAATGTTTTCATTACCTCAGAAATCAACTCGTTTCTAATAAGTAATTTTTCCCCATTTCCCCATCCCTGATGCCCTGGTAACCAGTAAGCTATTTTCTGTCTCTTTGTATTTGTTGAAGCTGGATATAGCTCTAGGAAAGGAAACATAAAATATGTGGCCTTTTGGGTTTGGCTCCTTAGACTCAGTGTAAGGATTTTATGGTTCATCTGTATTGCAGTATGCATCAGTATCTAATTTATTGCTGAATAATATTCTATTGCATGTAAATACCACAATTTTATAATTTCCTTACTGGTCATTTGACTAGACTTTCTATGCATTAATGAAAGTGAAATATCGAAGTCTCCAAATATTATTTTAGAACTATTACTCCCTTTCATTTTGTCAATATTTTATTCCTATATTTTGGGACTCTGTTTTTTATTTGATATTTATGTTTATAATTGTTACATCTTTTTTATGAATGGGCCCTTTTATCAATATAAAATGTCTTATCCTTTTTTTGTAATAACTTCTGCCTTAAAATCTGTTTTCGTTCAGTAATAGTGTAAACTCTTTAGTTCTTTTGTGGTTAGTATTTGTATGAAATATCTTTTCTACCCTTTCACTTCTAACCCTATTAGTGTCTTAGGGTCCAAAATGAGTTTCTCATAGGTGACATATAACTGAACTGTGTTGTGTTGTTTTCATCAATTCTGCCAGTCTCTGTAGTTTATTTGGTGAACTTAAGCCATTTACATGTAAAATGAACTGATGGTGAAGAACTTTTGACATTCTGGTGGTGAAGAACTTTTGACATTTCTTTTCTTTTTTTTTCGTAAAGATTTATTTATTTGAAAGAGAGAGAGCTCATGTGAACTGGAGGAGGGGCAAAGGGTGAGTGAGAGAGAAAATCCTAAAGCACCGTGCAGAGCAGTGAGCCTGACTCAGGGCCGGGTTCCAGGACCCTGAGATCGTGGCCTGAGCTGAAATCAAGAGTTGACTGCTTAACTGATGGAACCACCCAGTCTCCCTGTGGATTATTTTTCTTTATGTCACAAATATTGTCTTCCTCACTTCTTCTAGTATTACCTTATTTTGTGTTTTCTTATTTTTTTTTATACTGCACCATTTTGATTCCCTCTTCATTACATTTTCTGTATATTTTTTCAGTTATATTTGTGGTTACCATGAGGATTATAGTTAATAAATTTATAGCAATCAACTATAAGTTGGTAACAGGTTAACTTCCATAGTATACATGAATTCTGCTCTTATAAAGTCTTCCCCACCTTTTGTATTGTTATTATGACAGATAACATATTTATACATTGTGTGCTTAGCAACATAAGTTTATAATGATCATTTTGTGCATTTATCTTTAAAATCATATAGGAAACTAAATGAAGAAACTTAATAATTAAGTGTAGTTTTATAGACCAAAACTACAATAATAATAACATTTATAGTTATCAATATAGTTTCCTTTACCAGTGATCTTTCTTTCTTTGTTTGTCTTTGAGTCTCTCTACAGTGTCTTTTTCTAGCCCAAAAGACTCCCTTCAATATTTCTCTTAGGACAGGTCTACTCAAGTATGTACACCCTTATCATTTGTTTATCTGGGAATGTCTTAGCATCTCCTTTATTCTTAAAAGATAACTTTACAGATAGAGAATTCTTGATCAACAGGTTTTTTTTTTTTTTTTTTATTGGCACTTAAAAGTATCTTATCACTGCCTGCTAGTATGTATGGTTTCAGATGGGAAATTGGCTGTTAATTTTATTGAAGATTACTTAATGTGGCAAATCACTTTTCTTTTGCTGCTTTCAAGATTTTCTCTGTTTTTGGCTTTTGGTTTTGATTATAATGTATCTCAGTGTGGATATTTTTAGTATATCCTGCTAGGGATTCATTGAGCTTCTAGGATGTGTAGATTTATGTTTTGCATCAAATAATGTTTTGATCATTTTTTTCAAATATTTTTTCTGCTATTTCTCTCTTCTGAGATTCCCTGATGTTAGTATGCTTGATGATATCTCATAGATTCTTTTTTCTTTCTTTCTTTTTTCTTTCATTTCTTTCTTTCTTTTTTTTCCTTTCCTTTCTTTTCTTTCTTTTCACTGACTGGGGGATTTTATTGCCCTAATTTCAAGTTTGCCGATTCTTTTATTTATTTATTTATTTATTGCTTGCTTGCTCAAATACTCCATTGAATCACTCAACTAATCTTTTATTTTTTTTCCCCAGCTGTTATACTATCAACTTCTGAATTTCTACTGGTTCATTTTTATAATTTCTGTATTTTTATTGATATTTCCTACTTGCCCAAATACTTTTCCCATAATTTGCTTTAGTTTTTTATTCATGACTTTTGAATATTTGAGCATTTAATTTTTAAAATTTTTTTAAAAATTTAGTTCTAATACAGATATATCCAGTATTATATTAGTTTCAAATGTACAAGATAATGATTCCATAATTCCACGCATTACCCTGTGCTCATCACAAGTGCACTCGTTAATCCTCATCACTGATTTCACCCATCTCCCTGCCTTCCTCCCCTCTGGCAACCATCAATTTGTTCTCTATAGTTAAGAGTCTCTTTATTGTCTTGTGTTTCTTCTTTGAGCAATTTTATGATGGATAATTTCAGGTTTTTGCCTAGTAAGTCCAATGATTAGGCTTTCTTGGAAATGGTTTCTGTCGTATTTTGTTTGTTTTCCTCTGAATTAACCATAACTTCCTATTTTTGTAGGCTTTGTCATTTTTTTATTGAGAACTATACATTTCAAATATTCTAATGTGGTAACTGGAAATCAGATTTTCTTCAGCTTTCCTGAGGAAAGCTGTAATTTTCTATTTAGTGACTTGCTTTAACTATTTTTTGCAAGGGCTATATTTCTTATTACATATCATTAATGAAATTTCTGTTTTATTTTCTCCATAGTCAGCCAGTGACCTGACAGAGATTTACTTAAATGCCTGTTCTAAATAGGGGAAACAAACAAACAAACAAACAAAAACCCAAAATATTCTTTTTCTTTAAATCCTCTAGGTCAACACTGCTAAGGAAGCCACTTGTACAGGTGAGAGTTGAAAACACTGGTCAGCTTCAGTGTCATCCCCTCAGTCAACCATTAGGGACATCAAAACCCACAGCCCCAGTTTTTGTAGGAGAATGTCCCTATTGTCTAAGTTGACATAAGCCTCACTGTGATTATGGGCCACCATCTGTGCAGCTACCACTGCTGGACTGGGGATTGGGAAATTGTACCCACTGCTCGAAGTGCCAATGTTTACAAGCTTTTCTCCTGCATGGGCACTTTTTTGGATGCTGCATGTGTTCAACTAGACTTCAGAGTTTCAGTAGTTTCAATAATTGATTCAGAGGATTCGTTAAGTAAATAGTGTGTCTGGTAGAATCTCAGATTCCTGAGTCTTCCTCCTCTCCATCTGCATTCACAAAGATGTGATTTTTTTTTCCTTAAAGATTTTATTTATTTGAGAGAGAGGGAGAGAGAGAGCACGAGTCAAGAGAGGGGTAGAGGGAGAGGGAGAGGCAGACTCCCTGCTGAGCATGGAGCCTGATGTGGGGCTCTATCCCAGGATCTGGAGATCATGACCTGAGGCAAAGGCAGATGCTTTTAACCAACTGAGCCACCCAGGTGCCCCCAAAGATGTGAATATTTTATGCTGCCTATTTTCATTAGTTCTCTGCTTTTTTTCTTTTTTGTTTAAGTTTTAGTAGATTTTTTTTTATTTAGAGTATTTTTAACATCACAACAAAAGTGAATGGCAAGCAGAAAGAGTTTCCATATATGCTTTCCCCTATGTAGGCACAAACACAAGCTGTCAACATCCCATACCACAGTGATACATGTGTAACAACCATGACACCTATGTTAGAATACGGTTATCACCCACAGTTCATAGTATACATTAGGTTCTTTTCAGTATTGTACATTAGATAGTTTGGGACTCTGTATAATAATATGTTTTTAGCATTATGTTATCATATAGAATAATTTCACTAACCTAAAAGTCCTCTGGTCTCTGCCTGTTCATCCCTTCATTGCCCCTAAACCCTGGCAACTACTGATCTTGTGAGTCTCTTCAGGTTTTGCCTTTTAAAGAATGTTACCTAGTTGGAATCTTATACTATGAAGCCTTTTCAGATTTGCTTCTTTCTGTTAGAAAAACGCATTAAACTGTTCTTCATGTCTTTTCATGGCTTGACAGCTTATTTCTTTTTGACACTGAGTAATATTCCATTGTCTGGCGTCCTATGGTTTATTTATTATTCACCTACAAGAGAATATCTTGGTCGCTTCCGTGTTTTAGAATAACAAAACAAAAATAAAACTGCTGTATATATGGGAATATCTTTTTATGAAAAATAAATATGAAGAAAATTGTGGTAAACATCTGGGTGCATGTTTTAAGGGATACCTAGATTTTTAATTCATTCGGTTAAATACCAAAGAGTATGATTGCTGGATTATATGGTAAGAGTCTATTTGGTTTTGTAAGAAGCTACTACACTGTTTTCCAGCATGTCTGTATGATGTGGCTTTCTTGGCAGCAGTGAATGAGAATCCTTGTTGCTTTGAATCTTCACCAGCATTTGGTCTTGTCCATGTTTTGGATTTTGGTCATTCTCATGGGTTTATAGTGGTGTCTCTTTGTTTCAATTTGTCTCTCCCTAATGATATATGATGTTGAATATCTTCACAGTTCTTTGTCACCTGGATATCTTCTTTGGTCTAGTGTCCGTTAGGTCTTTTGTTTACCTTTTCATTGGATTTTTAATTTCCTGATATTTCGTTTTACTTGTTCATTGGTAATAGTTTTTTATCATATGTTTCTTTTGTAAATATCTTCATCCAGTTAGTTGCTTCTCTTACTCTCTTGATAGTGTCATTCACAGAGCAGAAGTTTTACATTTTAATGAAGTCCAATTTATCAGTTCTTTTATGGCTTATGCCTTTTGCTGTATCTAAAAAGTTGTCACCATAAATAATGTCACCTAGACATTCTCTTATGTTACCATTTAGGAGCTTTATAATTTTGCATTTTACATTAAGGTCTGTGCTTGATTTTGAGTCAATTTTTTAGGGGAAATAAGGTCTGTAGCTATATCCATTTTTATTTTTGCATGTGGATGTCCAGTTTTAGCAACATTTGTTGAAACAGCAATCTTTACTCCATTATATTGCCCTAGCTGCTTTATCAGTGATTAATTAGCTGTGTTTATGTGGATCCATTTCTGGGCTTTATTTCATTAATCTATTTGTCTGTGTTCTTTCACCCATCCTAAAGTCTCTTATTTACAGTAGATTTATAGTAAGTCTTGAAATCAGGTGTTGCCGGTCTACCTACTTTGTCCCTTTCCTTCAATAGTACATTGAAAACTCTGGGTCCTTTGCCTCTCAATATGAAGTTTGTAGTTAGTTTGTTGAGAACCACAAAATAATTTTCTGGAATTTTCAGTGGTAATATATTGAATTTATAGATCAAGTTGGGATGAGTTGACATCTTGATAAAATGGACAGTATTATTCATTACATTGCTTACTATGGAATATCCCTTCATTTATTTAGTTCTTCTTTGATTACTTTCTTAAGATGCCATACCCCTCTTTTAGCATTTAAAAAATATCTTCTGTGTCCATGGTTTTACCATCTGAATCTCCCTCTGTGCACCCTGAAACCCTTTGTGCAACTGTCCCATCAATAGTATTTAAGGATTGCATTTTATTTGTTTAAAATATATATCATATGTTTAGGGGTACCTGGGTGGCTCATTTAATTAAGCATCTGCCTTCAGCTCAGGTCGTGATCCTGGAGTGCTGGCATCCAGCCCCACATAGGTCTCTCTGATCAGCAGGGAGCCTTCTTCTCCCTCTGCCCCTCACCCTGCTTGTGCTTTCTCTATCTCTCTTGCTTTCTCTCAAATAAGTAAATAAAATCATAAAAAATATATATATATATATATATATATCATATGTTTAAGTTAATCTCATTTTTATGTATATAACCTTATATCTTAGAGATTATGACACTATTTTGTACTGTCTTATATTTCGTCATTCTTTTTTGCATGAAATGATAGATCTTTCCCTAACTTGTGATAATATTGCTTAAATTATTAAAAATATGCATTTATAACATAATATGGGAGAATTTAAAAAATAAACAAATAATTAAAAATATATATTCTCCATAAGTATAAAGTGTTTTTATTTCTCTTGTGTGTTCTCCTATTGTATATATGTAAAGATTTATGGATTTGTTCCCTATAGAATACAAAACTTTGTTTCTTGAATTTTGTCTCATTATATCATGACCATTTAATTGTGTCTTTACATATTATTTCAGAATATATTCTCTTTCAACAAATAGCATGGAGGACAAAGGGAGTTAGAGAGGAGAAGGGAGTTTGGGGAAATTGGAAGGGGAGGTGAACCATGAGAGACTATGGACTCTGAAAAACAATCTGAGGGGTTTGAAGGGGCGGGGGGTGGGAGGTCAGGGGAACCAGGTGGTGGGTATTAGAGAGGGCACGGATTGCATGGAGCACTGGGTGTGGTGCAAAAACAAGAAATACTGTTAGGATGAAAATTAAAAATAAAATAAAATACAAAAAGAAAAAAAGAATATATTCTCTTCCTAAATGATTTCATTCAGAATCATGGCTTTTTTGTTTTGTTTTTGTTTGTTTGTTTATAATTATGGTTTTAAGAATAATCAACAAAGATAATCCAAAAATGTACACCTCCATATCATAACTCCTTCAGCCTCCAAATCTATATCGCATATTGCCTATTCAAAACATTCTTGGATTCTGAAGGGTTTTCCAAACTCAATAAGTAAAAGTTCTAATTTATTATGTTCTAAAATTCTATTTTATACTCTTCTATCCCAAATCTAGTTATATTCAAGCTTTCCATGTTTCTGTAGTTTCCATGTGAGCAAATGTGCTCAGTTATTGGAGCCATAAATTTTGAAATAAACTTTACAACTTTCCCTCTTACTAAAATCTACTCTATTTTAACTTAAAACAACAATAACAACAACAAACATGTATTTGGAATAGGCAAATTCAGTGCTTAGCTATTTATATTAGCAGAAAATTTTATATGGAACCTGACAGAATAGCAGCATTTATCCAAGCATCCTGACAATAAATCATTATGTAATGACACCATCCCCGGTTTTTTCAAACTTGTGGTCATACTTTCAGATCTTTGATTTATACTTGGAACTTGTAAGTTATTCTTCTTCTAACTGATGTGACTTTGCTTTACAATCCAAAAGTGATAAATAGCTATAATTTTTGAGAATATATTTTATTCTTAGAGAAGACAGATTAAGTTACTACCATACTGTTAAGTAAATCCTAATGGGCTTTGATGAGGAACCAACACGAAATGCAGATATATGTGCACAAATATTATTAATGATGGTGAAAAAAAATTGTAATTACATAAATATCCAGTAATAGGAAAATATTTAAGTAAAGTAGAATGAAATTATAGGTTCGATGATTTATTGCAACCTTTGCAAAGGCAGGAAAGAATGGGGAACTGAATTCAAATGGTATAAATTAGAATGGGAAATAATGGTATAAAAGATTATCACAGTGAAGGAAACAAAAGCTAAAATAAACTTTTGGGACTTCATTAAGATCAAAAGCTTCTGCACAGCAAAGGAAGCAGTCAGCAAAACAAAGAGGCAACCCAAGGAATGGGAGAAGATATTTGCATGACACTACAGACAAAAGGCTAATATTCAAGATTTATAAAGAACTCCTCAAACTCAACACTCAAAACAGATAATCATGTCAAAAATGGGCAGAAGACATGAACAGATACTTCTCCAAAGAAGACATACAAATGGCTAACAGACACATGAAAAAATGTTCATCATCAAGAGCCATCAGGGAGATTCAAATCAAAACCACATTGAGATACTACCATACACCAGTTAGAATTGCCAAAATTAACAAGACAGTAAACAAGAAGTGTTGGAGAGGATGTGGAGAAAGGGGAACCCTCTTACACTGTTGGTGGGAAGGCAAGTTGGTGCAGCCACTTTGGGAAACAGTATGGAGATTCCTTAAGAAATTAAAAATAGAGCTACCCTATGACCCTGCAATTGCACTAGTGGGTATTTACCCCAAAGATACAGCGAAAAGAAGGGCCATCTGTACCCCAATGTTCATAGCAGCAATGGCCACAGTCACCAAACTATAGAAAAACCAAGATGGATAAAGGATATATGGTCCATATATATAATGGGTTATTATGGCCCCATCAGAAATGATGAATACCCAACTTTTGTATCAACATGGACGGAACTGGAAGAGATTATGTTGAGTGAAATAAGTCAAACAGAGAGAATCAATTATCATATGGTCTCACTTACTTGTGGAGCATAACAAATAGCATGGAGGATATTAGGAGATGGAGAGGAGAAGTGAGTTGGGGGGAAATTGGACTGGGAGACAAATCATGAGAGACTGTGGACTCTAAGAAACTGAGGGTTTTGGGGGGGTGTGTGGGTGGTTGTGTGTGCCTGGTGGTGGGTGTAATGGAGGGCACATATTGCATGGAGCACTGGGTGTGGTGCATAAACAATGAATTCTGGAACACTGAAAAGAAATTAAAAAAAAAAGATTATCGCAGTGACAGTCTGTAAACCTTTCAGTAATAAGTTGAGTATGTGGCTATTTGAATTGGAGTAAAGTGGTATTTAAGAGGTGATGATACCCCCTCCCATTTTTAAGTTGGGTATCTCATGTTGCGGGTAATGTCAGTAAGTAAGTATACACACACACACACACACACACACATACACACATGCACACAAGTTAATATTTAAGGCAAAGTTGATAAAGTAAGCTTTGGAAATTCTGAATTTTACAGATTTGTCAGATATCCAGGAAAAAGTACACACTGGGTTATTGTCGCTACAGTTTAGTTCTCAAGTGAGAGGTCCTAGTATCTAAAAAATTATCTTTTTAAAGGTGCTCGTAAACGTAATTGCTTATAAAGATGGTTAAAACCTCGAAGACAAAAATCTAAAAGATAGGAATAAATACTAATGAGACAGTGGCAATTTTAATGGGAAGTTAACATTGTGCCTAAAGTCTTTTGTTTCCCTGAAAGTTTTCCAGACTTTTCTTAGTATTCAGAGCCTGGGGAGTATGAACACATTTATGTATGTAGAAAAAAAGTCTCAAAAAAAAAAAAAAAAAAGAAAAGTCTCACAAATATGCTTCCATTGGTTAATGTTAGGACTAAATGTGATCTGATACCTGATACCTTAGTTTTCTAAATTGTGCTCCTTAGAATCACAAGACCTGCTATAGGGGCAAGCAAAAGCCAGGTTGTCTGATTAAAGTCCTGTTTCTTCACTCAAATGGCAGTTTTGTGTCTATTTATTCCACCTATTGGGATCTTGCTTATATTCTGTTTATTCTATATGAATAAAGAGTTGAACTACTCATCATTTCCTCCTCTACATGATGGGTTTTGACCAACCTATATTCCAGAACAAATGAGTATAAGAATCGCTTATTCAAAGAAAGCACAGAGAATATCAACAAATTGTTCTGTTCAGGAATTATATTGCTTAATTGATTGAGAACTTATTGTGTGAACTTGCTTCCCAATTCAATGCATTATGCAATTTTTGCAATAACGAAAATAAAAAAAAAAAAGAAAAGAAAAAGAAAGAAAAGAAAAGAGCCATAGCATAAACAAAAGAGTGTTCATTTAGTAAACTCATAATTTGGTGGTGGGGCTAGGATTATCCAGGGAACTCCCACAGATGTAATATTAGTAATAGTAATCACTGTTTTAAAGATTGTGGTTTATTGTAGGTACATTTGGGCAAGGTTAAAATATTACAAGGTACCTGCAGCATTTTAACTTTATACCCTCCCGGACAGATAAGCACCTACATACTTCTGTTTGCCAGCCCAGATTGGCCCCATTAGCAATATTTTCAGTAGAAGATTTAGAACCAGGTTTAAATGATGAATTGAAATAGTCCAGGGAATGAAAATAGATTGTGCAGCCAAACATAAAGATAAATTTTCTCATTACATGCTGCCCAATGTACATGTGCATGCATTCTTTTAAGTGTCTGAATGGCTTATAATTTAACATCTATGAACATTTATAAATGCTGTTAGACTATAATGACACATTTCACTCTGAATTATAGCCAATTTATGTATCTGAAATTAAAGAAGCTCAGTTTAAAAAGAAATAATCTCTTGAGCATTGCAGACTATATAATAGCTTTTCCAAAGAAATGAAATAAAACAAAGCAGGCACATTCACTACAGAAAAATGAATCGAGACTCTTACATGGCATCCAGAATAAACATTCTATTGCTGTTGATAATTGGAAGGCCTACAATGTAACCTTTTACAGGACAACATAAATTAACCAATTTGTTTTCTGGAAAAAAAATCACCAGCTGTAATCCTCATCTTAAACACTTAATGGTATTGTTTGTTTGTTTGTTTTGGTTTTTGGCTCAGAAAAGATAGCCCTCAGGCCACCAGATGGTATTTCATTAAAGTAAATTATTTCTTAGCATTTATCTGCATTAATTTCAGTAAATATCATTGAGCACATTTCTGAATACTCACCACACCCAGGAGATTCAAAGATGAATTTGAGTGTACTTTTCCCTCCACGATATGCAAGTCTAATGAGGGAGACAAAGATGTAATTAGAAAATTTCAATATAATATGTCAGGTGTCATGATAAATATATGCCTGATGAGTAAACTACAAGGAGTGGTTGTTTCACCAAATTAGGCACTTAGGGAAGAATTGCTGAAGAAGATACTTGGTTAAATCTTGAGAGACGACTAGGGTTTGTCCAAAAAGAGACTGGGAAAGTAGAGCATTTCAGACCAAGCGAACCGCACAAATGAAGGTACTGATGCATGAATTCCCATAGCATTTAGAGGAACTACAGAACGTTTTGATTTACTGGGGTATAAAGTTTAAGATGCAGAACCTTGATGAATGCAACTGGATAGAAAGGAGGAAGCCAGGCCACAGGAGCATTGCATGCCTTGTTTCAGCTTGGACTTCATCTCAAGGACAAAGAGAAGCGGTGGAAGAAATCAAACCCAGCATATATTAGAAAGATCATCATCCTTGTAACAAGATGGATCTGGAGGAAGCAGCTCAGGGACAAAGATTAAAAGTTACTAAAATGAGTCTCTTTCAGGCACGGTGGTTATAAAATATATTAGTTCTGTAAATTGACCAGTGCTCAAATGAAAAATTATTAAGAACAATTACAGAGGCCATACGATGTCCTTTGATCTGTTACATAATGATGAATGTCCCCTGTGTGGCTCCCATTCATTGAGAATGGCGTTGTGACTCTACTGGACCTACTTGTTCATCAATAACAGCTAAGACTGAACATGGATCTGCCCTATACAAAGAGGTCTGTCTTTATAATCTATATACTCTGCAGGCCAGGATGAGAGGCCTTTATGCTAAAATTGATGGCTGGCCCATATATTCTAAGGAGTTAGTGTGTCTTGCTCAGCCTCTTGACAGCCGGGTTGTGTCTGAGCATCACAGATCCTGGGCAGAAATACAGTTTTCTGAAAAGTTCAGGTTATTTGTGGGCTACCTATCTTTTTGCATGGAAAGAAATCATCAGCAAGGTTTTCCTAAATGACAAGGTGTTGTTGCAGTTGAGTGTTTGGGTTGAGTGTACTCCACACTAAAAGTGTTGAGTATTTTTATAATTCTTGTTGAAATCTAAAGACTTAAAATGATCATATAATTGAGTCATTGTTTCCTCATTAAATTCATCAATCCATTTATTCATTGGGCTAACAAATTCAGAAAATCCTCTGAATTAGACACTTTTAGAGGCCCTTAGAATGCAGAGTAGAAAACTAAACTTCTTACAAACATCCAATGATCTAATAATAAAATACTGGTATTTCTTTGCCATGTAGATACTAAAGGCAGGAAATGTTCTTGAAAAATTTCCAAATAAACACCAGGCTTACTCTGATTAAGTAAATAATTATATCTATAATACCTCATTTATTTTGAGTGATCCCCCCTTATCTTTTTCTGTTTTCTTGACTCTGTCTTCCATTCTTTCCAGCCATATACAAATGAGTCACTGTCCTAGGGTCTAGATTTTCACTACTAGGTAGTTTAGAACATGCATTTCAATATATGGGATCTTGTTCTTTATTCATTCTGCTGAGATAGGAGATTGAAAATAATCTCGAGCAAAAGATTAAAAAATACTTGTATATTCAGTATATTACAAATTATTTTCAACTACATATAGTTCAGACTCACAGCTGTCTTGTCAGTTAGGGATTGATTAGCACCCAGTTTGATAGAGGAAGAAAATGAAAATTAGTCCAAGACCACTTAAAGGAAAATACCAGAGCTGGGAGTTAAATGGATCTCTGTGCTCTGAAAATCTGTCTCTGATACCACTGACCCCGATTGTTCAGCCAGGTTCTTTCTATTTTATAACTTTGCCTTATACACAAATTCCTGAAGCTTGCCTTATTTTGTTAATATTAACCCTGGAAATGCTGATAATGGACAGTGACCTAAGATTATGTTGGGCAGTTAACTGGAACCATAAAAACATAAGTGCTTTGGACTTGACAGAGCCTCTTGTCTAAACAGTCATGACAGAAAATGTGAATTTTTAGGCAGCAGGCAACAGAGTTAAGAATGCAAACTCATTCTTTGATTATATGCACGTATAGGAAGGATTACTATGCAAGAAAATCCATACATCTAAGAATACAAACACAGAATTGTATTCTGTGGAAGGTGCTGAACAAATGTATCAGCAATTATTTATTTGTTTGATATTACCATCCCTCTCCAACTGGGTTCTCTTTTCAGGATGCCACTGCAATATATGTATAATCGTCCATTTTTTATGTTTGCAAAAACCAAGAATTTAAGGAATTTGCCACATGTCACACACAAAGAATATGTAATTGAAGGAAGTCAGGTTAGTTTGAGACTAAGTTTCTATACATCTTGGGGAAATATATAAAGTAGAAGGTTGAGCCACTATTGCTGATAATGGATTTTGTATGAGAAAGAAATATAAATAAATGCAAGAGAATACTGTCTTAAAATAGACTAAAGGGTAGAATGTTACCATGATATATTTATAACTTCAAGTATGGCATAAAGGCCTGAATAGGAATCTTTTTCTCCAAAAGCAAGTTTTGAATGTGAATCAAATTCTAAATGCAACAGAAGATCTTGAGACTACAATTCATTTTTTTTCTTCATTATTTTTTAATTGGCTATATTTATTTTTTATACTCTAAGTTTTGAGATAATTGTACATTTAAATGTGGTAGCAACAAATAATACAGTGACTCCTTTTACCCTTTACCCAGTTTCCCAAAGATAACAACTTGCAAAACTAGAGTACAATAGCACAAATTGGCATTGATACAGTAAAGGTTCTTACATGTCTGTCACGAAGAGGAACACTTTTATATCCACACCCATTTCCCTCCAAATCTCCAGCAGTCCTTTGCCCCTGGCAACCATGAATCTCCTTTCCACTTCTATAATTTTGGCATTTCAACAATGTAATGTAAATGGAATTATATGTAACTTTAATTTTTTTTAATAAAACACAATCACCTCAAGGTTCATCTAGACTATTGTATCAATACTCCCTTTTTAGTTAGATTAGTATTTCATGGTAAGTATGTATCACAGTTTGTTTAACTATTCACCCACTGGAGGATATCCAGATTGTTTCCAGATTGGGACTATTATAAATATAGCTACTATGAACATTAGTGTATAGATTCTTGTGTGTTTATTTTTATAGGATAATTGTATATGTAGTTATTGCATGTGTAGTTAACATCCCAAAGTGGTTTCCAGAAAGGCTGTACAATTTTATATTCCCATCAGCAATGTATGAATGACAGTTTTTCCACGTTCTTGCCAGGATTTGGTGGTGTCGCCTATGTTCTATTTTAGCCATTTTTCTTTTAAATATTTTATTTATTTATTTGACAGAGATCACAAGTAGGCAGAGAGGCAGGCAGAGAGAGAGGAGGAAGCAGGCTCCCTGCTGAGCAGAGAGCCTGATGCGGGGCTGGATCCCAGGACCCTGAGATCACGACCTGAGCCGAACGCAGAGGCTTTAACCCACTGAGCCACCCAGGTGCCCCTATTTTAGCCATTTTTTAACATCTTTTTTTTTAATTTAAATATATTTAGGTAACGTATATCATTAGTTTTAGATGTAATGTTCAGTGATTCAGTTGCATATAATTCCTTAATGCCCATCACCCAGTTACCCCATCCCCCCATCAACCTCCCCTTCCACAAACTTCAGTTTGTTTTCCAGAGTCAAGGGTCTCTCATGGTTTGTCTCCCTCTCTGACTTCTTCCCAGTAGTTTTCCCTCTTTCCCCTATGATCTTCTCTGCTACTTTTTTTATATTCCAAAATGAGTGAAACACTATGATAAATGTTTTTCTCTGATTGACTTATTTCACTTGCCATAATGCCCTGAGTTCCATCCATGTCTATGTAAATGTAAGTGTTCATCCGTCCTGATGGCTGAGTAATATTTCATTGCATACATATACCACATCTTTACCCATTCACCTGTGGAAGGGCATCTCCGTTCCTTCTACAGTTTGGAGATTGTGGACATTGCTGCTTGGAATATTGAGATACAGGCACACCTTCTTTTCACTACATCTGTATCTTTGGGTAAATACCCAGTAGTGCAATTGCTGGTAGCTCTATTTTTAATTTTCTGAGGAACCTCCACACTGTTTTCCAAAGTGGCTGCACCAACTTGCACTCCCACCAACAGTATAAGAGGGTCCCCATTTCTCCATGAATTCTCCAACATTTTTTGTTTCCTGTCTTGTTAATTTTAGCCATTCTGACTGGTATCAGGTGTTATCTCAATGTGGTTTTGATTTTTTTTTTTAATTTCAGCCATTCTTATAGGTGATCTCCTTGTGATGTTCTTACTTAAATTTCTGTAATTGCTAATGAAACCAAACACATATTCATGTGCTTATTTTTTATCTCTATATCCTCTTCAGTAAAATGTCTTTTCATATGTTCTGGCCAATTCCTGTCTGGCTTTTTACTTGTCATGTGCTTATTTTACTCTTATTTTTATAGGTTTTTGATGTGCAAGCTTAGATTACTGATTTGAGAAATTTTCTATTTTTTATGTATGCCTTAATGCTATAAATTTCTATCTCAATACTGTTTTACCTCTTTCCCACAAAATTTTGATATGTTGCATTTTCATTTTCATTCAGTTCAGTGTGTTTTAAATTTCCCTTGAGACTCCCTCCTTGCCCCATGTATTATTTATGTGTGCTGTTTCCTTTCTCAGTGTGTGGAGACTTCTCTGTTGCCTTTCTTGTATTGATTTCTAGTTAGGCTTCAATTTCTTTTCTTTTTTTTTGTTTTTTGTTTTTTTTGTTTCTCAGAGAACACACACTATATGATTTCAATTGTCTTGATTTGATGACTTTCTTTTTATGTCCCAGCAGATGGTCTATCTTGGCATATGTCTGAGGGCGCTCGAAATGAATGCGTACGCAACTGCTGGTGGGAGAGTGGGCTACTGATGTTATCAGATCTTAGTGGTGTTGAATTCTCCTTTACCTGTTCTGATTTTCATTCTAGTTGCTCCTTTGTAGAATTGCTTATTTCTTTTTCAGTACTGTCAGTTCCTGCCTCAGATATTTTGCAGTGATGCTGTGTTCATGCGTACATATTCACTATTATTGTGTCTCCTTGCTGGGTTGACGCTTTCTCATATAATGTCCCTCTCTACCTTGGGTACTTTTCTTTGCCCTAATGTATACTTTAAGCGATAATAATATAGCCACTTCTGTTTTCTTTTGATTAAAGCTTGCATAATAAACCTTTTCAATATTTTACATTTCTATTGTCTGTATCACTGTATTTAAAGTGAAACTGTTGTAGGCAGTCTGTAGCTTGGTTGCACATTTTAATCCACTTTGCCAGTCTCTGTCTTTTCATTGACGTCTTTTGACAAGTTACATTTCATGTCACCATTGCTATGTTAGTGCTTCAGTTTGCCATTTTATTTTACTATTGTTTTCTCTTTGCTCTCTTGTTTTTCCCTCATATTTTCTTTTTGTACCTTCCTATGGTTTACCTGAACAGTTTCTAGAATTCTGTTTTGATTTATGTACAGTGTTTTGGGGTATATCTCCTTTTTATAGCTTTGTCAGTGGTTGTTCTAGGTATGACATTATAGACGCATGACTTGTCATAGTCTCCTTATGCCATTATTTTACCAGTGTGAGTGGTGCAGAAACCTTGCCTCCCTGTACACTCTTTTATTCTCTTTTATTTATAATTGTCTTGAATCATTTTAATAATTTTAAGTTATTAATATTAGTAATTAAATTTTTCTGTGTACATTTAGAACCATATCTGACAGTTTTATAATTTTGTTTCGGTATAAATCGATATTTGAAAAACTCATGAAGAGAAAAATAGTCTATTATATTTACCCATACATTTTTTTCCTATGTTCTTTAGGAATCTTCCAAGCTTCTTTCTTCTATTGTCTTCTTTCTTCTTTGGTAACTTGATTTAGTCATTCTTTTAGGGTAGTTCTGCTGATGGCTAATTCTCTTAGTTTTCCTTTATCAGAGTATTTTTTTAAATTCCTTTTCATTTCTGAAGGATGTATCCTGTGGATATCAGATTCCAATTGACAGTTCCTTTCTGCCATTACTTGAAAAATGTTGTGCCACTTTCTTTTGGTTTCCTTGGTTTTTGATGACAAATCCACTGTCATTCAAATCATTTCCCCCTAAAGATAAGGATAGTTCCTCTCTCACTACATTCAGAATATTTTTTTTGACTTTAGTTTTTCAGAGGTTTGACTGCTGTGTCTTAGCTGGATCTCTTGGGGATTATACTGTTAGGGGTTTTCTCAGCTTCTTGAAACTGTAATTATCTGTATTTTTTCCACATTTTGGGAGTATCCAAAATTATTTTTTCTACTACTTATTTATCCCTGTCTTTTTTGTACTTTTCTAGGACTCTGATGTTACAAAATTTAGATTTTTTTAGTAGTCCCACAGATCATTGAGGATCATTCATATTTCCCCCCCAACTTTCGAGCTGTTTTTTAGTTTGGTATTTCTACCATTCTATCTTGCACTTGATTCACTGTGGTGAGTTCTTTGGATTTTCTTTTTATCTCCTGCATCCCAAATGTGAAGCTAAAGAAGGCATCCACCCTAAAACACCAACAGTGTCCATTGACAGATGAATGAATAAACAAAATTTGGTGCATGCATAAAACAGAATATTACTCAGACTTAAAAAGGAAAATCATACTCATAGATAAAAGTAAATGGTTTTGCCTTATCACCAATCCTCTGCTTTTAGAACAATACTCTCACCTTTACACTGGGGAAAATACCCTATCATGATCTTGTTTGAGCTATTAAATACAGTGTCCCAATTTGTAACCAAGAGTCCCAGGGGTCTTCATAACCACTCTCAGGTTGGAAGATCTTCTAGAAAGAGTCATAGAAATCAGTAAAGCTGTTATATTGACTTAAAAAGGTTTATTACAGACAAAGGGTGTAGATTAAAATGATCTAACTTTAACGGACATGTGTCCTAGAGTCTAGGAAGATCTAGGCAGAAGATTTCATTTGAACTGTCCCTGCTTAGTCCTATAGCCAGCACTTAATTCTCCCAGCAATGACGTATGACAACATGTATGAAATACTGCCAATCAGGAAGCTCACCTGAGCCTTGAAGACTAGTTTTTTTGTTAGGGGCCAGTCACAGAGGCATGGAGCACTCTGTGTACCTGACCTTAGCTGTTCAGGGTCCAGCCGTGTCCCAGAGTTAAAACTGATACAACAGGGCCCAGAGACCCAGGTGAGTAAAAATAGATATTTGCTATAAATCATGTTGTTAGCATAAACCATACAGTGTGGCTGAAGTTCTTCCATACATGAAAGCACTTTTGTCAAGTAGGATAATCCAAGGGCTCAGAGTTTATCTCCCAGAAACTGGTCAAGGACAAGTCTTTTCTTTGGAATGCATTGGGTTTGAACACTCTACATTTGCTGCATTAAAACTTGATGCAGAGATGACTGCATATTTTGCAGGACCCAGGGCAAGATGAAAATGTGGCATTCCTTAATGAAAAAGCAGGAATGTAGTGTCATTACAGGACTTAGGTAGACAAGTTTTCCTGTCTTCGGTTGGTGCTTTCAGAGAGCCCTGGTATTTCATATTTGCTGTATAATATCATTCTAACTAAAGCAGAATTAAAATTCTAAACTATTCGGGATAATAATGCCAATTTTAAATGCAAATAGGAGTCTTTAACTCATATGTTGAGGAATTGGGATTGCAAAATTTGTATCTCTTTGCTCCTAAGAGCATATGGTGTAGTTTTTGACCAGAATGGGGAGAACCACACTCAGAACTAACCCGGCTCTTTATATCTCACTTCCCATTAGGCACAGCTTCTGTGAACATTCTCTGCCTTTGGTTTGCAAATGAGTACAAAGGACTAAAAGAGAGAAGCACTTTTTTTCTGATTTTTGTTGTCCCGCGTTCTTCTTTCTGTTGATGTCCTTCTATTCGTGTAAGTTATTGCCTAACACAATCACATAGCACGAGTCAAGAAGAACAAGGCAGGCTGCCTTGGTTCTCTGTCTTTCTCAGAACACCAGAGCCTTATTTTGGGGAAGTGTCACATCTCCATGCTGTCAGTGTCCCTCTTTCTGTGCTTGGGGACTCCCTTTTGTGCGTCACGGGCTTCACCAGGATTCTGTGCTTCTGGGGCATTCTAGGCTGAGTGTAAGCAAGCTAGCCAGGAGTGGACACTCCACTGTGCAGAGTTCCTCTGCTTGCTCACATGCTCCATCGTCCCATGGACTTCACACATAAAATACAAGTTCAAGGATAAAATTATTAACGATTTGTAAACAGAACGCAGAGCAGGAAACCAAGGCTGAAACTCTTAACCACAAGGCCATGTTCAGCTGTGAACGTCATCAAATGGGAACGAGCCCTGTACTAGTGTGTGATATCGCCCATTAACCGGAAGTAGAACTGTAAATACTTCATCATATTGTTTTAGTGAGCTTGAAATTTATAGGAGGCCTAACCAGTGAAGCTAGTATTAAAATAGCAGGTGAAAGATAGCAATAATGGAAAATTTTCAGGGTGCTGTGAGAACTTCCCGAGACAACTAATTTAACTCAGGTTCCAGGAAAGGCTTTTGAAAGAAGTAATAGTTAAATGATAGCCAATGGTTGGGTAGAAGCTAGCTTTAAAAATGCCGGTGAGGGAAAGGGTATATTTTAAGGACAAGAAATATGGACCATCTCTCTGTATAACTTTTTCTCTCATATACAGTCACTGGATGCTTTCCAAAAGAAACAAAAAACAAACAAACAAACAAACAAACAAACAAACAAAAACCAAACTCCTGAAACCCCCAAAATGGGTTTCACAGTCAAGGCTGACAGACAAAGAGGGTAGCTGCAGTTTCCAAACAGAACATTTGTTTGCCCTACATTAAACGTCTCAGCTTTGTCCGGAAGTTTCCCTCATATGCAGGCACAAAACCTAAACTGATTTTTTTTCTCTTCTATATAAAGTTTTCAAAAGAAAATGGACCACAGAATTACTCAACTTATTTATTTTAGATCTAACACCCACCTACTGTACTTTTGGGCCTTAGGATAATTGCCAGTTTATGCATTACTTTAACTCTTAGTCCCTTTTTCAAATGATCAATATTAATTCAAGAGATAGCAAAATTTTAAAAGAAATAACACATAAAAAGGAATTTTTATTTATCTTTACATATTTATGCCTAAGACCCTAAGAAGTAGGTAACGAGGTGGCAGAACTTTCTTTTAAATGAGCCCTTAATTCACAAAGAAAATATTACCCCGCCACTTGTTTTCAGTGTAATCGGAGCTGAAAGTAGGAAGTAAAAAATTCCAGGCATTGGGGTGGAACTAATTAAATCAAAAGCCTGGTGCTTCAATCCTGTCATCTTGCTCCCTTCCACCCCATGAAAGATGTGCTTCATGCAAATTACACCCCTGCTACAGTTTACCCAAGAGCCTGAGATAATAAGATGATCCATTCTGCAGCCCGAGTGAGTTCAAAGCTTGAGAAGGGAACCTAATAGGTGTTATAACAAGTACACCGTGGTGTTTGAAATGCTAAATTGTATAAAGTAGTGGGACAGTGATGAAATGACAAGAGAAACAATCCAGGTGCTGGGGTCGGGGGTGATTAATTAAATGCCATCACTAGAGGAAAACCAATGGCAGCCTGGTCTTTTGTCTACACGGGAGATTGTGGAAAGTTGAGGTATGGCAGAAAGAGAGATTATGAGACAATGAATACTTTTAAGTAGTGGATACATAGGTGATAAACACACAGCAAGCATAATGGTGGGAGATCCACAATTAAAATTGTTAATTATAAGATTCAAAAGAGATACAGGGAATGTGACCAGAGAGAGTGAGCATTGCATAGTTTTACAAAGTATTTGCCAGCTGACTCATGAACAGAATGCGGGTTTCCTTATTCTCTGTCATCTATGGTTCCCCTCTACTTCTCTTTGCGCACTGCATTCTCCCTCTGAGTTCCTTTCTCTGGATGCTCAGGGACCAGCATTTTGGTAGTTCTAGAGCAGTATCCGGGTTACCTGACCCTTGTACCGTCCTCTGGTGGCATCTTTAGAAACTCAAATGGACACAGTCCAGTTGTTGACATTCAATCATTTTCAAAATATTTACTAAACACCTTCTATATGCAGGATCTACTTTTATTTATTTTATTTTAGAGAGAGAGAGAGAGTGAGAGAGAGAGAGTGAGAGTGAGGGCCAGTAGGGAAGGGCAGGAGGAGAGGGAGAGAATCTTAAGCAGACTCTGCACATAGCACAGAGCATGGAACCTGAAGGGGGCTCTCAATTTTGTGACCCTGAAATCACCACCTGAGCTGAAACCAAGAGTCGGATGCTTTACCGACTGTGCCACGGAGGTGCCCCAAGCATTTTAAATAATAGAAGACATGAAGAGATGAAACAGATTTGGATCCTTGTTTTAATGATTTGATACCCATACAAGCAAGTATCTACAACCCAAAATAAAAGTAATAAATGCCCTAAGCATGGTATGAAAATGTTATAAAAGGAATGTGGAGAGATTTTTCACAAGAGATCATATTTAAATTGGATCCTGAGGATGTGTATACAAGTTTAATATACAGAGATACGGGCTGCTTTATGCAGGTTGCTGGAAAATGCGAGTGAAGATATAAAACATTAAGTGTGGATGTTGGGAGAAATAAAGAATAATTTGCATGGGGGAAATGTGACATATTAGTTATTTTTATGTAAAATTTTCTTCTTTTTGGAAAGATTTGGTTCTTAAAACACTGGGGAATTGGAAAGTGGAACCAGAACGTCTTGCACTGGAAGTGAATGGAAGAATTGAGGGAGCTAATACAAATTTGGGAGGGAGTTTGGAGACTCAGTTCTTCACCATGCTTTTTTAAATGAAGACATTGTTTACATACAGTGAAATGCAGCCATTTTAAGTGTGCAGTTTGCTGAATTTAGTAACTGCATACAGTCATTTAGAAATCACAGTGATGTCAGTGCTCTTGTGGGTGGTTTGCAACCAGATTCATGTCTCTTAAAGGGTTCAACCCTGGTTTCTGACGTACAACTCTCTCTCACTGTACCCAGTAAGAAATTAAGGCACACAGCTTCATACGGTTGAAAATAAAGCTTTCCTACAAAGAAAAGTAAATGACGTTAGCTTACAGTCATTTATATGCATGGATATGACAACTATTCTAGGGAATTCCTTCTCGGGAAGATGAGACTGGGAGTAACTTTATTGTTTCTTTCAGAGTTTTCCTTCTGAGAAAAATCAGTTACTAAACAGGGTTTATCAAACAATTGTTTACTTCACAATATTCATTTAAAAATGCTTCATATGCACAAATTCTAAACTATTATATTATAAACATTGGTCCGCCCAGCCCAGCCTCCATACTGAAAGTCTTGTCTTATCCTGGACTTCCAGAACTTCATAAATACTCCCCCTTAGACCTCTGTCTTACAAGATAGTACTTACACTCTGTCAGAGTAACTACTTCTGTCATTGCAGCCAGCAAGACCCCTCCCTGATTGACTTGATCAACAGCTTATTTTCATTTCCTTTCATGGGATCAGCCGTTAACATCTCACTTTGCTCCTAGCTGTCATCCTATGAGGAAGACAGGGCAGGCATATTTTACAGGATGAGAGAACTAAGACCAGGAAGGTGACAGGACTTTTGGTATTTTGACTTTAATCCAGAGATGTTGCCAATATGCAAAACCTACTTCCTGAACAATAACATCTCAAGTTAAGTGGAAAGAATTTTAGTCACTGGTTAATTTCAGGTCTTGAAATTAACTAGTATACATCCCAAAGCACTAAGCCCATGCCTTACAAATCAATACCCTTTAACCTTTTTATCTTTGTGAAATCAATTTGCATGATGTTATATTCATGCTCAAACCTTTATGATCCTGAGTTTCCCACAGAGTAAATTATACATTCTTATCCTGATATTAAAAACTCTTCCTACTCTTACTCTCTGGAGTATTTTCCATTTCTCTCTCCCATGAGCCAGCCAACCAACAAACCTTCCTTACTTAAGATTTTATTTTATTTGATAGAACTGCCCTATGACCCAGCAATTGCACTATTGGGTATTTACCCTAAAGATACAAATGTAGTGATCCAAAGGGACACATGCACCCGAATGTTTATAGCAGCAATGTCCACAATAGCCAAACTATGGAAAGAACCTAGATGTCCATCAACAGATGAATGGATCAAGAAGATGTGGTATATATACACAATGGAATACTATGCAGCCATCAAAAGAAATGAAATCTTGCCATTTGCAACAACATGGATGGAACTAGAGCGTATCATGCTTAGCGAAATAAGTCAAGCAGAGAAAGACAACTATCATATGATCTCCCTGATATGAGGAAGTGGTGATGCAACATGGATGCTTAAGTGGGTAGAAGAAGAATAAATGAAACAAGATGGGATTGGGAGGGAGACAAACCATAAGTGACTCTTAATCTCACAAAACAAACTGAGGGTTGCCGGGGGGAGGGGGTTTGGGAGAAGGGGGTGGTATTATGGACATTGGGGAGGGTATGTGATTTGGTGAGTGCTGTGAAGTGTGTAAACCTGGTGATTCACAGACCTGTACCCCTGGGGATAAAAATATATGTTTATAAAAAATAAAAAATTTAAAAACTCAAAAAAAAAAAAGATTTTATTTTATTTGAGAGAGAGAGAGAGAGAGAGAGAGAAAGTGAGCTCGAGTGCGGGAGGGGAGGGATGAGGGACGGAGAACTAGCAAATCTGAAGCAGACCCCCCTATGAGCACAGAGCCTGATGCAGGAATCGATCTAAGCACCCCGAGATCATGACCTGAGCTGAGCTGAAATCAATCAAGAGTTGGATATTTAAACTTAATCAACTGTGCCCCCCAGGTACCCTCCCATGAAACTTTCTTTATCATTAGTAGTATTTGCTCGTTCCCACCATTGATGCCAGGTAATTTAGGTTTCTATGCTTTTTTCTCTCCTGTTAAACAGGACTGTGAAGATTACTTTTGCTAATGCCTCTTCTCCAGCATGTCTATTTCTTCTCTAAGAAACTTAAAAAAAAAAATCTTGTAATTCAAAATTTTTCACTTAATGGATTATCAACTATGTGTTCCTTCAGGAGAACAAATCCCCCCCCCCCCCGCTCCCACCTAATCCCGGTTGGGGGTGGGGAGGGAGAAAGGAGAAGTGTAAAGGTGTAACTACCTGCCTTAGTATGTTATTTCAGGGAATTCACACAGGTTAGCTCTCATATTCTCCTGTGAGGTGCTCAGTGCTCAAGTCTGGCTTCTGGAACAGTAAATTTGAGGAAGAGAATCACTTTGTGGGAAAATCTAAACAATGTTAGAAGACCAAATGGTTTGTACAGAAGGGAAACCAACTCTACTATTACTTTAATTATTCACCCTATTAACTGTGACAGTGTGGTTTTAAAATCTCCTCATTACTCACTATAATTAAGTGGCGCAGCAGACGACAGGATGTCAGAAATCACATTCCGGAAGACGCACTGTGAGTGATGGTGTGCACACCATATACAGACAAAACGTTTTAAACAGAATAATTGCTTTCACATCACTTCCCGGGATGCCTCACCTGCCTTGTTTTATGTTGTTTTAATTTTTTCAAGTGGGATGTATGCAAATGTGCTGCATCAATTTAGCACTTTCTCCTTTGCAGCTCTGTAAACATGGGCTTTGCCTGGTGAGCAGCTCCGAGTGAAGAGGAAGTTCAGAGTGGCTTGTGTGTGATTGTTGATGGATAGCAACTGAACAGAAAACAAGAGGGAAAGAGAAAAGGGACCATATTCCACAGAGACAAGCTGAACACTTTTCTAATGGTTCCATCATGGCTTTGAGTCTTTTTATTGTAAAAAAGAAGGAATGGAATTGGGAAAACGAAAGAGGTAAAAGGTGAGCAGAGGGAGAAATGGTAGGTTTTTGTTTGTTTTGTTTTAGTTTTGTAGTGTCATCTTGTGAACCATATTACTTTCAGCTTGGGAGAAGAGGTGGCAAGATGAGATCCAGGAGATCCTTAAATAAGTAAGATTGTTTTTCTTATTGATTGAGTGTGATATGATGACATGATATAGTAGCAGAATACACATTTTCGAAACATCTCCAGATAGGTACCAGGACAGGTAATACCCTAAGTCCTAAAATCCCAAGATTTTAAAAAATTGAAATTAGACAAAGGGCATTCCTGATCTGAGCACAATGGAATCCATTCAGAAATACGTAAGGAAAAGGTAGCAAGAAGTCTCCAAACACTTGGAACTAAACAACCCATTCTAAAAAATCTCTGTGTCTCAGAAGAAGACTTAAGGAAATTAAAAAAAAATGCATTAAATTTAATGAAAATTAAAATGCAACATATCGAAAAGCGTGGGACACAGCCAAAACAGTGCTGCTAGGCACATATATGGAGGCACATCTAGCAGATGGGGTTCTTCATGTGATGGCATATTTCTGTATCTTGGTTGATGTAGTGATAGGATGAATCTACACACTTTATTAAGGAAGATATAAACACACACACATACCTAGTTCTAATACTAAATTCCTGGTTTTGACAGTGTATCATCATGATGTAAGAGGCAACCATTGGAAGAAACTAGGTAAAGGATATGTGAGATCTCATATTATTCTTCTTTTAAAGAATTACAGTCTTGTCATTTTTCTTCTGTATAGTTTAGGTACATGGAATAGTCTGTTTTTCCCCCTTTGGATTTTTGTTACATATTTATTCTGTATGTCGTATGTAATTGACATATTTATGAAATGTTAATATTTAACTGAGTAGATCAGAATAAAATATTTGAAGATAATCTGATTAATTTAGGTCTACTCCACACATGCTTCCAAAATGCCTCCCTAAAATTCATATATAACAACTCAACTAATTTTTATTATTTTATTTATTTTTTAAAGACTTTACTTATTTATCTGACAGAGAGAAAGATAGCAGGAACAGGAACACAAGCAGATGGAGTGGGAAAGAGAAAGCAGGCTTCCTGCCAAGCAGGGAGCCCAATGTGGGACTTGATCCTAGGACACTGGGATCATGACCTGAGCTGAAGGCAGATGCTTAACCATCTGAGCCACTCAGGCACCCCACAGCTAATTTTTATACAAAGTCTGTTCATATCCCATTTTTTTTTCTCCTTCTTCAAACTTAACCCCCCCCCCCCCCAAAAAACTTCCCATTGACACAAGAATAGTATTTAAAATCTTTACACTGACCTTATTGTTACTAAGATTTCAGCTTGAATGTAACCTTCCCAGGCAGGCCTGCTCTCAAAACTCAGCCACAGCTGTATGACTGTTCCCTCCCTGCTACATGGCTGTGTTTTAATACTTAGCCTAGTATTTGTTATTATAGGTGATTTTCTATAGTATTTGTTTACTTATTTACTATTTCTTCTCCATAGTGAAAACATATGTCTTGAAAACAGATGTCTATCTTTTTTGTTCACTACTGAATCATTATTAATAATAACAAAACACGGGGTGCCTGGGTGGCTCAGTGAGTTAAAGCTTCTGCCTTAGGCTCAGGTCATGATCCCAGGGTCCTGGGATCGAGCCTCACATCGGGCTCTCTGCTCAGCAGGGAGCCTGCTTCCCTTCCTCTCTGCCTACTTGTAATCTCTATCTGTCAAATAAATAAATAAAATCTTTTAAAAAAAAACAAAACACTTTTAAAACTCTTGATGATTTTTAGTTACTGTTCTAAATGATGTGTATGTGTATATATGCATACTTACACATGTATATGTTAACATTGTTATATATTTACATATAACTAATATCATTTCCTATATTTGAATATACGAATATGGATTCACATAAACGTATTTGGAGTGATATTAGTTATATAGAAACACTAATATAAACACTAATATATGTTGACTAATTGTCATAACAACAATGTAAGTACATATCATTACTGCTTTCATTACTACTTCATGGTTGAGAAACTGCACAGAGAGATTAAATTCCTCAAGATCACAAAAGCTAGAAAAGACTGGTGAGAGAGAATTCAAACCCAGTCAGTCTGGCTCCAGTCTTTCCTCGTAATTATTAAGTTAGAGCATCTAGAATGGTGTCAGGACTGATGTAGATTTTTGCTTTTGTTTTTGTTTTTTCTTAAAATTTATTTATTTATTTGACAGAGAGAGAGTTCACAAGTAAGCAGAAAGGCAGGCAGAGAGAGGAAGTGGAAGCAGGCTCCCAGCTGAGCAGAGAGCCCAATGTGGGGCTCGATATGGGGCTTGATCCCAGGACCCTGAGACCATGACCTGAGCCAAGGCAAAGGCTTAACCCACTGAGCCATCCAGGCACTCCCTGATGTAGGTTTTTAATTAGTGTTTCTTCATTCAGTGGAAGTGTAGAATTGGCTCTCTGGAAGAGGTGGTTATGTTTTGATTTAACATTTATAGAGTTGGCTGTAGAAGGCTAAACATTTTATATCTAGAAATAATTTTACTTGTGAACATTTTGGGGGGCAATAGTCTATAAATTATATCCTTATTATTTACTAATGAATGGTAACTTAATCATTTAAATTAATCTTATTGGAAATGTATGGAATTGTCTCCTAAGCATATAAAAAAGAAAATTTTCTACTTAGAAGACAAATTAATTATTACATCTGTGAGATTTAACAATGCACATCCATATTCCTTTTTTTTTTAATATTATAGCCAAGTATAGGGATGCCTGGGTGGCTCAGTCTGTTAAGCATTTGCCTTCAGTTCAGGTCATAATCTTGGGGTCCTGGGATCAAGCCTGGCATCTGGCTCCTTGCTCAGCAGGGTGTCTGCTTCTTCTTCTGCCTGTCTTCCCTCTCCCCCTGCTTGTGTTCTCTGTCTCTCTTTGTCTTTCTCAAATACATAAAAAATAAAATCTTTTAAAAATACTATAGTGCCGGGGCACCTGGGTGGCTCAGTGGGTTAAGCCTCTGCCTTCGGCTCAGGTCATGATCCCAGGGTCCTGGGGTCGAGCCCCTGCATCAGGCTCTCTGCTCAGCACGGAGCCTATTTCCTCCTCTCTCTCTGCCTGCCTCTCCGTCTACTTGTGATCTCTGTCTGTCAAATAAATAAATAAAATCTTTAAAAAAAGTACTATAGTGCCCAATATACATGTGATTTGGAAATTTATACCAAATATTATTATAACATAGCTAAAAATGTCTATGGCAATCTACAGCTTTATTAGTTAGAATATTCTTAATAATTTTTATCATATTTAATGTTGTGTCTAGCTCTCAGGGAAATCTGATGGTCTGGCATAGCCTTAGCTCTCAGAAGCCTAGAGCCTGCTTTATAGGGCCAGGAGCTCTTAAAGACATATTGCTTTCATTTTTTCCTGTATCTTGGATGCAATTAATTTAGATGGAATTCAAAAAATAAAGTTGCCTTTTAAGAATGACAACTATTCTTAAATGAAAGCGATGTTAGCACCTGAAGAAAAATAGTGTTGCTCTTTAATTCAGCTGAGTCCTTTGTGTATTTGTATCTGCAAAGTGGGTCTGGAGCTTCAGTCAGACATATGAGCTTGAGAAAGATACATTATTCTTTGTTGAAGAATAGCAAGTAGAAAAATCTTGCTGTTCCTCAAGTAGAAATGCAAGGAATCAGGATGGATGCGGGTAGTGGGAAGGAATGGAAGACAAATGGGGAGAGCCGCAGAGGATGGGGGCTGGGGTATGCAGTGAAAAGGCAAAACAGCACTTGGAAACAGGCTTCATCATCATATAAGCCCTCCATAAATATTGTTAATGTTGATATGTATTTTTTTTTATTTTTAAAAAGATTTATTTATTTTAGAGAGAGAGAGCAAGCAAGCAGGGTGGGGGGGGCAGAGGGAGACAGAGAATCCAAGTGGACTCCATGCTGAGTGTGGAGTCCAACACAGGGTTTGATCCCAGGATCCTGAGATCATTATGAGCCAAAATCCAGTTGGCTGCTTAACCAAATGAGCCACCAGGTGCCCCATGCTGATGAAAATTAGAAACCATATCAAGGAGGTTATTGTGTTAGTTATTTCATTAGTTTTGTTTGTATTGTTGTCTGTAAATCACACAAAAAAGCTGCTTTCATAGCTGTATTGATAGTGATGAAGAAGGCATCAGGCCTTGTACGTGAAACCTATGCAGGTTATCTCTAAACCTGAAGAACAACTCTATTACATCATCCCCCTTATCAGTACATAATTGGAGTGAGAATAAGTACTTTGTGCAAGTTTACACACCTGGTCATTGGCAAGAATGGGAGCCATCATGCAAATTCTCATACATGGCCAATGTGACTTGAAATGGCCGTTGCTTCCAGTTCTAATGCTGCTCTGGACCATAACGGACATGAGCTTTCCAGCCAGATGAGATCTTGTGTATACCATTACTGCTGTTGTGAAGACACCTTCTCTGTTCTCTTTAGCTTAGAAGTTTTTATGTGTAATTAAAAACAGATTGAAGATAAAATAACAGCTTAAGCATATTTTTGATAACTTTGGCTAGATAAAAATAATCTCTATTTTCTTTATTCCTTGTACATATTTCATTATTTTGGATGCTTTCATTGTTGAACATAGCACTGATTGCTCCTCTGACTTGTTTATAAGACTTTGCCCACTTCTGGACCATGCATGCAAGAAGACCAAAGACTGAGTTATGTGGTATAGCACTGATTAAATAATTGTCAAGTTAAAGTGCAGTTGGAATGAGAAGATGATCATAAGATTCTATTATTGTTTGCTAATTATAACCAGAACACAATCTGTTAACAAATGACACAATACTCTAATCCCTTCCTACAAATTCAAGAAAGAGGGACTTTGTGACCAATGAAGAGCTTTGAAGCAGAGAGGGCATAATTTCTTTATGTTTTAATACCATTTTTTTTCATTTTTGGATGTTGATTACATACACACTTCTGTAAAATATCAGCTATTAAGAAAGACAGTATATTGTTAAAGTCATTGTAAAACTGATTATTAGGAGAAATATTTGTGAGTTAAGTGCTAATGAACAAAGAGAACTTTATATTGGGCAAAAACAAATACTTGTGGTATTAAACCATACAATGATAAGTAAATATAATACATATATATATTTTTTTTTTAAGATTTTATTTATTTATTTGACAGAGAGAGATCACAAGTAGGCAGAGAGGCAGGCAGAGAGAGAGAGGAGGAAGCAGGCTCCCTGCCGAGCAGAGAGCCCGATGCGGGACTCGATCCCAGGACCCTGAAATCATGACCTGAGCAGAAGGCAGCGGCCTAACCCACTGAGCCACCCAGGCGCCCCCATATATATTTTTATATACATTCAGCGATGCCCCAAGTTTGGGAGGTCAAACATGGATCAGATGACTAGTTCAGATATCAAGAACAGTTTTTCAAATTATTTAATCATAATTGGTTTTTAATTTCAATATTCTATATAAAATATGATTTTATAAGAAAGGCATTTGAATTCATTCCCTTGAATGGTGATTTTTTTTTTTTTAAGATTTTGTTTATTTGAAAGAGAGAGAGTGTGATCAGGGGGAGGAGCAAAGGAAAAGGGGCAAGCATGGAGCCCCCTATGCGGCTCAAGTCACAGTGCTGAGATCATGACCTGAGCCAAAACCAAGTTGAATGCTTCATCAACTGAGCCACCCAGGAGCCCGGAGTGCTGAAAGTGTTGAAGTCCAAAGTACGTAGTATCCATGGAAAGGGTTGGAATTGAGATAGTCAGAATACAAATGGATAATGGTTGGATTATATATGCCAGTAGAATTTTGATCCAGAACTTCTGCTGCAACCAGCCCAGGAATCCACACTATGACCACAAAAGTCAACCAGAAACATCAAGACTGGTCAGTGACTGCCACATCCCTATATTTCCCCTGGTTTTCAAGATGGAACTAATCAGAGAGATTCAAATATGTTTCTCAGACCCATCACCTAAGATGTCCTGCTGCCACCTCCAGCCTTTCTATGCCAAGACTGTCCAGTCAAAGCCCAGCAAAAACCATGCCCTTTTCTCACTAGAGAGTTGTTCTACAGTCCTGCCTACTTTTGAGCCTCTATCATACGGAAGTGGTGGCTGACTTGCTATAACAAGCTCAGAATAAATAACTTCAGAATAAAGAGTTTGTTTTCATTTGGGTGGTCTTTGTTTATTTTACAAAGCCCGTATGAGTAGAGACTTTGACATCAAAATAGATGAGATCCAAAAAATAGAAGCTAGGTTTAAAATATAATTTAGTGATTTTTATCCCCACTATATTTAAAAGAGAACTAGGGGGGCACCAGAGTGGCTCAGTGGGTTAAAGCCTCTGCCTTCGGCTCATGTCATGGTCTCAGGGTCCTGGGATCGAGGCCCGCATGGGGCTCTCTGCTCAGCAGGGAACCTGCTTCCTCCTCTCTCTCTGCTGGACTACTTGTGATCTCTGTCTATCAAATAAATAAATAAAATCTTAAAAAAAAAGAGAGCTAGTTTATTTCTTTATTACAGGAGGAATAGTTCATATGCACCAAATAAATTAGTAAAAGAAAAAGTTATTCATCTTTTAGTTTTCCTCAAAATGTGGATATCATGAAATAATGTTTTTCATTAAAAATAAAAGCCTGATTGTGTTGGTACTCAACTCAAAATCCTCCCATGGCTTTCTAGAGACTTTCTTAGAATTACTTATTTTGGCTTCTCCCTAGTTGGGGATAGGTATTTGCACTTTCAGGGGAATAAAAGGAATTCTGATAGCACTGGCCTGTAGTATAAAATTAAAATTTTTCTCCAATCTCATCTTCTCCCACTTCCTACTTGAGGATGACGTTCGCTGTTGAAATATTCACCATTTTTGAGCACACTCAGTTACTTCGAATCCTTGGAAGTCAGTTCAATTCAATTCAGTAAATACGGCCTGAATGTCTAACAGGCTCAGAGGTATTTTCTCGGTTCCGGAGTTTGCATCCTTCTGGAACAGACGTTTTCTGACTGGGGTGCTCTTTCTCTCAGAAGCCCTGTCTCTTCATGATCCAGTCCTCTACTCAGTAAAGCTTTTCTTAAATCATCCAGGCAAGATTAATTGTTTCTGGTTCTGAGTTTCCAGAGCAGTATCTTTACATCTTGTGTATCCATCTTTTTTCTTTATGTTGCCTTATGATTGTTTATGATAATTTTTATGAATACCTTTAAACTATTTCCGTGGATAGTACATCATGCTGTCCTTTATACTCATGGTCTTTTCTCTGCCTGATCTCTGGAGCAGGCATTATTAGTATGACCATCCACAGAAGAGTAAATTGAGGATTACAAAGATTTATTAATTTTTGCAAAATCATGCAGTGAGTGGGTACAGATGTAGGATTCCAACTCCTGGTTATTTGGACTATTAAAGACTTCGGTGACCTGCCTCCAACTCTGACTCCGTTAGACAGTAAATCTTCTAAGGAACAATGTGCCCATTCATCTTGTATTCCTTACTTGCTTCGCAAAGTCAGAATAAGAAGCAAGCTATGTAGAGTGTCTACCCTACTGACTGGCATGTCCTGTATATAGATACTGTCTGCGCACTGATCAAGAAGGCATGTTTCTGTCTGCAAATCCCTAACTGCCTTTGGCTTAGAGCATTTACTTTAGAAAAATCTGTGATTGCACATTCTTTATCTTTCTTTCTGGTGGGTAAAATCCTGTTAAAAGCTTCTTGCGTGTTTCTATAACCTGGGACTTTCTTTCTCAAGGACAGGGACAGGGGTGGTGGTGTTTGTTATTTGTTATTTGAAATGTTATCAAGGTACTTCATGCCCTTATCTCCTGCTTTCTTTAGGGAGGGCAAGAACCTAACTTTGGTGGACACCTTGTTCCCTGCATAAAAATTTCCTCTTGTCATGGAGATTTGAGAAAGTTTACTTTTTCGGGGGTGAGGCCAATTAGTAAACACAGATGACCTGAGATTCCCGCATCCCAGCTCTTAAAAAACTCACCAGCCCTTAGTTTTAGTAGAGTTGAGCTTAGACTGAATTCTGGCCACTCGTCTCTTTTATGTGGCCTCAGAGTCTTTCTTTGCTTCTTTATCTTTGTGAGGTTCAGTTTTTGCTTTGACACACTTTGAGCTTGGGTTTGTCACTCAGTCTCCTTTCTCAGGAGTGATGATTCTTCTTCTGTTTCCATGAAATTATTTCCCAGTTTCCAACCCATTTAATCTTCAGGCTTTGGGAATGACATCAAAATTCCTAGGAATTCTAGAAGATACTCTAAATCTTATTTAAATCTAAGTTTTTCTTAATACTTTATTTATGTATTTCAAATGGGTGACCATGAAAACAAACTAAGAATTGGTATCTGTGATAGGGTTACATTTCGGTGGTTTTTCTTCTCTTCTATCCTATTCTATTTTATTCGTTTACACCTATGACTGGCTTATTAATATTATGAAATGATATCTAGGAATGAGGCTGTGTATCCAGTAACATGTAAAAATAGTTTCTACTTGTAATAGAAAAAATAAATTCTAAATGAAACCATTAAAAATTTAAAGATAATAACACAGATATTTAATGTCCAAAAGATAGTCCTAAAATGAAATTATAAATTGTAAGGTGGATCTCACTGTTACCTTTGAAAATTCTTGTTAAGTTCTCAGAGATGAGGTTCTGGGGAAGAAAATTAAGGTAAGTTTTTTAAAGATAAAGTTCTGCAAGTGAATATCTCTCATATCAGTGGCAGTTCACTGAATAAAGGATAGGTTTTTCAGGAAATTATATTATGATAATTAGATATCTAAATTCAGGAAAAAAATGAACTTTGATCTATACCTCATATATGCACAAAAATTAACTTGAAACAGATCATAGATAAAAATGTAAAACCTAAAATTAAAATCTTTAGAATAAAATATAGGAGAAAATTTTTGTGACCTTGAGTTCGGCAAATATTTCTTAAATACAACACTAAAACCAGAATTCATAAACTAAAAAAAAGATAATTCAAACTAATTAAAATTAGAAGTTTCTGTTTTTCAAGACCATGAGAATGAAAAGAGGCCACAGGTTGGGACAAAATACTTTTAGTCAAATCCCTGATAAATGGTAAGAAAACAAGCCACTGTAAATTTTGGGAAGAAGATTTAGACAACTATTTCACCAAGAAAAGATGTGAGTGACAAGCACATAGCAAGACTCTGGATATGATTAGTCATAGGGGAATGCAGATGGAGGCTACAATGTCTTATCACTATGTACCTTTTAGAGTGGCTAAAATCAAAATGATTGACAGTATCTCATACTGACAAGAATATGGGGAAATTTGATATATCATCCATTACTCATGGGGATATAAAATGGTACAAACACTTTGGAAAACAGTTTGGTAGTTTTCTAACAAGAAATGTATGCCCCTGCCATATGCGGTGGTCCTTCTACTTTTTAGGTATTTGTTCAAGTGAAATGGAAAACATATATCCATATGTACACTTGAATATGAACGTTTGTGGCAGTTTTATTTGTAGTAACCCCAAACTGAAAACAACTCACATGACTATCAAGAAGTGAATGGATAAGAAAACTGTCATATATCTATACAATGGAGCGTGTCTTAGTGATGAAAGAACCATTGATACAGGAGATAACATGGATTCTCAAAAATGATTACTTCAAAAGAAAGTAACCGGACCAAAAAATATGCACAATTCTTGCATATTCAAGGCAATACAAATCCTCCCTTTGAAACAAAGATCTTGTCTAATATTATCCTATTTTGGAGGATTAGGTATCTCATTTCTGGTATTTCCTATTTTAAGAATCAGTAGTGTCATCCAATCTCATTAAGCCAGCAGTAAAGAGATTTGGGGAGACTTTCATTAACCTTCCTAACTTTGTGGTTTCCTAAAAAGAAAAGTATGATGAGAAGTTGCTTGAAGAAAAAATGATAGACCTATAGAACTCTGCACTTATAGTAACATGTTTCTGTTTCTATAGACGGCTTTTAGCTAATTTATTGTTTACTTATTTCTTTGCTTTAAAATAGCCAACGGATTCTTGGTGCCTGGGTGGCTCAGTCGGTGAAGGATCTGACTCTTCATTTTCGTTCAGGTCATGATCCCAGAGTTATGAAATTGAGCTCGGCATCAGGCTCCACACTACGCTTAAGATTCTCTCCCTCCCTCTCCCTCTGTGCCCCTTCCCCTGCTTGTGTGGAGATGCACACTCTTAAAAAAAAAAAAAATAGCCAGCAGGTTCTGCAAGAATATCATAAAATAGCCTAAATAATATGAGCCTACCTAATCAACTGGTAATATCTACTAGCCTTCAGATCTATGTCTTACAATTTTAGGATAAAAGGGTTAACCTAATACCAGACTTCAGGAAACCTGTATGCAAAATGACCCCTTGTGCTTTCTCCCTTCCTTTTTAAAATCTCTTGGGCATTATTGAAAATTATATGTTACTTGTGATGGCCATTTTGTGTTCTCATTTTCACTTCCAGAACTGAGTAGTTGCCAATTCTGTATCCCATTCAGACCCCATTACCTATATGATTTCTGAACAGTTAAATTGTGCCTATATAAGAAATCACTGGAAGGGATTCACAAATCCCACATGTGGTAGAGTTAGTTCAGTGGGGGACCAGAAAACTCAGATGCCTGTGAATAATAACTGGAATTACATGGCATTAGTTTCTTGTGGAGATCCTAGGCATGAAATTGGAAGTGCCCATATATCCCACATTTTATACATTCAGTGCTCTTGCAAATTCAAAGGCTAACTCCAGACTTACATTTTGACCGTAACAAAACTATCATAAATGAAAACAATGATCTCAAGGTATTCGAGTTAAACCCACAAAAGAACACCAGAAAAAAAAAATAATTATGAAGAAAAAATAATTAAGAAAATTCCTCTAGTGTGTCTTATTCCATAATATTGGGCAGAAGCTGTCATTTCTGTAGTTATCTTTTGAGGGACACTATTTGAGTCTTAGAGTCTTAGGTTTCTAGAGGCTTTTAAATTAGTCTTATTTTGAGGCCACTCATATGTGGAGTTCCACTGTTACATAGACTGGAGACATGCCTGTCCTATATCTTTAATCTTGACTGTTGTAGCTATGATCAATAGAATTTGAAATTTTGCCTTCAGGCAAGGATAAAGCACTTGTGCATTACTATGTCATCTGGTAGATCCAGTTACCATGCCGGAGATCATGCAAACTTTGGAAGGTATCTCCTTTGGAAAGGTCGCTTGTACTTGCTTGACCTAATTATGAGTAGACCAAGTAAGTCCTGCCTGATATTTAGCTAGATCCATGTGCGACATTGTTGGGGTTCTCTAACTATTCCATATTCCGTAGGTTGTTTGTGTATGATCTCATAGAGAGAAAGTCAGTCTGCACTCGGAGATGTTTTCATAGCCCTTAATGCTAGTGGCAAAATTTTAGGTCAGGGTAGAGCAAGGATTTCTTCTCTTTTTGATGCTTTTAACTTGAGGACAATGTTTACTGTTTCTGAATTTCTTAACAACTCATGGTGACATGAACATGAAATAAAATTTTTGGATTGAGAGAATAACCTCGGTGAGTTGTTTCTGTGTAGGGAATACAGAGTTTATTTCGCCAGCTCCATCAGTGAAAACCTATTCAACCGGAAACTTTACAAACAGAAACTAACACATATTCATAGTTTGGAGATGGGCAGTTGTATGAGATTAATTTGCATCAGAAAAGTTTGAGGAGGAAGAGCAATTTTTTTTTTTAACTGTTATATATTCTGAGATTTTGTGTGACATGTAAAAACTATCTCTTTCATTATGTTAAGGGGAGTAAAAGAGTAATTTGACCAGGGTCCATTGGATTAATTGTGTCTCTCCTGAGAAGCCATTACAATTCACGATTATGGAGGCAGCATTCCTTTGATAGCCAGGATGTTTTTATTTATCAGAGGATTGAGCTGATTGCTTTGAGTTGATAAAAATCTTTCTAAATTTATTAGCACTTAATGTACCTGAGAGGTAACCTCCGTATTGACCAAGGAGGTTAGGCAGAGCATTGCCCTCAATTTCTGGAGTGATCTCTTATATGGGATCAAATAACAAATAACTGTTTGAGATATTGTCAAGTCTCTGAGAAGTCACTGATGTTTTTACCATTCTTTTTTTTTTTTTTCTTTTTAAGATTTTATTTATTTATTTGACACAGAAAGATAGAGGCAGAGAGAGAGAGGGAAGCAGGCTCCCTGCTGAGCAGAGAACCTGATGTGGGGCTCCATCCCCGGATCTTGAGATCATGACCTGAGCCGAAGGCAGAGGTTTAACCCACTGAGCCACCCAGGAACCCTTTTTACTGTTCTTAATTGTCTTCCATTTTGAAGTCACAATATCGTCAAGTCATGCCCAACTCCACAAGTACATCTACTGTTTGTACAAATGTTTTTTTTTCTTAACTTTTTCCAGGCTTCCAGCTCAGATCATAGGTACCCAGTTTAGTTATCTGAACAGATTAAGCATTAGGAAAGAAATGTCTTCAGTCGCTGTAAGTTCAGTGGTTACACCATATCCCATGCAGGGAATGCCTTTGCCATTTTTAAGGTAAGAGCCATATCAAACAGTATTAATTCAGGATCAAACAAGAGGGGTCTGTAAAATCAACCCGAGTATATTTAATTCCTGAATTATAGCCAAACATTCATGTATTCTCCTTCATCTAGAAGGGGTAAGATTGTAGGTTTAAGATTTGAGTAAAGTTTAATATTGGCTACGAAAGTAGACAATAAAAGGTTTTCATAAACTTTCACAGGATCAAATAAGAATTAACCAAGAGCTCTTGGCATGTAGAGCCCATGGAGTTAGTGGAAAAACCAAGTTCCACACCAGCAGAAGCTTCAAGCAGTTTGGCTGCTGCTGATACTTCACACAAGTAGGAAAGGCATGCCTTTGCTCCTGAATGGAAGGTTATGCTAATGGCAGTAGCATTTTGCATGAACCATCTTACTATGTCCTAATGCAGTCAGTCCTGTCTCTCATAAACAGCAAGATGGATGGTTTTCGTATAGTTAGGGATACCCAAAGTTGCAGGTTGCTGCAGACAGGACTTTAATGAGGAAGCTTGCCAGCATTTGGATCCATGGGAGATGTGAGGGCTGAGCTATATTAAAACAAACAATAATTATTGTCTACAAGAACTAGTCAACCTAAAAGCATATGAGCAAACTTGCTTTGCAAGTGAGCAAACAAATAAACAAACAAAAAACCCAAACCAGCCAAACAAAAACCTTGACTTGTCTTTTAGTTTGGAGACAGATATAATTGGAGAGCCTTTTATTTCAGAGTACAGAAGATACCCATCTTCTGAGATTGTGATCCAAATATTGCACAGATTCTTTATAGATTTAAAAGTTTTTTTCTTGATGCTCTCTGCAACTATATATATATATATATATATATATATGGAGTCCTGTGGACTGTTTCAGGAGAGCATGACGCTAAATCCTCTCCATGCCATTTCAGAGTGGATCCTCAAGCAAAAATCAAATCTTTAAGGTTATCATTTAGACACCGAGGGAAATATGAGAGAGTTCTCATCATACCTGAGGCATAACCAACCAGGTATGCTGCTGATTGTCCCACCAGAAATCAAACAGATTACTAACAACTATTACCTACCGTGTCGAAAGAAGATGGCAAATGAATCTGCCATTGTAAAGTTTTTATTTAGCAGGTAGAAACTCCCTGGAATCTAGGGAGCAGGGTTTGATTACCCTCAGGGCTTGTGCAGATAAGTAGCCTTTTCCCTTAAGCTCCTTAACTGGCCATGGGGGAGTGCTGCAGGGACTGGTTCATGGCACAGAGTGTCCCTGCTCTAAGGGAGGCTCAATAAGAGATATTCCTCCCGAGCTTGCTTTTTGTGCCAGAGCACACTGCGGTATAATTCAGGCAGGGGTTTATATAGAATAATTTAAATTTTTATAAAGTCAGCTCCATATATTCTGCTCAGGTTACTTGAATCTTTGGCAAAAAGAGTAGAGGGTAACTGATGTGGTATCTGGTTTGTAGAGGCTAGTAGGTGCACAAAGTTGCACACCTCCATTTTTTGCATCATACTTGGAGAACCAACTGGTCACTTATAAGTACTACATAAATAAATATAATTTCTGAAAAGCGGATCTCTAGTATGTTCAAGTTAGGTCAAGGGGAGAATTGTGGATTGGTGCTATTGCTATCGTTTTGAATCCACTGTATGCAGTTGTATGATAACTAGGTAGAATTTTAGTAAACTCTATGCAAATTAGCTATTGCAGAAGTCATTCTAGTTAAGTCATATATTTGCATATTGTGGAGTCAGCAAATTATAGCCCTTGAGCTAATCCCACCTGCTTCCTGTTTTCATACAGCCTACAGGCTATGAGTGATTTTTGTGTTTTTAAAAGGTTGGAAAAAATCAAAAGAAGAATAATATTTTATGACATGAAAATTCTATGACATTCAAATTTCAGTGTCCATAAAGTTTTATTGAAATACAGCTATGCTAATTTGTTTACATATTATCTATGGCTGCTTTCACACTATGACTGCAGAGCTGAGTAGTTGTAATAGAGATCATATGCACCATAAAGCCGGAAATATTTACTCTCTGGCTTTTAGGAAAAAGTTTGCTAAACCCTGTATTAGAGTGACCCAGTATGCTAATATTTATATATGATACTTTTTTGTTATTTTGACTTAACTGATATCTGAGGTATACTCTGTATACTTCAAAGAATAACTTGTGTAATACAGTAGAAATGGAGACTCTAAGATGTAGATTTTCCAGTAATTTGATGCATTGAATAGAGTATGGTATTTGGGATCACATGGTGTTTGCCACCTACCAACTCTGTGCCTTTGTGCAAATATATTAATAATTCTACACTGTAGCAATTAATAAATAAATGTTGGCTTTAACAATTGAGCAGTTCTTAAAGAATTATATGCAACCAAATTAGGAAAAAGGGTATAGATTATTATTTCAAAATACAATTTTGTTTGATTTAGCATAACTTTCCTTCTTTTTTTTTAAAATCTGAGAGTCTTTTATTCCTAACTGTGGTGATGAATATACTTCTTCTTTTTATGAAGATACCATGGTTGTAGGAGTTTTTTTTTTTTAATTTTTAATTTTCCAAAAGGCAAATTAAAACCATGGCAGCACAATTACGTACATATACCCACACATACACAGAAGTATATATATGCATATGTAAATAGACATATATACACATGTGTAGTCAGGTGTCAAATGTTTTTATATTTCTTCATTTTTAAAGTTTTAAGTGTCAAATAATTTTAAGTTCTCTAAGCCATATGGCCCGATGCCTTTACTTCCACCTACATTCTGAAATACTTCTGTACTTTATACACATAGCTCTTTAAGTAAGGATTACAGTATACATGATTATTGAGAAAATATTCCAATCCTGATAGAATATGAAGTAACATTTAAGTGACTGGTATCATACTGGCCCTTTGTTGCTATGATGATTACTTAAATGGCATGTCTTCTAAGATATTGACTTATGTCCTGTGAGTAGAATCATTTTCCTGTTTTTTCCTAAGAAAAAAATTCTACCAAGATTTTAGAATTCATTGTGATTCATAGCTTCTGTGTCTACAGAAGTATTTTGAGTGCACTCTTCTCTAACACAAACACTTCATGGATTGATCTCCCATATTACATGTCAGAGCAAATGGCCAGCTGCTCTCAGAAAATAGGGCAATTCCCATTACAGCCTCTACTCGAAACTTTTTTATTTTCATGGGCAATTTAAAGAATGTGACTTAGGAATTACATCTATTCTTTTCGGACAGTATATGCCCAATTACTTAAATATCTAACTTGTATCTATTGATCTCTATTGAAATCCCTTTGTCCTCACAAACCTTTGTGGAATTCTCTAAAACTGTACAGATGTTTGTTCTGAAAGGTTAAAAAAAAAAAAATAGAAACCCTGGGGAGCTCTTGTGCACAAGAATAATTCTGACACAGCCCATCCATTTGCACCTATAAAATCCCATAAATTGGTTTATTTCATGTTCACAATTTTATGTCTTTTATAAGCCTTTCAGTGAAGTTGTTTTTATTTCTGGTGATGACATATATAAAATGATATATAAAATGAATTTTAAACATCACAAAATTCATATCAGAGTCAAGATTTGTATATATATATATATAGTATTAATAGACATAATGGGACTGCCTCACATGTTACTGATAGAAACATTGCCAAATATTTTTATCAAAGTATAATTAAGGATCTTCAAAGAATAATGAATAATGGGTAAAGTACTGAGACAATGAAGAGAAGGAAATGCTCTCTTATTTTTTAAAATATATGAGTAAATGAAATTCTACAAACCTGTAGACTTCATAGCTCCAAATTGATGTAAGACAAATCTTAAATTATTGAAAGACAGTTTATTAAATTACTTGGGAAAAGAAGCACTTATTTCTAACTCGTAACATTATTTTGATATTTTAAATTCTTATGAGACGATATTCTTCCTCCTCCTTTGCTGAGGTCACTGGCTTAGGAATGCATCGCTGGAGGAGACTTTGATTGCAGGTAATTCACATGGAGCCGACTTCAAATTGTGGGTTAATCAGTATGATTCACTGGTGTGATATGGCTGTCAACAAAAATTTAACATTATCATAAGTTCATTACAAGAAATAAACTGTCTGGAGCAAATGCAATAATATTCTGCTCTATCCAGAACTGGCACAGTCACAAGGGGTGTTGTATTCTCTCCTGAATTCCATGTGTTGCAAGTAAAATTAAAAGAACAGAATGTGTTATTAGCTGAGTGACCAAAGGGGTTAGAGGAACTGAAATTATATCAAGGAAGGGGACAAGAGGTTTTGTAGCTTTCAAGAATGCCCAATTCATCTGTTAGGGTGAGGGATGATTGCACTTGGGATTTAGTTCTAACTTCACAGACTTAAATTTATTTTTGCTATCTGCTTAATTTTTTGAATTTTTTTTCTGTAGACATAGGAGTTTCCCTACAGTTGTTTGGATGTCTAATCTTTTCCTGTGTATTTTAAATGTATTTTAGATTTTAAGTTTCTGTATATGATTACAATGTGTCCAACTAGATCATAACCTACTTCATTCAGTTATTTGTCCACTTCTAAAATATTTTACTAAACTATTTTATTTAATGTGTCTTGATAGTACTTATTGATCTGGAAGTTTGTGCTCATCTTCAGTAATCTTATTTAAAAAACAATTTTGACTCTTAACATCAGTCAACATTATCAATTTCTGGGGCGCCCAGGTGGCTCAGTGGGTTAAAGCCTTTGCCTTTGGCTCAGGTCATGATCCCAGGGTCCTGGGATCGAGCCCCACATTGGGAATCTCTGCTCAGCAGGGAGCCTGCTTCCTCTTCTCTCTCTGCCTGCCTCTCTGCCTGCTTGTGATCTCTCTCTCTCTGTCAGATAAATAAATAAAATCTTAAAAAACAAACAAGCAAAAAGTCATTATCAATTTCTTCTACTTCCCCAGAAATTAAAGAAGTAGACAGTTGTGGTATAAAGTGTGGCTAATTGAAGCACAAGCTTGATGGCATTTAATTCTGTAATTTTACTTTGTGATCTATGACTATTCCCTAGCCTGCCTTAATAATAATAATAATAATAATAATAACAATAATACATATTTCATATAATTGCATTAAGAATTTTAGGATATGCCTCATGTAAAGCAGTTTGCATAGTATATTACACCAGTAATATACTAAACATCTTATTTTTGTATTATTTTTTGTGATAAATATTAGAAATAAGCTTTAGAATTTTGGAGTTTTGAAAGCAGTCATATTTGTTTTCTAGAGTTGCCACAACAAAGGACCATAGACTGAGTGACTTAACTAACAGAAATTTATTTTCTCACAGTCCAGGAAGCTGGACGTCCAAGGTGGAAGACCAAGGTGTTGGCAGGGCTGATTTCTTCTGAGGCCTTTTTACTTGGCTAACAGATGGCCACCTTCTCCTTGAATCTTCATATGGTCTTCTCACCTGTGTGTCTGCGTCCTCATTTCCTCAGGAAACCAGTCATGTTGGATTAGAGCCAACCCCTATGACCTCATTTTCCTTAATTACCTCCTTAAGGACCCTACCTCCAAGTGAAGTCGCATTCTGAGGTACGGGGTGGAGGTTAGAACTTGAAGAACTTGAAGAACTTGGAGGGAAACAATTAAGGTGCGAACTCAAGTTGTGTCAAATTCATTTTAGAAAACTCTGCAAAGGTGAATTTCCCCATCAGGAGACATGTACGATCGTGTAGATTGCTGCAGTATTCACACAGCCTGCTCATGGAAGCGGCCTGAGTGTCCAGCAGAGGATGGGTGGACAAAGAAAATGTGGCGTGTGCCTACAATGCAATATGGTTCAGACTTAAAAAAGAAGGAAATCCTCCCACTTGAGACAGCATAGGTAAACCTGGAAGGCACCGTGTTAAAGGGAAATGAGTCGGACACAGAAGGACAAATACTACATGAAACCACTTATAGGCGGTATCTCTAATAGTCAGATTTATAAAGGCAGAGAGTAGAATGGTGATTTCCAGGGAGTTGAGAGAGAAGGAAATGGGGAGGTGTCAGTGAAAAGTATACAAAAGGGCCAGTGATGCAGGATGTGTCATCCTAGAGGTCTGCTGTATACCATAAAGCCTATAGGTAATGTCACGGCAGTATATACTCAAAAAATTTGTGAAGAGAATAGATCTCAAGTGTTCTTATCACAAAAAACAATAAGAAAATAAAGCACTAAGAAACTTTTGGATTGTTTACATCAATTGTTTACATTAAACTTGTATAGCTTTTGTACGTCAATCATATATCAAGAAGGTGGTTTTAAAAATCCATTATCTATTTCCGACTTTGCAAGTGCTGAGCATCTACAGGGCACTTCATTTCCTGGGTGAAATAAATGACACAACAAGAGCTGCAGGCCTGTTTGTGGTCTTCTACACAACACCACCTGCTATCAGAGTCTCTAATTCTATAAAGTCAATTTCATGTTCCATGCATAGTTAGAACGAGGCATAAACCGGAGGCAACTTGAAGGTGTTCAGAGGTGATATATATAGGTAAAAACATTTAAAAAAAAATAAAAAGAAGTTCTAACCAAGCTTATGCTTAGATTTCAAGAAATGAATAAAACCCTGTCACAGGAAGTGGCTAGTAGAAGACTTCAGGTCAAAGAAACAGGTAGCTCTGAGACTCCGTGAAGGTTTTGTGGTCCAGTAAGTCCTTGACTGGTCCTTCAAAGACAGCTTGAATTTAGGGCTGTGAGGGCAGAGAGTGGTGGCCTGGGGAATGACTTCACCTATATTCTTGCTTAACTGAAATGGGAGAGTGAGACATTTATAATTCCCATGAGAAGGAAGGCAGGAGCAACGGTCTAAAGAGTTGAAGGGGAAGACACTTCTGAGGACAGAGATCACTTTCCTTAGATTTGTTAAAGAAGCAAATATTTTTCTACTTTCTACCCTCAGGCAGGTTTTGAAAACTCTTAGAGATAATCTTCCCAAGATTACTTAAGTGTCGATACATCATAAACGACACTGAAGTGCTTTCGATTCTTCTGGAATCAGGGAATCATGCATAGCTTGTTTTGTTTTTGGAGCAGTATCTTTTTTTTTTTTTTTAATTTTCTCTGCTTAAAATCAAGCAGAAAACACACATACCTTGTTATATACTAACATTTTCACAGTACGTCGTTGGTAGAAGAGAAGGACTAAAAACAAAAATGTGTTTGCAGAGATCCAAAGAAAGTGCATGTCTGGGCCTCGCCTCCCACAGCCTCGAGAAGTTGTTCAAGATGAGCCACTTCGTAGTCTCTAGCTCTAAACAGGGTCGCAGAATTCATTGCCAGGTATTTTAGGAAATCGTAATTCAGTAATAATGCAAGGCTCTTCTTGTCCAAAGCTGTGTAGACCAATATTGCTCCCATTCGTAAAGGTTATCTTGGAAGATAGGGTGCTCCGTACATCTGGGTCTTGGGTGCATCGGGATGATCTGTGAGGATCTCTAGGCCCTGCGGTCTCTCAGATTTGTAGAGGAGCTGAGTGCCCAAAAGTACTTCGAAGTATTACTGGATCCCTGCCGCAGCCTCATTAACTGCAGACGACTCATTATCTGTGTTCTCCTCAGATTTCTTGTAATGTGCATAGAATGGAGTCCACATTCTCTCTGGCAGGAAGATAAAAGACCCGTTGCTGCCTGGTAGTTAAGTCTCCATCCTCTAACAAGCCATGGTTTTAGTTCTTTAGGAATCTTTAATTCTGTTCATGAATACTTCCTCAGTGTCAACAGTAAGATCTACTGGGGCCCTTTACTTGTGAGGAGGCTGAGGTGTCTTTCTGGTCTACCACCATCTGCATTTCCATGTGTTTTCTGTTTGTTCTTTTTGAACTTTCAGTTCAACACTTTTCTATTGGCAGAACAGACGTCTTCTTTCCTGGGGCAGCCCCCACCCCCATCTTCTTCTCTGGATATTGTCCCTAGTTGGCTCTCTAAAGTTCACTGTTTCCCAGATTGGCCTCCACATATTTGAGTACTCTGCTTCCTAGAACCCATTCAATCCAATTTTTATTCCAACCCTGTAATGTAAAAGCATTTCACTTGCTTATCCGTTATGGCAACCTTTACGTAAAGGTTGTATAGTTTATTTTGTAAACTGTTTTGCTTGCGACTCTATCATCTGTATTCTTTGCCAGCCATAGCTCTTGCTACATTTCCCTTACACTATATACATCAGTCTTACAGAAATGCTCTAAAAATCTAAATGGGTTCTACTTCTGCCATTTGCTTCCATATGCATGTGCTCTTGACTGTAGGAATGCCCCTTCCCCATGTGCTGGCTGGCGAATTTCTCATCCTGTAAGATTTGGTTCAGTCACAGCGCTCACAAGGGTACTTCCCCTGATCCTACACGCTCGCAAGGGTACTTCCCCTGACCCTACACGCTCGCAAGGGTACTTCCCCTGACCCTGCACGCTCGCAAGGGTACTTCCCCTGACCCTGCACGCTCGCAAGGGTACTTCCCCTGACCCTGCACGCTCGCAAGGGTACTTTCCCTGACCCTGCACGCTCGCAAGGGTACTTCCCCTGACCCTGCACGCTCGCAAGGGTACTTCCCCTGACCCTGCACGCTCGCAAGGGTACTTCCCCTGACCCTGCACGCTCGTAAGGGTACTTCCCCTGACCCTGCACGCTCGCAAGGGTACTTCCCCTGACCCTGCACGCTCGCAAGGGTACTTCCCCTGACCCTACACTAATCAGAGTTTCGTTCTTTCCCCATGCAACCATTTCCCATGGGTCCTGTTTCATAGTGCTTATCCGTAATGCTTACCCAATGCTCTAAAGTTCTGACTTCTTTGTCTATTATTATAATAGACTATGAGCTGTTTCCTAATAAGAACCATGGTTTCTAAATGTTTCCATCTTTTGCAATAAGATGGAGGATTATAGCTAATTAATGAATAAAAGAATCAGTAAACACAACATGAATATAACATACACTAATACCCAACTACATACATCAACAGGAAATTGTCCAAAGCTCTGTTCAGAGGAGAATGACCCTAAAACTGCATTGCCTTACTATCCTTCCTTTACTGTCAATGTCATTGGAAATAAATCTGATTCTCAGTGTTGAGTATGAAATGATAAATGATAAAGCAAATCTCTGAACTCTTGCAGTCAGAGGAGATGCTCAGTGATACCGTACATGAAGGAAAGAAGCATTTCTATTTTGGCATAGCAAAGGAAACCATTTTCAGCTCAAACATCAACAAGAAAGTTAGTTTCCTCCAAAGGAGCAAATTATAGTAACACTTTTGCAACAAAAGCATGTGGCAGAATGCAAGCCACAGAAGCAGAACACAGAATTATGGAGTCAGAGAACAAAGAGTATTTCAATTGGAAGGAAGAAAGACAGAAAGCTACAGGGCAACTAGAGGCCACACACATGACACTTATTATCTCATAAACTAATGGGTGGCCTTTTTAAAAACACATTTAAGGGACAAAGGCTGATTACTTCAAGTGAACCTGAAAAGTATAATAAAAAATTTAGAATTATCTTCATTTACATTGAACCAAAGATGGAAATTTTTAGGCATACCCAAAAGAAAAAGAGGTATGGCAACAATTCAGTCGCTGTAAACCAATGTCCCAGCAGGCAGGGAGTGAAGTAGTGAAAAGAATTCTAAAATTCATCTTTGGGGGAAAGAAGGGGGAATAATCAGAGAATTTTTGCAAGAAATAAGAATAAGATAAACTGCAAAAATGAAACAGTGTGTCATATATCTTAAAATGATAATATTGATACACAAAGAAAGATTGATGGAATAGAAAAAGATCATTATTTATATAATGTAAATACATTAAAGGAGTAGAATCTTAAGTCAGTAATGTAATTTCTAATCAAGTAATGACAGAGGAAAGCCATTTAATTCTTTTCTCTTCCCTCTAACACACTGGAATCAAGGCAACAACAACCCCAACAAAGAAGGAACATTTTAAATTCAGTAAGAATTTTAGCTAGGTGAGGCTTGTCGAAGTATTATTATTTTACTAAAATTCTTATCTGATTTCCTTTTTACTTGGGTTTGTGGCTTAATAGTCAATACAGTTGATGCCCCAGAGTATCCATGCTTTCAGCATGTGATTTGTCATATGTCTCTGTCTCTCTGTCTCTCGTTCACTGTCTCCATCTTAATCTCTGTCTATCTGTCTCTTTCTGTCACACACACACACACACACACACACACACAGACATACACACACATCCCTTCATTCAGCAAATACTAAGTCATTTACACAGCACATTCCTCTTTAGGAACCATTGTGTCTCATTCTAAGTGTACATTTATACCAGGCAGTTGTGTTGTATGGTTATTCTTTGTTTTATCATCTCGTCTGCTCTCCTGTTTTTCTTCAAGTTACATTCAGGGATTCAGTTTTTGTTGGGTCCTTTCTGCCTTTAAGATACTGATTTACCCTTTTATTTTTTTTTTTTTAAAGATTTTATTTATTTATTTGACAGAGAGAAATCACAAGTAGTCGGAGAGGCAGGAAGAGAGAGAGAGAGGGAAGCAGGCTCCCCGCTGAGCAGAGAGCCCAATGCGGGACTTGATCCCAGGACCCCGAGATCATGACCTGAGCCGAAGGCAGCGACTTAACCCACTGAGCCACCCAGGCGCCCCCTGATTTACCCTTTTGATATTTTCTAGATGAGCAGAAAATAGGCTTATAAGCCGAACTTCTCTGTATTCTTGGTTTTTCAAGGTAAGGTGAATAGGAGGATGGTCTTCTCTGCTGGTCATACTAGAGGTAGCATCTCAGCTTTCGTGGTGGTCCCTCTGTTCGCATGGAGGGAGGGAAAGAAGGAGAGTCCAAGGAGTCGGGGAGGGAGTGATTTTTTATAGAATTGGTTTATATGATTTTGGGGAAATGGCAAGTCCAGAATTTACAGGGCGACAGGGCAGAAACTCAGGGAAGAGTTGATGCCACAGCTGGAGTTCAGAAGCCTGGCAGAGATGGAACTCTCTCTTCCTTGGGGCCCTTCCATCTTTTTCTCTATGGCCTTCAAGTGGTAAGATGAGGCCCATGTACATATGGAAGAGGAGATGCTCTTCCATATGTTAATCTCATGTAAAAAGTATCTTCCCAGCAACATCTAGACCGGTATTTGACCACATAAGTGACTAGTCAAGTTGACACAGAACATCAACCATCACAGTGATTCATCAGTCCCCATTTGCCCGTGCTCTTTCCTTCCCCAAACAATGAGCAAATAGTGGCAGACAGAAGCATACCCAACACCAACCTTTTTCTATTTGAAAGAATTTAAAATCCTTTTTATTCAAATCTGTATGTCTTTGCTGTATTTCTAGGAACTTTTTGAAATATCTGAAATTCTGTTTTTTTTATCTTAGCATTATTTAATGATTTTGAGGCTTATTCTTCTAATTTTTTTTTTTAAGATTTATAAATTTGAGAGAGAGAGAGAGAGAGGGCATTCTCACGTGAGCTAAGAGGAAGGGTAGAGGGAGAGGGAGAGCAGACTCCCCAGTGAGCATGGAGTCCTGTGTGGGGCTCCGTCTCAGGACCCTGAGATCATGACCTGAGCTGAAATCAAAAGTTGGAAGCTTAATCTGCTGAGCCACCCAGGCATCACTTGTATTAACTTTTGTGTTTACTAATGATAACATTACTTTATTTTATTTTTAATGTAAAATATACGTTTATGTGGATACTTATATATGGAAATTACTTGAATTATTTGACCTCAGATGAAAATTCCTCCTGAAAAAATTTTCTCTTTGCTTCTACAGGTTTCCACAATCACTAGAGATCCGTGACTTAGAATTTTCAAGTAAATTAACATCTTGCAACTCTTTGGGTTACCCACGTAGTTTCTGTTGGGTGATAAGCCTCCCCGGGGGCTGGGATGTGGTTGCAAAACTCTCAGAAAAGATACATTTTTGTTTTTCTTCTCTGCTCAGGGCCTAATTATCTGAAAGGATTTCTTGCATCAAGGCAGTGATAACAGTTATTGATAGTTTTCTCTCCAGAGTAATTGTTTCTTTCCTACTATGTCATGCATGGATGAAAGAATTATGTTTATTTGTTGATATTATTTTTTTGTTATTATCAAAGAAAGTGTCAGTGTAGTCAACTGGGTACATTAAATGTATAAGTTATTTAAGTATGATTTTCAATTTATCACATTTTTCCTTATTTTTTTTTAAATCACTGCTCTATTGGAAATATCTTGTTTCTATTGAAGTATTGTTATGAATTCTCTTATTTTGAACTCGTACTGTCAGAGGATTTTTCTATTTGATCAAGCATTTCAAAAAACTCATCTTTTGGGTATTCTGAGTACAGTTGACCTCTAAACAATACAGGCGTCAGGGGTGTCCCTGCAGAGTTGAAAGTCCACATATAATTTTTGAGTTCCCCAAAACTTAACCACTAATAGCATACTGTTGAAGGGAAGCCTTATCAAGAATTTGAAATGAGCTCTTCATAAATAGGCATTGATTGTAGTTAAATTAATTTGGGATCGGCACTAAAAAATATTAAAATACATACGTGCCTATTTTATTCTGAGAACTTGGTATCAGCTGTTGAGTAATTCAGTGTCAAGACCCCCTATTGGGGTTTCTGACTCCATGAAGTTGCAACATAGGGAAGTGTTTGGAAACGGAAAATTATGACTCCCAGGCTTGACCCTATTCGTAAGCCCTCTCCTCTTGGAATCTAGGACACAGAGGACAAAGCTTGGGAATCACTTGAAAACAAATTCGTTGTTTTGGGTAGAACTCATGCATGCACATATTTCAGACTAATAAATATCTGGACAAGGAAAATCTGAAGTTTTCCTTGATAAAGTGGATTCCTTCTGGGTAGCACAAGTTGCTTTTCAAGGCTAAACCTGAATCCTTCTTGCTAAAACGTTCATGTACCTCCTCAGTTAACAGAAAAGGCTACTGCTCACTGTTCCATAGGCCATATCTCCTCTCCTTGAAGATTAGGTGTCCATTCAGCTTTCTTTCTTTCAAGCTGAAATGAACCTTGTTTTTCTCTCTTTCTCTCCTGGGGACAATCCCCTGACTTTTCGTCACTTGGTAAGTTCCTCTGTGTCCTCTTGCTCACACCCCCATAACCCCTGCTTGTCAGGGTGTCTGAGTATCCACAAGCTACCCACGGTCCGCCCTGTCCTTTTTATTCCGATGTGGCACAGATAGCGATCAACTCTGCGAGAATCTGTGTTCTCCTGCAGGTTTCCACAAGGAAGCAAAAGACCTTCTTCCTCTGGCAAGTGATCATTTTAGATTTTATTATTTTTTATTATGTACATTTTATGAAATCCACAATGTGTCTGCAGACGGCCCCTTAAATAAACAGTGTTATCACCTCAGCTGGGCACCTCACGCTGAGCAAAACAGGGTGGCCCTCCATTGACAGTTCTTTTCTGCTTCCTAAAACTGTTGACCGTCTCTAAATATTTCATTTCTTTTTAGGAAAAACGCGGGGAAGTTGTTAGATGTAGCTCAGTTCTTTTAAAAGTTTAGACTCTGTGTCTTGTCAGCAGAACAAATAGACACAGCTCCAGTGGGCCCTGCATATGAAATCACTAGCAGGATAATCCTACAGGATGCCAACTTCAATGCTTCAGTGAAAAAGCACTTCAATAATAGTTTGCTACAGAGGTATATTTTACAATCCAATGAGCTAACAAATTCTAACCCACCGAGCTTAAAACAAGATGAAATAAAATAAAACATAAAATGTTCTTGTTCTGCAGAACTGGGCATGGCAATTTCTTGTGGCTTTTTTGGAAAAATATTACATTTCAGATGGCTCGTCTCATGGAGTTGGGTAGAGATAATTCATCAGAAAATATTCATTAATAGCTGTGTGTGATTAAAAAGCTGTCCAAGTTCTTTTCCCCCCCCTCATGGTCTGAAAAGATTTTATTTAAAGCCTTAAGCAGGATAAATTAATGTTCTGTTCATCCCTTCTGCTGTCTTCACTTGTTTATTAATTAGCATAATCTTCTAACATTTAGCAAGATAAAGCCTGCTGAACACTGGGGAGATACATTTAGAAAAGAAATACAAAAGCTGGTGAGAGTTCTACCTTGTAGCCGGGCTTCTTTCTTTATTAATTTTAATCAAAGGAGGTTTGACTGTAAACACATCATCACTTCATATTTACATGTAATGCTTCCTCATTAGCAACAAGAGAGAGACGGAGGATTCAGGTGATAAATATGGCTGTCCTAAATGTATTGTGGTACCTTTGAGTCAAAGATAAAGTGGGGGAACTCTGAAGATGTTTCAGGACAAATGTAATACATGGGTCACCATGACCAGGATAGTAGGCTGTGTGACACAGCACAGGCTGTCCATCTTCTCAGAGTCTGTGTTAGACCTGCCTATCCCATTGACAATATGCCAGCCATTATGATATGTCAGTCACAAGATGCAAAAGTGACACACACTTGGCCTTCTGGGAGCATTGTGTGGTAGGAACACACAGACACTAGTTAAATAAGCATGCAATAAATATTTAACTAAACCTGTGAGAATTACTTGAGATCATAAAAGCAACAGCAGTGCCAAATTTAATCTGGGAAGGTTTTCCTGAGATAACACTTACTTTCAAAGTCTAACAAGGTGAGGCACCTGGGTGGTTCAGTTGGTTAAACAATTGCCTTCAGCTCAGGTTATGATCCTGGAGTCGTGGGATCAAGTCCTGCATCAGGCTCCCTGCTTAGCAGGGAGTCTGCTTCTCCCTCTGACCTTCCCTCTTCTCATGCTCTGTCTCTCTAAAAAAATTTAAAAAATAAAAAATAAAAAAGTCTAACAAGGTGAAAACAAGAGAGAATATTTTTGGTTTTGTTGATTAGTTTGTCTTTTGGTTGAATATTTGATGATTACATGATAAACAGTTATTTTCAAATAGTGCTCTATATTAAAAAAGAAATTGAGGTTTTAAATATTTTTCCATAGAAAACACTTACGATGGAAGTTTTTTTTTTTTTTTTTTTTTAGGATTTTATTTATTTGACAGAGAGAGAAATCACAAGTAGGCAGAGAGGCAGGCAGAGAGAGGGGAGAAAGCAGGTTTCCTGCAGAGCAGAGAGCCCGATGTGGGGCTCGATCCCAGGACCCTGGGACCATGACCTGAGCCGAAGGCAGAGGCTTTAACCCACTGAGCCACCCAGGTGCCCCTACGATGGAAGATTTTTAAGGGCCATTTTTAAGAGAAATTTTTAACTTTTAAGGGCAATCATTTCTAAGAATTGCATTGAGTTTAGTAACTTCAAAGTAGTGTTTTGATGATATGGGTTTATAGATTCCCAAACTCTTCCCTTGACAATATAAAGGTTTCCAATAAGAATGTATGAACATGGGGGCACCTAGGTGGCTCAGTGGGTTAAGCCTCTGCCTTCGGCTCATGTCATGATCTCAGGGTCCTGGGATCAAGCCCCGCATTGGGCTCTCTGCTCAGCAGGGAGCCTGCTTCTCCCTCTCTCTTGCTGCCTGCCTCTCTGCCTACTTGTGATCTCTGTCAAATAAATAAATAAAATCTTTAAAAAAAAATGTATGAACACGGGCACCTGGGTGGCTAGGTCAGTTGGGCGTCTGATTCTTGATTTCGGCTTAGCTCATGATCTCAGGGCCCTGGGATTGCGAGCTTAGTGGGGAGTCTGCTTGAGATTCTCTCTCTCCATCTCCCTCTTCCCCACCTCCCACTGACACACACGCTCTCTAAAATAAATAAACAAATCTTTAAAAATGAAGACTGTAAGTATAAACACACAAAAACATACAACTCTCACTTGTCAGGGGGAAAATTTCTCTCTAAATGTGCATATTGGGGGCGCCTGGGTGGCTTAGTGGGTTAAGCCAATGCCTTTGGCTCAGGTCATGATCTCAGGGTCCTGGGATCGAGTCCCGCATCGGGCTCTCTGCTCAGCAGGGAGCCTGCTTCCCTCTCTCTCTCTCTCTCTGCCTGCCTCTCCATCTACTTGTGATTTCTCTCTGTTAAATAAATAAATAAATAAAATCTTAAAAAAAAATAAAAATAAATGTGCATATTGAGGAAAAACACAGAATGAGGCCCAAATGATAACATAGAGGCTAGTCATGGGTACTTAATCTGAAATGGATTTAGGTGCAAAAACATAACTGCTATTCCAGTCTGTACTCAAATGACCCGGTGCTGTCTTCTTAATGAGAGGAATTAAGTATAATGCTTCTGGACAACAAAATATATAACATTAATTCTTAGTCTGTGTTACATTATAGGTTCAAAGGCCTTTTCAATTCATTAGGAAAAGACAAAACTTATTCTCAACAGATTTAATAAATCTCAGATAATATGCTAAGCCTATTTTTGTTAATTTTGAAAATAGCAAGCCAGTTGGGTTTCCGGGGGTCCCTCTGTTGCTCCTGCACCCCCACCCTTCTCAATTCTCTTACTTTGTCCTGTCCCTCATTTTTATCACTTTCTTGTCCCTTCTTCCTTCTTTTAAAATTTTGTTCATATTATATGTCCTTCTCTTTATTAGAAGTGATGTGATTTATCTTCTAAAGATAAATTTCCCAAGGAGTTGAAACTGACAAACACAGTAATTCCTTGGTCCTAAAGAAATCTGCTTCCACTATTTTATGTTTTCAAATGCATTTTTGATATGTTATAGAATTTCCATTCATTTTTCTTTCCTACTTTATTTTAGCCATCACATGTATTACTACATTTCAGAATTCTAAAACCTATTTTTTTCCTATTAAAGCACTAGTTCCAGACATATATTTAATGAAACATAGAGTTATAAATCCTCATAAAATCTTGGATTATAAGCCTGCTCAATTCTTTTAAAATTGAAACACCTAATAAATTTTGGAATTGAATATAGAAATAAAAAGAAAGGTTTGCTAATACAGCTGAAGTAGTAGTAATTATTCAATAAGAGATAACTTTCCTCTGCTTTGGAGGTTCAAATGTTGGTTGATATTTGGGCATCAACCCAAACTAAAAGTGGAATTTCTGGTTCAACAAAATTATAAATTCAATGAAATGTATTATTAAATTTAATAAATATGTAAGAGTAGCTAATGTTTCAAATGAGAATTAGGAGCTCTAGAAATCAATTTCCTTCTCTAAAATAGTTACCTTTTCTAAAACAATGTAGATTTTTGGAATATATTTTATTGGATTTGGAATACCAGAGACAATACAAGGAATGAAGGAAGGATATAAAGTAGTGAAATTGAATGGAGGGTCAAGTCATTAGGGACAGGTGAAATCAGAGAGATCAATTTGCATAAATATAAGTTGGGTAGAAAATACATTTAAAGTCACATTCTTTTGGGATGGAGTGGGGGAGCTGGATCAAGGAGCTGGTCTAGTTCGGCCAGGTCCTCTCCATTGACAGTTGCTAACGTACGCTACCTACCTCTCCTTCTCTGAGGAGCAGAGCAGAGTTTATTCACATTCTTATTCTCAGTATCAAAGGTAGATTCTGGATGATGAGGGTATGCTGGCAGCCTGCTGGCCCCAGCCACAGTTCCAGTACCAGAGCACTACTGACTTTGGGAATCCAACAAATTCCGTGTTGCAGGAGGCTGTCCTTTGTATTATGGAATACGTGGCAGATCACTGGCCTGTATTGGCTTAGAGTGTGATCACTGTGCTAGGGCAACCCCCAAGTCATTGGTGAGTGGACAGTGAACTGCTTCATCCCATGTTCCTGGAGAATATGCTGAACTTTAGAGGTGGCTCTTTAAAATGAGAGACCCTCGAGTTTAACCTTCACAGCAAATCTGTTTTTCAATGCACATCTCCTATCCATCTCTAATACAACATGTTGAATTAGTGAGCCCTCTAGTTTACTTATTTGGTTCTGTATTCATGGGCTGACCATCAGCATTCTGAATCTAAGGGATACCCCTTTGCTCATCTCTGTTTCTCCATCACCTCCCAAATTCCTGGCGAGTAGAAGACCCTTCACTACCATTTGCTGAAATTTTTTCCAGACTGAAATGCTAAATCACAAAACAACTGTACTTATTTATGAAATCAATTAGCAATGACATAGGTGTTCTTTCTGAAAGGATAGGCTAGTTGATTAATTCTGTCATAAGTGAAAGTCTGTCCCTCAAAGACTACTGTAAGAGAATGTTCCCTAAACACATCATGTGTAAATGTACTGTTCCTCTGCCTTTTCATGTACTTACAGTCAGTGACCTACAACTTCGAGAAAATTTTATCTTGTCCTCTTACCTCACAGATTCCCAGTTGTACAGTTTAATTCTGTAACTTAGTGCTTAGACCACAATGGAGTCATCACCCATTGTTTTCCTCTTTGCCCAATGTAACGTTAGCTGCATAACAAATGCTCAGCAAAACCTTGCTGATTTGATTCAAAAATCCTTTAGTATACTATTAAAGTAACTACAGGCTACATTACATAAAAATCATAATATCATATTTTAGGCGGATTTGAATTAGTCTCTAATAGTTCATGTAGTAATTTAAATTCCTAAGAAACCAAGGATGGATATCATTCTGCCAAAGTTTTACCTGCATTCATTCATTCTTTCATTAATTAACAAGATTACCTAATCTTTTACTTAACTCATAATCTTTAAGATTAAGACAGCCATGGTGGGTGGGGAACAGACAGCCATGGGGGCTGGTGGGAACAGACGCCATAAAACTACATAGGGGCAATGATAAAAATAAATGGAGAGAGCCAGGATAGCATAATGAATAAGAATACGGACTCCAGACACACGGCAGCTCTGTCACTAATTGAGTGACTTTAGGAAAAGTTACTGACTCACCATGCCTGCCTTTCTTCATCTGTAAAATGCGGATAATAACAGTACCTAGCTTACAGAGTTGTTGCTGAGTACAGAATTTTAAATGTTTTTTTTTCTTCTTTTTTCTTTCAACATTTTAAATATTTTCAGTCCAGATCATCATACTGGGGTCTTGAACGTCAATCAAGTACCGTATTCCACTGGGGGTCATTTGAGTCTTTTCTCTTTGATTACTTGTATCCTCCTAATCTGAGACTGAGAAACAGATCTCCCTCCATCCAGCTCATGTTGACTGAATTGTTAATTCCAGTAGACATGGATAACGGTTTCGGAATTGTTAGCCTGACTCCGTGGACCTTTCCAGACCACAGTGCTTCTGTGTGCTTTCTTTTGCTTTTAGTCATGTAGATTACATTAGTTCCTGTGTTTTCTCCGGTGAGCATCTTTCCCCACTTCCTTAAGGGAAGTGGAGTCTTATACATGGATGCAATCAGTTTCTTTTCTCACATTTCATTCTGGAATTCCCTAAGCATCACATAAAGTGTATTTCTGTGTCCATATTAAATTTTCATATATTAGTGTTCACCTCTCTTCTGTAAAGTTCTATGGGATTTGTCAAATTCATAGTGTCATGTATCAACCATTACAGTATCCTACAGAAATGTTTCACTGCCTTAGCCCTACCCTATGCTCCACTGGTTAATTTTTCCAAATTTAAACCCATGACCACCACTGGTATATTTAATGTTGCTGTCGTTTTCCCTTTCCAGAGTGTCAAATAAAGGAGATCACATAGCATGGGGCCTTTTTGACTGGTTTATATCACTCTACAATATCCCTGTAAGTTTCACCAGGACTTTGCATAGACTGGCAATTCATTCCTTTTTATCGTGAATATATTGCAGTTTATAGATGTGCTATAGTGTGTTTAGCCAGTCTTCTATTGAGGACATTTTGGTTGCTTCTAGTTTTTTTTGATTATGATTAAAGTTGTAATAAAGGTGAATGTCAGATTTTTGAGTGGGTATAACTATTCAAAGCAATTGGGTAAATATCTAAAGAGTGCATTGTTAGATCATGTAAGACTGTATTTAACTTTATAAGAAAAGTACCAAACTCTCTTCCAAAATGGCTATATGACTTAGCATTCCCCTCAAAAATGAATGAGAATTCTTGGCAATTCCTTCTTTCTTGACTTCTTCCTTCCTTCCTTCCCTTCTATTTGCTTTCTTCCTCCCTCCTATCCTTCCCTACTTATTACTGATTCAATTTCTTTAATAGATGCAGAGCTATTAGATTATTTTTCTGTGTGTGAGCTCTGTAGTTTATGGCTTTCAAGGAATGAGAATAATTAATCGAAGTAAGCAAATATGTAAAAATCAAATTGTTCATAGTATCCTTTATTATCCTTTTTCTACCTGTTGGGTAAGCCAGGATAACCTCTCTTTTATAACTGATATTGGTAATTTGTATTTTCTGTCCTTTTTATTTTCTTGGGGAGACTGGGTAGAATCATCTTTTCAAATAACCTGCTTTAGTCTTTGTCAGTTTTTTTTTTTTTTTGACATTTTTTTTTAGAACAATAGCTGTTCTAAATTTCATTTATTTTAAAATTTATTCTGCTAGAGTTTATTTTTTTAGCTTAAATTTCTCTTTCCCCTTTCAGTTTACTAAAGGGAGACATAACTTTAAGTTTTAGATAATTTTTTCTAACAAATGAATTTAATACTGTTGCTATCCTAAGCTCTGCTTTGGTTGAATGCCATAGATTTTGATACATTGTGATTTAATTTTACTTTAGTTAAAAATTTTTTTGAAGTTTTAATTTAAATTCCAGTTAGTTAACCTGGAATTTATATATAATGTGAGTTTCAGGTTTACAACATAGTGATTCAGCACTTCGGAACATTACCCGGTGGTCATCATAATTGTACTCCTTAATCCCCATCCCCCGTTTCACGCATTCCCACACCCACCTCCCTTCTGGTAACCATCGGTTCGTTCTCTGTAGTTAAGAGTCTGTTTCTTGGTTTGCCTTGCCCTCTTTTTGTTCCTTGCTCATTTGTTTTATTTCTTAAATTCCACATATGAGTGAGTCGTATGGTATATGTCTTTCTCTGACTAACTTCACTTAACATAATACTCTCTAGCCCCATCCATGTCATTGCAAATGGCAAGATTTCATTCTTGTTTATGGCTAAATAATATTCATTGCATATGTATACAACATCTAATTTATCCATTCATCTGTCGATGGGCACCTGGGCTGTTTTCATAGTTTGGCTGTTATTGATAATACTGCTCTTAGTATTAGGAGATACATGTATAGATGTATACTGTATATTATATAGTATACATCTCTTTATACATATATACATACATATACATATAATATACAGTATGTATCTCTTTGAGTTAGTATTTTTCTATTCTTTGGATAAATACCTAGTAGTATAATTGCTGGGTCATAGGTTAGTTCTATTTTTAACTTTTTGATTAACCTCCATACTGTTTTCCACAATGGCTGTACCAGTTCGCATTTCCATGAACAGTACACCTCCTCACCAACACCTATTTTTTTCTTTGTTGCTGATTTTAACCATTCTGACAGGTGTGAGGTGATATTGTAGTTTTGATTTGCATTTACCTGATGATGAATGATGTTGAACATCTTTTCGTGTGTCTGTTGGTCATCTGTATGTCTTCTTTAGTTAGATGTCTGTTCATGTCTTCTGCCCATTTTTTAATTGGATTATTCATATTTTGGGTGTTGAGTTTTGTAAGTTCTTTATATATTTTGGATTTTATTTGAAAACATCTTAACTTTTAAAAAAATCATTAGCTTATGTATCATATAGGTATGTAATGTTTAATTAGAAAATATTTTGGGATTTTCTGCTGTTTTTCTGTTATTGAATTCCTTAATTCCATTTGATCTGAAATCATACTTTGTATAATTTTTGTTCTTCATGTTTTTAAAGCTGTGTTTTATGGCCCAGAATAGGGTCTTTCTCAAATGTCCAGGTGGGCTTGCAGTGAATGTGTGTTCTGCTGCTATTTGATGGCATATTCCACAAATGTCAGTTCAATGAAATTGATTGATAGTGCTAGTCAATTCAGCTATGTCTTTACTGATTTTCTGCCTGCTAGATTACTAACAGAGGGTTAATTAATTAATTGGATTTAATTTGTAGTATACATTTTTATCTTATGTAAGTTTACTTTCAAATACTATGCCATTCTTGTGTAGTGTAGGGAATTATAACTATTTCCAATTTCTACCTACAACCCCTTGTGTTATTGCTTATTAATTTCATTCATTTGAATGCTATAAATGCCCAATACATTTTTAATGTAACCATTTAAAATAATGAGTTAATTTTTTAAAAAATTAAGTATTTGTTATATTTATTTATTCTTAGATACTCTTCTGTTCTTTATGCAGATCTAAATATATGACCTATATATTTTTTCATCTGTCTGAAAAACTTTCATTTCAGCATTACCTGAAGGGTAGATTTAGGGCTGTGAATTTCCACAGTTTTCAGTAGTTCAGAAAATATTTACTTCTCCTTCACTTTTGAAGAGCAATAATTTGTGTGTATAGAATTCTAGAATCTTTTTTCTTTCATTTCAGTATTTTCCTAAAAACAAAAAATACATTTTAAGTATTTACCTATAATCCCTTACTGCTTGCATGGTATCTAAGAACTTTTCTGTAATTGCTTCTTGTTCCCCTCTAGGTAATATGTTCCCCGAACATCCTCCCTGGGTTTCAAGACTTCCCTTTAGTATTCTGCAATTTGAATATACTATGCTCATGATTTTTGTTTGTTTGTTTGTTTTGGTAATTATTTTATCCTCTTGTTTCCGGGATATCCTAGAACTATGGCTTATTGTATATCATCCATTTTGGAAAATTCGCCTGCTACTTCCTCAGATGTTTCTTCTACCTCATTCTCTTTTTTACTTCTGACATTCCAATTATACCCATGTTGTGTTTTTGGAAATTGCCCCACAGGTCTTAGATGTTCTTTTTTGTCTTTTTTGTTTTGTTTTTAGCTTATCTCTTTTCATTTTATTTTGTGACACTTATATTGCTTGACTATCAAACCCAGGATTCTTTTTTCAGCTATGTTGTATGAACCCATCAAAGATATTACTTATTTCAGTTGCAATGTTTTTGATTTACATTTCCTTTTGACTCTTGTAGAACTCCCATCTTTCTGCTTGTAATGGCCATCTATTCTTGCATGTTGTCTGCTCTTTTGATTAGAGCCCTTAATGTATTAATCTTAGTTATTTTAAATTCCCTCTCAGATAATTCCTACACATCAGAGCCCAATTCTGATTATTGCCTTTTCTATTCATAATCCATATCCTTTTACCTTTTGACATGACTTCTAATTCCCCCTTTTCCCTCTAAAAATCAAATATTTTATATCAAGTGATAAGAACTGAATTAAGTAGGACTTCAGTGTGGGAATTTATGTTAATTTGGCTATGAATTGGGCTCTGTTTAATGTTTGTTATGGCTCTAGGTTGTCATAGCTAAGGCTTGTTGTAGCCAGAGCCTTCAACTCCCTCTGTGATCTCTGTTGTTATCTCCTCTTTTGATTTTCAGCTTCCCTAAGTACTCCTCCTTGGAAAGAATTGGTATCTTGCACATCCTTCAGATACAGTCCCTTGTTATGTTGGGTCCTTATGGTATGGTGGTAAGGGGTGAGGAACTGAGGGGTTCTGTAATAGTTTGATTAAATCTGAGTGTTTTCTTGGGACTGTATTTCAGGGCTATGACCTTCACAGTGTTTCTCTAATGCTATTTTTTTCCTCCCTGTATCTTTATTCCCTTCTCCAACCCCTGCTGTTTCCATCTGGGATGAGACAGTAATACTAGAGAAGACTGGAGTCAGAGAAAAGTCTCTTCTCCAAACCTGTGGTAAGAAGGGTAAGGGGAAGTCTGTTCTAGCGAGAAGGCATTTGTTATGAGAAGGCTGCACTTGTATTCACAGTGATTGTGCTGCCTGTCCTCTGGCCAGACACACAGGTGAATCTTCCTCAAATCTTTATAGCGAGAATCCCACAGTGAGGTTCGTTTCCTGGCAGTATAACCTTCAAAAATCTGAGGACTTGTCTAAGGCTGCTGTTTAGGAATTTCCTACTTTTTTTTTTTTTTTCAGTTTTATTTTTATGAGAGAGAGAGAGAGCTCAATAGACAGAACATGAGTAGGGGGTGCAGAGGGAGAAGCAGGCTCCCTACTAAGCAGGGAGCGGGGCTTGATCCCAGAGTCCTGCGATCATGATCTGAACTGAAGGCAGGCATTTAACCAACTGAACCACTGGAGCACTCCAGAAATTTCTTACTTTCAAGGTAGTCCATATGCAACTTCCCCAATTCACCAAAATTAGCATTTAAGAGTTTCAACCAGATTATTGTTCCAGTGGATTCTCCTTTAAGTATGTAGAGCTAGGCTGTGACTCTTGGGATATGCTTGTCTCCAAATTTTGCTTGTGATTAAATCTGTTTCCTCAGTTTTATGGCTTAGAGAAGGTGTGGATTTTCTGTTTGTCTAGCTTTTTCTTGTTGTATGTATGGGAATGCTGACTTCCAAACTCTTTACACTTCAGTGAAGCAACTAGAAGTTAGGAACAGTTCTGAAAGCCAATTTTCTAAGTTTCCTTCTTAAAAAAAAAATAAATAAAGATTTATTTGAGAGAGAGAGAGTGTGTGTGCACACAAGAGCAAGTGCACAAGCAGGGGAGGGGCAGAGGGAGAGAATCTCAAAAGGCCTCCCTGCTGAGCTTGAAGGCTGGCTTGGGGCTTTGTGTGGGTCTTCACACTCATGAGATCATGACCAGAGCCAAAGCCAAGAGTCTGATGCTTAATTGACTGAGTCATCCAGGCACCCACCTAACTTTCCTTCTTAATTCCTTTCCTACAGTAAAGGGAAAAAATAATAGTTTTACTTACTTCTGTCATATTTCAAGAAATGATACAAAAGCATGTCATAAAAGCAAAGAAAAATTTACATCTGTCTGGAATTAAACATAATCGTTGCTATCTGCACTATGGCTTTTACACATTTTATTTGCAGCAATGTCCACAATAGCCAAACTATGGAAAGAACCTAGATGTCCATCCACAGATGAATGGATCAAGAAGATGTGGTATATATACACAATGGAATACTATGCAGCCATCAAAAGAAGTGAAATCTTGCCATTTACACATTTTATTTGAAAAACACATTACTTTTCTCCCCACTCAAAACGTGTTAAGTACAATATCTTGTTTTTGTTTATTCAGTGTTGAATAGCTATTTTTGTTTGTTTTGTTCTCCTTTAATAAGAATATATACATGTGTGTCTTTACTTGTGAGCCCTTTGGAAGCAAATATATTATTACTTTTAATTTTTGATCCATGTGTCCACAGTGAGTTGGACACCTAATAGGATTACCAAAATATGTGGAATAAATGAATGATGATTTACTGTATAGAACTGAAGATTTGGTTCTTTTCTGTATCCATGTATACAAGGTCAATCTTGTAAAAATGTGTATGAGTGTGTTAAAACCCCATCTACACTGATTTACCTATTCACACATAAATACTCTCTTCTGTCTGTTTTTTGATTATTTTGTTTTGGGGTCATTCTCTTACCTTTATATCCTAATTAACTCTATCTAATTTACTTATTTATTTTTATTTATTTTTTTAAAAGATTTTCTTTATTTATCGGAGAGATACAAAGAGGGAGCTAGGGAGCACAAGTAAGGGAAAAGTGGGGTTCAATCCCAGAACCCTGGGATCATGACCTGATCACGATCGAAGGCAGATGCTTAACCAACTGCACCACCCAGGCACCCCTAACTCTAATTTAGATTTCAATTCTTATGTTCTACTGAGTGATTATGATATTCTATCTGGATCTAGTCCTTTATTTTGTGTCAATTATGGAATATATTTGTAACTAACTCCTCCTATACCTTGCCTTAAGAAAATATTTCTTTAACATTCCTGTTTGTAGGTAGGCTACTCATCTCTTCTTGAAAAGGCATGCTCTTCTTTTGACAAGTTCCAACACCCCCATGGGTGCATTTGAAAAAGGAGAAAAGAGAAACCCAGACTCAATAGAAAGTATTTGTGAGGGTGGTAAAATTTCAGAAAACTGAAAGCTTGAGGAGAGTAGATAGACCAGTTATCTGCCTATGCAATGCAGACTGTTGTCTCTTAGAGTTTATATATTTGTCTCTAACCATTCAAACACATTGTAGAGGAAAGCTTATAAACATAATTGTCAATATTAGCCCAAAGAATGATTGCATAGTGGAGGGTACACATGAGACAGATATTCACATTTCCAAACTTTGTAATACCAAGAAAGCATTCAGGATTAATTCACATTATGTGTAATTTAAGTCTAGTTTGAACTAATTGCTTTTTAATACACATCATTGATCTCTGTATATGGACAGGGTGTAAGTTGCTATTTAAAAATAGTCATAAATATCTCCCGATGATGTTCCTATGCATTTGAGCTTAGTTTGTAATGTGCAGAAGTCATGAGCTACTGCTATAAGGGTGCAGTTTCCTTTGTTCAAGTAAAATGGAATGAAAACAAAATTGGTAAGAATCAGAAATCTTTCTTGTTCTTAATGAATAATAATCACAAATTAAAATCACTACGGTAGAGTGCCATGAACAGCAATGAACAATAAAATTATTTTTTCCACTTTCATTGTTTTGTGCAACAGGGTCCAATATATTTGTATATATTTGAATAAACAAATAGCTGTACAATTTTAGAAGTATAAAATGGAAAAGTCATGAATATTTCCAGAAGTAAAGTGAGACGTTTACCTCTACCGTATGCATTCCAATTTCATTTTAATTAGCTTAAAAGGTTGCAATTAAGACCATTCATCTTATTAATTCTGTAAAGAAATGAAGTGCTTCTTTTTGATATCTCTCGCAAGGAAGATTTGGAAATGTCAGAGACTGAGTTATAGGAAAAAGAACATTTCATGGCCTAGTAATTCAGGCAATGCATGCCAAGCAATAAGAAGGAGAGAAAGATAATTGAACTAGGTAGGATGGAGGAAAGATTGTGGGATAAATATTATGTATGGAGGCATACTCCCCAGGTAATGAGGTGATGGATCTAATCTTTTGTAAAATGTAATATACAAAGAGCCCTGTTTTCTAGAAACAGACAATACATGCAGCTATAAAAGAACAAGTAATCAAGCATTTATTATTCTCTGGCTCAAACAATAAGCAGAAGATTATAATGGTGAAAGAAACTCGTCCAGATTGAGGAAATTGCTCAGTATAAGCTTTCTTTAACACCAAGCCAGCTCTCAATTACATGCACTGATGGAAGAGGAGACATAATGCAGGTTATTCGAATTGACATCCATTAAAAAAAAATACATATGATTTAGCAATGGACAGTGCATATTCTGATATGAGCCCCATAAACAATGAAGAGCCAATATTTGCTGACAGTTTTGTCATGGGGACCCACAAATTGGGTGCACTGTGCAGTGATAGCTGAAAATCTTAAGAGGCGTACTGTCTTGGTACCAAATTTGGAATTATGAGGCAAGGCAAGAAGCTCTTTTTGGACCTTCCATCATTACTGTTCCAATCAGTGAAATTGTCTCAATATTCACAATACCTACCTTACATGGTCATTATCAGGATTTGGTAAAACAGGGTATGTGAAAACACCTGGGACCTGTTTAAATTATTTTATTAACATTATGCCATGAGGGCAGAGAATTTCTTTTTTAACATTCTGTCTTCTCTGTGTGGCCCAGTAATTGGCTCACAGTAAGCACTACATCAGTATCTCTTGAACAAATGAATGAGTGAATGAATGAATTCTCATTAGTATTTTTATAAATTATAGAATAAAAGCATTTCTTATAACTCCTCAAGGGATATTTTTTGCTGCAATAAAAACAGAGGTAATAATTTTTGAGGAACCATATAGAAGTATAATTGGCAAAATCTAAAGTAAACCCCTTCAGAGAGTTGCCAGTAGTCCACTGGTTTCAGCAACAATGTCATAACATTAAGTAATGAGTAATGCACTGAAAATATTTCTCTATCAGTGGATCATTTTTAGAAGTCCCTAATTGGTGGAACCTAATATTCTCTGAGTGTTTAATATTTGTATCAAATCATGTTTTTTGTTCATATCTCAAAAACTGGTCATACATATAGTATAATTATGCTCAATGAACCAGTAAAGAAACTAAGACTATAAAAGTTTTAAAACTTGTTCAAATATAGAGCTAATTAGGAATCCAGCTGAGATTTATATTCTGTTATATAAGACTCCATGTCTTGCCTTTTTTCTTCATAACATATAGCCTTTACATAATGTGAATATGCAATTTTTGGTTAGCCAAAGAAAAAAATAGAAAATGCAGTATTTGTCTATTATATAAACTTCTCAACTGGACATTCAACCTTGTTAGGTAAACTTCCTTAGGATATCCTTTTTCCTACTCATCCTTTATAAATCCCAGAAGATTCTACCTCTCTATGGATATCCTTCCTTTGTGAGGTAAAATTATGGGTGAGAACAAGAAATGGGAACTGGTAAACAAACCAAAGAAAACAAAAAGCCAACAACAAACAACACTCAGCTTTGGTAATCTGTGAGGCTTGGGGTTTTTATTTTTATTTGGAACTATTCAGTATTCAAAATAAATTTATAAGTTGACTTTAAAGCACTTAGAAAGGAAAGGAGAATTCTTAGACTTCATAAATCACAGTTAGTCCCTGGGACTATGGAATGCAAAAAAAAAAAAAAGTAGAGGCCATGCCTTGTTCATCTTCCCAACCCTCCCCCAGACCATATAACAGTCCCTTACGTGAATATTTGTTCAATATATTTTTTGTTAAATAATTAAAGGAGAAAATGTGGAATATAAGGTCTCGGTGATAAAGCAAAGGCGAGATACAGAGTAAAATCCCCTTCTCACTAACTTTATGCAATTTAATATATTGTGGAGTTTTTCTGTAAGCATATAATGTGAGTCCAATGGAAGATAAAAATTGATATAAAATAGAATAAAAAAACCTTACATTATCAGTATAGTATGTGACCCAAACTGCATTTGTAGATATATTTGATTTTCAACCTCTTTTTTCTTTCTTTCTTTCTTTCTTTTTTTTTTTTTGCTTTATTTTGGAAATAAATTGAACTGGACCAATAATTGTTAAAGCTGAGGCCTTACGGTAATGAATAAAGGAGACTGTATGTAAGGACCATAACTGAATTAATGGGGAAACATCATGGCAATAAGTAGCTCGTGGAGGAAAGCAAACTAAATCACTGGATTAAAGAAGAACCAAAATGATCCAATGGAAGGTAAATGATGACAGTGATGCAGATGACAGCCACATGGATGAAAAGAGGACGGTATCACACAGAGAAAGAGACTACAGCTTCTCTTTCTTTGCAGTGTTTCCTAAAGTGGATTTGTTGAATTTTCCAGCATCCAAGAAGCAAAGCCCAGGATGGATGCCATACTGGGAATGCCCTGTGGAGGTGGGCAGAGCGGATGGAAGGGGGAGGGTAGGAGATGCTGTGGTGAAAGCCTGACCCACCTTGTCCCTTGTCAGATTTCCTGTGCTTTCAAAGGTCAGAGTTGTAACCTGAGCCCTTATATCACCAGAAATTCTCTAAGAGCTAAATTAAAGGCCTTAAGAACATCCCTGTTATATGCCCCCCCACCAAACTCTACTAAGAAAGTGTACATTACTTTTCCTAGGTTTCAGAGCCGGCACTTGGTGGAGATCTTGTACATAATAATAACATGATCCTGACTCTCATCTACAAGGATGCTGTGTTAGATATGTCCTCCTCTGTTAGTTTCCTTTTAATTCCAATTGTCTCATTCAAATTGTGCGATGAAAAGTATAGACACGGAGCCCACTTCCCATGTCAGATATCCCCTGGAGTGCTGTGCAGGAACTGGGCACTATTTTCAAATGCTGACCACCTGAAAGATTGAGTCAACCCAGGTGTTGCATATGTATTAGAAAAATAAATACTCATGTTAATATAAACAGCTAAACCCATCAGGGAAGTTATATTTAATCTTCAAGTACTTGTGAGCCAGGAACAGTACAAAATGCCTTATGTAAATTATTTCATTTAGGCGCGGCACTATGCAAAATCATCTCTACTTCTGTTAAGATTGTATTTTCATGATTACCAGAGATATTTTCTTATCTTTAAGTGTTTCTTTAAGTACTAGAAGTTTAATAAAGATCGTGATTACGCTAGTGTTCTGGGAAAAAGGAAAGTGGATTATTACCTTTTTCCGGATAATGCTCCCGAACTTTTTTTTTTTCTCCCAAACTGTTTTATATCACTGCTGAATTGTCAACAGATAATTCCTCCTTTCTGTGCAGGAGGCCAGACTGATATGGACAGAGTGCAGAGTAATGAGATTAACCTTCTAAAGTCACTTGTCAGCTCCCTAATTCTTTAAACCTCTTCAGAAACCGGTCGCAATTTTGTGGTATCAATAAAGAAATAAATCATGGTTGAAGATTATTTTCTTGGGTATCTGTTAGAAAGTAGAACAAAGAGCTACTTACCATTGCTTATCTCAAGTAATAATGGTTAAGAAGCCTTCATTTATCAAAAAGCTAACCTGTGACTTGGAAATTCTATTTAAAGTTTGGTCTTACTTTCCTTAAAACCATCTGCATAATAATTAGCTGGAATATTTTTTCAGATGTACACAGTGATTTCTAGGTTTTTTAGAGCCTCATTATCATGTGGTTTTCCAAAAGCATTCATGGTTTTTGGTATTCCCCTGTACTTAGTGGGATTTGTGGACTTCAAATGGTCACAATTACCAGATGCACTTCCTGACGGCCAAATAGTAATCATGGGGGGCCAGACAAATGCTCTTGCAAGAATTACAAATGAAGTCTTCTTCTTTCCAAAAACTGTAACGTGCCTAAGTGAATGTGCACCAGTGGAATGGTTTTACTCATTTCTGTTGGTAGCAAAATTATACGGTCACTACCATATTTCAAAAGAAGTGGCAAAACATATCAATTAAATAACTAGACTAATTAGATAAGATGCTTTAGCCAATGCTGTTATTCTGTGGGGATAGGGAGTGGAAGGAAGCTAATTAAAAATCTTTGGGATAGCTGACCTACTGTTCTAGAGAACTAAGTGTTCTCTAAAATTTCTCACATAGATTTTGAGGACAGGATCAGAAACTTTTAATTCAGTCATTGCCAGTGCTGAGTTTTAGAACAATGCAATGATCAGGAATATGATGTCAGGTATGTCAGCTATGCGTCAGGTAAAAAAAAAATGGATAAGTTATGACTTGATAAGGAAGAGAGGGGAGTTTTAGGGGGAGGGAAAGGCACAGAAAAAAAAGAGAATATGTTGTTAGTATTTGATCCTATGTGGCTGGAACAAGGATGCGTGTTGTGAAGACAGATTTCTGTAAGAACCAAGAAGTCAAGTGGTACTAAAATCCTTCAATGTCAAAGCCATGGATAAGGATAGGTTTAATTATCTAAGATGAAAATCAGGTAGAGGTAGAACTGAGAGGATGTGGTTAGCACAAAGGACGCATTCTTGAGTGCGTACCAAGACCCCCCACCCAGGAAAAAGTGCAGTTCTTTGCATACAGTTTGGCATATGATTCCTAACAGGGTTGGACTAACATTATGCAATCAGCTATAGAGCAGACATTCAGTGGTTTCAGTGGTGTTTAATTAACTAATTCTCAACAATGTATAATAATGAATTTAAAAGATGATATTACTATGAAATCATCTACATGTGGTGTTCATAATGCCATCATTGTAAAATAGCTCTTCCATATTTGCCTTAGGGCACTAGAATGTGTGAATCCCAGCTCTTACAACTATTACAGAGAACTAAATAGTCAGTGTATATCATTCTAGATAACATGAAAACAGATTCATAAACCCTTACGTATGTGTTATTACACAACATCTTAATATATGGTTCATTTTTGTAAATAATAGTGTAAAATATATTCAGACTGTTTTGGCTTGCTGTTCCTTGAAGATTGTCTTGTATGTATCGCTAGGCTGAGATGATAGCAGATACTGATTCACATCCTTATTCTTCTCTCGTAAGTTGTGTAAATTTAGGCAGTTTAATTAGATTCTTTGAGTCTGGTTTTCCCATTTAAAATGGAAATGATAATGCTTACTTTTCAGGGCTAATTTGAGAATGAATGAGAAAATGTATGCACAAGTTATGGAGCAGTGCCTGGCACTTAATAGACGCTTGGGTAATGTTAGTAATTTCTTCCTCCCTTCTTGTTCAAGACATTGAACAGATGGGTATTTTATTATATATGAATAAAAATACTAATTATTTCAACATAGCAAAAATTCTTATATACCCTATAATATAGTAAGTAGCATGACATCACATAATAAATCATAGTTTTTATAATAATGGCAAAGACTAAAATGCTCCAAACCGAAAGGGGAGAATTTTAAATGAATTCAGTCATTTGATATAACTGCTAAGACAGTGAGTATACAGACACAATAGAAGGCCCAGCAAAAGGGAGTTCAGTTCTGGCTACAGCTCTATAAGAAGAATATTCACAAATCAATTTAAACTTGAAAGATGGCAAGAGATCTTGAATTCTGGTTATGAGACTAGTAGAAGTAACTGGGACTATCTTGAGCCTGTGGTGCACAGGGAATCTGAGATCTTGCCATGTTGTATGGGCTATCATGTGGAAGCAGAACAAAGAGGGCTTCTTTGCTGCCTAAGGGCTTCATTAGTATGACTCAGAAGAATATAGAATAGAACATTAAAACTAAAGGAAAAATAGCAAAATCAAACAAGAGCAACAAAATGACTGTTCTCTAGTAAGAAAGGCAAGAAACAGCCCACTGCTGGTGATATGAGAGCAGAGGCAAAACAGAGAGTGTAGGTTAAGGAAATTGACAAGGAAATGCTCAATGTTTAGATTAAATACTCAAGCCTAGGATCTCTCCAATCCTTTTCAACTTTAAGATCTCATAATATAAGTGATGACAGGATTGTCCTGAAGATGGAGTGTGGTAAAAATAAAATAGAAGTCTGTCTTTATGGGGCGCCTGGGTGGCTCAGTGGGTTAAAGCCTCTGCCTTCAGCTCAGGTCATGATCCCAGGGTCCTGGGATCAAGCCCCACATCTGGCTCTCTGCTCTGCAGGGAGCCTGCTTCCTCCTCTCTCTCTCTGCCTGCCACTCTGCCTACTTGTGATCTCTGTCTGTCAAATAAATAAATAAAATCTTTAAAAAAAAAAGTCTGTCTTTAGAAATAATTATTTTGACCAATCAAAGACCTTGGCTTTTAGGAATTTCTCAGGGAGGAGTAGCTAAAATTAATATTGAAAGCATTCTCTGATATATGATTCAAAAAATTAAAGGAAATTCAAAATACTTTCTGAGAAAGCAGTGACTTCATCAGTTACACTTATATCCAGAGAGTGAGTGTGAGTGGCACCAAAAGATCATAGAAAAAAATTACTATAAATATCAGCCATTTGGATACTTTTAACACTTCCATGTCACCTCTCTCCTTCCCACCCCCTCCTTGAACGCACACAGAAACACACATGAAAGGGAAATCTAAATGAAAGCGGAGATGAAGCTAAGAGAAAGACTTTGGTAGGGCAAGGGAATTAGGATTCTTCATCTAATCTACATTTACATCTGTTTCTCTCTCTCTCTCTTTTTTCCAGTAATCTTTTATTTTTAATCCCAGTTTACAGACACTGAAATTCACTCTTTTTGTTGCACAGATCTGTTTCCTTATAATACCTAGTTCAGGAATTAAGGTAATGGTGCCCTAAAAAGTGAGTTGTAAATTGTTCCCTTCTTTTAATTTGTCTTAGTTTAGTGCAATTGTTATAATTTCTCCCTTATGTTTTTTTTAATTTAATTTTTTTCAGTGTTCCAAGATTCATTGTTTATGCACCACACCCAGTGCTCCATGCAGTATGTGCCCTCCATAAGACCCACCACCAGGCTCACCCAACTCCCCACCTCCCTCCCCTCCAAAACCCTCACTTTGTTTTCCAGAGTCCACAGGCTCTCATGGTTTGTCTCCTCCTCCAATTTCCCCCAACTCACTTCTTCTCTTCATCTCCTAATGTCCTCCGTGTTATTCCTTATGTTTCACAAGTAAGTGAAACCGTATGATAACTGACTCTCTCTGCTTAACTCATTTCACTCAGCATAATCTCCTCCAGTTCTGTCCATGTTGATAAAAAAGTTGGGTATTCATCCTTTTTGATGGAGGCTTAATACTCCATTTTATTAAAAAGAAACTACCAATGAAGTTCTCTAGGTACAAGTCTATCTAAATAGAAGTATTTAAAAATTGAATTTATTACTAGGTCTCTTAAGATAATCTACTTTGTCTTTGGTGAACTTCAGTAGCTTGATTCAGGAAATTGCCCATGTTTTCTATATTATAAAATATATGGCATAAAGTTGTAATAACACTCCTTTCTTTGTCTAATTAATGTCTGTAGGCTCTGTAGTAATGTCACCACTTTCATCCCTGATATTGCTGGTTTGTGTATTCTCTCTTATTCAACTTGATCAGCCTGGTGAGAGATTTATCCAATTTTTTTGACCTATTATTCAATGAACTTCTTTTAGTTAAATTGATATTTAAATTTTTTCTTTTTTTTTAATGAATATCTGCTTTCTTATCTTTGCTTCCTTTCTTCTGTCTCCTTTAGATTGAATTTGTTTCTTCTCTTTTTTTTTTTTTTTTATGTTGGAAGTTTTAAGTACTGGTTTGAGACCTTCCTTATTTCTTAATAGAGACATTTAATTTTATAAAATCCCCACCAATAACTGCTTTGGTTGCATCCTGTAAAGTTTATTATGTTGTGTTTTTCTTTTTATTAAGCTCAAAATTGATGTCTATTTCCCTGGAAATTTCTTCCTTGATGTATGGATTATTTGGAAATAGATTGCTTAGTTTCCAAAATTTGAGAGAATTTCTAGAGATCTCTCTGTTACTGTTTTCTAATTTAATTCAATTTTGGTTAGATAATATACTTTGAATTAATTCAATTGTTTTAAATTTGGTGACTTTTTCTTGTTTTAATCAACCAAAATATAAATGAATATTTCATGTGCACATGAAAAAAAGTATTGTCCTCTTTTTGTGGTATATTGTACTATAAATGTTAATTTAGCAATATTGAATATTAATATTTTAAGTTACTAATTTCCTATATATTTTTACTGATGAAACTATCTACTTGTTCTATCAAGTAGAACAGTTCAAAGGAATTGTGATTTTTTTCTATTATTCCTTTAAGTTCTATCCTTTTTTGATTTATGACTTTTAAAGTTCTGTTATTGATATATACACATTTCATATTGTATGACTTCAACTATTAATATTTCTTTTTGTACATTTGTACATTTGTAGTTGTTTTTCAGTCTGCCATTGCTGTTTGACTTCTGTTGTCTCATCACTTAATTCTTATCTTAACTTTCTTCCTTTATAAATTTATTGTGTTTATTATGCATCATCTCTACTTATTGCACATTTAAACATTTTAAGCTTATTTTAAAATATGGACTTTAAATTACCATTGTGAACCATCAAATGATATCATTCCACTTCATGTAGAATGTAAGAATCTTAAAATATACTCAATTATTCCCTCCATCTTATCCTTTATACTATCCTATTATTCAACTTAATTGTGCATTTGTTGTAAAACATACAATTTATAAAATTAACTTCTTTGGTTTAGACAGTCTATTATTCTTTAAAGTAATTGAAAAGAAGGAGAATGTGTCTTGTATGTGCCTGCATTTTGACCATATATATTTCTCTTTTTTCTTTATATAGACCCAGATTTATAGCTGATAGTGTTTTCCTTCTGCCTGAACCAATTCCTTTAACATTTGTCATAATTAGGTCTACTAGCAGTGAATCTTCTCAGTTTTTGTTAGTCTGAACAAAATTTTATTTCACCTTCATTTTTGAAGGATATTTTCAGTGGGTATAGAATTCTGTAATGGAAGATTATTTTTCTTCCTTTTTTTAGTTTTTAAAGACATCATACTCTATGTTTTATCTTCACTCTTCTGTGTATATATATATTTTTCTTTTCTTCAGATTGCCTTTAAAATGTTTTCTTGGGGCGCCTGGGTGGCTCAGTGGGTTGAGCTGCTGCCTTCGGCTCAGGTCATGATCTCAGCGTCCTGGGATCGAGTCCCACTTCGGGATCTCTGCTTTGCGGGGAGCCTGCTTCCTTCCTCTCCCTCTCTCTGCCTTCCTGTCTGCCTATTTGTGATCTCTGTCGGCCAAATAAATAAATAAAATCTTAAAAAAAAATAAAATGTTTTCTTGATTTTTGCTTTTGTGCATTTTGACTGTGATATGTATTTATAGCTTTTTAAAATTACTGGGTACCTGGGTGGCTCAGTCAGTTAATCATCTGTTTTCAGCTTGGGTCATGATCCCAGGGTCCTGAGATTGAGCCCCACATTGAGCTTTCTGCTCAGTGAGGAGTCTCCTTCTCCCTCTCACTGTGCTTACTTTTGTGTTCTCTGTCAAACAAATAAGTAAAATATTAAAATAAAATAAAATAATTATTAATAATGTTTGTTTCTTTGATCTTCTTAAATCTGTTTTTGCTTTTTTTCTTTCCTCCTTTCATTCTTTTTGAAAATTCTCACCAATTGTATTTGGAAATAGTTCTTCTGCCTTCCCTCTTTTCCTTTATGGGTCTCCAGTTATGTAATGAAGTCAAGATAGTTGATATTGACCTATACCTCTTGAGTTCTTTGTTCTGATTTTCTTTATTTCTCTTTGCTTCATTTTGGACAATTTTTATTGGACTCTTTTCAAAGGTGTTTGATTTTTTTATTCTATTTTGTTGATAAACCCACTGAAGGAATATTTTATCTCTAATGTCATATTTTTATTCCTAGCAATCTCATATGACTTTTTAAAAATAATTTTATATGTGTCTGCTGAGACTCTTCTTTTTGTATCAATTATTCCATGTTAATTATCATTTAAACTGTATATTAATTCCCTAGGAATTATGTAACAAATCATCACACACTGGGTGGTTTAAGACAACAGAAATATATTCTGTCACAGTTCTGGAGACTGGAAGCTTGAGATCAAGGTAATGAAAAGGCCATGCTTCCTCAAGAGTCTCAAGAAAGAGTCCTTTCTTCTAGCTTCTGTAATTTGCTGGCAATTCTTGGTGTTTCTTGTTTCGTAGATATATCACTCTAATCTCTGCCACTGCTTTTGTATACCATTGTCCCTGTGTCTGTATGCATGTCATCTCTTAAACCTTTAAAAATACCCACCATATTGAATTTAGAGCCCACCCCAATCTATTATGACTTGACTTTAACCTAAATAATAAGAGTGTTAAAACCTTATTTCTGAACTAGGACACATTTACAGGTACCTGGGCTTAGGACTTCACTTTATCATTTGGAGGACACAATTCAACCTACAACATACTATCAACTTCATAGTGATTATAGATATTTTAAAGTCCCTGTAGGGTAGTTCCATCATATGGGTCATCTCTTAGATTATTATCTCTTGATAATCATTTTTGTTGCTTTTTATAGTCTGTTATTTTTAATTGAATACAAAATTTTATGTATACATGAAAAGTAGGTACCAAGAAATTTATACGTACCAAGAAATTTATACCAGGAAGAAGGTAGATGTTTTCTTCCATCAACTCATTAGTGTGTAAGGTTGGGTCAGTCTAGTCACTTGGTTGGGCTGGATTGGGGCTTTGTTGTTGCTATTGTCATTCTTATCTTCCCACACACTTTACATTCCTCTAGTAAGACTTTTGTTTCTTATTATTCAGGGGTAAGCTTGTGATACAGGCAGGAAAGTATTCTTAATCCTCTGGTCCAGGTTCTGCTTTTGGTAAGACTTGTGCTGCTCCTGGGTTCACGATAAGGCCCTTTAAGCTTTCTTCTACTCCCTTCTTCAGTGTGGTCAGTATTTCCTTGCTGTTGTGGATCCTGTGCATGCAAAAATTCCTTGCCTTTCCCCACATGTCAGGTGGGTTTGACTTCTACTCTTCTTTCAAAATACATCATTATCATCAATAACAAGAAAATTCCTGGGTCTTCATTTAGCTTTCTGTGGGAAGAGAGAGTTTTCTAAAGGTAGAGAGTTCCGCTTTTACTTCTCCAACAGAGTCCTGAGTACCACAGACTTCTATGACCTTTCTGTAGTGGTGTAAAGCTTTTTGTTTTTCTTTTTAAGTTAATATTTACTAATATCAGTGCTTGAGGGCAGGGTTCTGGGAAGTGTTTGACCTTATCACGCATCAACAGCTGATCTCCTCCCCTGAGGACTGTGCCACCGAGAAGCTCCTCAGACCTCTCCCTCTTGCCCCTCCTCTTTTTGTGAATACCCAGGAGAGACACATGGAAAAGAGCCTCTGAGTAAGTGTGAACACTCCCACGTCTAGATCTATTTTAAATTGGTATGCCAGCACACATTTGGCCTTTAAAAATTTGTTAAAATTATAGCTGATTTATTCTTTCCCACTTCTGCAGAGACTGCTTCTTCCTCCCATGCTTGTCAAAGGTGAAACAGTTCATAATCTCTGCTCTCCTGAGAGGCGCTTGTTACTCTTTGGAATCCAGTTCCTTTTGCTGCCTTGTAACCTCAGTTCTTTGACAGAGTCAAGAAGAATTATGATTCATAGATTAATACCAACATTCTCTTGAATCTTTCTGTACCTTGATCACATGCAGGACTCAGTGAATTCTAGGCCTAGACCTACATTGTGATTCAAAGCAAACCAAGGATCTCCTATCTAAGGATGAAGGATTCCTTCACATTGATATTTTTGCTTTGCTTGTCTGTTTCTCCTTACTGGAATAAATAAGCCTTGAAGGCCAGAGTGTGTGCCAGCTTTATTTATTGCTAGAACACTTAGAAAGGAGTCTTCCACAAAGTTGCTTCTTGGTAAATGTTATTGGATGAATGGCTATTTAATAACATATAGTTTAATGAGGCATTAAATATATTTTCATATTTTGTTCTCAAACAATACTTAACGTAGATAATATCCTCACATTTAGAAATGGAAAGTGGTTTTCAAAGATAGTTCATGAATTGACCTGCATAACCTAGTTTTACTTGGCAGGGAGAGAGAGAAAGTAGTATCCTGGAAAGAACAAGAATATTCGTGTTGGGCATAACTGTTTTTGAATGCTGACTTCTCTTCCATCTTTGGTGGTTTACTCTCTTTGTCAAAGTGAACCCAATACTTCCTCATTTAAAATATTATATTAAAGAACTAGTGGGATCATTATTTAAAGAAATTTAAAGAAATTGGACAACTTAGAATAGCTATTACCTGTTCTCTGGCACGGAAGGCAGAGCTAACTCTTCCTTGTGGTAAATTGAACGAGTAAATATGAATAACTTGTGTAAAACAAAAGCAACAGTGGATGGGTTTACAGATTTAAATCCTCGGTAGCTAATTTTGAGTAAAAAACACATTTTCTAGAAAATAAAAGTAATCCATGAAGCATAAATAGCATTGAAGATAGTATCAAAATAATATTGATAAGTCGTCAAATGTAATATCCAGAAGGGTTTTCTAGGCTATCATGTTTTGCATTCTATTGTCAAGGTCATAGGAATATTGGAAGGATTAAAAGAGAATAATAGATTTATGTATTTCAAACTTATCTCTCCCAGCAGAATGGAGTGCTATTAAGCATGAAGTCATAAAGACTTCATTCAGGTACAGATGTTTTATTGTTTTATGTTGTTTGAGATTTGGAGCTTTGTAGGTCTAGGGAGTGACAAGACAGACAGGAGAGTTGACAGGAACAAAAAGAAACGTCAAAGTTGTAATATAAGTTGAGTTACTAATGCAATAATGATCACATTGAATAAGAATGGAAATCCAACTTTCTGTATATCTGTGTAAGTTTTCTGGGTTGCTCAGGTCTGTGGCCGAACATGCATATATATATTTTTTTTTGCCATTTTGGAAGAGTGATAGACTTTTCTGTGCCATTTAAAAGAATACGAATTATTTCCCTCTGAGTTCAAATTTCATGGTGATAAGAAGTTTTGAAAATATCTCAGTGGTGGCAAAATGCATTTTTCTTATTTGCAATAGACTTCTGTAGGGATTTACTTTGTGTCTTTATGGAAAATAGCAGCATTATGTGCTAACATATTGGTTAACATCCTTTTTTGAGAGTCCATTAGCCAAGGAAACTCAGGCTGGAAACTAATGTTTTCTTTTCCATTACATGTTTAGAAGTAAGTGGAACTGTTTTGAGGACTGGAAAGACATTGTAGCTGAAAGTAATCTTGGATATTATCATATTATCAAGGAAAACTTACTTATATTTGAGAACTATAAGACCTAAATTGAGAAACAGTATAACCAATGTCACATAATTATGTTCAATGGATACATTTTATCATTAGTGTCTGAATACCAATTCAGTGTGATTTAAACTGTAGCTTATTATGTGGAAGTGAATCTTGCATAAATTATTGGTCATATAGAAAAATAAATACTTTATTTCACTGGGTAGTTTAAATACCTTTTTCATGTTTTAAGATAACTTAATGACTTATTTGTCATTTTGCTAATGTAAATGTTTGTTTTTTTCAAAAAAATCACTGACAACTCATAATTACACAAATTCTATAAAATAATGAGAAGTATATATAGAATAATTTGCATAAAATGCACAAAGTAAAACTAAGCACTGTCTCAATGCCAGTACTCAGAAGAAAGCAAAAATTCACCCTCAGTAAACATAACATTGACATTCAGTACGACTCAGAACTTAATAACACATGAGCTCTTACCTCAAGGAGCTCACTATCTAGTAGTGAAATAGACACTAAGAAAATGATTACAGTGTTTTAATATAACTGAGATAATAACAGTTAAGTAATTGGTTTAGGGGTTAAATAGTACAAAGAAATTATGCAGTTAGGGATTTTTTGTTAACAGGCGGTGCATCTAATAATATGATTATTAATAAAGAAAGCCTACTCTCAGTTTAGACACTAATTACTAAATTACTTCTGGGTCTAAAGGAATGAATATAAGCTTTTCTATTGAAGAGATAACATGATGCAAAATATGTAAAGAACCCTCAAAACCAAGGATTACAGAACAAGGAACAAGGAACCCTACACCACCAAAAAATGAAAAGCACAAAAGACTTAGACATTTTACAATAAAACATATGACAGATTATCTCATGAAAAAGTGTTCAATGTTAGTCATTTGAGAAATGCAGAATAAAACATCAGTGGAATACTAGTATGCACGTGTTAGCATTCTAAAATAAAATAATCCTGGCAAAGCCATGTGTGGATATGGTTTAGGAGCAACTAAAACTCTCAGGTGTCTTTGGTGGCAATGCAAAGTGGCACAGCCACTCTGGAAATCAGCTTAACATGTCTTCTAGTATATTTTTATTATATTCATAATCACCCAAAACTAGGGGCAACCCAGATGAACTTCAGTGGGTGAATGCATAAACATTCTGTAGTACATCCATCAAATAGACTGCTACAACTGGGGCGACAGAAAGGAATTAACCCTTGGTCGACCCTCTACATCGTGAATGAATCTTAAAGGCTGAGTGGAAGAACCCAGCCAGTTATGATTCCTTAATGTACAAAGTTATGATTCCTTAATTTACATGATGTTCTGGAATAAGCGAAGTTATAAGGACAGAGTACAGATCAGTGGTATTAATGTGCTAGAGATGAGAACTCTTGACTCTGAAAGGCAGCACAAGGGAACATTTTCTGGTGATGGAGACGATCTGCACCCCAATTATGATGGTGGTCCCCAAATTCTGTCTGTGTGTTGAAGTCACAGAACTGTGCACCAAAAGGTCTATTTTACTATTTGTTAATTTAATAAAAACTGACTATGTTGTTATAACAATTCACAACTAATTCAATGACTGTGTCTAAAATGTGATCACTATAAATGCTGAAGAGGATGTTGAGGAAGTAGAACTCTTGTAGAGTTCTTTCATATTTTCTTATAGAAATATAAAGTGATTCAATCACTTTGGAAAACAGCGTTACCTCCATTAAAGCTAAACATAAGCCAACTATGTAACCCAGGGTTCCTGCTCCTAGATATGCGCCCAACAGAAATGTGTGTGTGTGTGTGTGTTAAGAAAAAGGCATATGCAAGAATGTTCATGGTAGCTTTACTCCTAAGAGGCAAAAAACCAACTTAAGTGAACAGCAAATAAAGAATATCAAAGTAAAGCAAAATATATTTACATAATGGAACACTACACAGAAATAAGAATAAATAAACTACAGATAACACACAACACTGCTGAACTTCACAGACATTATATTGAATGAAAAATAAAAACACAAAAGAGAACATTACTGTAATTAACTATGTATCTCAAGGACAGGCAAAATGTATTGAGTGGGCTGGGACATGAGGGGTCTTGGTGGGGAGGGGAAATATCTCCGTCTGAGTAGTGGTATGAACACATACATATGGTACATTTACGGAGTTATATGTGTCGTATTTGTGTACTTCACTCAATGTTGTACCTTCATTTCAAAAGAAAAAAATTTTTAAAGTAATGAAACAGGAAAAGAAAATAAAAGAAAGGAAAGGAAGAGAAAAAAGCAAAACCTTCCAGTCATTCCTTCCTAAAGAATTCTCCTTAGGTCACTTCCAATCTAAATGATGATCCCAGAGTGGATAAAATTAATAAGCTTCCCTCTTTGAAAATGTGTTTATACTGACTTATCTGAGTACATTATTTATTCCATACAGATACTTAATTATCCCACACCTCAGTTATTAGTCATTTGTTAATATATTCATATTAATATATAAATAAGTATGACAATTAAGTGATTTAATATGGAACCAATTTTCCTGAGCAATTAGAATCCTGGACACAGTCCATCAACTCTTTTAGTTCTAGCATCTGAAAGAGTGATTCAGTGGTCGCTGGCATAACCTGAGTGTTGCACAGTTCATGGGGACATGTTTACCTTGTGGTCTACATAACTTCATTCCTTAATTTGAATAAAATAGTAGTTCTGTTTATCTCATAAGGAAAATAGTATGATTTGGGACTGTTTTGCCTGAGCTCTGGCAAAGCTGGTGATTAGTAATACTCTACTAATCAGTGTTGAAGTCACAGAACTGTGCACCAAAAGGTCTATTTTACTATTTGTTAATTTAATAAAAACTGACTCCTATAGATCACCTATATCATATCCGATAGGCTATATCATCACCAACTCCTAAGATCTCCACTGCATTATTGAGGAAAAGCTATGAACAATGCTGTCTATCCCTTTTGGTCCCTTTCCTGAGGGGAAAAGAATGGTATTTGAAACAGAGGAGAAGCAGCGGTCACAATTGCATTGAGAAACTTAGGGGCGTTTAACCCACTCAGAGGGTTTATGGCGGGTGCTTTGCAACTTCTGGAGGAACCCTTGAGATCTACCAGTCTCAGTGCTGAAGAAAGCTCAGGCACTGGCCCCTATGACCTTCTTCCCTTTAAAATAGTTGTGTAAATCTTGAATTCTCTGTATTACAACCGCTCATTCCTTGAATACAAAGAACTAGCTTCTGTTTTTTCTGACAACAATGATATTGAAACATTTTTCTACAGTTGACACTAACTCTCCAGTTCTTTGGTTGCTTTTTAACAAATAGATATAAGATTTCTTTCCCATAGAGTCAAAATGTTATGTTTCTTTCTGGGGAATCACATTATTTAGCATGTGTTTAGCATGGTATCTCCTTGGTAATGGACATATCATAGACTAAGGGATAAGATATCACAGATACTCTATGAATCTGGAAAATATTTATTGGCTTCCAATGTTAGGCCCTGTGGTGGTGAAAACTAATCAAGCAACTTTAATTTTAAAGTGCAGTTATGGCACATCGAAGTGGAAGACCTTTATAAGAGAAGGTTTGATAGAAGAAAGGACATTTAAACTGACAAATGGGATTGATATTTAGTCAAGTTAGAAGTTGGGATATTCCAGGGGTTCTGTGACAAAGATCTCTCTTCTTTTTCTAAACAATGCCTGTAGATTCATTTAGAAAAGCTCTCCCAGATATGGGAAACTTTCTGTTGTAGCCTGCAAACCTAGGTGTTTTTTAAAGTAATGCTTTCATAAGGAAGAGACATATTTAAGACTGGCACCAGTATTAGAAATATTTGCCTAATGACCCTATTGCACTGGTTACAAACTTATTAGATATGTTCTGTGACAGGTAGTGTACATTAGGGCCTTTTAACAGAATAGATTTAAAAATATATTTTGGAAGGTGGTTGTACGTTAGTGATTAACCACTGATGGTTAAGTACCATCTCCTTGCTGGGTGCTGTCTTTGGCATTTTGTATTTGTTGGCATTTTGTATTTGTAGCTTTATCTTTATTACAAACTTTTTTTTTTCTTTTTCAAAATTTTGCTTATTTATTTTAGATGGAGAGAGTGAACCAGAGAGCATGAGTGGGGTGATGCAACAGAGTGAGAGAGAGCAGCAGACTCCCCACTGATCAGGGAGCACAAGCAGGGCTCAATCCTGGGACCCCAGGATCATGAGCTGAGCCAAAGACAGCCACCCAGGCACCCTTCTTCACTGCAGTCCTATAAGCATCTATTTTACTGAGAAATAGAAAGCTGAAGTAAAACTACACAACTTTCCAGTTGGCATATATGTAGTAATTAGTGGATGATGTGGGTAGGGTAGTAGGGGTGGGCAGTGAGCACAGTTCTGGCTCCAAGGTCTGGTCTGGACTGTTTTCCCCACTGTACGATGGCCCTAAGACTCGACTGCATGTTTCTGTGTTGCTGGTGACTCGTGCGAAGCACTGTATTTATCTTTTGAATTCCTGTGGGTTAGACTCCATTTATCATTTCTATAGGGAGTCTTATTTTCTGAGACTGTATCATGTAGGAGGCCTTGTGTTAGCTGTTTTATAAACACTATCATTTGTTTTCAAGCCCTCTGAGTAAACATGCGACCCTTCTTGTAAGGAAGCATTCCAAATTCAGGGAATGAAAGTCCACAGAGTTCATAAGAATTGGAGTTCAGTTTTGGACTCCGGCTGATTAGACTCTGAGTAAACCTCTCCACTTTTCAACTCTCCAAAAGGTGTGGTCTCTACCAGAAAACCTAAGAGAGTTCCAGGATATTCAGTTAACCTAAAGATACTCGGTTAAAATATATTCAAGTGAAAGTAAATTTCTCAGTGACAGAAGACTTAATTCAATGTGGTAAAGAAACTGATAATTCATTCTGGCAAGCTGCTGAAATAATACATCAGATTGGGCTTTTGAGATTTAAATTAACATACACTGAAAATTAAATATAGGTGTGGAAGCTGAGACAGAAAACTACATAAACAAACCCAAATTTGGAGGATGGATACCAGGTGGCACATATGACACCAGCTGAAACCTTTTTTTTTTTTTTTAAAGAGAGAGAGAGAGAGAGAGAGAGCACACACATGCAAGGAGGAAAGGGGTGGAGGAAGAGAGAGACTCTCCAGCAGATTCTATGCTGACCTCAGAGCCCTATGTGGGATTCTATCTCACAACCCCAAGGTCATGACCTGAGCCAAAACCAAGAACCAGCTGCCTACCTGTCTGCAGCACCCAGGTGCGCCACCAGCTAAAACTTTTACAATCCATCTCCTGCAGTGTATGAAGACACACACTATGTGGCTTTGTGTGACAACAGAATTTTGGAATTTGGAGAAAGTTTATCCTCGTGTCTGGCCCTGAAGAGGAAGAAAGGCTACTGTTGAGAGACAAAAAGACTCTTTATTTTCTAGATAATAAAGAACAATATAAAAGAAAAGGCATCCATTGGATTTAGACTTTTTTTTTGTTAGCTGAAAGGCACCTGCAGAATCATTAAGGTAAACCATCTTACTTTTAAAATGTGCAAATGGGGTGCCTGGGTGGCTCAGTGGTTTAAGCCGCTGCCTTCGGCTCAGGTCATGATCCCAGAGTCCTGGGATCGAGTCCCACATCGGGTTCTCTGCTCAGCAGGGAGCCTGCTTCCTCCTCTCTCTCTCTGCCTGCCTCTCTGTCTACATGTATTCTCTCTGTCAAATAAATAAATAAATAATCTTAAAAAAAAAAAATAAAAAAATAAAATGTGCAAATGGAGACCATGAGAAGATGAATAACATTCCCAAGACCACAGAGCTTTTGCAGTGTAATAACTCAGGTCTCTTCCCTGCCCAGCAGTTTCCAGCAGACCACATGCTAGTGGAGTTTGGGTTGAGCCCAGGAGTTAAAACCTCGAAGAAACTGTTATTAATCTTCTACACGTGGTGGGACGGCAGCTACATAATGAGAAAGGCCATTTTTAGCTCAGACCACAAAAGAGGGGACGCTTCTCACCAGGTAATATTTAAAATTCTGTTCTTATTTCCGCAGCTTGAGCAAGGTACTGATTCTGACAGAGACAAATGCAGCCCAGAAGGAGAGAACGTGGTGTCCTGAAAGCCTCCTAGTTTAGAGGGGAAGACATTGATATAAAAATGGAATCCCGCTCTCTTATTCCACAGATCAATTAATGAAAAAGAATCCACACTTTCAGAAGATACTGTGGAGAATAAAAATCTATTGTGGGATTCAGTTCAGAGCTTTTGGCGTTTACCTTATAGTTGGAGTAGCTGAATAAACCCATACCAAAATATGCTAACTAGGAACACTGAAGCAAAAAGTCACACCCTCACCAGAGGCTGGGGACCGAAAACAGGGCAGGAGAAAATTTGTGGGATTTGGAAGGAAAATGAACAAGATGCATTTAGAAGAAAAGTATTTCTTGCACAAAGGTAAGGACACATTTATTATTGAATTAGAAAGAACAGTGATATCAAAGTTCGCTTGTCTCAACTTAAGGTCACCAAAAACAACCTGAGTAAAGAACTTGGTTGTAGGGAGTTGTTGAGTGAGGTGATCCCAAGAATAACAGAGCGGAGTGAGTGACACAGGAAAGGAGGAAAAACCAGTCAAAGGCGTGTTATAAATATTTCATCTGTAGGCACGATGTGACCTCTCACAGTCGTAGGGGACCCTTTCCAGGATTATCCACCTGAAAGGCTGTAGCCTTTACCAACTGGCTATAGTTCCCACTGATGACAGACTGCCCTGGGAGTGTAACTGTTCCCATTTCCAGATGGCATTTGCCCCTGGAAAAGACCCTGGAAAAGAGTGCAGGGAGCTGACCTGAGGGACTTAGAGGTGAGTCCTGTGGGAGGGCTGACCAAGCTCTTTAGAGAAGTTCCCTACAGCCCTTTCTGCATCCCGGGGGATGTGCCATAGGCAAGAGAGGTGTCGGTTACAGAGCTACATTTCCTGTACAATTTGTTATAGGCAGATTTCACTTCAGACACTGGGCTCTTTTATACCCATAATTAATGAAGTCAAAGTATCCATCCCGGCTGAAGATACATTACGGGACCAGGCAGCTCCTATTTATCTTCCGCGGTAAGGTCTACTGGCCGGCGGCGCCAAAGGCAGAAAAGCAGCTACCCTTGACATTTACTCCTTCCTCGGCCAGTTTTTCCGGCACTGATGGGTTACATGCATATTGTGCTCTATCCTATGACACCATCCCAACTATCTGTTCCCTGTGCTGAGAGGGGTGACTTATTCATGAGTCCTACAGTGCTCATCTAATTCTTCATTTAAAGCACAATACCATGAAAAACAATTTCAGTGATGATTCAGTTTTAAACATTTAAAAAAATATTCTAGCGCATTATTATTATTTTTTAAAAGATTTTATTTATTTATTTGACAGAGAGAAGGTGATCACAAGCAGGCAGAGAGGCAGGCAGAGAGAGATAGAGGGAAGCAGGCTCCCTGCTGTGCAGAGAGCCAGATGTGGGACTGGATCCCAGGATCCTGAGATCATGACCTGAGCCAAAGGCAGAGGCTTAACCCACTGAGCCACCCAGGCGCCCTTCTAGCACATTATTAATGAGGATTCAGATAATGCTTTCAAAAGGAAAGAAAGGAAATTGATGGCAAAGAGATAGTTTTTAAATATGCTGTTTATTTAGTGGGTAGCAGGAAATTGAATATGCAAGAGTAAAAACATTTCAGAAGCTAGAGACCTAGATTTGGGACTTGTCGATGTTAGATGAAGACAAGAGGAACTCTCTGATGGAAAGGGGAAAAATAATACAGAAGCCATCTATGGATAGAGAGATGGAATACTTCTATGAGAATATCCTTCTTACACAAGAAAGAAAGGAACAGGAAAGTACATCAAAACCTAGAGAATCTGAATTTATGACTTAGGAAGCAGAGAAAGGAAACCTTTGATTACAATGTTCAATGTTGGAAATTTGAAATCAAGGAGTCATAAATGACTCTATACTTAGTAATCTCCCCCTAATTTTTTTTCCTTGAAGAGTATTTCCAGTGAACCGATCATATGAGTTTACTTACTGGAGCAAAGCTGGAATATGTATTTGAAAATTTACTTGAGAGAAAGAGAGTGAGAGAGAGAGAGAGTGAATGGGGGGAGGGGCAGAGGGGGAGGGAGAGAGAGAATCTCAGGCTGACTTCCCACTGAGTGTGGAGCCTGACATGGGGCTTGACTTCATGACCCTGAGATCATGACCTAATCTGAAGTCAACAGTCCGACACTTAACTGACTGCACCACTGAAGTGCCCCAGTCTGAAGATATTTTGAAAAGTTTTAAATTGAAACCGATAATATTGAGAGGATCTCCTATTACCATGTGTTAATATTTAATGTAGTACAATTTTCATTTTGTAGGATTTCAAGAAAATCCTACAGAAAAAAATGGAGGCAGAAAAAACTAGAATCTATTAGAGGAAGGCAATTGTTGATACACAAATTGATGGTGGGGAACTAATCTTATAAAAGTAGCGATACAACTTTCCTTTTTTCAAGAGGAGATAAGGTAGGTAGGTGAAAGTATAAAATACTCTGGAAATCAAAGAGGAAAAAATTGTGGAATTTCAGATCAGATAACACTAGTTTCCTCAGGTAGAAAGTGAAAGCATCAGAAAATGCCTCAGGGTGACAGGTGTTTTGTACTTGAGAAGAATGTACTCAATAGTAAACAAAGGAAGAGGGTATGTATGTAAGAAGTAATGTGAGGGACACCTGGCTTGGTCAGTTGGGCATCTGACTCTTGATTTCAGCTGAGGTCATTACCTCAGGGTCATGGCATTAGCCCCATGTCGGGCTCATGCGCTGGGCATGGAGCCTGCTTAAGATTCTCTCTCTCCCTCTCCCTCTGCCCTGCCATCCATCTCTGTCTGCCCCTCCCTTTCTAACAAAAAATAAAGAGGTGATAGTGAAAATCAGTTTATATGCAAGGTTGTGGACCAAAGGGGTAGTGAATTGTGAGTGTCACAGAAAATCTGGACCTTGGTGCTAACTATTGCTTTGGCGTTAACTGAAGGACTGAGAAGTCATTTAACATCTCTGGATTCCATTTCATTTTTAAAAATGTGGATTCTGAAAAAAAACTTTTTTTTTTTTTTTGAAACAAAAATAATGTTACTGTGCTGCACTTGAAGGCTTACATAATCAAATAAGCTTCACAGAGGAGCTGGTCCTCTGTGCATGGGCACGTAGGTGTGAATGCCAGGGACAAGGATGGCCTCTCTTGAGACAAAACTATGGACAGAGAAGAGAGCCTTGATGGCGAATTAGATACTAAATGCTCCCTCTATGCATTCCACACACTGGGCACCTTCACATATTAAAAAAAATGCAAACATATGGTTTTAGTTATTGTTTGCAAGTTAGTCTATTGTGGATATACTTAAGAAAGGATCCTCACCATGAGAAATCATACATGGGCCAGGAAATCATCATCTTTAGAGATTAGAGAGAATAAATACACAGTTTAGGCATTACATTCCTGGTCTAATCAATCAAAAAGAATATATTGATATTGATAGTTGCCCCCTTTTAAAATTAATATTAGTGGATGATTCCCAATGAAGTATGATGAAGATATGATTTGGGAAACACAGGCAAAGATCTTAAGAAAAACACTGAAGAAATAATATACAGCATCCATAATTTTCTAAGGGAAAAGTTACGTTATAAATTATCCATTCATACTGTGATCTCTAACCATTTACACTAGACTAGATTGGCCGCTTCCTTCCTCTCAGCCTCAATCTAAATACTTTTGAAAGCAGACCTTCAGTAAAGACATGCTCTGAGGAAACTCTTATTAAGGTACCGTGCCTTGCCATTTTTTTAAATAAAATAACCTTCCATTATTTGACAATAAAGGTGATGAATAAAATAACTACAAAAGACAATTTCTAGTACGAACATAGATAATATAAGCACACAGTAATATAAGCAGAATTGTTGCCAATCCAAATGATTCCTAATTCACTATTTTATAAACATTTTTCTGGATTAGACATTAAATAAATGATTCAGTTTTTGCTTTGCTGAACTCTTTCTGTTTTCTTCGTCTTTGTGGATTTATTTTATTTTTTCTTCTTCTTTTTTTTTTTTTTTATTTTACCACCTATTTCCTGAATCATTTTATTCAGTTCTCAGAACTCTGCTTAGACTTTCTGTTCCTCCCCATGTGGCATTGATCCTTCCTGCTTTTGGCTTTCTCTGAGTGTTGTAAATCTTGTATAGAAGGTCTGTCAGCCAGTGTCCAGTCAGAAAACCATGTGATATTCTACTTTTTTCAAATGAGGAATTTAATGCCAGGAAATAGCTATAATGTGCAGAAGGAGTAGAAAGACAAGAGAAGGGTTAAGTTCTAACTGGAGGCCGGCTCGGACTTACTATTAACCGACAGAATGAGGGAAGCAAGAAAAAGAGAATCATGAACCAAGAAAGCATTATCTCAGAAAAGAATGCCCAAAGCAGTTTCACTAAATTAAAGCAAAAATATCGAATAACATCACTTTTCAAAAATGAAAGCTGAACTCAGGACCAGTAGCCATACAGTGAACTTGAATGGACACCCTTTGATCGCTCCATCCCAGAAGTATTAAAGTATTTAGATGGTGTGTCTAAAATAATTAAGAGAGAATAGACAACCATGAGATATTAAGAAAATCACTCTAAAGCACACAGGCCTTGGAACTAGATAGCATGACTGGATCGCTCCATTCTTCCAACTCAAAGAAGGGAATATAATTCTGTGTCACAGACCTGTGGTTATAATTGGAGAAGGTGAGTGATACAGAGAGATTGTGTGCCCAGGTGCTGAGAGCTATTGTTATCGTTAAAATTTTTAAAAAGATTTATTTAATTATTTATTTTGGGGGGGGTGGGAGGGGCTTAGAGAGAAAGAGAGAGAGAATCTTAAATATACTCCACACCCAGTGTGGAGCCCAACACATGGCTCGAACTCATGGCCCTGAGATCATAACCTGAGTCAAAAACCAAGAGTCGCCATTATTATTATTATTATTATTATTATTATTATTTTCATTAAAACTCTGTCTCCTTTTAACTGTATTTGAATAAACTCACAGGTAGGACGATTCATTTGGCTTTCTGGAGATGTCAATTCTGAAGTACTGTAGCCATATATATAACTCTATTGGCACACAGATTCTATTTTGGTTTCTTCTTACTCACATAACTGCAAGCTATACCCGAGACTCTAAACAGTTCTGGGTGCATGAAAAACTCTGATGACTGAACGTGGGGCCAGGTGAGTTCTCCAAATGAACACACCCTGCTGGTCCTGATGGGGGGCAGATCCCCTCGCTTCTTTTCGAGGGTGGTCCTCATCCCCACTTTCCAACATGCCACACTGTTGCCTTTTTTATATTCACATTTCACCAGGATCCAAGATTTCTTTGACATGATTGTGACACTCTTTGTTCCCAGAGCCTACTCATATGGTGATTAATATTGGCTTAGAGTGGAAAAAATGGAGCCCGGAACTTTTATTACAAAAGATAAGCAGGTTTTTTTAATAGTGTAGAAAATGTATTTCCATAAGATACTATGTATCTTGCAATTCATTTAAAGTAAATATATCAAAATATCCTGCATTAAATAAGAATACACAGATTACATTTACCTAATAAAAACATTTCTAGATGTCAAAAAGTGCTTTTCATTTAAGAACTTAATACAAATAAAATTTTTAAAACCAAGAAGGAAACTCTTAAGTAAATCACTTAGTGGCATATGATACCATAATTTTACCTATAGAACATGGCATAGAAAGTTTTTGCTGAAGAGAAAATGAAGAAAAAAATGGAAATTAAACCACAAATTTAAGAAATGGGTGCTCGGGGCACCTGGGTGGCTCAGTGGGTTAAAGGCTCTGCCTTCTGCTCAGGTCATGATCTCAGTGTCTTGGGATTGAGCCCTGCATCGGGCTCTCTGCCCAGTAGGGAGCTTGCTTTCCCCACTCTCTCTCTGCCTCCCTCTCTATCTTGTGTTTTCTGTCAAATAAATAAATAAAATCTTAAAAAAAAATGGGTGCTCTTAAATTTCTGGTTAACTGAAATTCAACTTTATTAGTACTAGGGGCCTTTGAGAATCAATTTTTTACTCACAGACGTGAAAAACTTTCCCTAACAGCAGTAGTATATTTTTTTATTTCACCAAAAATATTTTTCTTTGATAATTTAGAAACTTATTTATACATATGTAGCATTTATGAATGATATCTGATAAACTTCTTAAATTTAATTACCAATTTAATCCTTCAAACATTTGTGACATTGCAGTTTCTTATAACACTTTTTTTCCCCAATGGCCTTAGGTGTTATAATAAGGAATACACTGAAATCCACTTAGATAAAAATTAGTCTTTTTTTTTTAAAGATTTATTTATTTGAGAGAGAGAGAGAGAAGGCATGAGCGGGGAGGGGGAGGGGTATGCAGGAAGGGAGAGGGAGAGGGAGAAGCAGGCTCCCTGCCGAGCAGGGATACCAACTTGGGACTCAATCCCAGGACCTTGGGATCATGAGTTGAGCTGAAGGCAGACCCTTAATCGACTGAGAGATCTAGACACCCCTAGTATTAAAGACTATATTCATCCATGTTGTCGCAAATGGCAAGATTTCATTTCTTTTGATGGCTGCATAGTATTCCATTGTGTATATATACCACATCTTCTTGATCCATTCATCTGTTGATGGACATCTAGGTTCTTTCCATAGTTTGGCTATTGTGGACATTGCTGCTATAAACATTTGGGTGCACGTGCCCCTTTGGATCACTACGTTTGTATCTTTAGGGTAAATACCCAGTAGTGCAATTGCTGGGTCATAGGGCAGTTCTATTTTCAACATTTTGAGGAAACTCCATGCTGTTGTCCAGAGTGGTTGCACCAGCTAGAGCGTATCATGCTTAGCGAAATAAGTCAAGCAGAGAAAGACAACTATCATATGATCTCCCTGATATGAGGAAGTGGTGATGCAACATGGGGGCTTAAGTGGGTAGGAGAAGAATCAATGAAACAAGATGGGATTGGGAGGGAGACAAACCATAAGTGACTCTTAATCTCACAAAACAAACTGAGGGTTGCTGGGGGGAGGGGGTTTGGGAGAAGGGGGTGGTATTATGGACATTGGGGAGGGTATGTGCTTTGGTGAGTGCTGTGAAGTGTGTAAACCTGGCGATTCAAAGACCTGTACCCCTGGGGATAAAAATATATGTTTATAAAAAATAAAAAATTAAAAAAAAAGACTATATTCATGAACTATTTCCAAAAGTATAGCTTACTGTTTCCTAGTTATGTCTAGATAGAGCAAGACAGATTCCTTCCCTGTCTTCTGAGAGCTCACATTCTAAAAAATAAGTCAAGTACAGTTTCTGAATCACCAGGGTCTTCATTTCACTTTCCAATGTTTGTGTAAATAATTTCATCCCTGGGGGTAAAGAAAACCCTTTCGTATGCAGAACGGTCTTGAAATTCATGAGCAGAATTTTAAACACCTAACAGGATTTCATGTTGACAGGCCTATATATTCTGATTTAATTCCCTTTTTCCATCTCTATGACAGCACCAAATGGTTTTCTGGGTTTTTTTTATTTTTGGGTTTCCCCTCAATTCTTGCAATATGGCTTCTGTAGATTCATGATCCAGTTGGCTTGGTTCTGTGACACTTTGCTGAAGCTTTCTGTTTTCCTCCACTGTCATCTGTCGCTTCCTTCTTATCAGAAGGTTCTCCATTGGAATATTCTTTTTCCTGGCTTTGTAGTTCTCTTGGATTAATCGCAACACTTTTTTAAATGCTCAGTTTTCAATAAAGAAAATGAATGTCCTCCACATTAACTTGGGGTTTGTTGTGAAATGCAGATTTTTTTTTTTTTTTCAACAGTACTCTCTTATGGATACCATTTATAACTCCTCCAGGAGATAACGGCTTCTGTTTTAAAGGACACAATAAAATATATTGATAAAGAAATGCACACTTCAGCAAAGGATGCTTCTAACATACTATCAGTCCTCACCACTACTGGATTTTTGGAAGATCATAATTTAAACTATTTGGCATGGGATGTCAATGTATACACTTACCGATCAAGATTAAAAAAATTTAGCTATTTGCACATTGATTAGAAATTAAAATGTATATGAGTACATGGAATTTAAAACTTCTAGGGAAAAAAAAAACCCTAAGCAGTAAAAAGTTAAGATATTTAAATATTCATTGATGTATCTATTACCCTCAGCATAAGCATATATAATTATGAATTCAACTATTTACATGTGTTGCAAATGAGATGATATCAAACTGCTGTCCACAAGCTGTATTTAACTCAGACAAGTGATTAAGATTCAGTAATTTTTTATTAATAGACTTTATTTTTAGAACAGTTTTAAATCTGGATAAAGTTGTATTTTAAATTTCTGTGCCTTTTGCCAAATGCAGAATATAACATTGTCACCACTCCAGTATCATACAGAATAGTTTCACGGCCCTAAAATTCCCTGCGCTCTACCTCTTCATCCCTCACCTTCCTTACCCACTGATGCCTGGGAACCATTGATCTCTTTACTTTCCCTGAAGTTTTGCCTTTCAAAGGACATCATATGGTTGGAACCATATCGAGTATCACTATTTCGAATTGGATTCTATCACTTAGCAATGTGCATCTCAGGCTCCTCCATGTCCTTTCTAGGGTGATGGCTCAGCTGTTTTTAGCGCTGAATAATACTCTATTGCAAGGATGTACCACAGTGTGTTTATCCAGGAACCTACAGAGTGATGTTTTGGTTTCTTCCACATTTTGGCAAATATGAATAACCTACTAAAAGCATTCATGTGCATGTTTTATGTGTATATAAATTTTCAACTCATTTGGGTAGTAGCTAGGAGTGTGGTTAGTGGTAAGACTGTATTTAACTTTGTAAAAAGCTGCCAAACTGTCATCCAAAGTAGCTGTACCTTTCTGCATTCCCACCATCAATGGATGAGGGTTCATGTTTTTCCACATCCTTGCTGGAATTTTCTGTTGTCAGGGTTTTGGTTTTGTAGCCATTTGAACAGGGTATGTGTAGTGCTATCTCATTAAAAAAAATTTTTCTCTAATGACATATGATGTTGAACATTTTATCACATGCCTATTTGCCATCTTCTATCTTCTGCGGTCGAATGTTCAGATATTTTGCCAGTTTTTTAAATTGGGGTGCTTGACTTCATGTTTTTGAATTGTATGAGTTCTTTGTATCTTTTCAATACGAGCCCTTTATCAGTAGGTGTTTCACAAATTTTTCTTTGTAATCTATGGATTGTCATTTCATCCTCTTAACAGTTTCACAGGCGAGTCCCTTTTTTAGATTTATTTATATATTTTAGTGGGGGGAGGGGCAGAGGGAGAGAGAGAATCTCAAGCAGACTCCCTGCTGAGTGCAGAGCTGAGCAGGGAGCTAGGCATGGAGCTCTGTCCCAGGACCCGGAGATCATGACCTGAGCGGAGATGAAGAGTCAGCTCCTTAACCTACTAAGCCATCCAGGTGCCCCCAGAGGAGTGGTTTCTAATTTTAGTGAAGTCTCACCACTTTTTTTTCCTTTCATGGATCTTGGTTTTGCTACTGTATCTCATAACTCTATGCAAAACTCAGAATCATCTAGATTTTATCCTATTCTAGAAATTTTATGGTTTTGTGTTTTCCATTTGGATATATAATCCATTTGAGTAAATTTTTGTGAAAGATTTAATGTTAATGTCTAGATTCTTTTTCTCCCCCCCGCCTTTTTTTTTTTTTTTTTTTTTTTTGCATGTGGACATCCAGTTGTCCCAGCATCATTTGTTGAAAAGCTGTGTCTTTACTCCTTTTCAGGAATTAGTTGGCTGTATTTCTGTGGGTCTGTTCCTCGACACTCTGGTCTATGCTGTCAATCTGTCGGTTCTTTCACCAACACTGCACTGGCTTTATTATTGTGGCTTTATGCTAAGACTTGAAGTTGGGGGGCGCCAGTACTCTGACTTCGTTCTCCATGGTTTTGTCGGCTGTTTGGGTCTTTTGCCTTTCCCTATAAATATGAGAATTGGTTTGCCAATACCCACAAAGTAACTTGCTGGAATTTAGATGCAGTAAATTATTATTCCCCAATTATTTTCAAAATAAATTGTCAGATAACCCTTTTCCCCTGGTGAACTAACTAGCTGTTTAGTGTGAGCTAGCAGTGGCAGAGTGATGATCTGTGTTGGTGGCAGTCTCACTGCAGAGCAATCTGTCTTTACACATTAGTCACAGGAACTAAAAGAATGGATGGAAGAATCAGCTTTCACATTTCATTGGATATTGGCATTGTCATAGTATTTTATATAGCCTGACTTGTATGTTACAAAACATTAAAAATTTTAAAAAAATTAAATAAATAAATAAATAAAGTTATTCTGAAGGTAATGGCAAATTCCAGATAACAGGTATTAACTACTTACAACACTATTTCTAGGAATAATTCACAGTCTGAACCATATTTAAAATCAAAAACAAAAACATGTTTTTCTTGTGGTCTGTGCAGGATTCCTTCCTATTCCATCATTAGGAATCACTGCCTTGTTGCTGCAAAAACGTTAAAATCTGCAGCTGCCGACTAAGTCTGCTGTGAAAGGTGTACCTTCAGGAAACGTGAGTACATCGAACAACAGCCATAGCTCATCATCAGCGCCATCTAAAAGGAGCATGGCAGGGCCGGCCTGGACAGAGATCCCAGGGCGACTCTGCAGGGTGTCTGCATTTCCTCTGTCCTTTCAGGAATTGCCCCTCACCATTCAGGAGTATCTAGACTTTATTTATTTCCATACATTTATTTATTTATCAGCTTGAGTGAGAGAGAGTGTGTGTACAAGCAGGAAGAGCGGTAGGCAGGGAGAGAAGCAGGCTCCCCACTGAGCAAGGAGCCTGGTGCTGGACTTGATCCCAGGACCCTGCCGGGGCTCATGATCTGAGCTGAAGGCAGATGTTTAATCTACTGAGCCACCCAGGCATCCAGTATCTATAATGAAATTTAATTCTTATTTTTCCCATATAGAAATGAGCATGGTAATGCTATATGCCAGAGAGACCTTGCCATCCAAGAAATCTCATTTTTACAGTAAGTGTAAGGATACATTTCACTGTAAGAAGGCAAAAGAGTATAAAGAAAAAGAAATGAGCGACATTAGTTCTCCATCACCTCCAATGATTATGCCCATAGTGCTTGGTTTTGAGAAACTCCAGTGTCCTCATCTGTAAAATGAAGCTATTGACAGTTGTGTAGGATGTTAGAGATGATGACCTTCAACCTTGTATAAGGTCACCTGGTATATGTTAAGGAGTCAGTATATGCTTCTTTCATTTAAAGTGTATATGAGGGGGGCGCCTGGGTGGCTCAGTCCTTAAGCATCTGCCTTCAGCTCAGGGTGTGATCCCAGAGTCCTGGGATCAAGCCCAGCATTGGGCTTTCTTGTAGGCGGGAAGCCTGCTTCTCCCTCTCTTACTCCCCTCTGCTTGTGTTCCCTCTCTCGTTGTATCTCTCTTTGTCAAATAAATAAATAAAATCTTTAAAAAAAAACAAAGTATATGTGAGGTATTTAATGGTTCTCCCTTTTGCATCCGAGTTTATAAATGAGAACCCTATAACCTCATCCACCAGACAAGTCCTTGAAGAAGGTTCATCTCTCTTTCCCATTTTAATCTTTACAACTGGAACTCTCTTTTCTTTTCTAAATCCTTGTTTTCAAGATGACTTTTCATTTTCTGCCAGTGTCATAGTGTGTTCTCATAAAAATAAAAGTGGGAACTTATTCACAACCATAATGAAAATATCCAGGTAGGAGTTAAAGGCTGGATATCATACGAATAGCTAGTGTGCACAATCAGGGGACGTCTGAGCTATGTAAGGTATGTTGCATGTTTGACAGACAGTTATGACTGTCTGAATGCTGTAGGTCAATACATAAAAGTTAATTTATTATTTTATTATTGGTTTATAGGATGCTGTTTGTGAAAAACAGAAAAAGGAAGAATATATGCTGGGACACATTTTCCACTTTCCTAGTTACTATATTCATATATACATGAATGGCATTGTAAGATATGTGACCTTTTTAATATTGGATTTCTTTTATTCTGCATAATTTTCTTTTGATCCATTTAAGTCATTAGGTATCAGACTAGTTTCTTAATTTTTGTTTCCTCTTAAATTTTTTTTTTTTTTTTTAATTTGCAGACGGAGATCACAAGTAGGTAGAGAAGCAGGCAGAAAGAGAGAGGAGGAAGCAGGCTCCCCGATGAGCAGAGAGCCTGACTCGGGGCCCCATCCCAGGACCTTGGGATCATAACCCGAGCTTAAGGCAGAGGCTTTAACTCACTGAGCCACCAAGGCGCCCCTCTCTTTAAAAATTTTTAAAAGAATTTATTTATTTTTTTAAGAGAGACAGAGAGAAAGAGCATAGGGGAGGGGCAGAGGAGGAAGCAGACTCCCCACCAAGCAGGGAGCTTGATGTGGGTCTCTATCCCAGGACCCTGATATCATGCCTTGACTGAAGGCAGACGCTTAACTGACTGAGCCACCCAGGTGCCCCTTGATTTTCTTCTTCTTACTGCCTAGTATTTCATGCTATGAATCTACTGAAGTTTCTTTATAGGAAATTTTTTTCTAGATTTTGAATAGTACAGATAAATCTCCCATGAACACTCTTGTATTGAATTTTATGACATAAATATTTATTTTCTCTGGGGAAAATGTCCAGAAGTGTGATTGCCACACTATATGATACATGTATATTTACATTAAAAAAACACACACACCATGCTATTTTTAGCATGATTATATTATTTTACATTGCCATTATCAGTGTATGTGTAAGACAGTTTCTCCACATTTTTGTCAACATTTGGGTATTATCAGTGGTTTTGTTTGTTTTTATGTTCTTAGCAATTTTAACAGATAGTGATATCTTATCATGGCCTTACACTCCGTTGCCATAATGACTGCTGAATGCTAAATATGTTCTCATGCTCTTATTTGCCATCTGAGTATCCCCTTCATTGAAATATATATTCGTGGTTCACCCCACCACTTTTTTTTTTTTTTTTTTTTTTTTTTTTTTGGTTAAAGGCAGAAGATTTATTCACTCTGGTGAGAAACCAGAGTATTTTTACCCATTTTTAATTGGATAGAGTTGGCACTTCTTTTTATATATTTATTTCTTTATTTTTTACTCCTGAGTTTTGAGAGATCATCGTGTATTCCTGATAATGACTCCTTTTCCGGGTGTGTGGTTCTCAAATACCTTCTCACAGTCCATGGCTTGTCTTTTCATTCTCTTAGCATGGTTTTCACAAAGCAAACATTTTCAATTTTCACAAAGTATAATTTAAAATTTTGTTTATAAATTTTATTTTTTGGATCATAATTTTGATGTGAGACTCAAAGCTGTTCATCACACCAAAGGTTTGCAAGCTTTTATCCTACTTTTTTCCAAATACTCTATAGTTTCATTTTACGCTTAAACCTGTATTTTTCAAAAACATATGTATTTATTAGAGAGAAAGAGAGAGAGGGAGGGAGAATGCAAGCTGAGGGAGAAAGAATCTCGAGCAGACTCCATGCTGAGTGTGGAACCCAGATCGGGCTCCGTCTCACCACCAAGAGATCATGACCTGAGCCAAAACCAAGAACCAGATGCTCAACCTACTGAGCCACCCAGTTGCGTCATCAATTTTGAATTAATTTTTGTAGGACGTTAAAGATTAGATCAATGTTTCTTTGTTTTATCTATTGATATCTGATTTCTGTGGAACATGCCAGGAGAAGTCATCAAGTAAATGTGACTGTCAGTTGACCTCTGAGCTGGATCGAGGCCATTGGAGGCTCCTCACCTCCTCTTAAGGGTGTACTCTGGAGTATACGTTCTGCCCTCCATCCCCACAGGGGGAGCCATTTTCAAGAATGCAGCCTTGAGAGAGAAAGGTGTTGTTGAGACCATCTGGATGGGTATTATGACTGCACTCAGAGCCACTATATAAACTATTTTAAGATTCCAGCAGGCAGGTGTGGAAATCTTCTCATCTTGCAGCCATGCAAGACAAGCTTTGTGTGTAGGTTCCCTTGCTTATTAAAACTACTACTTACCAATCTGGAATGGCCTGCTTCTTTCTTCAGTCTCTCCTTGCCCACTACTATGGGGGCGAGTTTCAGATTTAACCTGAAAAATTCCTAAGGATGAGGACCAACAGGACTATTTGTTGGAAAAACTCTTCCTCTTCCACTGAATTCCTTTTATGAATTTGTCCAGAAATAGTGGGCCCAACTTGTACAGGGCTATTTGTGGTACTCTTCTGTTCAGTTGATCTATGTGCCTTTTCCTCACTAATATCATGTAGTCGATTACTGTAGGTAAAGAGTGATTCCTTCCACTATATTCTTTGTAATGATTATTTTTGATACTTTGGTATGTTTTTTTCCATAAACATTTTAGAAAGGGCTTGTCCATATCTCTGAAAAACAAACAAACAAAAAAACTTGCAGAGATTTGTATAAAAATTACATTAACTCTGTATATCAAGTTGGGAAATTTTTTACTTTCAGTTCATTTTCTCTCTTTTTTTCAGTTCGGATAATTGATATATGTATATATATTTGTCTTTAATTTCAGTGATACTTTTCCTGTCCCTTATTCTTGTGTTGGAAGTTTTATTTTACATATTGCATTTCCAAGTTCTGGAATTTCTATTTGGTGTTTCTTTACGTCTTTCACTTCTTTGTTTAGACTCTCTACTTCTTTGTTAAGACTTTTTTCTTTTCTTTTTTTTTTTTTTTTTCCCAACTATGTTCTTAAAGCTCATTGAGGTATTTGTATGATGACTGCCTTAAAATTCTTGCAGGTAATATATTAGCTCTGTTATCTTGATGCGAGCATTAATTGATTATTTTCCTCCTTCAAGTTGAGATTGTCCAGATTTTTTTATGACAGGTGATTTTTGGTAGAAGCTGTGATGTTTTACATATCATGCTATAAATCTCTCTATCTTACTTAAATCTTCTGTTTTTGGCTTGCCTTCTATGACACTGCCCCATCAGGGGAAAGTAGTATAGGCACTGACGGCTTCCTGACATAAAAGGAGAAGATCATGTATGTTCCACTCAGCATCTGTTGACACCTGGAGGAAAGTTCTTTGTTACTCCTTGGTTGAAGAAGTGACGCAGCATTTTACTAGTTGTCTACTACACTATCGTGTCTGGAAGGATGGGAATGCCTTATTACTATTTCCCACATGACTTCCATTGACACGGAAAGGGGTCTGGCCTAGTTATACCTGGATGCCTTTGGAAGTCCTGACTCTCCACTCTCTTTGAGGCCTCTCCTCACACCACTCCAGCTAGAGGATGGATGGTATCTCTCTATCACCAGGTGGACGTGGAAGTTGCGGGTCTCCTGGGTTCTCCTCTGATTCAGTGAGGCTGTGGGCCACTCATTCCTGTGCAACAGGAATGGAAATCTTCCCTTCCTCTTTAGCTCTCCGTTTTGCTAATGTAAGTTTTAATAAATTTTAAAATGCTGAAATCTTAAGCTCATGGATTAAATTTCATATCTGAATGAATCTATTAAAATTTGCTCCTCCATGTTGAGGTTTATTTGTACATTTCAAGCTAGAGCAACTACTCCTGTTGTTCTGAATTCAATTATGAAATTCTGGCTTTGACCTTTAACAAGCTTCTAGAGATGTATAAAAACATGAGAACATTAATAAGTTATTAGGCTTGCTAGCATCCGCTAGTGAGAAATGTCATTTTGTTTCAACATGCTATCCTGTTATCATGCCTTGAATAGTTACAGGACTATTTTATATTCCCTTGTGCTTTTGATTTTTTTTTACCTCACATCTGCTGCCTTAGACTAGCCACTCATCAGCATTAATTTCACCCTCCGGTCTTTAGGTTTCTCACAACAGCCAAAGAACCCAAAGGTTAATTTCTACTAGACCATTTTGGATGGTATATATACCCTCTGTTGTCATCTCTGCTCCTGTTGTCCTTTTCCTCACAAGCTCCTCAGCCTCAAATAATTCATTCCTTCTGGTGTATCCATTCTCTTATTAAATAGTCATTTTCAGGTATTTTTGAATCTCAGGCCATGCATGTACACAATATTCTGTCCTCTTGCTTCGAATCCACAATCATCCTAAGTTAAGCTTCTTGCAGCCCTTGGTAAATCATCTCAGGAATTCTACTTACTTAGAAATTTTCCATGCCACTGCCCCACATATTCCTAAATTAAGTCCAGTATTAACTGTAAACACATAAATCTTGAACACTTTGCTGTTTTTTCTTTTTTTAAGATAAACTATTTTAGGGCAGTTTTTAATATATAAAAAATATGAAGGTACCACAGAGTTTCCATATACTCACACCAGTTTCCTGTGTGATTAACATTTTAACATTTTAGACTAGTCAAATAGTTATAGTTCCTGGTACATTATTATTAACTGAAGTCCCTATTTTATTCAGATATCCTTATTTTTTTACCTGCTATTTCTGTTCCAGGATTACATCCCGGATAGTATTTTACATTTCACTGTCATGTCTTCTTAGGCATCTGTTGGCTGTGACAGTTTCTTAGACATTTCTTCTTTTCAGTGATCTTGAGAATTTTGAGGAATTCTGGATATTGTGTAGAATGTCCCTCAGCTTGGATTTATTTGTTTTTTCTTTCATGATTAGAATGGGTTATGATGTTTTAGGGGAGAATATTACGGAGGGAAAAGGCCATTTTCATCACTTCATGTCAAGAGTGCATGCTCTCAATATGACTTAATACTTTTGATTTGACCTTTAGTACTCGACAAGGGTTTGTTAGGTTTCTTCACTGAAATGTACTTTATTTTCCCCATTTCCATATTGTACACTTTGGAAGGGAGTCACTGTGTTCAGCTCACACTTAAGGAATGATTGGTCAGACATCATTTCCCTGAAAGTGACGCTCGTTACCTACGCAAATCATTTGGAATCCTGCATGGGAGGATCTCTCTTCTTCATCTATGTCTTTAGTCATTAATTAATTTATATTATTATAAATTTATATTATTATAAACTCATGAATATTTTGTATGTATAATTCTTCTTTATTTCATTGCTCTGATTGTTCCAGCTTTGGCCATTGGGAGCTCTTTGAATTGGCTCCTTATGCATGTGTTGTGTCTTTGGCATGACAGCAAGAAATAATATATTTTCCAAAATTCCTTCAACAATACTGTTCTACATGCAACACATTTCTGATGCTAATACCTGCTGTGTGTTTTTACATGTGGATGTGTGTGGATGTGTGGGTTTATAATTTACATATAATGAGAGACAAAATGGTGTGCAAGGAAAAAAATATGATTCAGGTCTCAGTTTCCAAAATGTCCATGATTGAGCTTGTGATCTTTAAGAAAACTTCACTTAATCTCATGTTCCACATCTCAAGAAGGGACGCCATCCTTGTTCACATGGAACTTGTGAACTTGAAACATCCTATCAGTCACCTTGTGCAATAATCTTGCTATTTAATTACCATTCAGTAATTGTGATCTACCCTATTTTTGCTGCCACCATCTTTTTACCATCTGCTTTTACCTCTGACAACTCCAATTGCCTCCAAAGGCAAATTATATTTGAATATATACAGATTAATGTCATAATTAATAAAGTTTTTAAGAGCAAAACATTTTCATTCAGGGGTACATACATATATAATACAATTACATAAAGACGTGCAGTCATCCCCTGCATAATAAATAAGCTCCGGAGTGCTCTTATTTTCTCCCTTTACTTGCTTCTGGCTCTTTCTTGTCTTCTAATTTACATATCATATCCTCAGAGTTGCCATCTTTGATCCAAGATTTAGGTTAGAATTTTCAGTTATGGATCCCTGAATTTTATGGAACCTAGAACACAAAACCAGCTCATATCTTTAAAGAGATTATGATAATCATAATTTTTCACAATACTGAGGGTCTTTTCCCCCACCTACATTGTAAGTTAGCACTAAAATGCATGTAAGAATATATTATCTGATGATAATCATTTTAATTTTTAAGTTTTCCATACATTAATAGAGAAACTATTATTACAAGATCTTTTGTGGGTATTAAATTAAATATTTTCAAGTCTGATGCCTGCTACAACATAAAGGATGATAATAAAACTTACTAGACCATAATGCTGCCCATAACTGTGTTCACAGTGCTTTTCTCATCAAACCTCAGTAAATACACATATCTGTATGCTATAGAAAAGGCCTGTTTATTGACCCACAAAATAGTTCAAATTGAGATTCTGCTGCTTATTAACATCAGGAACTGCGGGAAGCTCCAGCTGTAAGCCTGGGTTTTCCTGAAGTAGGAATGATAATGCCTGACTTACAGTGCAAAGATTAAGGATGGTATAGACTTTATTTAATTAGATGAGGGATCCCTATATAATTGTCTCTATGTATATAAAGAGTTTTTAAATTTGCAGTTTGATATTACATTATCAAAAACAACTTTACACTTAATGTCATTCTGTTTAATTTCATGTTAATGAATCATCTTATATATTAAAAAAGTTTAAAAATATGAGATTTTATATACCCAACACCTAGGATAAAATATAACATTTTTACAAATTACTAGAATTACCTTGAATTCTGTCTTTTATTACTTTCCCTCTTTGTTAGAAGATGGCCAGTATTCTGAAAATTGAATATTCCATTTTATGTATCTTTTTGGTTACCTATTATTTTATATATTTCAACTCAGAAATACATACCAATTCAACTAATTTAAAAGAAAGCTTATATAAATGCTATTATATATGCATATATTTGTACATATTTACATATATATCTGCACAAATCTAAGCTAAACTTATGTTATCATTCAACGTTTTATTTATGAGAATTGTACTTACTGGCATATGTGTCTCTAATATTTTTCAATTTCATCATATAAATATATCGGAGTTGAGAACTGATTTATCCATTTAATTATCCACAGTGATTTAGATCAGCAATATCCAAGAGCATTTTCTGCAGTGATATAAATGCACAGATGATTATTGAGTGCTTTAAATGTAGTTGGTGCAACATGGTAACTGATTTTATTCTATTTTAATTTAGTGATCTAAAATTTAAAAACAATTTCAAGATTTTATTTATTTATTTGAGAGAGAAAGATAGCAGAGGGAGGAACAGAGGGAGAAGGGCAGGCAGACTGCACTGAGCGTAGAGTCCAGCCTGGGGTTCAATCTCACAACCCTGAGATTATGACCTGAGCTGAAGTCAAGTCTGATGCTTAACTGACTGTGCCACCCACAGGCCCCTAAAATTTGAATTTGAATAGCCACATGTCCTCAGTAACTACTGTACTAAGCAGCACAGAATCTTTTTTTTTTTTTTTTTTTTTAGTTTTAGTTTTAGTTTTAGTTACATCTGCTAATGCTTGTGCATGACTCCTATGGACATGTGAGACTTTCTCTTGGATCCATACCAAATACTAGCATTGGTGGGTCAGAGGTCAGACATATCCCAAAACTGCAATAGAATTAATAGAATTGCCATGTTATTCTCTAAAATTATTGTAACAATTATACTCCTGCTGTCAGTATATGGGAGTTCCTGTGTTACTAGGTAACTCTTGACATTGCCAAGCTATAAAAATGTCAATATTGTGAGTTTTAACATTTCCCCTTGTGCTTTTAATTTTTATTTACTTAATTATAAGAGAGGTTGAGTACCTTTCATGTTAGTTATTGGCCATTTGGAGTTCCATTTCTCTTAAACAGCTAGTCATAAAATGTATCCATTTATTTTATTGGCAAAAATTTAAATGTAGAGCAACCTTACTGTATTCAAGAAGAATCTGATACAAAGAGCAGCAGAAAATTGTGCAAAGTCACAGTCATGTCAGTAAATGAGTCCCCTCCCCCAATAATTGTCTCTTTCCTTTGAACTTTGGGATTTTGATGATTTTCTTATTCGGAGAAACTAGAAGGACCAAACATTATGGTCCTGGTTGCCTTATCTGTGACTTAACTGGGTTTGAAAAACAGTGGATGTAGCTTGACTCTGTTGAGTGTTCTGTGGTCCACTGGAGCAGAGTATTGATGAATACTATTAAGACAACCCAGTCTGGAGAAGTTCTCTGTGGGAATGCATCGAACGTTCATTTTTCTGGACCTGCCCAGCATGGTGTTTTCCTATTGCCTGAGTTTCCTTTAGATTTGAAGTCACTTTTGTGTTCCCTAACTTTACTACCTGCCCCTGTTTCTCAAATCCATTTCATCCCTCCCTGGCATATAGCACACACAGAACCTGTGTTTTGGTATTATCAGCAATGAATTTAGAAGTTACACAATATGATATATATTTCTCCCTACCTCCATAATGGGCTCTGTCCTTCCATCACAGTATGAGTATGTATATATACATGTCTATAAATATGTCTGTGTGTGCCATCTATATCTGTATTTAGTTCAGCAAGTGTTCATACTCATGTCCACCTCTAATCCATTACCACAGGGATCATTCTGCCCTCTTCTACTTGGTTTTCTGTTTCTACTTGTTTATTCTACTCCAGCAGTGAAAAACTGTGTCCCTCAAGCCGCTACCCATTTACAGTTATAACTACAGTTGTTCAGTTCAAATACACATGTAGATCTTTCCAAAATTGCTAATCCATAGCTCGGTGAGACACAATTTTGTCAAAGTATAATGCTTTGTATAATACTTTTTGCTTTTAGTCTTACAGATTCCACTCAGTTCCAAAATTTCTTAAGTCAGCACCTTTCCCACCATCTGCCCCCAACCCCCACCACCTCCTTCAGTAAAACGGTTTCATACACAGATAAAACAGATTCTTTTGTCACACTCTGCATTCCACCCTGGGACCCTCTAATCTCTGAAATGACTCTTTTTTTTTTTTTTAAAGATTTTATTTATTTATTTGACAGAGAGAGATCACAAGTAGGCAGAGAGGCAGGCAGAGAGAGAGAGGAGGAAGCAGGCTCCCCGCTGAGCAGAGAGCCCGATGCGGGACTCGATCTCAGGACCCTGAGATCATGACCTGAGCCGAAGGCAGCGGCTTAACCCACTGAGCCACCCAGGCGCCCCTCTGAAATGACTCTTGTCCACATTTTTGTATACATCAAAGTCTAGTATCGACCTATAGAGTTCTGTAAGTTTTGGCGATTGTATAGTGTCGTGTATCCACTATTCCGCATCAAACGTAAGAGTTCAGGGCCTAAAAATTCCCTGTGCCCTATGTATTCAGTCTTCCCACTAAAAACCTCCCACATGACCCCCAACAACCACTAAACTATTTATTTTCTTACGAGTTTGCTTTTCCAGAATGGCATATAGTTGGATGTAATTTTTTCAGGTTGGCTTCTTTAATTTGCCAATATGCAGTTAAGATTTATTCCCATCTTCTCATGGCTTGAGAGCCAATTGTTTGTCATCCTGAGCAGCATTTCATTGTATGGATATAACACAGTTCATCCATTTACCTATTGAAGGATATCTTAGGTGTTTCCAGTTTGGGACCATTATAAATAAATCCACTGTAAACTTTCAGGTGCAGTGTTTTTGTGTTTTCTTGTGTGTGACTCTAAGTTTTCGAATTAATTGTTTAAGTATGTAGGAAAGTGACTTCTAGATGATAGGCTAAGATGATGTTGAACTCTATAAGAAATTACCAAATTGTATTCATTTTGCAATCCCTCCAGCAGTGAGGAGAATTATTGTCCTTCTATATCCTGGTCAGAAGTAGTAGTGTGATTTTTTTTTTTTTTTTAATTTACCATTTGTGTGTGTGTGTGTTGTACTATGGTACCATGTGTTGTAATATGGTACCATATTGTTGTTTCAATTTGCAACTCCCTTAGGGCAGATGATTTTGAGCATCTTTGCATATGCTTTTTTGTTATTTGTATGTCTTTTGATGAGGTACCTGTCAGATTTTTCAGCCATTTGTCAGGTAGGTTATTTACTCATTGTTGAATTTTAGATGTTTTTCATATATTTTGGATTCACGCCCTGTATAAGATATGTGTTTAGCCAACATTTTCTCCCAGTCTGTGGTTTGTCTTTTCATCCCCCCCACCCCGATCCACATTGGGATCTTCAGGAGGGCACATGATGTGGTGAGCACTGGGTCTTACACGAAACTGATAAATTATTGAACACTACATCTGAAACTAATGATGTACTTTATGTTGGCTAATTGAATTTAATTAAAAAAAGAAAAAGGAAACTTCAGGGTCTTCACTGTGGTAAGCTTCCCTGAAGTAAAGCCCAGGAAAGTGTGGGCACGGCCAAGACTGAAATTCCAGGGGATTTTCATTGTCACAACAATTGATCAAGAGTGCCGGTGACATTGTCCTACCAGTTGACGGTTTCCCAGCTATGACTCTCTGGATGCACCTCTCTGTCCAGGTTTCCAGGAGGCAGTTTGTTCTGTAGCTTTTATTCTCTTATGTTTCTAGAAAAGACATTGACTTTCAGCTTGTCCAGGCTTCCTTAGTATAAGAATGAATGAGGGTGGTAACTTCCAGGATTTGCGCATGTTGGAATTGAAATCAGAAGCCAATGCATTTTTTATAAATAGAATATGGCTTTTATTGTTGTTGTTTTACTTTGCATTTGAATTTATGTTAGTTATATCCTTTTTTGCATTTTGATTATTTTTTTCCTGGTTTGGTCAAATTACTATTGATTCTATATTTCCCATTGCCAACTTGGAAAATTTAACGTGCTTCTCCATTCCATTAATTTTTGACTTCCTTAACCCAGAACTCATGCATTTATTCAGTGAATATTTATTGATTACCTACTACTTATCGTTTCTTCCTGGCATGGGATTAAAACATTGAACAAAATAGAGAAGAGTTTATATTCGAGGTATTCTCGCGAAGAAAAAAGCAAATAAGTACACAATAAAATGTCAGTAACCAGTAAAAATAAATCAGGTAATGGGTTGGATTGTTTCATTAGTGATTATACTTGGGAAAATTCTGACAAATGTCTGTATTTCTGACAATAAAACACATATTTTTCTTGGTTAATTAAAAATAAAAACTCTAATTTCCCCCCACAATTATGTTCTACTGTCACTTTCCATTATGCCCAGAATGAGATCTTCAAAACGTTTCTCTTCTCTTTTTCTCCCCTTCATTATCAATATCTATATTTACGTATATGGATCATATTTTATATGTTACAGAGATGAAATGAAAAAGTAAAATTAAATTAAAAATCAAAATAGAAAAAATTAAAAATTTCCTTATAATGCTGAATCTATATTTTATTAAGTTCTATTATATTGCTAGTATTATTTTATATTTATTCATATGTATGTTCATAGATATTTATAGAAATTATGTATTGCTATATATTTCACATATTTCTTTACTCATCCCTTTCTTTTTTTCAAAGTTTTTCCTCATTGTAGAGATTTAAAGAAAAATGTTGGTTAGAACATTTCTCCTTTACATGAGAATCATGGGTGATAAACTCTCCAATATCTACAAATATCCTTCTTGTGCCATAGTAAGATATTGACATCTCTGTTGGGTGTAACATCTTTGTATCGTATTATTTACTTCTGGTGGTTTTTCTACTACATTTTAGCTTCTAGAGTTATACATGAAAACTCTAATACTGCCCTGATCTTTTCCTTTTTGAGAAAATGTTTCCCCATCCCATTTTTTTTTTTAAGATTTTATTTATTTATTTGACAGACAGAGATCACAAGTAGGCAGAGAGGCAGGCAGAGAGGGAGAGGAGGAAGCAGGCTCCCCGCTGAGCAGAGAGCCTGATGTGGGACTGGATCCTGGGACCCTGGGATCATGACCTGAGCCGAAGGCAGAGGCTTTATTTAACCTACAGAGCCACCCAAGCGCCCCCACCCATCCCATGTTTATAAGATTTTTCCCTCTTTTGTGTGTGTGCGTGTGTGTGTGTGTGTGTGTGTGTGTGATTTCGAAACTCTTATATGTGGTATTATTTTTCTTTGTCAGCTCACTAGAGCCCAAGTCTTGTTGGAATTCCTTGAATAATGGTAGTACTACAAATGGCACAGGTAAAGATGACTTGTGGCTTGTCATTAAGTTGGGACACCTTGTCATCCAGATGTTAATGCTCTTATTCTTCCCAGACCCACAAGTAGAAGGCTTCAGACACTTTTGGTACTTGGAAATCAGGCCAATTAGGCAAATTCACACAGGGTCAATGTGGTTCTTACAATGTGGTTCTGTCAGCTAGGCTCTTTCTAGGAGATAAAGATACAGATAGAGATACCGATATAAAGACATTATGTGTTTTTCTTTATAGTTCTCTTAAAGTGACGTCTAGTCCCTACACTGGCCACAGGAACCTTGCACTGCTTTTGTTCTATTGGCTTCCCCTTAGCACCAAAGCCCACCTTCCCACTCAGTTATCCACAGGGGCAGAAAGTGGCTGGGTTATGGCTGGGAGTGGAAGGAAAGAAATACGCTTATGAGTCACCATTTCCTAGAGTCTATTCTAGAATTGCCTCTATGGTTATAGATTGATACTGAGAGGTTATAAGGTACTACCTGGACCCTCAGAAACATGCTTAGGCTATGAATGAAAGCAACCTTAGAAAATATAGTCATAACGATTCATTCTGTATGTTTTTGAAGAGTGCATAAGGGTTCCGTAATAAGCATTTGTGTTTTTGTTTGTTTGTTTGTTTTCAGCATAACAGTATTCATTGTTTTTTGCACCACACCCAGTGCTCCATGCAATCCGTGCCCTCCATAATACCCTCCACCTGGTTGCCCCACCCTTCCACCCCCCACCCGTTTGTTTTAACTGAACAAACGCATTTTCATCTTGTGCATATTTTGTCAAGATTTGATGAGATTTCTTATTTAGTAGAATAAGTTTAATAACATCCAAAGAAGGATTTTAGTCACAGTCGTATATTCTGGTGAGAATTTTATCTTTGTTTCTGTGAGAATATTTCAGTTTTACTTCCTTAACTAAAGAAATTCTATTTATCATTGAAGTAATTTTCAAACCTCAATGAAATAATTTATGCCTTCTTCTAATTACATGTTTTGTTAGTATTTGCTTAATATTATAATGTAACTAGTTGTTTGACTATCAATCTAAATATATTTCTCCATGAAACCTGTGAAGTATATAATGTATTTTTAAATAGTTTTTAGCACATATGGGTGTTTAATAGTATTGACAGTAATAGTCATCAGATGAAGCTATTAAGTTATTTGATGTTTTAGAGAGAGTTCAATGATGAGTTTTGTTAAGAGTCTTTAACAGAGGCTACTAGGGTTATTGCTTAATAAGGATATTAAATTGATTTTTTTCTCTGTATTGAAATAGCCTAGAGTTATGTGGAGTGAAATTCCAGAATAAATGAAATATGCTAAAATGTAGACTTTTTTCTTCAATTTTTAGTTTTGAGAGAGAGAGAGAGAGAGAGCACATGAGCTGCAGAGGGAGGGGGAGAGAGAGAGAATCCTAAGCAGGCTCTACTCCCAGCGTGCCTCCCAACACAGGGATCTATCTCAAGACCGTAAGATCATAACCTGAGCTGAAATCAAGAGTCAGAGGCTTTACCAACTGAGCCACCCAGGAACCACTGGACTTTTTCTACTACGGGAACCCTATTCGCAGTTGCAGTTAGCCTAGAAAACTGTTCTCGGATTTGTTTTATCACATAAACGATCACATGGTTATCACAAATCCACTCAATAGTAATTTAAAATAAATTTTCAAATGAATTTTCAAAGCTGAAATGAATTACATGTTAATTTGCTTCATAATTTACTGTAAAATGGAGTTCCCACTATTATAAATCACTGGAATATTTTCTAAGATAGGTAAACTTTTCATAAGGAAATGACTTTTCTTGTGTAAGTCTAGATAGGAAGCATTTTAGAAAGATAATGAAACATAAACATGATCTAAAAATGCCCCTGCATGGAAGTGAAGCTGGTATGTGGGGTAGAGAACACAGTGACACTGGAACAGTTTCAACAGTGGCAGGGTCTCCATCTGTTGGGATCAAAACACAAGTTTTTGCAGCCTTGAGCATGACTTTGGACCGATCGTTTATATTATTCCTCCCAGTGATAGGATTCAATGAGCATAAGTTAAAAAAACTAGTTGCCTGTATGAAAGTGAGGAAAATAATTTGTCCTAATGAAGTGTGACCATAATTGTTTTTAAATCAAATAGCAGATTCTTCAGACATACTGGTGGCAATAGGATTCAGGTCAGGTGTGCTGAGATTCTAAATTGCTACTGACTTTACCCCAAGGGACAAAATACCATCTGCTACCTGTTACGTTTGTTGTTTTTATTATTGTTGAACTCATTTGCTCTTTTTTTTAAAATTAATTTATTTATTTTTTATTTTAAGCATAACAGTATTCATTTTCTTTACTATTCATTATTTTTGCACCACACCCAATGCTCCATGCAATCTGTGCCCTCTCTAATACCCACCACCTGCTTCCCCCAACCTTCCACCCCCCCACACCACTTCAAACCCCTCAGATTGTTTTTCAGAGTCCATAGAGATTCTGCTGAGTGAAATAAGTCAAGCAGAGAGAGTCAATTATCATATGGTTTCACTTATTTGTGGAGCATAACAAATATCATGGAGGACATGGGGAGATGGAGAGGAGAAGGGAGTTGGGGGAAATCGGAAGGGGAGGTGAACCATGAGAGACTATGGACTCTGAACTCATTTGCTCTTCAAGTGGCTGGATGCATGATGTTAGCCTTCCCTTATAGAAGTAAAAACAAATAAAACCATGATATTTATTAGTGAATCTCTCTTGATATTTATAATTGTCATTAAGTCATAGTTACTCTAGGCTTCAAATATGCACAATCTTAAAGTCATTGCATTTAAAAAAAAAATCTAAATCAGAGGCAAGATGTTGTATGTGGAGCAAAGATTTCTACTGTACTTCACACACCGTTAATAATGATTCTATTTCCAATCCTGTCTGCCCAAACCAAGACAGTACCTTGTTCATGTCAAGTGGCCAAATCATAAAGTCTACAGATCCTGGCTTTGGAGGGATTAACAGCCACCGAGGACCAGAGGTACCATCGCTGCAGGCTCTTCTAATTTCCCAGGCATCCATAGGGCAGTATGCAAACAAGCCAGATTGGATGCAGTCATGGCGTTTTAAGGAAGGAGACGAGGAGATTGGATATCCAGCACTCACAGACATGATGCAGTAGCTCAGGGGACTCCATTACCAGGGAGGTTACGGGGATTAGAACCCCTGTGTGGTAGTAGTCCCACAGAGTCCCTTCCATAGCACTTTCAGTAGCCTGCCACTCAACGGGCTGCCGCAGGTGTGCCCTGGGGAGGGCTACAGGGAACTTCAGCTCCTGCTCTACCCGATAATACCTGCTTTGTAGGAAGGCCATCTCGGTCATCAAGAGGCTTTGTGTGAGGAACCATAGAAGGCAGCCCAACCCCACTGCCCCATGACATGGCCTGTGTACTCATCTTTGAGCTGAGGTTTCAGTGGGCGATACTGAAGACTATTTGTCCTAAGTACCAAGTACCCTGCTGGGGCAAGGCACTGAGGCCTAAAGTCATTGAACATATCCCAGGGTTGTTGGAAGCCAGCCCTGCCTCTTGGCAATTTGGGACTCTCCCTGAACTTTATTTTTAAAGTATGTCCAGCTTTAGCACCAGATTAGGAACCAGGTCATCCTTTAACACCAGTGCTTTGTCCATGACTAATATTAGCAAGCCAGTTGGGGAGAGCCACCAAACTACGAAGGATCATTACAAGGATGGCCTGGATTATGATAGGGGAAAAGATTTGGATTATCATTCATATGATATTTTTGTGAACTGATAGAAACCAACCTATGGGTAACACATGTAATAGTTTGCATGCAATATTAGAGGAAACACCAAGTCTATTGTTTTCCATAAGGCACAAATCAGCTCCTATGACTTTCAGTAAAATATATTCTGGGCCTGTGCTAGTTTGTTTGTTTGTTTGTTTTTAAATAATGTGTTTTATCTCATCCTTGTACCAAATAGGTGAAATAAGTGTAATCATTAAAATATTAGAGAATGGGACAAAGGATTAACATTTTTAAAAACCTACCCACTTTTCCAAAAGCAAGAAGTGATTTTTCTTTTTCTATGATGACTCAGTATTAAACCTAACGGCTTAAGATTCTTCTGGAGTATTTTTGCATTTTCCTAAGTAGCTGAAAATAAACCTTCAACTTACACATCATGAGTACCTATTTTATCTCAGGATGGAAAAAATAGAAATAAGACACATTTTTCTGTGCTTTATTTAATAAATTCTCATAATCTAGAGAAAGTTAGATTAGATAGATAAATCAAATCAAACAATTAAAACATTTAACTGAAATACAGTATGAGAGAGGTAAATACATATTTACATTAAAACATAGAGGGGTAACATCTAGCAACTTAAATTATGTCAGATGAAAAGTGACTTTTTATAACTGTATTAGGCTTGAATTTTTTTTAATAATCATATTCCTGAGTGTGTGTCATAAAAGGTGAAATAAATTATATTTGCTTCCGGTAACAGTACTATTAGGCTTTGGAAACAGCTGAGTAAGAGCTATTATTTATAGGCCTACATACAATTTTTAAGTGAAATTGAAATGGAAAAATCACTTTTTTCTAAGTACCAAGTATACCTACAGAATATTTTTATTTAGTTTAAATTGATGTATGGATTTGAATATTATAAGAAATCATTTCATGTTCTTCCAACCAGACTTCTGTTTCTGATACTACGATAATGTGCTTTTGAAATTCCCCTATGAAAGGCTTTCAATTTTATCTCACTGGAGGTTTCTGTAATTAAAGGAATTTAAATAGGTTAGTCAAATATGGATATATTTTAAATTTAAGGAAAGAATGGTTGGAGGGGCAAGCGTCAGCCATGGGCTGAAAAGTGTATTCGTGGCACCCATCAAAACCAGGATGGAGTTGTGACCCTCTATAGAAATTGTTCCATGTCATGTCACAAGCCTCTTCTAATAGTTGGTCCTAATGAAGTGTTTGCTGATATTGATGCAAATATAACTTTTTCTCAATAAAAACTATTACTCTTTTCAAAAGTACTGTATGGTACATAAAAGCAGTTCTTTGATATTAAAGCAAATTCTTCAAATTATTTTAAGTCATCATTTACATACACTAAAATGAACCCTTTACGTGAATGATTCAAAGACTTTCACAGAGAGATACAGAACAGTGAGCACCTAACTCAGCACTTAGATCATTTCCATCACATCAAAAAATTCCCTTTAACCCCTTACCTCTAGCCTGAGCCCACAACAACCTATGACCTATATTTTTATCTCTGTAGTTTTGCCTTTTTGAGAAAATCACATAATGGAATTGTATAATATGAGGCCTTTGTGTCTGCTTCTCACCCTTCACACTTTGGAATCCATCCCTGTGGCTGCATATCTTAGTATTTTTTTTCTTTTTATTGTGGAGTCTAGTGCCTTGAATGAACATGCCAAAATGGGACCATTCACGGTGTGAAGAACAACTAGGTTGTTTACAGTTTGGGGCTATAAATATAAAAACAAAAAATACTGTGCATTTTCACTTGCAAGTCTTGAGCCTGTGAGCCTGTGTTTTCACTGTAAGTAAGTAGCTGGAAGTGGAGTGGCTGAGATAAGCAGTAAATGTGTTTTGGGGTTTATGAAAAATTGTCGAACATTTTCCAGCATGACTGGAACATTTTGAATACATGCCATCAGTGTGTGTAAATTCTAGCTAGGTCCACATCCTCATTAGCTTCTCTTATTTTCATTCTTTGATTTTCTGTTTCTCCAGTGTGATCGAGTTGAAGTGGTATCTACTGTGTTCTTAATTTATGTTTCCCTAAAGACTAAGGGATTTGAGCATTTTCCCATATCTTGTGCCATTTGTATATCTTCTTTGGGAAAATCTATTCAGATCTCTTTTTTTTCTCTCTTTTGGATGATTTTTCTTTTAATTATTGGATTATTGAATTATATGAATTCTTAATACATTCAGAATATAAACCCTTATATCAATATTTATTTTAAAATATTTTATGCTAGTTGGTAGCATTGCCTTTCATTTTATTAAAAGGATCTTATGAAGTGCACAACTTCTTATTTACTTCAAAGAAGTCAAATTTATGATTTTTTCTTTTATGGTTTTTGCTTCTCTGAATTTTTAACAACAAAAACTTAGCCATAAGTGAAAGTCAGAAAAATTTTCTTTAATGGTTTCAATCAGATAGTCCAAAGTTTTCATTTTTATACTTAAGTTTTTGATAAATATTTAGTAAACTTTAGAATATGGTGCAAGATAGAGTTTACAGTACATTTTTTTTGCATGTATACTAACATAATTTCCAGAATTATTTGTTGAAAATACTACCTTTTCTCCTTAAAATACTTTTGTATTGGAGCATCTGTCAACAATGAATTGATCATATATATATATATATATATATATAGCAGGTAGATATCCAGACGCTCCATTAATTTACATGACTATTTTTGAGCCAATATTGCACTGTTTTAATAATTTCAGTTTTTAGTAAGTTGTGATGCTAGGTGGTCTGAGTCCTCCAGCTTTATTCTTTTTTTCTATTTTTTTTAACTTTTCTACATATCTTATTTTTTCATAAAAGTATTTTACAATCAGTGTGTCCATTTCTGCCAAAATTCTGTTGGAATTTCCTATTTAGATTTCATTGAATATATAATTTGGGAAGAATATTGAAATCATATTATTAAGTCTTTCAATTCTTGGACATCATATACTTCTCTATTTAGATCCTCTTCAGTTTCCTTAGAAATACTTTATGGTCTACAATATGCAGCTCTGACATATATTTTCTGAAATTTTTTCCTAAACCTTTCATATTTTTCATGATATTATAAACCTTTTCAATTCTATCAGTTGTACCTCATTTTTTTTTATCCAACTTAACAATTTTTATCATTTAAGTGATATATTTAGATGTCTTTAATGTAACTATCAATATAATTACTTTTTTAAAAAGATTTTATTTATTTATTTGACAGAGAAAGAGAGAGATCACAAATAGAGAGGCAGGCAGAGAGGCGGAAGAAGTGTCCTTGCTGAGCAGAGAGCCTGATGCGGGGCTCCATCCCAGGACCCTGAGATCATGTCCTGAGTTGAAGGCAGAAGCTTAACCCCACTGAGCCACCCAGGCACAATATATAGTTTTAAGTATTGCTTTTTTATTTACTTATAAATATACTATTTTGCTATTTATTTCTTATTTTGCTTTGCTCCTCTTTTTTCTTTTTGTCCTTTATTTAGAAATGTAATATTTTTTATTCCATTTTATCCTCACTATTGATTTTTGGATCATGCTCTATGTTTTGTTTTTTTAGTAATTGTTTTAGGATTAAAAAATATATTTTATCACAACTTACCTTACTTATGTAGTAGTATGTATTGTACAGTGTAAGAATCTTATCACAACTCTCCCATTTCCTCACTTTCCTCCTTTGTACTTCATTATCTAATCTTTTATTTTGACATTTAGTATAAAACCCACAATACAATTTTAATTTTTTTGTATTGTTAATATATTTTTCTTTTTTTTAATTTTAAAAGTATGTAACAAAAAAATCTGGGAAACTATATACATCAAAATTTAACACAGATTTTTTTTTTAATTTTATTTTATTTTTAAGGAGGTTAAATATATGGAAAATACTTTTATTAAAAAGATGTTATTTATTTTTTAGATTTTATTTATTTATGGGACAGAGCGAGCACAAACAGGGGGAATGGGAGAGGGAGAAGCAGGGTCCCCACTAAGCAGGGAGCCTGAAGCAGGGCTTGATCTCAGGACCCTGGGATCATGACCTTTGCCGAACACAGATCTATTTTATTTTATTTTATTTTATCTTATTTATTTGAAAGTCAGAGATCACAAGTAGGCAAAGAGGCAGGCAGAGGGAAAGGGGGAAGCAGGCTCCCCACTGAGCAGACAGCCGGATGCATGGGGCTTAATCCCAGGACCCTGGGATCATGACCTGAGCTGAACACAGATCTCAACTAACTGAGCCACCCAGGTGCTCCTTAAAGATTTTATTTTTACTTTATCTCTACATCCAATGTGGGGCTTGAATTTATAACCCCAAGGTGAGCCACATGTTCTGTTGACTGAGCCAGCATGGTGCTCTGGAAAATACTTCTTCTATTGACTCTAATTTTCACCCCTTCTGATTCCCTTCATTTCTTTTTGTGTATCCAGATCTCCGTCTGGTGTCATGTTTATTCTGTCTGTGAGGCAGATCTGCTTCCAGTAAACCCTACATATTTTGTTTGTTTGTTTTCCCATCAACTGAAAAGTCCGGTATTTTTCTTATTTTTATCCTTTATGTTTATTATTTTTCACCCCTTCTGGCTGCCTTCAGTATTTCCTCTTAAACTTTGTTTTCCCACACTTTGGCTATAACATGTTAGTATGTATTTTTTTTTAATTTATCCCGTTTATGGTTCTCTGAGCATCATGGTGTACTGTACTGGCTTTCATTAATTTAAGAAATGCTTGAACTCTCATTCAACTGTTCCTCTGATCCTTTCTTATTCTTTGTATGTTTTTGTTGTTCTACTCAGACTTCAGTTACATGTATGTTAAACATTTTGATATAAAGCTCCTAATTCTTAGAGCTCTGGTCTAAATTTTAAAAATTATCTTTATTCTTTATTTTGGATAATTTCTATTGAACTGTCTTAAAATACATTAATTACTTCTTTTTCTCTGCTCAGTATATACTATTAAGCTTTTTGAATGATTTCTGTATCTCAGATAACACATTTTGCATTTCTGGCATTTCTGTTAGATTCTTTCTTAGATCACCATCTTGCTACTAAAATTCCCATCTACTTCTGCATGCTGTGTCTTTTCCACTATATCCTTTGATTAATTAATCACAGTTCCTTCAAAATCCCTACTTAGAGAGTTTCACCAACAAGCTCATTTCTAAGTTTGATTCTGTTAACTGGTTTTCCCCTTTAAAATGAGTAATTTTCTTGTTATTTTTCCCCCCTTCAGTGTGTATCATGTATTTGGTAGCATTTCAGATACTATACTTAAAAGATGAGTAAAGACTAAGCAGAATTTTATTCTTGCTTGGAAATGGACATGGCTCAGGAATGCCCGAGTCAGTTGGTAAGCATCTGACTCTTGATCTCAGCTGAGGTCTTGATCTCAGGGTCATGAGTTCAAGCCCATACTGCACTTGATGCTGGGCATGAAGACTAGATAGATAGAGAGAGAGAGAGAGAGACATATAGAAAGACATGTCTCTTTTTCTTATTGTGTTAATGGAGAGATTTGAATTAATCTAGTCATAAGTTAGGGGGGCTTAGCTTTTATTGTTGCTAAAGTCACCATCAGTGAACCATAGACTTCAAATTACTCCATCTTGGCTAACTGCTACCTTGTGCTGTAAGACCTGCAGTGACATAGATTTTCTCAGTGTTGCTGCTTTAGTCAAGGTGTTAATAGGATTGTATGCCTGAGACACAGAAGGGCTCTCTTTTCTTCCTCTGTTCTTCCAGTGGTGGGTTGCTGTTGATTTTACTTAATAGAAGACCCTGAGTGGGCAGTAGGGAATTAAGGGATGTGTCCTTGGTTCTCCTTCTTTAGCCTTAGTCTTAGGGTCTGGTCTGTGTTTGTGTGCCTCCAATATAGCCCCCCTCCCCACACACACCCACACAAACTTTTTCTCCAACTCGATAGCCATCAGCCAAACTGCCTTGCAACACTGAAGTGTCTTTAGGAAGAATGATTTTCTTTCCCTTACCCTGATTTGTTTCAGTGCCTGGTCCTTGATGAGAATGCATTCCCTTACCCTGTTCTAGAAACAGAAGGCTTTGTTTGTTTCTTTCTGCTAGAAGTGACCAGCCATTCCCCTGTACCAGTGGAGATGGGTGGGAACGTTTCTAGTTTCTCTTGTACATAGACAGTTTTTGTTTCATATGAGATAAGGGTCTGGGCTCTTTACCACTCTGCTCATGATGGCTTATCACTCCACATCTCTCTGTGTCACTGCAAGCCCTCCTCTGAGCTAAAGCCTTCCCCAGCCTCTCTCATGACCACCCAGTGAAACTTATTTTTAGCACATCCGGGTAATTAAATTCTCTCATTCACTTGTTCTTGGCCTTTAAGAATTCATGACAATTTGTTTTGTTTTCTTTTATTTTGAAAGTATAATTTTGCTAGATTTATAACTCTAGGTTGGTGTTTTCTATCTTTCATCACTTTAAATATTTCACACCACTGCTTCTTTCTTGCATGATTTCTGACAAGAAGTCTGCTGTAGTTTTTAATCCTTATTCTTCTGTAGGGTAAGGTGTTTTGTTATTGTTGTTTTGTTTTTTGTTATTCTACTATGCCTTTTTTGAAGATTTTGTGTTTAGCTTTGATTTTCTACAGTTTCAATATAATATGCCTAATGATAGTTTTTGTTTGTTTTCTATATGTATGCTGCTTTGTGTTCCCCAAGCTTCCTGATTTTATGGTTTGATGTTATTATTATTGTTATTATTATTATTGTTTTCTGCCATTATTTATTCAAATATTTCTTTCAGTTTCATTCTCTCATTGTTTTTTTTTGATACTCCAATTATATGCATGTAACACCTTTTGAAATTTTTACACAATTCTTATATATCCTGATTTTTTTTTCCTTTTCATTTTTTTTCCCCTTTGTATTTCATTATGGGAAGTTTTTACTGACATATTTACAGGCTTACCAGTTTTTTCCTCAGTCATGTGCATTCTATTAATGGACTTTGCAAAAATATTCTTCATTTTTCTTACATTGTTTTTAATTTCTAGCATTTTCTTCTAGCATTTCCATCTCCTTATTTATATTACTCACCTGTTTTTGCTCGTTATCAAATTTTCAATTAAAGCACTTAACATTTTAATCACATTTATTTTAAAATCATCATTCAAGTGATGCCTGGGTAGCTTGGTCTGTTAGTGTCTGCCTTCGGCTCAGGTCATGACCCCAAGGTCCTGGGATTGAGTCCCACATCGATCAGGGAGCCTGTCCTGCCTGCTGCTCCCCCTGCTTGTGCTTGCTCTCTTGCTCTCTCTCTCTCTCTCTCTGACAAATAAATAAAATCTTTAAAAAAATAAATTCATCTTTAAGGTGTAGAGACAGCTGGTGTATTCTGGATTTTTCAATGTTTTTGAGGGAGGCTTGGATGGCTATGTATTTCCCCCTTAGGACCAATTTTGCTGTATCCCATAGGTTTTGGACGGAAGTGTCTTCATTCTCATTGGTTTCCATGAGTTGTTTAAGTTCTTATTTGATCTCCTGGTTGATCCAAGCATTCTTAAGCAAGGTGGTCTTTAGCTTCCAGGTGTTTGAGTTCCTTCCAAACTTTTCCTTGTGATTGACCTCCAGTTTCAAAGCATTGTGATCTGCGAATATGCAGGGAATAATCTCAGTCTTTTGGTATCTGTTGAGTCCTGATTTGTGACCCATTATGTGTTCTATTCTTGAGAAGGTTCCATGTGCACTTGAGAAGAATGAGTATTCTGTTGTTTTAGGGTGGAATGTTCTGTATATATCTATGAGGTCCATCTGGTCCAATGTTCTTGTTTCTTTATTGATTTTCTGCTTCGATGATCTATTTGTGAGAGAGGCGTGTTAAGATCTCCCACTATTAATGTATTCATATCAATATGACTCTTTATCTTGATTAACAGTTTTCTTATGTAATTGGCTGCTCCCATGTTGGGGGCATAGATATTTACAATTGTTAGATCATCTTGGTGGATAGTCCCTTTAAGGATTATGTAGTGTCCTTCTGTATCTCTGACTACAGTCTTTAGTTTAAAATCTAATTTATCTGATATGAGAATCGCTACCCTGGCCTTCTTTTGAGGCCCATTGGCATGAAAGATGCTTCTCCATCCCTTCACTTTCAGTCTGGGTGTATCTTTAGGTTCAAAATGGGTCTGTTGTGGACAACATATGGATGGGTCCTGTTGTTTTATCCAGTCTGCAACCCTGTGTCATTTTGTGGGTGCATTTAGGCCATTCACATTGAGAGTGATTATTGATAGATACGTTTTTATTGACATCGTGTTACCTTTGAAGTCTTTCTTTCTGTAGATTGTCTCTATATTTCTGTTCAATGCTATTCTTAGGATTTTTCCTTTTATAGAACTCCCCTTAATATTTCCTGCAGTGTCGGCTTAGTGGATGCATAGTCTTTTAAGCCCTGCTGGTCTTGTAAACTCTTTATTTCGCCATCCATTTTGAGTGTCACTCTTGCTGGATAAAGTATTCTTGGCTGCATGTTCTTCTCATTTAGTGCTCTGAATATATCTTGCCAGCCCTTTCTGGCTTGCCAGATCTCTGTGGACAGGTCTGACGTTATTCTATTGGGCTTTCCTTTGTAAGTAAGGAGCCTCTTTGTCCTAGCGGCTTTCAAGAAATTATATCTACAATTATGATTCCTCAATTTGACTACAAAGTGCCTTGATGTTTTTCTGGAATATTTAATCTTGGGTAGAGATCATTCAGCCTCTAGTACATGAATGCTGGTTCCTTTTGTGAGATTGGGAAAATTTTCATGAAGAACTTGTTCCACTATATCTTCTAGACTTCTTTCTTTCTCCTCCCCTTCAGGGATTCCAATAATTCTGACGTTGGAACGTTTCATGGCATCATTTATTTCCCTGATTCTGCTTTCGAGGCTTCTAAGCTGTTTGTTCCAAGTTTCCTCCTGATCCTTTCTGGGGGGATCACGTTACCTGATTTTAAGCTTTACTGCAAAGCTGTGATCACCAAGACAGCATGGTACTGGCATAAAAACAGACACATAGACCAGTGAAACAGAGTAGAGAACCCAGATATGGATCTTCAACTCTATGGTCAAATAATATTTGACAAAAGAGGAAAAAATATGCAGTGGAAAGAAGACAGTCTCTTCAATAAATGGTGCTGGGAAAACTGGATAGCTATATGTAGAAGAATGAAACTCAACCATTCTCTTACACCGTACACAAAGATAAACTCAAAATGGATAAAAGACCTCAACATGAGACAGGAATCCATCAGAATCCTAGAGGAGAACATTGGCAGTAACCTCTTCGATATCAGCCACAGCAACTTCTTTCAAGATATGTCTCCAAATGCAAAGGAAACAAAAATGAAGATGAACTTTTGGGACTTCATCAAGATCAAAAGCTTCTGCACAGCAAAGGAAACAGTCAACAAAACAAAGAGGCAACCCACGGAATGGGAGAAGATATTTGCAAATGACAGTACAGACAAAAGGTTGATATCCAGGATCTATAAAGAACTCCTCAAACTCAACGCACACAAAACAGACAATCCTATTAAAAAATGGGCAGAAGATATTAACAGACACTTCTACAATGAAGACATACAAATGGCTATCAGACACATGAAAACATGTTCATCATCACTAGCCATCAGGGAGATTCAAATTAAAACCACATTGAGATACCACCTTATACCAGTTAGAATGGTCAAAATTAGCAAGACAGGAAACAACATGTGTTGGAGAGGATGTGGAGAAAGGGGAACCCTCTTACACTGTTTGTGGGAATGCAAGTTGGTTCAGCCACTTTGGAGAACAGTGTGGAGATTCCTCAAGAAATTAAAAATAGAGCTTCCCTATAACCCTGCAATTGCACTACTGTGTATTTACCCCAAAGATACAGATGTCGTGAAAAGAAGGGCCATCTGTATGCCAATGTTTATAGCAGCAATGGCCACGGTCGCAAAACTGTGGAAAGAACCAAGATGCCCTTCAACGGACTAATGGGTAAGGAAGATGTGGTCCATATACACTATGGAGTATGATGCCTGCATCAGTAAGGATGAATACCCAACTTTTGTAGCAACATGGACGGGACTGAAAGAGATTATGCTGAGTGAAATAAGTCAAGCAAAGAGACAATTATTAAATGGTTTCACTTATTTTTGGAGCATAACAAATAGCATGGAGGACAAAGGGAGATGGAGAGGAGAAGGGAGTTGAGGTAAATTGGAAAGGGAGATGAACCATGAGAGACTATGGACTCTGAAAAACAATCTGAGGGTTTTGAAGGGGCGGGGGGTGAGAGGTTGGGGTACCAGGTGGTGGGTATTATATAGGGCACGGATTGCATGGAGCACTGGGTGTGGTGCAAAAACAATGAATACTGTTATGCTGAAAAGAAATAAAGATAAATAATTAATTAATCATCAAGAAATTCCATCTTTTTACCATACATGAATCTTATTCTAATGTCTGCTTAGTGTCTTCAGATTGTATTCTACTTTTTCCCTGCCTTTTAGAATGCCTTGAAGTTTTATTGTTGAAACCTGAACATAATGTACCAGGTAATAATCCCTTAGACTGAGGTTTTATTTTAATCTGACTCTGAATTGGGCTACATTTATGTTTGTTTGTAATGATAGATATCAGGGGGTTCAAAATCCCCTAATATCTTTGCTTACTCTCCCCTGTTTCCTTTAGATTATCCTGAGAACTCCTTAAACTGAGTGGGTCTTGCTGGCTTATTCCACTCTAATTATTACTGTTAGAGTTCTGAAGCCCTGTGGATATGTTCATAAGGAGCAGGAAAGGGGAAAGATTTCATAATCTTAAGATTAAACCTCTCTTTTCATGGGCTATGACTTCCAGAGTGGTTCAGAATTGCTCCCCTCCCCCATCTTCTCTTCAGGTGACAGGATTAATAGGAGGAGTTAGATGATTGGAGTTGGATAATTACTTTTAAGCCCGTGTAAGATAGACTCTGGCAAAGCCTTTTGCTCTGGAGACTCGGTGTTTGTTTGGAGAACACATTGGCATATTTCACACGGTTACTTCTTCACTCCCCCTGCCAAAGACACAGGGCGATATTCTTGTCCTTCGCTAAAAGAAATAATGGGGACCTGGACATAAAACACATAAAAACAGAGGTGCTTCCCTGAGATTGCATGCCCTCAGGTTTTTCTCACTCTCAAGCTAGCCCACTGTCATCACATCACCGTTTAAATGTTCCTGCCAGTTTATGGCTCCAGCAGCTTATGCTCTAGTTAATCTGATCTCTGCTGGGATTCTCTGTATTGGCTTGTCTTTCCAGAGTTGCATCTGCCAGCTTGCCTTGCAACCTACATTCTCTAATGGGCCCAGGAAAAGATGCTGATTTTCAGATTATTCAGCCTTTTTTTTTTCTTTTGCAGTAAGCATGGAGTGATGACCTACTACAGCTCTTTATAAGTTGGAGCTAGATGGCGGAGTTTCTTAATTAGCAATATCTAAAACTTTCTGGTCTGTTCTTTCTATCATCATCATGAAGTAGTAGATGGTTATTCTATTTTTTTTTAATTTATTAATTTACTGAATTCTTTAAGACTATTTAGGCTAAAAGCCTAGGGGAATGCGTTGATTGGATGTATGTCACCGGAGATTTAAAATCAAGCTCAATATCATTCCCATTATTGCTAGCTTCAGGAGTTTGAGAAAATCATTAATTTTAATAAACAGGGAGGGAAACAGCATTAGGGAACTTATCAACTCACATTATGAACATATTATTTAGTCACAGTGAATAGTGGAAGAACTTTGGTATGTCCTTCCTGGAGATGGTAGAGGATATCTCCTTTGTCCAAAGGTATGATTGGGTGATTGCAGGAAATACTTGCAGTAGTTCATAGGGCCTCTCAAATTGAATTTTGCTGGTTTTCATTTTAATTTGTATGCACACAAATTCAGTTCTTCATTTTGAGCAATACACACACACACACGTAGGTGCACATATGCACACAGACACATGCACACACATTCATCCCCTGGTTATAATAATGACACTTAAAATCAGTCACAAAAAGTGGAGTTGTATATACCCGATCATAAAACCACTATTGCTGCTCTTCTCCCTCTTTTTAATGCCTTGTCTCCATATCTCATTTAGATGGCTTGCCCGTTAGGAAAAGGTTGGAAGTCATCTGTCATTTAGAAGACATTTAATAGGAAAAAAAAAAAAAATGAAACCTTCCAGCAATTGAGTGAAATTATCCTCATTATACAGTATATATTACACATATATTTTTATTATGAAAGGAAAATATGCACATATTTGTTTCCATGAAATAAACACCTGTTTTGTGTCTTTGCTGGAACAAGTGCTTCACACCCAAAGACAATGACCACAACAAAGAGGTTGTTGGTAATGTCTAGGGACAATTTTGGTTGTCATATTTGGAAGGTTCTTCCTGGCAATTAATGCATAGAGGTTCAAGATGCAGCCAAACCTCCCACAATGTGCAGAACAGTCACACAAAACAAAGAGTTTTGATCAAATATTAATAGGGCCCCATGTAGAATCCATGACCTTGTTTAATGCATTATTTCTGCTAAAAGTCCTTTACCCGCTCCTCTTTCTGTCTCTGCTCTCCTTAATGGAGTAACCCCCTGTCAAGTCTCTTAGTGTATAGACAATATGATGTATGTATTTCAGCTTAGAACATTAGAGTTTCTTTCTTTTCTTAACGATTTTGTTTATTTATTTGACAGAGAGAGAGCACAAGCAAGGGAAACAACAGAGGTGCTGAGCAGGGAGCCAGATGTGGGGCTTCATCCCTAACTGAGCCTAGGCAGAAGCTTAACTGACAGACCCACCCAGGCACCCCAGAACATCATCTTTTCTAACATGATTTTTATTTTCAAGGGTATCTTTGAGGACAGAGATCCAAAAGAATACATATGATAGAATTCACGTATTCTGAGTCTTGACTTATGGTAGAGGATTTCTCCTTTGTCCAAAGGTATGATTGGGTGATTGTGGAGGAAGTATTTATGGTGGTTCATAGGGCCTTTCAAATTGTTCCTTGTCCTTTTTCATTTTAATTTGTATGGACATAAATTCAGTTCTTCATTTGAAAAATACAAACCCTAATGAAAATATTCAGTGACTTGTGTAGTGGTGAACACTGAACATTTCAGTTTCCTTCAGATTTCTGTAGTTTTATTTTTTATTATTTTTAAAATATTTTATTTATTTATTTAACAGAGAGAGATAGTGAGAGAGGGAACACAAGCAGGGGACATAGGAGAGGGAGAAACAGGCCTCCTGCTGAGCAGGGAGCCCTATGTGGGGCTCGGTCCCAGGACCCTGGGATCATGACCTGAGCTGAAGGCAGACGCTTCATGACTGAGCCACCCAAGCACCCAGATTTCTGTAGTTTTAATCTGTATCAGTATGGACTGATGGGGTTGTTTTATTTGAATGGGGGCAAAAACATTGACTTTAATCCTTTCATTCTATTTATACATATTATGGATATCATTTGGTACATAGATTCTAGGTGAAGGAAAGCAAACTTGGTTTCCTAACCCTCTAAATCTTGTCTGCTATGACTGGTGAGAAATCCATTATCACTTCTTGAGGATCCTTTTCCACCTGTGCTATAAAAATATAAAATATATAGTCTTTGTGTAAATGGAAAAAATGGGACCAGATCCTTAAGTAAATGTTTTTTCATATAGCATTTATTCCCAGAAGCTAACAAAGTAGCACTTACTAGATAATCTACAAATGTTTTGGAATAGATGGATAAATAAATGCATGAGTGATTTATGGAAAATATACAGATATAGCATAGAAATATTTTCTTCTTTGCCAAATCGTTGCTCCAATATTTTTCCAGTCTTTTCTTGAGAATATGAATTATTTTTCTATGATATTAAAGCACCATTCGTAGCTGCTTCTAACAGGAAATTCCACAAAGAATATACACTTCCATAAGCAATACAGAAAGCTATTAATAATTTTTCAAGTGAACCAAAAAAAAAAAAGAAGATACATATTACCAATACCTGAAATGAAAGAGGGCCCATAACTACTTATCCCCTGTATGTTAAAAGGGTAACAAGTGAATGCTATGAGTTTCTATGTACACAAATTTGATAACTTATATGAAATGGATCAATTCCCTATAAGATGTAACTATCAGAACTCACAAAAGGGTAATTAAATAATCTTGCTAGCCTTCTGTTCATTAAAAAAACAAAACAAATAAAACCAAACCAGGACAACATATTGAATCAGTTACTAATAACTTTTCGACAAAGAAAGCCCAAAACTATATGACTTAACTGGTGAATTCTACTACACAGGCAAGGAAGAAATTGTACCAATTCTCTACTATCTTCCAGAAAATAGAAGAAGTAGAAATACTTCAAAACTTTCTTTTATGATATCATCGTTGCCCAAATAACACAGCCAGATTATGACATTAAAGAAAGGAAAACACAACAATATCCATTATAAATATAAATACTTAACAAAATATTAGAAAGTCAAATTAAAAAATATAGAAAGAATTATACACCATGAACAAATGGGACTTCCGACAGGTATGCAAGGCTGGCTCAGCATTCAAAATCAATTTAATTTGTCACATCAGCAGACTAAAAAAGAAAAATCTTATCATCATATCAGTAGATGCAGAAAAACCATTTGGCAAAACGTAATGCCACTGATAAAAGAACTTGAAAATGACTATCTGCATAAGTGAACAAGGGTCCATAGAAGGGAAGCCTGTTATAGATGTGTGGGTGGGTGTCTCTGCCATCACTTTTAAGTACTTGGAATATGTCCCACATGGTCTTATGCTTTTTAAATTATTTATTGAATATTGCTTCAGAAAGTACCACTGAACTGTATTCATTAATTAATAAGTTAATGAATTAATGAATTAATAATTAATTAAGAAAAGTTAACACCATTTTCAGAGGCACTGTCATAAAAGGATATGATTCTTTAGATGTAGGGTATCACACTTGGAAATGAGTGGCTTGTGCAGAGTGGAAGATAGGCTTATTGGAGGAAGTAGTTCAAGCTGCTGAGAGGCCAGAGTTGTGGAAGTATCATTTAGCATACATATTTAAAATCGATAAGTAAGACATGAGTTGTTTCGTTCAGGGTGATAGTTAACCAGTCGGTAATAAAAGTGTGAGGAAGTGGAGTAAATTATCACAGGAGTTGGTGGAAACCAGCAGAGATGAAGGGCAGAGGGTGACAAGTCTGCTGCTAACAGATTCCCAGCCGGAAGATTGGTACAGGGAGGAGGAGAAGGGAGAAGTCTTCAGGCAGCCCCGTGGCATAAGAAGACACTGCGCAGGATGAGAGGCCGTAGGGATGAAGAAGAAGGAAACAGCCATGACTTGAGAGCCTGGCAATTGGTATTCTGTAGAAAAACTTCCTTTGAGAGCAAAAACTAAGGAATTTTCTTAAAATAGGTTAAAGACAGAGATGACTTTTTATCATAAAATTACATTCGTGAGCAGGCAAACAAAAGTGTACCAAATGTGAGGAAAGGAGAGGGCACAAAGACACCAGAAACCTTACAGGGACCCGAATGTGGGATGCATGGTGATCTGGGGTTTGGGATGCTATTTTGGTGACTGAACCAGGTAAAAATGGCAGAATGAGAGGGACCTGACCGGGTAGACAGTTGGTGCGGAGCTGAGAGTGCTGTGGGTAGGGAGTGGCATTTTATCTTGGTCTTCATCCCTGGTGGATATAAATTGTGACTGCCAGCTCTTCTTCACAGGTTGATCTTCCAAAAGGACTCTGCTTATTCTCAGAGATTAAGGTTTGCATTGGCACAAAAGTGAATTCTGTCATGTATGCCACATTCTTATAAATAATCTCATCAAAAATGGTGCCAGCTTCCCAGATCATGCTGTCAAAGAATAGAGGATGGTCTGCCAGGTGTCCAGGTGTGCGTGGGATATAAGGTGTCACAGAGCATAGGATCACGTGCCATCTGGTTTTAAACATGTGGAAATTGCAATTAAGTAACAAACAATTTTAAAATTGCTAATTTTTCAAGTACTTAGAACTAAATAGGAGACTATGCTTCAGTATTGGATTGTGCCCAATTTTCCATTCTATGCAGCGCATGTGATATAATTATGTGGTTAGGTGCTTAGGTCTATAATAAAAAGATATCCACATTTTACATTTTAAAATCAAGTAACAATTAAGCTATGAATTTCATGCTACTATTACCTCTAGTATAATTGCCAGACAATTTTCAAGCCATAAATAATCCTACAATTACTTAATGCTTTTTTATGGTCTATAGTCTACATGGCAACAATTACATTATTACAGAATAATTACATGAATTACTTTATTTGTAATTACCATAAAAAGACATTATTCCAGCACTTTATTCAAAGCACAAAGACAAAAAACAATATACGTGATGCTGAGAATTTGATCCACTATTAGGAAATTACATGGTATTAAACCTGCATGTTTTATCATTTATTTGAAGAAACATATATGTGAGTCTCAGTGGGTCATTTGCAAACGTTGTTCTTTTAGTGTTTTGAAATATACTTGGTTAAATAGGAAAAAGAAAAATTCTTAATCCATTTCATCATAACTTTGCAAGAAAGCTCTATAAAACCATTAAATGGTATGAATACGGTTTTAAGAACACAATAATTAGAAACTTTGTGTTACAATAATTGACTCCAAACAGTACATTTAAATGCTAAATATAATTGAATTTAAAGAATTATTTAAAGCTAGTTTTATTGGAACCTAAGGATGCTTGAATGAAGCTAAATATTATGATTTGGGGATTACATTCAGCCAGAACCAGGAGCTTAAATTAATTTTCATGATTTTTAGAAATCATTTGCCTCACTTAAATTGGGGATATAATCAAAGAATTAAGGCACAACTGGAAGTGCTGCCATTTTTATCTTCCCTGAGTAGATGTCATAATTCTTTTACCTGTAGCACATCCTTAAGAAGAGAATTGTTTGGTCAAAATGTTCACTTACCAATTTGGTTTGGATATCTCTATGAAATGTTGTGGTCTCATGGAAATAAAATGTGATTCACACTTGCGTTATTTATTTATTTTTATTCAAGGAGAAGCCACAACTTCGTAAATTATTAAAAGACTACAACTTACTTGAGACTCCAAAAGAATCCGCACTTCCAAATGACCGTGTCATTCCTTCCCTCCTGGCATTTACAGTTGCAGCGCTGTGGTTCTTCAGAGCTGGGGCTGCTTGCCTTCCTGCACAACCTCCTTACCTTCAACTGCTGCTCACAGATCCTTCCCTCTTCCTTCTCCTCTAGTACAGCTAGGGTGTGAGGACTGCTTGGAAGGTTTGCAACAACTTCATCCTGAAATTTTGATTTTCTCAGTAGCTGCTACCTGATGTTGGACTCTGCAAAATCTACCTATGTATCTGAAGCCAGGAATCTGCAAACGCATACTTTTGTGAAAACAAAGAGGATTTTCTTAGATTCCTAGTGACTCTGATGACCTTTGAGCATCTTATGCTCTTATGCTCCTCCCCTCCCCAGCTCCCAAGTCTGTTTTGCTTTACTGATTAGGTCTTCATGGAACCCAGAAGCTAATGCCAGCTGGGCTCTAGCACGGTTAGCTGTATGGAACTAGTCCTAAAGTCTGGTACGAATTCATTACTCTCGAATTCTGTCGCAGACCTTACTTTAATTGGTGGCTGCGGCAATCCTTCCATCTGAGGGAGGGTTTCTATGGCTACATCTGATGGTGGAATGGAGAATGCGGAATTGTAATGTTGGCAGAAAGCAGTGAATTATTCTTTATAGTGAAAGACTGCAGTAAGTCAGGTTCTTATTAGGTTATGGAATTTCTTCTGAGATATGTGGGAATTTTTATTTTAAGACATTTAGATTAAAAAATGCACATGTATATTATCATAGAGAGAGCAAGTTTTACACTGATGTTTAATACAGAACATAAAGTGTCAAAGAGCTGTTTTTTTCTTGTTGCAGTCCACCATAATGTATGCCTTTAGGTCCTAGCAATAACATTTATTGCTTTCTGTCTCTGTGGGAATATTTAGGAAGCGATAGAAATGACAAGAGTATCATAGGTTTGAGGATACTTCATTGTGTCTTGACCATACATCATTACATTGAGAACACCACACCCCCTCTCTGGTCAGGTCCTGCACCTGTGAAATTGTTGGGGGAGGTCATCAAGAGAACTCGATCCTTGGTTGATCCACCAGCTGGCCCTGGGCAATTGGAGGTCCCTAAAGCCACCCTTGTCCTTAGAATGTATGATCTGATACCCTCTGGCTGTACTTGGGATACAGTGGTGACACAGAACAGAAGAGCTCACCAGAGCAAAAAATGGGTCTTGGCCCATCTGGTATGAGATAACTTCTGACTATCTGGTGAGTAGGTAACCATGATGCTGAATTTTATCATGCAAATTGACTGGACCATGGTGCCCAGACATTTGGTCAAATGTTATTTTGGGCATTTCTGTGAGATTGGTTTTTACATTTAAATCAGTGGACTCCGAATAAAGCAGATAATTTTCCAAAATGTGAATGGACCTCTAATGTGGTCATTTGACAATCTGAGTAGAACAAAATGCTGACCTCTCCCAACAAGAGAGATTTCTGCAAGCTGATGGCCTTCAGACTTCATTTACAAAATTGATCCGGTCAACCTCTTCCAACAGATTTTGGACTTGCCAAACCTTCACCATCATATGAACTAATTCCTTAACACACACACACACACACACACACACACACACACACAGTATCAGTTGTGTGTCTTTGGAGGTTCCTCACTAATACAATAAACCAGTTTCAGTTCTCAGTCAGGATTAAGACCATGTGAAAGGTGTTTTCTAAGCAATGCTGTAAAAAGACAGGTGTCTTGTGTGGATTGAGTGGGAGAAATGCTGAGGGTCAAAGTCTAGAGAAGTCTAGAAGAGCCAAATGTCAATGAATATGTGAGTCGTGGGCTTAGTGTGTCCCAACGAGTTGTAGAGCCTTTGTCTGGAGACCCAGCTTTGCCTTAACTGTAGCCATCCCTGACCAAGGCAAGACACTCCTGCAGAGGGAGCCTAACCTGAATCCAACCAGAAGGAAACATCAAATTCAATTGTGGGACAGTCTATAAAATAATGGCATGTAATCTTTGAAAGTATCTAGGTCAAGAAAAGCAGGAAAAAATTGAAAAAGGAGTCCAAAGAAACATAACATAAATAAGTGAAATGCACTGTATGGTTTGGAATTGATTTCTTTTCTTACAAAGTATATTATTAGAACAATTGGCAGAATTTGAATGAGGTCTGAGGATTCAAAGGGTAATCATGATTCATTGTTACATTGCAACTCTGGAGAGCTAAACAGAAGTGATCTAAGAGAAAGTTCATGTTTGTAGGAAACTACATTAAAGTATTTGGTTTTAATGAGACATCATGCAGGCAGCCTATTAGCAGATGATTCAGGAAAAACTTTTTACAGTACTTGTAACTTTTCAGTAGGTTTATAACCGTTTAATGAAACAATTTTATTCAAAAAAAGAGAAATGTATTTATAATACTATGAAACAAAAAAAAGCAGACAAATAAAAACCTTTTTAACACTCTGAGATGGGCAGATACTGCCCAACATCATACAGTTCCAATCTTACTTTAAATGAGTAGCTGAGTTCTTTTGGCTCAGACTCTTGGCCTCTGCATTGCAACCTGCTGTGAAGAGAAAATATTTCTTCGTGAAGAATTTATGAACTTCCCTCTGTCTGAATCCAATCATGGAGCTATATTTCAAGATGTAATTTCTATGAGATTATTCATTTCTTTTTGAGGACATCTCTTTCCTTTAGTGAGAATCTGAGTCAAGAGAGTTTAAGCTTTGCTACTGACTTTGGCATCCTTGTCCAATGCATCTTTATGGAAAAACACAGGAAACGGTGCCAAGCCCAGTTCATGTAACAATTCAGTATTTTTTTAAAGTGAGCATTTAACAGTGTGATTGTAGAACAGTGAGAGTTCCTTCCCTGTAGCACCCCACACTCTGTGCTAGAGGTATGCAAGCAGGAAAGTGCAGATCAGAGTGAAAAGAGCCAGGATGAAGTAGGACATGCGAGGCCAGCTGAAAATAAAAAACGAAAACCCACTGATGAAAGACATCAAAAGGAATGGGTATTTGAGCTAGGTATTGGAAAGGGTAAGACTGTGGGTCTGAGAGAGCTGAGTTCAGACTTCACTTCTGTGCTGACCTCTTGTATCCCCTGAGAAAAAGAACTTTATTTCATGGAAGTTCAGTCCAATTACTTGTAATGCAACGTTAAACACCAATTAGAACTATTTTGAAGATTTTCCGAAATCAAACCTGTAAAGAAGTTTCCAAATGAAATGTAGTCACCAGATAAATTGTAATTTAGTATGAGATACCTGTGGGGAAAATAAATGAAACTTTTGCAACGTGTGAGGCTTGGAAAGGATATTTGTAAAGCAAAAGACTTTTATGTGGCTGCCCTTAATCTAATATGAGTACAAATGTGTCTGTTGCTGTTTGACCCTATCTGCAATCTTGGCAATGGCCACATCAGTAGACACTATGATTTCCTCCACATAGGTCTGAACTGTAAACATATCCCACAGGTAATTCTAATGTACAGTGATAATAACAGGTACATTTTTGAAAATCTACTTTATGCCAGAGCTTATGCATGCATATATTACTCATAATTCTACACCCATCCTGTAAGATAGGCATACTTATCTTTATTTAAAACAAGAAAAATACAGGGTCTCCAGGAGGTCAAGCACTTGTCTTTGGTCAGACAGATGTTGAGAAGTTGGGGTTTCATTCTGGATCTGTGTAACCACAAAGACTGTGCCAATTTTAATTCTACCTAACATTCTCTAGTTATTAAAAGGAACACATAAATCACAGAGAGGATTATAAACTGAAAGAGAATGGGAAACAGAAAATAAATACTGACATTTTGGTGAATACAAAGTATTGATTATTAAAGATCTCATTCTGTATTTTCAAATGAGCTGTTATTTATGCCAACAGATGTTTCCTCTTTACAAACCACATCAAAGAGACTGAAGATAATATATGTTAATTTCTCTAGTTTCTTATCTCACAGTTCCTGAAGGTAGAACTATTTGCAGAATCCAGCATGTATTTATTTTTAGGTATATGATTTAAGACAATATATTCAAAATAAGATATTTATGTAATAAAAAGGAGTTAACACCTTATATGTTTTAGAAATTGTTTAAAATACTTTCAATGCTCTGAACACTTTATGCTTACATTTTTGGTTGAACCTGATAATCATGTGTGTTATGATTAATGCTTATGAAAAATCTATGGTATTTTTTTCTGCTGATTTCTCATTATGGATCTATAATTAAGTTTCCAAATAGAATTTAAGAAATACTTATAGTTTAAAAAATACTTTATATTTTATAATAAGTATGTATTAACTTTTTATACTTTAGAAAGTTATCAGTTTTCTAAATTTCTGTAGTGTCCTCTATTCATTATGATAAACAAAAATAGCCATACAGATGTACCAGTGTGCACTAGTGTACCATCCCTTGTGGAGAACCATCACCACAGAGGTAGACAGATAAGAGTCTCTGTTATCTTCCCTGCCTCAAGGGAGCCCTGGGTCTTATATCACCGCCCCTTATAACTTTGAAAACTTAAGTATTTAGGTCTAAAGATAGAAATTGACCCTCAGTATAGCCAAGACGGTACATGCTGGCTTCCTTACTATTTAGTTTTCTTTTATATTTTGTGAGCTTGGATATTTCTGTTCTCTTCTTGAAAACTCTGCTGTGCATCAAGAAAAAAAAAAGTATGTTTTATAGTTCAAGTTTATCCAGCTTTTTAGATGTATTTCTCTGGATGTGCTATGCACTGACCATGTTACCATGGAAGTGACCATCTCAGAGTGGATCTCTCCTATGCATATATGCTTTCTTCTCATAGCCATGCTCTGTGTTTCCCAACGGACTGTAACCTCTAGCCCAGCCGTGTCTTCTCCACAGACATTCATTTATTCCTTCTGTATTTTATGTGATGTTTTTCAAAGGGTGGATCTGAAGCATGTGTTTGTATGGAGGCAATGTAACACAGTACAAAGAATTTGTATTCTCTAGTTAGGAGAAAAAGTGTTCAAGTTCAACATAAGTGAGTATGATCTTGGGCAAGTTGTTAGCACACTTGCAGGCTTATTTGGAAACTAGAAAGGATATATTGAAAGAGTGCAGGATGAACTTATTCCCAAGGTTGTCTGGAGAAGATCCAGTTTTTGCTGATGTCTTGGTATAATTTTAATGACATCCCTGTTCCACTTTAATTGTGTCTCAGGTGGGTGATAAGCTATGAGTACCAATTTATTATGAGACTGTTGATAAAATATATCTTTTATTATAATTGCATTTGTTGGATTCAATCAACATTGTTTCTCAGGGAAAAAAAATATATATTTTTAAGAATCATGGTGGTTCCATTGTTCTCAACTAGTAGCACCATGGCCTCAGGATTGACTTATTTTACTGCTCATCTCACCAGACCGAATGACTGAAAATTTAGTGTATGAATTAAGTAATTAATAATTAGGCTAGAAATTATTGTGACAAAAGGTAATCAATTATACTTTCAGGCTTTGTAATAAAGCTACATGTTTTAAAAATTCATGAGCAAAATTTTAGCAAAATACACATTGGTCTGTTTTTATAAACCAATTATTTACAGATCCTCTATCTTTGATTGCATAGTTAAAGAACAGGAACAGGTCTGTACTCTGCAGAAAGCACAGAACAGCAGGGGGGATCTGAGCTCTTTGGTAGAAGGTGAGATGCAACTAAAAAATCCACTGGAAGAAAGGGAGAGCAAAGCCATGGTAGGATCTTTTGAAACTCTGATGCTTGTATTTCTAAAAATGAGATATCAAGGTCAATAATGAAAAGACATGTTGTTGCCCCAGCATTAAACAGAAAATAATTCATCCAATACATCATATTGACATAGGACATCTCAGGTCAGGAGTAGTGTGTCTCCTGGAGAGAAATTGGGGGATAAATGTGTTTTATGCACAGATGACCTTATTTGATGATGACTTTATCTTATTCTTCAGTCATCCTAGAATTATGATACACTGAATTTGGAATACTAATATTTCATTTCATTAGTCATTTTAGGAGCAGTGGTGTGCTAGAAACCAAAGCTGTATCAAATAAGAAACTGTGCCCTTCAGGTGTATGGAAATGATCTAATGCTTTTCCTGTCTTTATTGAGAATCACTGACCTTCTGTCACCTTCAGGTAAAGTGCCATCTTTAAGGGTACTGACTACTTGATTTAAATCTGTCTTACACATTTTATGAACCTTGTACGGGAACCTCTTGGACAGAAGAGTATCATTACTCTATTATAGATGAAGGGATTACGTCTGAGACGTGTAAAATAATTTTTCTCTGTTTACATACTGTTTGAGGCAAAGCTGAATTTTGAATCCCAATTAATAGAAATTCTATGTCCATTAATTTATACTCTTGCAATATCTCTGGTCGGGAAGGAAAAGTGATCTATAATCCCTCAAAGAAATTAAAAACAGAGTACCTCAGAGTGAAAGTGTGTCCAATCTGTGTTGTAACTGAATTATTACCTGAAGAATTGGGTCTGGAATGAGAGTATGGCAGACTCCAATCTAATTGGATAAAGATCATAATGATGAAAGGGTTTTTGGAATATCTGAAAGATTGTAAAGATTTGTGGGTTTTTTTGTTTGTTTGTTTGTTTGTTTTTGTTTTTTTAGTACCCACAGCACACATTAGGTGGTTTCTGGACTGGATTAATCTACTATTTTACAGCTGAGAAAACTGAGGTACAGAAGCTAATTGATTTCTTCAGAGAGAAGTAATAGTTGTTAAATTAGAATTTGAATGCCCATCTCTCTTAAAGTCCTTGGATCATCACCATTTATAAATGCAAAAAGTGTATTCTGAGCACTTAATCTGTATGTGTAATGGCTTAGACAGTACAATGCAGCAGTTAGATAAGAACCCCTGCCCTTGGGGCACCTGGACGTCTCAGTCTGGTAAGCCTCTGCCTTGGGCTTAGGTCCTGATCCCAGGGTCGTGGGATGGAGCCCCAGCATCAGGCTCCCCTGCTCAGTAGGGAGTCTGCTGCTTCTTCTTCCACTGCCCCTCCTTCCTTCTCCTCTGTTCACTCTTTCTCTCAAATACATAAGTCTTAAAAAACAAAACAAAACAAAAAACAAACGAACAAACAAAACCCCTCCTGCTCTCATGAAAGAGGCACAGAAGGTATGCTGAGAAAAGGCTAAAGTGAGGGAAGGGCCAATAAATAAGATCAGTTAACGAGTCATTCTGATCGTTCTACTGAGAGCTGATAATGGCCAGGAGCAAGGTGATGAAACTATGTGTCCACCACGACAATGCATTCCCAGATCTGTGACCACTGGGGACACTCTGAAGTCCATTGGTTACAACAGGGCCTCGTTTCCCATGGGTTGCCTGGCCAGTAATTGAGTGTGGCAGAGATTCTAAGGCAAGCAAATTTCTCGGCAGTGCAGAAATCCCCTCACAGGTGACTTTGGCTTAAAGACACTTCATTGGCCTTGCCAAGCTCTCCTTAGAATTGTTTTGGGGGCATCTGGGTGGCTTGGTTGGTTAAGCCTCTGACTTCAGCTCAGGTCATGGTCTCAGGGTTCTGGAATGTGGCCCTGTGCATTGGGCTCCCTGCTCACTGGGGGGTCTGCTTCTCCTCTGCCCTTCCCCACTGCTTGTGCTCTTTCTCTCTCAAATAAGTCTTTAAAAAAAGTTTTGCAGTCAAACCACTTAGACCCAATTTCTTATCTTCTCTTTCTCCTTTACTTGGAGTCGGATCTGCATTTCATTCTGTCTCTCCCACTCCATTCTCATTTTGACTCAAGGACTTTTTCCCTAATACATTTGCATGTTTAATCCTATCTTGGTATCTGATTCTCAGAGGACCCAAACTATCCCATAATGAATATGAGAAGTGGTAGAATATTGGATGTATTTTAAATTTTTTATTTTTTATAAACATATATTTTTATCCCCAGGGGTACAAGTCTGTGATATGCTGACTGTATATGGAGTGTCAGAAAAAGGAAGAGTCCGCGATGAATTTTACTTATTTATTTTTTTGACTTGAGTATCTGGAAAGATGGAGTTTACATGAATGAAGATGATTAAGAGTGAGGAAAGAGTATATCTGGGAAGGCATGATTAGAATGAAAAGAAGCATATGTTTGAGATGACTGCTAAAAGTGAGTTGGGCATACTAGGTAAGGCTGTTGGAGATACAGTCTGGGTTTGAGTTTGGAGAATGGATCGATACTGGAGAGACAAATACCAGAGTCAACATGTAATGATGGTATTCAGTGATATAATACTGGATGGGATCATAGGGGAGTTGAGTAATAGAGTGTAGAATTTTAAGGAAAAGAGATAGAGAGATGAAAGAGGGAGATGAATTTCCAAAATGTAGCAGTTAAGAATATCAAGAAGAGCTAACAAAGGACATTAAAAAGGATGACAGAAAAGTAGGAAGAAAACAAGAGTATGTTGGGACCTTTAAGTTTATTTCCCACTCCAACATGCTGGGCTCTAAAAATGTAACGATTTAGAATAATAGTCTTCAGAGCCATTCCAGTCTTTAAAATATGTATGTTTATCTAACTTTGCCTACATGCAAACAGTTTGCTCCCAGTATGGAAGAGTTCAAATCATAATGATGACTTCATACAAGCGACTTAATGTCTCTGGGGCACAGTTTCTTCATCCATACGATAGTTGTTAAAAAAATCTCTACTGGTTTGCAGAAGTTGAGGGAAAAGTGAGGTTGTGACTGACTGCATAGTTGAGTAGCTTGTTGGGTAATTTGACAAGAACATAATTTAAAAGATGGCAGATTTGGATTGACCCCAATGTCAGTGGCCCATTCATTGATGAACTTTTTCAGTATATATTCATATATTATTGAGCAGCTGTTCTATGCCTTAAGATACCTGCCGGGAAATGTTCTGTGTGCTGGGTTTAGCCTCTAGCTGATTTCCAGCATGGTTCAAGGGAGCCTGTAGTCTGAGACTCCCTGGTATAGATGTGCACTTATCAGTTATGGCTCTTGCTATTTTCATATTTGAGTATACAAACCATTAAAAGATCAATTAAATACATATTTGATAAATATTTGGCATGAGACTATTTGCTTTCTGAATGGGATTCAATAACAAATGTCTTGCATTTTAATAGTAAGTTAAGTAAGAATCAAACATGAAATTCTAAGAAACCATCTTGAAAAATGTTTTGATTAAAAAAAAAAAATCCTATAGGGATGCCTGGTTGGCTCAGTCTGTTAAGCATCTGTCTTTGGCTCGGGTCATGATCCCAGGGATTGAGTCCCAGATTGGGCTCCCTGCTCAGTGGGGAGCCTGCTTCTCCCTCTGCCTGCTTTGCCCACTGCTCTCCCTGCTTGTGCTCACTCTCTGACACATAAATAAATAAAATCATTAAAAATTAAAAAAAAAGCTGTTGTGGAGCATAAGAAATAACACAGAGGACATGGGGAGATGGAGAGGAGAAGGGAGTTGAGGGAAACTGGAGGGAGAGATGAACCCTGAGAGACTATGGACTCTGAAAAACAATCTGAGGGTTTTGAAGGGGCAGGTGGTAGGAAGTTGGGTGAGCCTGGAGGTGGGTATTATGGAGGGCACGTATTGCATGGAGCACTGGGTGTGGTGCATAAACAATGAATTCTGGTACACTGAAAAGAAATTTTAAAAATTTAAAAAATTTAAAAACCCAATAGATAAATAAGGAGCAATTCCTGCAAAAGAGAATGGCAAAAAATAATAACTTATGCACTTACCTAACATGTGTGCATGGTCTCTGGTAAATTACATACACAAAAAGGAGTGTTCTGTTTCAAGTCAGGAAGTCTATAGGCACGCTAATTTGGGCCTTACATTGCCTTTTGAAAAATTCTCTAAATAAAATAATATAGACATCCTGGGCAGTATTCTCTGTGATTCTTGGATTTGTCCTTTAGGCTCTTGGTTTTTGACTCTGCCGCATTCTTTTCTTTCCTATAAGACAGGGATTGGGATTTATTAGCTTTCTCAGATAGCTTCCTTCCTGTAGAAAGTCTAAGGTCTAAACATGTCTTTTCATACTTTGCTGTCTCTTGTCCTTTTCATCTCATACTGTTGGGGATTTCACAAGTACAATTATATTACAAACTTTGTGGTGATTTTTACGAATCTTATCAGAAATTACTCCATCAGACAAAAGGTCACAGTGACAAATCTTTTTGAGAGATCTTCTGGCTATCTTGGGTTCCCTTTAGATTCTTTACATCTTTTTTTTTTTTTTTTTTTAAAGTAAATTCTACCCACAATGTGGGGCTTGAACTCTGACCACGACATTAAGAACTGCATGCTCCACCAACTGCTCCAGCCAGATGTCCCAGGACTTGCCGTCCATTTCACCAGAATGGTTTATGAGGAACATAGAGGATGTAGTGTGAACATAAAGTAGCACAGTCATTTAGGAAAACAATTTAGCATCATCTACTAAATTTGAACATTTGAATATCTCATGATGTATCAACTGTGGTTCAACAGAAATGTAGACACAGTTTACGAAGAGATCTTTTTAAAAAAAAATGTTTTGAAGTGTTTTAAATACTGTCTTTATGTCTGGAAAAATCCTCATATGAGCACTGAGAGTAGACTGAATTAAATAATATTGTCTTTCATATAATATAATGAAAAAGAAGATGGACAAACTATAAGAACTTTCAGCAAAGTGGATGGATCCCCAAACATAATATTGAGTGCCAAAATATAGACAAAAATATTAAAGACTAAGTTATGATTTTGTAGGTTAGAAATTGGCTATCTTGAGGTAGAAGAAGACATTTGAGGGGCTTTTACTCATGGACGTATTGTTGTTTATTTTGCAATAATTCTTTGAGCTGTATTTTTGTATTTTGGTGCATTATTTGATTTTTTTAAAAAAAATATTTAAAGACAAAAACAAAACAAAACAAAACAAAAAAACACCTCAACATAAGCAGGGTAATGCAATGACCTCTTTCCTAGCTCTCTTTATGGGTTGTTACTTTTTCTTTCTTTTTTTTAACAGCTTATTTCTGATGAACTAGATACACCCCCAAAAAACTGTACACATTTAATGTATGCCTTTTGGCAAGTTTGGATGTATATGTATATCAGTAAAGCCATACTGTAATCAGCACCCATCCTCAGCACCATGTTCGTCCTAGCCCTCAGTGCTCAACCCTGCACTGGGCTTTCACTTCCCACCACTGGCATTGGCACGTGCTGCTGACTTTGCTAGTCCCTCTTATTCCTTGGATTTGAGTTTGGCTGTTCCTGTTTCAGAAAGAGTTTGCATGAACTCTACTCCTTGGCCAAAACCACTTTAACCAAGTATGAAAACATTGAAAGTTTTCATAGGTTCCTGATTCTCTTGTTTTTTTTTTTTTTTTTTTTTTTTTTTTTTTTTTTTTTTTTAACATTGACTGCTGTCATTATTATTACTTGATTAATGTTTTATAATGCTTTACTACAAATGAAAGAAGTGAAAACAAAGGAGCTAGAATGGCCTTTGACCCAACATAAGTTCTCAATAAATATTAAAAATCTCAAGAATTATAATAAAAAGTAAGTATCATTGCTCTCATCACCTCTTTTTATGGAAAACTGTACTCCTAGAAGTCTGTTTCAGTGAGAGACAAAAGGATAATCCTAAACAAAAGCAAACTTCAGTAAGCATCAGTATATAAAAATTTGGTTGAAAGCCTTATGCTAGCATTAAGAATAACTATCTAACAGTTTCTCCTATGTCCTGAGAGCTGTTCTCAAGACTTTTGATCATATGTTCTATCATTCCTTTCTTGTTAACCCAATTCTCATTGACCTTTCTGATATGAGCTTAGTTATCACCTAATCAGAGAAATTTCCTGAACTTCAATAGTGCTTGTGATTTTGAAGGAAGAATGAGAGTGCAGCACCTTTTGCACCATTTAACAAAATGGTCCTTACACATTTTTGTGTGAAATAGTTGGATCGCTGCTTGTTTCACTCACAAGAAAATAAACTCCACGGAGTCAGGAACGATATCCTTTATCCTTTGGCAACCACTGTAAAATAGGGACTTAAGTATTTTTTAAAAAATTCAGATTGTTAACTTCCCAAGTTAGGATCTGGGGACAAAGAGATATGTCCTTAAAAAAGCTATTGATATAAAATTAATGAAAGTTAAAGACTTTTAAATTTCTTTATGATCTATAGAGCATTAAATGTGTAAGCCACCAATAGCTCCAGCACTGATGGGTTTCACAGTGGGGGCACCCACTCTGGTTATATGTGACAGACACTCAAAGTGTGCTTGATATCTGGAGCTTTAGATAACTTCATCAAACCACAGATATGAAGAAAACACCGATGCTGGAACTCTTGAGGAAGCCATAATCACTCGGTACTGTATAACATGATGTTTGTTGTATGAGAAAACATTGGATGGGATGTTCACAGGAGAAAAGTGCTGAGAGCAGAATTGCTGATTTGTGGCTGTTACAGAAATCTTATCCTTGCTACCCAGGAGGTGTGGCTACAAAATGTGTGGAAACCAAAGCCTCTATAAGTATTGTATTAGTTTCCTGGGGTTTCCCTGAAAAAAAGTTCCACGTACTGACTGGCAAAACAACAGAAATGTATTGTCTCATAGTTCGGGAAGTTAGGAATCAGCGATCAAAGAGTTGGCAGGGCTGTTCTCTAAAGACTCCAGGGAAGAATGGGTTCCAGGCCTCTCCCCTTACTTCAGGAAGTTTCTTGGCCTGTGGAAGGATAACTTATATTTTCTGTGTGTGTGTGTCCAAATTTCTCCTTTTTACAAGAACAGTAGCCATACTGGGTTAAGATCCTATCCTACCCGAGGATGACCTTATCTTAACTGATTATATCTGCAATGACCAAAATTTCAAATAAGGCTAAATTCTAAGGTACTGGGGATAAGGACTTAAACATACAATTTTGGGGAACAGGATGGGTGGAGGTGGCATAGCGCAATTCAGTTCATCATGGGTAAGAAAGTAAACATTTATTTAGAATGAAAAAAGGTAATAGTTAAGAAAGTAAAAATATTTTAAATTCCATAAAATAATTACAAGTAACTACTTGACATACATCTATAGTTTCCCTAGTTTTTTAATAGCAAAATTTTTGCTTAGTATTATTACAAGGAAAACTTTTATCATTTTAAGAGAAATAGATAATTCCATCTTTCCTATAACATGGTTGATCATAAATATTTTTATTATTAATAGTTCAATTTTGAGTGGTCGTGAATTTTAAATATTAATTGAATTGTTTATATGTATTCACTAGTGGATCCTGCTGTTCTCATTCCGCTGGCTGAATAGGAATGGTATTTTGCTGGCAATATTTTATGTCAGATCAGCAAGAAATTTAAATCAGGAATTCTGATCTATTTCAAGAGATTGCCATGTAAGGAATATTTGCATGTGAAGGGGAGTAGAATTTGCCACCCTAAAATATGCCTCTTTGGCATAAGGATTATCTTGAGGCTGATTATTCCTCTGAAATGCAGACACAGGAGAAGCTTTGGAAACCCAGTAGAAGTTACCCTATTGTGGGGCGCCTGGGTGGCTCAGTGGGTTAAGCCTCTGCCTTCGGCTCAGGTCATGATCTCAGAGTCCTGGGATTGAGCCCCATATTTGGCTCTCTGCTCTGCGTGGAGCCTGCTTCCCCCTTCTCTCTTTCTGCCCGCCTCTCTGCCTACTTGTGATCTCTGTCTGTCAAATAAATAAATCTTTAAAAAAAGTTACTCTTTTGTAAAAGAAATTTACATTTATGAGGGAAGTTTTCATTTGTATGGGTGTCTCCTCTGTAGCAGGAGGAAAAGGATGACTAAACCTCTAGAAACTCTTACCAGTGGAGATGGCAATGACTTAGATCTTCAAAACAGTCACACCTTTGTTACTTGTGACTGTGCTTTTATTTATTTTTTAAAAGATTTTATTTATTTATTTGACAGAGAGAGATCACAAGTAGGCAGAGAGGCAGGCAGAGAGAGAGGAAGGGAAGCAGGCTCCCTGCTGAGCAGAGAGCCCGATGTGGGACTCGATCCCAGGACCCTGAGATCATGACCAGAGCCAAAGGCAGCGGCTCAACCCACTGAGCACCCAGGCGCCCAGGTCTGTGCTTTTCTTGACAGTCTCCCATTAAAAGACCTTCCCCCACCCCATTACCCTGTCCTTCTGCTAGTATGTGAAGATGGTATTTAATGAGAAAGCTTGGAACCTTTATAAAATCACTCAGTTTTCCATGTAAACAGGCGGTACCTATGTTATTAAATGTCTGTTTAGTTTTCTTCTGTTACTGTGTTGTTTATTATAGGGGTCTCAGCCAAGAACCCAGAAGGGTAGAGGGAAAATTATTTTCCTCTCTTACACCTATATGTTTATACTTCTGTATAAACTGTTTTATTTTTATTATTGATATTCCTAAACCCTCAGAAACAAAACAAAACATATTTTCTTTTGGCTAGATTTCAAATAAAATTGAATTCTGTAATTTTATAATTTTACATGTCTTGTAATTGAGCAGTTTTCTGCAGACTAGCTTCTGACTCCATATATCTCCAGCTGTTTCTCTTTCACTGTCCACAGCACAGTTGTGATGCCAGGCATTGCAAATTATGTTCATATTGTAAGACCTCTTCCTGAACCCTTATGTCATGTGCTGGGAGGGTGGACAAAATATATTGCTAATGGAGTATTCTATTTTTTTTTTTTTTTACTATTTTATTTGAGAGAGAGAGAGTGCTAGAGCTGAGGGATGGGCAGAGAGAGAGGGAAAAGGGAGGCAGACTCCCCATGGGGTGCAGAGCCCAACTCAGGGCTTGATCTCATGACCCTGAGACCATGAGCTGAGCTGAAACCAAGAAGGAGATGCTTATGCTTAGCTGACTCAACCACCCAACACCCCTAGAGTATTCTATTCTTATACCCAGTCTGATTGCAACAAGTTAAGTATACATGGAAGTGATGATAAACCACATTCAGCAATTCTACTAAATCCAAACTAATTGTTTTCCTAACTCATCACTTTCATAGGGTGGATCCCCAAAAGATCAACAGCCATTCATGTGCCTCCAGCATAGAGAGAAATATGAAGAGATATCATTCAGAGTCTTCTTAACCAGGTGTGGTCAAATACATCATTTCATTTGACAGTATCTAAATAATCATGTGAACATGTTGCTAGGGTACTTCCAGGGATGAGTCCCATTCAAATAAAGGGCTCTGAGGCTTAGATTTCATGATCCTTATGATTAAACCAGTTATGCTCCCATCTAGGAAATATGGATGGTTTATAAAATGCATCTTTACTTCAGCTTCTATGGTATATATAATACCATATGAATCAAACATCACTAATACCCATATTTTAAGTAAAATATATATATATATATATGTATATATAATACCATATGGATCAAACATCACTAATACCCATATTTTAAGTAAAAAAAAAAACATATATATATATGCCTTAAATGGGTGAACACACTGCCAACATTTATAAGGGCAGTAGGTGAGATGTATGGGTTTTGTGGTCTTTTCATCCTGCCAAGGTATTTATTTCTTTCTACCAGTATTGCCCTACTTGTAATTTTGGAACTGTAGTTTGGAAGGGAAGTTAACCTCATTCACCCAGAAGATTGCCAGCCAGAACTGTTGGAACCTTTGACCAGCTATGTACACATCCATGGAGACCCAGACCGTAACTACCTGGTTATGTTCTTAAGCTGATGACTCTTGGGTATATGACGAAGGTGGGACAGGTTACAGAACCCTCAGAGCACATGAGGAGAATTGTGTTTATTTCCCAGGAAAATGAGCATACACATAACATTTACATGTAGTTTTTTAAAAGATTTTATTTATTTATTTGAAAGAGAGAGAACACACATGAATGGGGTAGGGAGCAGAGAGAGAGGCACATGCAGACTCTATGCTGAGTGCAGAACCTGACATGGGGCTCTAACTCATGACCCTGAGATCTGGGGCTCAATCTGAGATCATGACCTGAGCTGAAACCAAGAGCCAGATGCTCAACTGACTGAGCCATCCACATGCCCCCAAATTTACCTATAGTTTTGAGGTCTTTTTGAGCGCTGCCGCAGTCCACTGATTAAAAAAGTGTTCTGGACCTTTGATTAAGAACTTTTGCTTTAATATTGAAGGTAGGGGAAAAAAAAAGAGAGAAGGTATTGCACTGGACTGATTCTTCCCCGTCTCTGATTCTTTGTCAGAGACAAGGCAGTAGGTACTCAGATGGATTTATTTTTATCAAAATATTACAGCTCCAGCCTGGAAAATTAAGTATAATTACTTGTAATTTCCTCAATTATTATTTATCAAGTTCTTTCCCCTGTAATCCCTATCAACACACATTAGCGGAACATTTTATAAATATTTTTCAGTATCGGTCTTCTCACTTTGTCTTAACAGTTCTCTTCTTGCCTTTATGGGCTTTGTAACTGTCTTTCTTTACCTTACTGTTTGTTTGTTTGTTTTGTTTGTTTTAAGGAAAGCTTAAAACACCTATTGGGAATCTAAAGATAGTAGTCTTACTATTGCTTAACTTTTCCCCCTAAATATAAGCAAACTCTAAGTTCCTAATCTATAAAAGTTATGAAAAATCATATATGATCACATCTCCCTAAAGTACTGGCTGGTTTCATTTTAAGACTTCATCATGACCAGAGTAAATTGGAATTGACCTAAATTATCACAGGGTCCCATTTCCTTTGTCAGTGAATGATGTAGAAAAGGTATTTTGTTTTATTTTGTTTCGTGTCAAAAAATGAGCCAAACAGAAGAAATCATCTTTTTTTCATTTCTTTCTTTTATTCTGGTAAGTCTTGTGTCTTCATCTGATAACCTAGAATTGCTACAGGCTTCTTTCTATCAGTGAGTTACCTTGAGAGAGAACAGAGTGGCAGAAGAAGAACCCAAGGTTTGATAAGATTGGTGATTTCACTGACCCACCCAATTAACCAGTGCTGGGTTTGCTGTACTTCTGAAATTGTCCAAATGAGACACATTAAGTCATCACTTCAATCTAGGCCATTTTGGTGTTGCATTTCCTTTTATTTGCTGCCACGAACATCATGGCTAATGTCTCCTCACTGCTTCCTCAGACAGGCAAAAAGTTCTTAGGGATGACAAATGGAACTTTACTGATTCAATAATAGTTAATGGTTGCTCTTTCTTGGCGGTTTATATACTTGGCTCAGTAGATTCCTTGCTCAATAGCGGAGAAGATGAAATGACTTTTCTTGAAGCCAAAAAATGATATCAAAGATATTATCACCTGCGATGACATGTTTTGTGGCCTTCATTTTTCTCAGCAGCAAGTGGTGAAAAATCTTTTCTGAAGGAGATAATCGTGGTCCAAATGGATTGCAATTCCAGTGTCTGAATTGTCCAGAGATTTGTACAAAAAGCTGCAGTCAAGGGATCCCTCTTCTTTGTAGCATAAGGAGGACTAAGTTTCGAATAGCCCCATTAAGATGGGTTTAATGCATATTTGATTCAAGGCTCCCAGGGGTAAGGAAATGTTTCAGGTCAAAAGTTTAGATAGAGCCCCACACAAGTGCAGTAAGCCCAAAATGCGTTCTGCATAATAGATATTTTAAGATCACTGGCTTCTAGTCTAGATTCCTCCTCTTCATAGAAAGTGATTATCTTTTTGAATCTCAATACTTGCTGATTTAATATGAGGACTTTTCTAATTCATCTCAAAATCCTTCATGCCTTTCCAAAAGCATTGTATCATTTGACATTTTCTACTGTAATACTTTATAATAAAGTGTGCTGGCTAAATGGTATTTTAAAGATAACTACATATTATCAAATAATGCTGCATACATTATATTAATAATTTTCTTGAAATTTCCCAAAAAAATTAATATATATTTCCCAGACATTGTAAAGCCTTCACAGGTATAATTATTTGAAAACTTTATTTTTATGCTACTTTGTAGCATGACAATTAGGTTGGAATGGGAGGGTATATATATGTATGTGTGTCTATATATCTCCTCTTAAGATATAGTTTCCTTTATCCTGTTTCTTCTTCTTTACTATGTCACCTAGGCAGTGTTATTTCTTACTGCCATTATAATCTATTAGGATGTCTGTCATCTGTTTTTAATTTTATGGAATTAGGAAACAAATAATGTGTCTGGTCAAAATCATGTAAAATTATGGAAAAGCAGGCAGTTTTAAAGAAGCAAAGTGCAACAGAGGCTTTCCAAGAGCATTTCTGGTACACTGCCTGCTGTTTGACCTCATGGCCAGGTGTGTAACCTCTGGGTCACTCTCTGCAGCTTGCTTCTAGAAATCATGAAACTTGTTAGTGCTTCTTTTTAGTATTTTCTTTTTATAAAAAAAAAAAATGTACACCTTTCAGAAACATCTTTGATGCTATAGGGTTTTTTAAGTTAAAATGTTATCAAGTAATCTAACAACATGAATTATTATTTGCCTCTGAGCAAGAGTATTGCTGTTTTCTCTGTGTTTGTGATGGGACTTCTCAGCCTCCTATGTTTCATATAGATTTCATTATTATAACTTCCCACACTTTCTATTGTCAGTCTGATTGAATTTGTATATCTCACAGCTTATCGGATGTTCCATGGTGCAATTGTTTGGTACATAGGTAGCTTGCAGGAGACAGCAGCACCAATGACTTCTCCTACTACCATTTAAAGCCTGAAAGGAGTTGGCTGTCTCTAGTTGTTCTTGACTGAGCTCATGCCTGCATGCTGTACTTTAAAGGTTGCTTACATCTTTCTGATTTATGTATAGGTTAAATCTTTCTGATTTATGTATAGGTTAAATGGGAGCACTGTTAATTCTGCATTTACACCTGACAATACTATGTAAGATTATAAAAGAGCTAAAAAAAAAAAAAAAAAAAAAAAAAAAAAAAGCAACACTTAGAGATCTATCTATACACATACTGGCTTATTTTCCTATGGTGGTTAATAATACAACTTAATGGATAAAAACAAACAAACAAAACAAAACAAAAACCCAAAAAAACAAAAAAACCCTTTGGAACAAATCCTGATTTTGATGGGGTTCCAGAGAAAGCAGCATGCATTTGAACTTATCAAGTGCAAACAGACTTATGACCACCTACTCTTGGTGGGGAGGGGTGGGAGAATAAAAGAGTAGAGATTTCATGCTCCTTGTGGTTAAAAGAAACCCAGAGCCAACTCAGGAGTATGTGAACAAAGCACGCCATTTCCTTTGATCACACTCACTAATCTGGAGTTACTCTTTCTCATCCTGGAGTCCTGAACAAGCTGTGTGAGGAAGCCCTGGAATATCATTCTAGTGGAAACAGCCAGCTTGGAAACACGAGTCATGGAATACAGTCCTTCCTCCCCATTGTATCTTATTGAAAATCTTAGCAACCTTGTTTGTATTGCTTGGGAATTACATTGGATAGTTTTGTGTGCACACATAAATGAAATATGAATTATCTGTTAGGATCACATGGAAGTATGTATGTGTTATTGTTATAGATACATGCATTCTGTAGCGCTCATATATTTTTGTGTAGTGAGGAAGTTGGCCTCCAAAAAGAGGTCTCCCAGCTCTTGGAGGTAAAGTGATTTATCCCAGCTCTTGGGAGGTAACCTCTGTATCTTTGGAACTTCCCAAGTGATAGGATATTTTTGTTATCTATGTGGGTCCTCAGCCACACCTGATAGACTTATGGTGAGGGGACTGGCCGTATCAGAAAGACCAGCCATGTGATTAGAGATCTGGGGGGCTTTAGACAGGCTCAGCCTCCAGGCAGGGAGTTGCTAGAGATCAAAGCCAACTAGGTCAGATATATGTCAATTAACCGTGTCTAATAATGAAGCGTCAAGACACTAAAGCTGGGGTAAGCTTCTCTGGTTGGCGGTAAACTGTGGCTATTGTCACACAGTGTGGCCAGGAGGAAGTGAAGCTGTTCGTGATTTGACAGTGAGCAGATGAGCAGAAGCTCCATTTCAGACCCTTACCAATCCTGCCTTATGCCTCTCTTCTCTTGAATGGCTTTATTATGTATCTTCTGCCTAGAATAAATTTCTCTGTGTCATAGCTGTGATATTTTAGATCTCTGAGTCTTTCTGTTGAATTACTGAATCTGAAGGTGGCGTGGGGAAACCCCTGAACTTGCAGTTGATGTTACTCAGTCTTCTGATAGACTGTGCCCTTGACCTCAGTTCAGCTCATTCTGGGTAATGCACAATATACAAAATTATATATTTGCATGTTATACCATCCCCGTCCATATAATTGATAGACTATAATGTACACTAGGCAGGAGTTACTCCGAAGACATGTATCCTGGATCTTGGTGTATAGTTTACCCAAGACTCAGCAAAAGACTGTTTCTCTGCTCCCTTTTCTCCAAAGTAAAATGATGGCGGTGCTATTGCTAGATCTCCGGTTTCCTCCAAAGGTAACATTCTGTGACCAAATAGAAATAAGTGGAAAGCATACCAAGTATAGCATTTGTTTTTACTAGAGTGATGTAGTCATATAAAATTCTATGAGCTTTTTTCATAAACATATAAGACCATATTCCTATTAGTTGTGCATGTTGAAGACCATTATTTCCTTAAAACACATTTTTGGTAAATTGTTATATTGATTAAGAACTGGTTCCTTGGCAAAGTGTTCCATTTGCAAATTGGCTTTCTGATATTGGCCTAGTTCCTTGGGGTACTGTCTAGCTGCTACTAAAATAGTACGGAATGGCAGAATCTAACATGTCTTAGAGGAGAGATGGGGAAGTCCCAGATGGACCTGATGAAACTTATCCTGGGTCTTGAACAACATGAAAATATTTACAAGGCACGACATATGTTTGAAAAGGAATGTTCAAGCCCGTGTTAGAGCTAAGTTGGGCTCGATGTGGTACATGCACGGAGCTCTCAGAAATGAGTGATGCCTAAGCATCATGCACAGAATAGGAAGGAATTCTCAGGAAAGAAAATAAGTCCAATATTTGGAGAGCTGTACATTCCGTACTAAGGTGTTTGGATTTACTCTTGCAAGAAATGGGAAACTGTAGCTCCTTGTATAGTTACTTTCAATTTCTTATTATCAACTACATAGAGAGGCTGTCTTCCAGTGTGTGTGTGTGTGTGTGTGTGTACAGAGGCCATTAAGCCTGAGGAATAGCGTGGGGGGAATTAAAGCAAGAATCATAAAGACTCAGAAGTCTAGGTGTGCAAAAGCCTAGCCAAGCAGCAAGCACATTGACATTCAAATTGTTGGTAATAGAAAAAATGCAGGCTATGACCCCCATTACATTCATCTTTTAAAAGATGCTCTGTCTCATTGTTGAACAAGGAACTCTGTTCTTTACAAAAGCAGGAGGCCCCCACGTTATGTAGTTGTAGAAGCCTGGAAGGCAGAAAAGAGAGAGAGAAGCTTCTTTGGCTTTTTCTCAGACTGCCATTATTAGTTCCTCCTGAGAAGTAAACCTAAATGCCACAGTGCTTTTAATCATTAACAACTCCATAAGGATATCATTAAGTTGTTTTTCCATTTCTTTCTGCAGCCCAGAGGGAGATAATTTATTCTCTTCAGAACAGGTGGGAAAAGTATATATAATCACACATGTTTTATCCAGTTCGATAGTGGAAAAAAAATTGAGTGCAGGATAGTATTAAATGTGATCAGAATTTTGGGTATCACAACACTTCTGCGTAGTATAGTGGGAAGATAATGTGCTTGAAAGAGAACGTGTCAGAGAAGCCTGGGTGTGAAACCCAGCCGGCCCACTCGTGAGCTGTGTCCCCCTCATCAGTCATGCTCTGCATATCTGTGAAAATTTTTCACCACAGCATTATTGAAAAGTACACTTGTGATGTGTAGTCAGCATGATATTGGGCATATAAAATGTGTTCAATAAATTCAAGTTCACATTGTCTCCTAAAGAATATGGACTCCTCAATTTGCCAAGTTTTCTGTTTTCCCCTCAAAGTGATTCACATCCATTTTTCTTGAGTATTGCCTTTACGATTAGGAATTATTTACATATTAGAATATAAATCAAAAACTATATGCTTACAATGATCATCACAGTCCTACTTATAGTTGTGATAGACTGGAAATAACATTAAAACCGAAAGTTAGGAGAAAGTTTGCTTATATGTTGTATCTATGGGTTGGAAATTAAAGCATTATTTATATACTAATATTAAAGAGTATATATTCTGATAAAGACAGAGCCTATATATATAACCTATTTGCAGCTATGTAAAACAGGCAGGGAATAAATCATTAAGTGTAGTTTTTATTTTAGGTTAGTGATTTTCCTTCTACCCTCTGCTAGTATATTTACAAAATTCCAAAATTCAACTTCTCCCATTTTTCCCAAAATCAAAAATGTTGATTTTCAAAGTCAACCTTTGTCTCAGTTGGTACCTATTTAATAGAGACACTTCTGTACTTTTCTTCTATAAATAATCACTTCTTTGTGATAATCTGATAACTTTTACCTATTTCGATAGCTTTACCAAATGCATAGTATTGAAATTGTTTCTATATGTTGCTTTGGTTAAAATACGAGATTGTTTTGCTGCATGAGAAAGAAACAAACTTAGTGGCAAAGAAAAATGTGCATTCTTGTGCTTGGAGTTTAGGAGTTCACCTGTGGATCTCCCAGTATACTCTGAGCTCTGAGCCACTCTGCTTCAAGCTTAGGATCCAGGTTGAACTTACGTTGACTTCACATGTGTTCCCTCTTGGTCCAAAGTGAAAAGGGTCACAGTTATCTGGGAAAGATTCTTCTCATGACACATCACTGGAGTCCAAGAAGGCAAGCCCAACACTACAAGCTAATTTCAAGTCTATGTCTTCATCACATGCACTGTGACATCACATTGATGCAAACGAGTCACCCAATCAAAGCCAATGTCGAGGGGATGGAAAGTATACGTTCCCACAAGGAGGCCAAGCAAGCACCTGAATGTTTGCCTTATGTCAAGGGAACAAGGAGTTGTGACAAAGAATTCAATCAATTGCAGAGATCCTGTAAAGCATGCATTTTTTGGGGGGGGGGTTACATTATTGCTCTGTATAAATCTCATGTTATTAGTTACGAAGTCATTATGGAGTCATCCACTTAGGATTCCAGAGAACACTGAGGATGCAATTCTGTTCTGCTTCTCTAAACAATAGGAATCCATTTCTATTCCCCTCGTTAAGCTCAAATCCTAGATTCTGTCCAAAAGAGGTCTGAAACCTATCCAACAGCTGTCCTTGACTGTGCTTGTTACTAAGTACTTGAGAATTCTGTTATTGAAGTAATAAAAAAAAATCCCTTTACCTAGAAAATATTTACATTGTTATAATTGATAGAAATGATCTGTTTTCTTGTTTTAGATCAGAGAGGGATATTTTAACATTTATATAAACACCTCCTGTTTTGTTCAAAATGCATGCCAGTGTTTTTCGTTTGAATTTTTTTTTTTTTTAGTGTTTTGGTACAAATGAACATAATCCAGAAATTCATTCAACAAGGACTGACAGATATTTCCTTAAAAAGATGAAGGAGGACAGAATTGAACCTACAAGAAGAAAGCCTTGTTTATTACCCTTTTTGTTTTAGCTCTTGTCTGAAAATAATACGTTAAGTGCAATTGTTGAAAGAAATTTAAAAAATTTATAACATATGGGGCGCCTGGGTGGCTCAGTGGGTTGAGCCGCTGCCTTCGGCTCAGGTCATGATCTCAGGGTCCTGTGATCGAGTCCCGCATCGGGCTCTCTGCTCAGCAGGGAGCCTGCTTCCCTCTCTCTCTCTCACTGCCTGCCTCTCCATCTACTTGTGATTTCTCTCTGTCAAATAAATAAATAAAATCTTAAAAAAAAAATTTATAATATATTCATTCCAGGAGGAGTTAATAACTCGTCCTAAGTGACACGTGGAGGAACGGGGCTGGATAAGGACTAAATAATGCATGATCGATAAAATTCTTTGTGTGCCCCGTCGTACACTGGATAACATTTCCTTCTTTCCCTTCTCCTTTTAAGAATTGTTACCATTATCACTACTACTGCTGCTATTTACACTGAAAGAAGCATAATAGCAATCAGAATCAGAGAAGATTTACTAAGCTGAACAAAAATGATCGTCCCTAGCCCTCACCACGTAGCTGAAAACAGTGAGGCTAGACTGCTCAAATACTTTTGACCAAGGTCAGAGTGATTCCTGGCAGTTCCGTGGATTGAAACTGAGCTCTTTTCTAGTTCCTAGGATAAAACAGTGTTCCTGTAACTGATAGCATTTGAGTTAAAAAGGGAGAAAGGCATGTAAAGTGATAGGGAATGAAGGGTGTTTTGGGAAACAGTTGGAGGAAGATACAAAAAATACAAAGAAAAGGTCTATAATCCTGTTCGTTAGGGAACAGTTTGTTCAAATACGGATGGGGAAGATGTAGCTAAATCAGAGTTGCTTTCTCTACTCCGTAGGGAATGTGGATTTCAGGTGGATCTAAAAACTTAATGTCTATATGTATTTGAAAGGGGACAGAAAAGACACATGATGCCTATGGAGAAATCCCTTTTTTGCAAGAGCAGGTAAACAGCATTGACACATTTTAGCCAGAGCTGTTCCTAGACTCGGCAGCCACAGTACTCAGGCTCCTTAGTACCATCCCCTTCTCGGGAGGCAGAGATGATATAAAAAGATGACTTCCCTCAAATCCATACAAACACTGAATTCTTAGATTTAACTTGCAGTATTTATTTTGTGACCTTTTGTTTCTAGTGACTGGTTTTGGTCTCTGGTGTTTTTTTTTTTTTTAACTTTCTTTGTTTGTTTGTTTTGCTAATGCACTATTTTTTAAGGTTGTTTTAGTTTTGCAGGTCTTTGAGCCAAAAGTACAAAGAGTACCTGTCTTGCTTCCATTACCCGAGGCATAGTTCCCTCTATCATTATTATCTTGTTAGTATATTTGTTAGAATTTGTTAGAATTTTGTTAGTATATTTGTTAGAATTAATAAATGAATACTAATATTATTAGTATTAATAAATGAATGCTCATATGTTACTATGAGTATTATTATGTTATTATGAGTATGTTATTATGGAGACTATAGTTTACATTACTATAGTTTACAACACATATAATTACACATTACATTGGTTTTTTTTTTGTTTTTTGTTTTTTATTTGAGAGACAGTGTGAGAGAGCATGAGTAAAGGGAGGGGCAGAGGGAGAGGGAGAGTGATACGCAGACTACCCCTTGGGCAGGGAACCTGATGCATGGGGCTTGGTCCCAGGACCCTGAATTGAAGTCAGGTGCTTAGCCAACAGCCCCATCATTCTGTATTTTTAAAAAGTCTGTGGGTCCCGACGTGTATAATTTGCATATCCATCATTATAGCATCATACAAAATAATTCCATTGCTATAAAAATCTACCTATTCATCCCTCCTTCTCTTATACCAAAGCTGCTGACAGCCCCTGAACTTTTACAGGCTCTATAGCTTTCCTTTTATAAGAATGTCACATAGATGGAACTGCCAAGTGCATACCCTGTTTAGCCATTTCAGGCTGACTTCTTCATTGGGTTCCCTCATGCCTTCTATGGCTTGGTAGTTTATTTTTTTCTATCACCAAATAAAATTCCTTTACAAACATGTACCACAGTACCATGGATTGTATTTTTGGTGTTACACCCAAAAAGTCAACTCTAACCAGCGTCACCTAGATTTTCTTCTATCTTATCCTCAAAAATTTATATGGTTTTACATTTTACATTTATATCCAGGATCCACTTTGAGTTAGTTTTTTTGTGGAAGGTATAAAGTCTACCTGTACTTTTTTTTTTTTTCTTTGTATGTGGATGTCCAGTTTCCTGTTGTTCTAGCACGGTTTCTTGAAAAGACAATACTTTCTTCATTGAATTGCACTCGTGTCTTTGTCAAGATCAATGACTATTTTTACTTCAAAAGAATACTAATATTGGAAAAACAGTTTTCAAGAAATGTATTCTAAACTGCCTTTCTGAGAGTGATCCAAATGTCTTGTGTTCACTGTTCTATGACTATAATACAAGGTTCTAAGTTCTTCAATGCATATATTACTGTGATTTCAAAACTTCATTGGCTGAATTAGGGTCTTAATTGTTTAAATACACTGATTTTACTTTAATCTGTCTAGGGATTATTCCCCTTGTTACTCAAGTAGGACCACTTGATAAAGAACAGAAAGGGTACCTTGAGACAAGTTATGCCTCTGAATTTTCATTCACAACTGGTATTCCTTCTAGCACCATGATGTGCTGTGGCCTGTGGTGAAGTATATAATTCCCAGCCATTCTGGCCTAGAAAATTGGATAGATTATATCCCTGCTAACACCCCTGCAAGTTTACTCTCCACACTTCCAGAATTCACCCCAGGTGGTCTTTCTGTACCTCTCTGGCCCTTACATTTATGAGGATTAACAATCTTTACTTCAGTGTCATATTGGCTCATGAGTCACCCACAGAAACTGCCTGACCCCAGTGTCACACCCTAGTTCATTTATAGACAGCCATTGTTCTTAGAGTGGATCTTGAGATTCAGAGCACCGAGTCATGGGAAGTAAAATCATCAGCAGCATACATGCCCACAATTATTGTTCTACTCCAGCTACCCAAGCATGGATGTGAGCTCAAGTCTTTAGTCTAGAAATCAACTTTTCTTATGTAGCATCTTTCAAGCAAATATAGTTTATTCCTACCATTCGACCTAATATATTTTAGTATTACTAAGATGCTCTTAAAAAAAAAAAAAAGTCGTAAGAGGCTTCTTCGATCCAAATAATTGCCAAGGAGCACTGCATTCATTAATTTAATGTGTCAACTTGCCTGGGACACAGGGCTTCCAGATATTTGGGAAATAACACACGGTTATGAATGAGGGTGTTTCTGGATGAGATTGACATTTGAATCTTTAGACCGAGTAAAGTTGATTGCCTTCTCCAGTGTGGGTGGCCGTCATCCATTCTGTTGAAAGGCTGAAGAGAACACGCAGCTGAGTAAGAGAGAATTTACTCTCTCTCTGCCTTACTCCTGAGCTGGGACATCAGTCTCCTTCTGCACTCATACTAAGAATTACATCATTAGTTCTCCTGGGTCTCAGGCCTTCAAACTCAGACTCATGTTACACCACCAGCAATCCTGGGTCTCTGGCTTGCCGGCTGCAGATCATGGGACTTCTCATCCTCTGTGATCCTGTGAGCCAATTCCTTATGAGAACTCTCTCTCTCTCTCTCTCTCTCCCTTCCTCTGAAGAACCCCAACTAATACAGGCATCTCAGTTGTTTGCATTTCCTGTCATGGTGGAAACTTAAGAAAATATTTCCCTAAGCATTTTTTAGACCTGTGGATTTAGAGCTGGAGGAGCTGTGAAAGCTACTATACGTGTAAATGACTCAGATGCAGGGATGATCAGAGTTTTGCTCAGTCACGTGACAGCTAGCAGTAGATCTGACACATGGAGTCAGGTTTCTACACTCAGCTTTGTGCTATATATTTGATCCTTTTTACTACCAGAAGTGGTGCCCTAAATACTATGTTAATTTGTAAATTGAAGGACAGGATCTACCTATATTCCCCAATTCTTCCAAATTGTTAAAGTAGCTCCATTGCTGAGCTTTCTTTGTGATTTATTATTTCTTTATTTCGTTCAGTGGTCCCAAGTGTTATTGTCAAGTACATTACAGAGCCTTTGAGAGAATTTATGACTGTTGCATTGGTCCTTTTCCTTATAGTGGTGTATATCAAGTAGTGAATGAAATTACTTACTTGAGATGATCCTGGGTTTATCAATCCACTGTTCACAGCCACACTGTATCCTGAGTGTGCCTTAAAGATTTTTCATTTTCCTGGCTTGCCTGGGTGGCTCAGTGCGTTAAAGCCTCTGCCTTCGGCTCTGGTCATGATCCCAGGGTCCTGGGATCGAGCCCCGCATCAGGTTGTCTGCTCAGCAGGGAGCCTGCTTCCTCCTCTCTCTCTCTTTCTCTCTGCCTACTTGTAATCTGTCAAATAAATAAATAAATAAAATCCTTAAAAAAAAAAAAGATTTTTCATTTTCCATGATACTAACATAAAAACATTACCTGGACTTAAAGGTTGCACTCTCATTTGCCCACATCCTCAAAATGAAGCAAAACATGTATCGACAGATGTTAAAATATAGCAAACAGTTGGATATGCTTATTTGTTTAATTGTCAGCTTTCTTCCATTAGAAATAGGCATTCTTGACAGAAACAAGTCTAGGTCCTAAGAAAAGAGCTGATTCTGGAATGCTGCCTGCCAACCAAAGGCCTATGGCATGAACAAAAAAAAAAAAAAAAAAAAAAAAAGAACTCATGTGTCTTCTTTATGGCTTTAACTCTAAGCTCCATATTAATTGTGAATCATAAGATATAAAAGTTATCACCAATTTCCTTTATAAAATTGCTCAATACAGTTGTATAACTGGACTGGAATTCATTGATTTTCTATTCTCAGCCACTACTCTTCCTCTAGGATTCTATTTTCTTTTCAATAGGAAAAATAACCACACTGGGAAAGATGGAAAAACAGCTGGTTTGAACAGTAGTTAGCTGGTGGCTGTGGTCTTACAGACTACCATTCCCAGGTCATGGGGATGTTGTCCGTGTGAGGGTTGTACAAATCACATTGTGATGTCAGGCCTGGGCTTTGGCTGCTGAGCTGTATGGTTCCTTTTCCTCCCAGGATATTTGGGTCAGGCCATGCTCTCTCTCCTTGACTTGGAATCAGGTGCTGATACCTGGGCACAGAGAGCCTAGTTTCCTTTGAGTATACTCTGCTTGCTCAATAGCACGGACTCGGCTTGAGCTAATGCATCTGGAAAAAGCACCGGAGGTCAATCTGGTAGGCATCCTTGAGACCCCTGCTAACTCACACTGTCTGGTTCTCAGGGTTTGCTTTGCCTTTGAGCCATTCATGTGACTTGGCCTTTAGGCATTTACTAAACTCTCAGCTGCCAAGGCCCTCCTTCCAGAAGACTTGCTGAAGATTGCTTGGTGGCATTTACATCTTCCTGTCATTTTTTATGACTAGGGTCCTCATATCCACCTTTTCCAGAAGATTATTGGATAGTTGCCACTACCCTGACATGTCCAGAAGTTCCAGAAAAATAGGTTTGTCATTTTTCTGATGCAGAGTGGTATTTGAGGTGTTTTTAGGTAGCAGTAAATGGTTTTTCCATATTGATACAAGAGCACAGTGAGAAGCGTTTTCAGTTGAATAGAGCTTAGGCTTTGCAGTGAGATAAACCTGCCACAAGTTAGTCATTAATTAACCTCTGAGACATTAGTAAGCCCTGCTATTTCTCAGTGTACGATCGAAGAATACCAGATACCAGAAGACAGGAAATAAACAAATGGATGTAAATAAGTGAATGTGAATGTCCTTTACAAATATTTGGAAGTTGTGGGAATAAATATAATTGTTTTTCCATTTTTATGTCTTGTATTTTTTCCATAAGAGGTGCTATAATTGTAATAGAATGTTCATGCAGAATAGTAAGTGGGCTGCGTGTCCCATCTCGAATGTCTACAGCAGCCCTATGATGTAGATCCTCCTGCTATCGTTTTACAGCTGAGGAAACTGAGCCTAGAGTCTCGGGGTCAACATGCTGCCAAGCCCTAGATTTCTGAATCAATTCCAGGTTTCTTTGACATCAAAGCTCATTTTCTTCTTACCATCTTCTCATCACTCTGTCATGAAGCTTCCCTTAATTCTCCTTTGTCTTCCAAAAGTAGGCATTAGACACCCCTGCAGGGCTGGTAGTTCTGTAATAACTTCCACAGACATTTCTACTTAACCATACAGGATCAATTCTATTTCCATGTTTACATAAAGGGAAACTGGCGCTCAGAAAATTTAAATGATATTCTAAGGCGATGCAGCAGGTGAGCAGCTGGGGTAGGGTAGAAATGCATGATGTGTGGTCTAGAAACACATCCATTAAGTCATTTCTCATTTCTCTCTGCTTCTCTCTGCTTCTGTTTTGTTTTTTTTTTGTTTTGTTTTGTTTTATTTATTTATTTATTTTTTCCATTACTATCCATTCATGATTTCCTTCCTTTGCTCTTTATTATCCAGCTGAATTTTATTTTTCTTGGAGTTCAGTGATTTCTCCCAACGTCTTCTTTTCCCTTTGGGACCACACGAGTGCCGAGGGCTAGTGCTGAGCAGGGACAGATTGCGGTGGTTGGCAGGCGGCCGCAGAGCATGGGATCTCCCGCCATGTCTATCCGCAGGCTCTCAGTGGGCCCCGCTTCAGCCCACGGCCACATCCATTAAACGCAGCCTGTTGTTTACATTCTTTCTACTCTCTGCAAGTAAAGGGTTGTTTCATGCACTGTTTAAAATATTGTATCCAAAGGCTGAACATACCATGAACACTTGTTTGCTTGAGTGTCAGATCTTTTCTTAGGAAGAAAGATAAAAGAAGGATGGTTGGCATGGGGGGCACTTTGACGATGACAGGATAGGTTCCCGGCAACTTCTGATAGTCCGTTGGGTCCGTGAAAACAACAGAGTTCCGGGAGCCCTGTTCCTGTCTGGAGGACACGCTTTGTTAAGTACAGACTTGTACCATAACCAGTACATTATTATGCTGTTTTAATTATATTACCACATTTCATCCCCCTGACAATGCTGTGGTTGTTAGAGTTCTCATGTACAGATGGAGAATGAGATTTACAGATTTACAGATAAGAGTGAGATCTCTTGTCTTATCCTGTAAGTGACATTCTTCTGCATTCTAAAAAATCTGGACTTACCTGCCATGAAGGAATGATGGCATCAGGTGTAAGAAGCTGAAATCCCCGAAGGTTCTTCTGAAGTCCATGCTTTCCTAACTCTCTCTTACCTACTGGACTGTATCAGTCTATCAAAATTGTAATACTAAAAAACAGTTCAACAGTTTCTGGATTGGGTTCCACTCGGAGCTGTCACAGGGACCATCTTTTGCAGTGGTGTCTGTTACTGGAATGAAAACAAGATGTCTTCTGAGTCTACCTCTTCTGAGGTTGTATTCGTCACTTAGATGTTTCCTTGTAGTTCCATGTTATCGGAAAAGACCGTAAGCTAGTAGCGTATAGATAGTAATTTTCCTTTATGGATGTGCCTTTGCTTTCCTCTTTATACATGGGAATTTAAATGAGATTTGAGGGTGATAATTTCCCCCCTCAAATTCCAGAATGAGTTGAGAAACAGATATTGCTGTCAGGGAATGTGGTTGCTGATAAAGCTGGATAAACAAATACTTTACTTACTAAGAACACGGGTAGAATTTATATGATGAATGCTTTGGGGACCATAAATGTGTTTTGGTAATGTATGTTTGTGGGCTGACAGGAGCAAGGCATGAGGAAATACGCAAAATCCAATCCCAGTCCTGTTGTCAAACAACTTCCAATTATATGGAAACCCTGAGTACTCTGAATGAGTTGAGAATATTACAAGGGCATCCAAGGACTATCTGTCTGTGCTGTCCAAAAACTGGTATGGCTGAAGTGTTCACTCTGTAACCACTGGGGTGGGATTTGGAACCCACAGACTATTTACTTATTGGTGGGCCTGATGGCAGAGAGTCAGGATGCACACGTGTCACATGAAAACACTCTTTGTGTGAGAGTGTGAGGGAGAGACAACTTGATGTAAGGAGAAAAATCACACGGATATCCTTCTCAGATGAAGGGCACCTGGTGACATTCTTTTTTCTTTTTCTTCTTTCTTTTCCCTCTCCCCAGCCCCCTCTTGGGACAGGCCTGTGATTGAGACCCCAGGTGGCCCAGCAGTTTCCCTGCTCCTGTGTGACACAATTGCAAATCCCGACTTAGCTTCAGTGGCATCATTGGAGCAGCACAGAGATGTGGAATGTGCTAACCTAGATTTTAAAGTCAGTTGACATATCTGATTTCCTCATTCCCTACTCCTCAGATATTAGAAGAGATATAAGAAATTCTTATTTACTGCAATTGAAATGATGATCAAATTCACTGAAATCATGCATTTGTTATTTTTTGTCAGGTTTATTCACTCCCATAATCAAAATGTGGAACATTCTTCCTCAGTCCCCCAAATTCCTCATGTCATTTTGCTGTTGATGCCCCCCCCCCCCGCAAACCTGGTGTGATGTCTCTGGCAATTGCAGAGATGCTTTCTGTTGTCCTGTTGCTGCTTTTCCCAGAAGGTCATACAATGGGGTTGCACAGCGTGTATGTAGCCTTCTGAGTCCAGATTCTGTAATTGAGCATAATACACTTGAGACTTAAATATATCACTAGTTCTTTTGCTATAAAACAAAAGAACTATTTCTGAGAACTATTCCTTCTGTTGATGATGCACTTCATTTTACTTATTAAATTATCAGTTGAGAGACATGGGGTTTATTTTCAGTTTGGGATAATTACAAATAAAGTCACACTATGAAATTTCACATCAAGGGTTTGTGTGACTTGGTATTCATTTTTTTAAAATAAATACTGAGAAGGAGGGCACCTGGGTGGCTCAGTTGGTAAGTGTCTGCCTTCAGTTCAGGTCATGATCCCAGAGTTCTGGGATCAAGTCCTGCATCGGGCTCTCTGCTCAGTAGGAAGCCCGTGTCTCTCTCCCAATCCCCCTGCTTGTGTTTCCTCCCTTACTATCTCTCACTGTGTCAAATAAATAAATAAAATCTATTTTTAAAAATGGCTCTAAATAAATACTGAGGAGAGGGATTGCTGGTACAAAGGGTACCTAGATGTTTAATACTATTACAGATTGTCAAATTGTTTTCTGAAGTAGCTTACCGTTTTGCATTTTTGCCTGCAATGTATAGAGTGACCAAGTTTCTCTGCATCATCACCAGTACCAGGTTGTTTCATTTCTTTTTAAAAAAAAAAAGTATTTTAATCATTTGTACTGAGTTGAATTGGGGTTTCCCCAAAGATATGTGTATCCAAAACTTCAGAAGGAGACCTTATTGAGAATAAGGGTCTTTGCAGTTGTAAATAAGGTAAAAATCTCAAGATGACATCATGCTAGATTAGAATAGAAGTCTTAATTAATGAAAGGAAGTGGTAACAAAGAGAGACACATAGGGAGAATGGCCATGTGAGGAGGGAGGCACGGACAGAGGCAAAACTGCATCTACAAACAACGGATGCAATGACTTGCCCACAGCCAGAAGTCAGGAGGGTGGTATACAATGGATTCTCCTCTAAAGCCTCTAGAAGAAGCCCACACTGTTGACACCTTGATTTCAGACTTTTGGCCTCCAGGACGAGGAGATTATACATTTCTGTTGTTTTAGATCACCCAATTTGTACTAATTTATTAAGGCAGCCCTAAGGAATCTAGTACTACCATTCAAATCCACCTTGATAGGTAGTTGTGTCTCATTGTGATTCTAAGTTACATTTCATTAATGACTGAAATTGAGTTCTCCTGTGGGCACCTGTGTACAATAGGCAGTCTGTTCAAAGTTTTGCCCATTTAATTTTTTTTTAAATTATTGAGTTGAATGTTATTCATGCTTTATACTTTGAAGAGTTTTAATGATTATATTTTTCAAATTCTCTTCCAGAAGGTGTGTTAATTGCATTTTTATTTTTTATCTAATGATTTTATTTATTTATTTATTTATTTGAGAAAGAGTGAGAGAGAGAGCAAGCACACATAGGGAGAGGAAGAAGCAGACTCCCCACTGAACAGAGAGCCCCATGCGGGGCTCGATCCCAGGACCTTGAGACCATGACCTGAGCCAAAGGCAGATGCTTAACCCACTGAGCCACCCAGGCGCCTCTCCTTTTTATTTTCTCACACTGAATTTTACATAGCAGAAATTTTTGATTCGTTGAAGTCAAATTTGCCAGTTTTTTCTCTCTGTGTGTATGTGTGTGCCATTTCTGAGCATTTTTTATCTAAATCAAAGGTACAAAATATATTTTGTACAAATATATTTTGTGAATCCAGCTGTACAAAATATATTTTGTACAGCTGGATTCACACCATCACTTTCCTTTGCACCCAATGGTACAAAATATATTTTAGGTATCGTTCTAGAAATTTCATATGTTTACATTTTACATTTAGGCTTATAGGCAGCTTCAGTTAATTTTATTTTATGGGAGTTGTTATAGTTCATGTTTAGATGTGATTAAATTAGACGATGATTCGTTTAATAGTATTTTTGGACTAAAATCTACCATTTTGCCTGTTCTCCTTGTTCCAAATCTTCTTTGATCAATTTGTCCCCTTTCTCTTCCTGCATTTGGATTCTTTAAATTTTTAAGATTCCATTTTATTTTCATTCTTGGCTTCTTATACTTTCTTATGTTTTTTTGTTTGTTTTATTTTGTTTAGTTTTGTGATCACTCTAGGATTTATCATACAGCTTTCTAATTAATCACAGTATACTTTTTTGAAGAACAATGGACATCTTAGCAGATTTTAAGTGATAATTAGAGAGCACTGGGTTCAACTATTATTTTTAAAAATTTGCTTCCCTGCCTTCTGTCCATCATAAGGGTCAGCCTTCTAAAAAGCAATTAGGTAAAGACTTTTCAACATGTTTATTACTGTACTAGACCCTGTGGGAGACACTAAAATTTGAGGGAGGGCTTATATAGCATCAATTCATTTTTATATATCCAATATGTAGCATGCATTAGGTGCCTGATAAATATATTTTTTAATTGTCTGAAATTTAACAAGTAGTAATTGATGTGTAATAAAATACAAATACTTAAGGATAAATTTTGATGAGTTTTGACATATTTATACCCCAAAACTCATATCTAAAATCATGACAATGAGTACATATCATCCTTGAAATTTCTTCCTGTCTCTTTACAATCTACCCGTCTTTTAACCCATCTACCTTCTTATTCTCAGGAAACCTGTTTTCTCTCAATACAGGTTTGTGTGCATTTTCTAGAATTGTACATAAAAATCATGTATTTTATATTAATTACTGTGGTATGCTTCCTTTCTAATCCTAATTATTTTGATTTTTGTCCGTTATATTGTGCTTTAAGTAGATACTATCTTTTTATTGCTGAGTGGTTCGCATTTGCCCCTTGCTGTAGGATGTTTGGACTCTTTCCAACTTTAGCTATTATAAAGAAGTTACTATAAACATTCATGTTCAATTTTGTGCAGACATAATATTTCAGCTTTCTTTGGTAAACAGGAGTGGAATGTCTGAGTGATACAGTAGGGATGTATTTAAATTTCTGTTGACTTATACTCCATTCATCACCCACTGTGTTGACCAATTTTGAAACACTCTTGTTTTTTACTTAGTGTTAAAGAGCATGTCTTGTCTTTGAATCTTTTATTTTGCTGTTGTCCTGTCAATGTCTTCATCATAAGCCTTGCTAGCACTTAAAAAATAAGTGGGCAATCATTGCAAGTGTTCATGCTATCCTCTGGGACAAAAATTCTGGATTTATTTGGCATTGAAGTAATTAATGACAAAGGATTTACATAATAATTTCAATGATAATTGATTTGCTATGTCACTATGTCTTTTGTAACTACCTAGGAACTACCAGTGAGGACTAAACAATGAATGGCACATTTATCTGCAGCATTAGTCTACTATGATGTATTTTCAAGAAATATAATTTGCAGAATTTAGCACAATAGGACAAGTATCAAAGTATTCCAAAATAGTATTTCTAAAATAGTTCTAAGATAGTATTTCTTAACTGCTACTGGACATCTACGTATCATCAACCTCCCCTCTCTTCCTCCTTCCCTTTCTCTTTCTTTCTCTCTCTTCTTTTTGCCTTATGCCACAGCTGGATTCATACTATCACTTCCTTACTCATGTATCTTAAGTGCAGAAAATGTAGACTGAAATAAAATTAAGTTAGCTATCTTTATACAGATTGACTTTTCTTTACTTTTCAATTAGATCGCCTTTCCCAAGAAAGACATTGATAAAGCAATTGATTAAAATGAAGGATGAGTGGATACATTTTCACATGAATCTAATTGCGTAGTGGTTTATTGAGAAAGTGAGATGGGAAAAGTAGTGGGAATGTTGAGGTCTATGTCCTAGTTTGACTATTATCTCCTTATTTATATAAACAGATTTACTTCTCCCTGAGCTACAGTTCTTTTATTCTGTAAATAAATGAGCTGGAGTATCAAGGTAATTTTCCCCAGAGTTCAGCAGAGGTAGTTCTGTGGGGGTACAAATTGTGACTTGAATTTCATTTCTAAATTATGTTTAACTATTAAAAAAAACACACACAAACACTGGAAAATCACGTGTTTAAATGTGTTAACAATATAATTTTTACACCTTGTGGCTATCGTGGAGCAAATACTGGATTAACTCCCTTTTGAGTGTAACGGAGTAACATCTCTTCTGCATTCTTTGCTTAATTAAACATTGCACGACTGGATTGTGTTCTACTAAAATTCATCTTGAAACAGTCATGCCCAATGTGATGGGATTTGAAGATGGACCGTTAGGGAGATGAAGTCATGAGGGTGGGACCTTTTTGATGGGATCATTGCCCTTTAAGGAGAGACATCAGGGAGTCTGCTCTCTCTCTGCCATGTTAAGGATGCAGAAAAAAGACCATTAACTATCTGTGAGCCAGGAAGAGTGTTCACCAGAAACCAATAATGCCGGCACCTTGAATTTGAACTTCTAGCCTCCAAAATTGTGACAACATAAATTTCTGTTGTTTAACCTCCCAGTCTAGGTATTTTGTTATGGTAGTCCCAACTGACTAAGACACTCTTTTATTTGAGTACAACAAAATACGATTTCTTCTGCATTCTTTACTTAATCAAACATTGTCACTGTGTACAGTTATTTATTAAATGTGCAAATCGGAGTTGTATTGATACTGGGCAAACAAAACAAAACCAAGAAATAATTAGTATGCCATGGGCTTTATAATACTGTAACACTCATAAATGTCCCAATTCAAAATTACATATTCACTAAAATGACCTTATTTTTCTATATACTTTCTTATTAAATAAGTGTCACTTTACATGGCATTGCATATAATATTTTAATTTTACTTATGAATAAGTCCTCTTTTGATTATGCACATATACATATAAAATGTGTAAAGCTACATACAAGTAACCTTTCACAAAAATATTCTACAATATGAATGTGAAATCCGTGGAGATACTTGGTCTCTAAGATATTTTGTATTTTAATCTTGATTGATTTCCACATCAGCAGTAGAAAAGTTTTTTAACTCTATACCAAGGTGATATATTCTCAGGGATGAGTTACTAGTAAGTTTCTTCTTGAATGAGGTCAGTGTCACACTGAGCTGTTGGAAATTCCTGCTGGAGCATGTAGAATAGGGTGATTTCGTTCAGGAAGCTGAAGAAAAGCTTCAAAAGAAAGTAGGTAAGAACCCATGCTTAGCAGAGAATTTATGGTGAAGCTGAACATTTTTAACATAAAATAGCAAAATTAAAGAATACATACCAAATCAGTCCAGTTAGAACTGGTACTTATGTGAGGTCCTGAGTAAGCAGGGTCAGGGGCCCTTAGTCCAGAAAAGTAGTCTCATAACACACACGGTGGAGATCGTAGAAGAGTAACGTCCAGAGATGCAGGTCACGAAACTGGTCTTTCCCGAGTGTCTACTCTATGCCTGAGACCTCACAAGGTTCAGGAACACAAGTGATCATGCATATTACCACACGGAAAGAAGAGTAAGGCTTTGGGGACTTCTCCCCCAAAATACTTCCTGTGTCTACAGAAATGCCCTAACCTCTGACCAACTGATGCTCTGCAGATCAATAAGTATTGAAAGGTATGGCTTTGCCTCACTTATTTCGCCATTATTAGGACTTTTTAGGCAAAAGGCTTGGTTACCTACTCCTGCAAAATGCTAGTTGCATCCATTTTTGCTTTATTTGTGGAACTGAAGAATCAGTCTGGTAATTTTAGCAAAACAAAGGAAAGATTTCCTAATTATTTTCAAGTACTATAAGCCTATAAAAGGTAAAACTATTAGTGAATAAACTTGACTATCCATCAAAATAAATTGCCATTTCTTTAGTAATTCTTCTACAGAGAAATTCCTATTTCCCTGTCTCAGTGTTTCCTAGCTTGAGTCTGACCAGCAAGAAAGTCTTAAACATGGGTTTAACTTGATTAAGGTGAAGATAAGTTATAATACAATCTACTGATAAAAATTGGTTACTTGTTATGCTCCACAAATAAGTGAAACCATATGATAATTGACTCTCTCTGCTTGACTTATTTCACTCAGCATAATCTCTTCCAGTCCCGTCCATGTTGCTACAAAAGTTGGGTATTCATCCTTTCTGATGGAGGCATCATACTCCATAGTGTATATGGACCACATCTTCCTTATCCATTCGTCTGTTGAAGGGCATCTTGGTTCTTTCCACAGTTTGGCGACTGTGGCCATTGCTGCTATAAACATTGGGGTACAGATAGCCCTTCTTTTCACTACATCTATATCTTTGGGGTAAATACCCAGTAGTGCAATTGCAGGGTCATAGGGCTCTGAAAAACAATCTGAGGGTTTTGAAGGGGCAGGGGATGGGAGGCCGGGGTACCAGGTGGTGGGTATTATAGAGGGCATGGATTGCATGGAGCACTGGGTGTGGTGAAAAATAATAAATACTGTTATGCTGAAAATAAATAAAAAATAAATTAAAAAATAAAATAAAATTTTCATATTTAAAGTAAAAAAAAATTGGTTACTTGGTATTCTGGAAAATGAAAGAATTTGTTAAAACATAATTTTCAGAGTTATGTGTATTGAGATGAAGCCTCATTATAAACATGCATTCATAATAATTTCCTAATTATTTATTTTATAATATCTGTATAGTATCTGTTCTGTTTCAACTCTTCAACCTTCTTACCACAATGTGAGAACACGTTGGAGAAAGAATGTAAGTAGACGCAGTACATTTTATAATGAAAGTAATTTAATTGACCTCAGTAATGACACCTTTTCACTTTTCAGGGTGGTTCAATGTAGATTCTCTAAATTCCAGACCATAATTGTCATTAAGCATTGCGGCCTTACTCTGGGCACAGAAAAGGATCTCAAATCTGATACAAAATCCTCTTCTTAAATCTGTTTGTGTGACCTTTGGAAAGTCAAATCAAATCTATGGGATTTATCATCCACCTCTGGAAAAATAAGGAGTTAAGCTAGATTATCACTAAAGTTCTTCCCAGTTCTAATATTCTGCAAAATTGAGTTGGAGGAACATTTCCTCTTAACTTAAGAAGATATAGCTGACCTTTCTAGAGCTGCAAGTTTGTGCAGAGTATGCTGGGCATTTTGCACTCACTTTTTCACTTAATGTCTCTCTGAATGCTGCAAGTGTTTCTACAGATGATGAAATCGAAGCTCAGAGAGCTTAACTAGCTAGCAATATGCTCCAAAGCCCATGTTTTTCCTACTACATTGGAAATTACACATTTTCCTCCAATGACATGCAGATCAGGGTGCATAATAGAGCTGTGAACGACACAGAATGTGTCAGAATTATTATAATTAGTAGCATTTATACATGAAATGTTACAATCTTTACTTGAAAAATTCCCGTCTTAAGCAATATCCAGTTTGATCTTTATGCAGTCATTGTGGAGAGCAAAACTGAAGTAGGAAGAGCTCAAGGCTCGGCCTAAGAAAACCCTGACTTAAAACTCTACCCCTGCTATTCTCCAGATGTATGATTTGGTCAAACTCTTGTGTCCTTAAGCAAGACAGACCTTACAGTGTTTGCGTGGGACTTTATCTGCAGTTCTGTCCTGATGATGATGATTTGATTTGTTTGGTGCTCAACTGATATATTTTGAACATTCAGAGTACAAAAAATATTGTGTTGCTGACATATAATAACTTAATGTGATTTGCTTAGCTCCACTGGGATTCTTTACATGACAGATTCAGAAACTAATACCTAGAGAGGGGTGGTAGTAGTTAGTCACACAGAGAAGTTCAGAGACATACGTGGAACACAGTTGTTCCTTTGGTAATAAAGGAGAGAATTCACTGTCTTTTCCATGAACCACATACACTTTTTACATAGTGTTAGTTAGTTTGTTGTTTTTGTACACTGGGCATTGAGGAGAGGTATGGTTCCCAAGCCGCCATTTGTGATTATCTAAGGATCCATAATAATTACGCTGGTCACTTCTGTGTGCATAAGGGAGAGCAGCAATCACCTTGAAGCAGATTTTCGTGACTATGGGAGGCATCATTTAGAGGTTTTCTTTCATTTTCATTATGCAAATAGGAGTTGAGTAGATAAACAGATGCTTAGGTGGAAGGATGCAGTGGATTTGCAGTGGCTTGGAGAAAGCTGCCTGCCTTTCCCCAGAGCCCTCAGATACAAACTGTCGAGTGGAAGTGGATAATTTCCATTGGAGGACAGACATGTCCAGGAAGGAAGGGAACACGATGCCATTCGTTATAGCCTCAGAATGCAAGAGGGGGAAAACTGCTCCTCTGAACCAGGTGACCCTATTACTGATCTGCTGGGGGGAAGTAGTATCAGGAGTCTGAAAAAGGAACTCCCTGAGAGAGAAATAGGGATTGGGATCTGTGCTAAACAAAAAGGCCTGGTGAAGGATGACTGGTTAGATCGTTGTGAAAGGTAAACATTGGAATGGTGTGGGAAAATGGGTCTGAGCAGGTCACACTGAAAAGAGCGGCAAGGGACGCCTGGGTGGCTCAGTTGGTTAAGCAGCTGCCTTCGGCTCAGGTCATGATCCCAGCGTCCTGGGATCGAGTCCCACATCGGGCTCCTTGCTCAGCGGGGAGCCTGCTTCTCCCTCTGCCTCTGCCTGCCATTCTGTCTGCCTGTGCTCGCTCTCTCCCCCTCTCTCTCTCTGATAAATAAATAAAATCTTTAAAAAAAAAAAAAGAAAAAGAGCGGCGAGCTTGAAGTCTGACGAGAGGTAGCATGACACCGCCAGGAGGAATTTTTTACTTGCAAGTTACTATTGAAACAGAGGACAGTTGTTCAACTGTGTAGGGCCAGTCCTCTAAATGGCGCGCATAGCAACAGCCAATGCAGTTATGCCAGTGGGTGAATTTACCATTTCTCTTGGAGAAGGAAGACTCCCTCTTAATCAGGGAAGATAGGTGCTTGATTGTTATTTGTAAAAACGTAGGAAATGTGAAAGCATGTGTGTTTTGAGGGAGTTAAGCCTTTCTTATACTTGGTCATTGTTGCCCCCAGGGCAGGCAGGACAGGAAAGCGAGTGCCTTTGGGGTCACAGAAAGCTTGTTACTATCGTTTTGAAAGAGACCTCCTCTTCTCACAACTAGGTTGGGTGGAGATTACTCAGGTGTCCCCTCATGCCAGGCTTGATTACACAGCTCGCCTCTGTACCTGGCATGCACAAAAGCACGCTTCTGGCATGAAAGCCTCTGCCTTCAAGAGCCTTGCCTCTCCAGGGCAAAGCCCTGCCCTAGAGCCGTGATTAGTGGTATAAAGAAGCTCTTTGGAATAATCACTCGGAAAATCTGTGGAATTTCGAAGGAAAGATTCCATCCCTTCAGTATGACAGAAAGTTTCAATAGAGGGATTTGTGACAGAAAGTCCATGAATGAGGCAAGAAAGTCTGACAGAGAAAGACGGCAAGACTCCCGTTCTTTTCTCTATTCTTCCTCTTGGGGGAACAAAGAGAATACAGTAGTTTTATTATTTACTTTGCAGAAGTGCATTTGTATATAGAAAACAGATGTTTATATGCCAAAAGAAATACGTAACGTATATATTAATTCCTTTATAGAGAAACAACCTTATTCTCTGGAATCTAAGGCACATTTTCTTTGCATATAACAATTATTTTCCCTTGAAAAGCAAACTACTTTACAAAAATGAGGCAGTAAGTTTTAGTGGCATCTTAAGTCGACTATTATAGCTTTAAAAATGTCTTGGAATAAAATTCAGGGCTTTGGTATTCAGTTAGCTTTTAATTTCGCTTCACTGAAACTGGTTTTCATTACTATGGTGACATTGAAAGGAAACCCCCAGAAAGTGCGGAATGATATTTTTCCCCATTGGTAAGAGAGCACATTCCAGTGCCTTGCTGCTTATTTATCTTGTGAATATTTGGGCTCTCCTCCTGTTGAATATTTATTCCTCTGATGGATTTTATTTTTCATTCAGAGTGTCACGAATAACTCTATTTAAAAGTAGCTCAGCATCAAGAATGGAAGTCTTTTCTGTGCCTGTTTTATCCCTTTTACTGACTCTGTAAAAGTAGAGTGATTGCAATTGTTACTTCCCTCCTTTTCTCTGAACCAGTTTGGTACTCAGGCTGTGCTTTTTAGAAAGACATGGCAGGGCTGGAAGCCAGAGTGATAAACCACACAGACAAATGCCACAGTCCTCGTGTTGTACTGTAGTTTACGTGTGCTGCACAACTGCTTTCATTGTTAACATCTTTGAATACATGTTCAATAAATACTTCTTTACTCCCCTGAATCTCAGAAGTATGTACTGTGAAATTCCAGTACTCTGATTCCGCTGTAGGATGTCAGTGTTTCGAAACACACATTAAAAGAAAATTCTCTAAGTCAAAGAGTCAGTAGAAGTAATCACTCAAGTGTCTGTCTATCAAATGGCAAAGTCTAAGTCCTAGGCATCAATTACCTACCAAAGACTGAGGAGTGTATTTTATCATTCGTTCCATATTTCCCCCTCCAGAAAATATTTCTCATTTGTACTATCAGGTGCTTATTTCTCACAATTCTGATGAGAAAACATAATCAAATATAGTTAGGATCTGAGATAATCCACTTATCCCACTCAACCGCAATTCTCTGGTAAGTAAATAAAAACATCTAATATTGGTCAGTGGTAATAATGGATATGATGTGATTCCATTGGACGTTATCTTTAAATAGGGTTACACATCAGGACATTGTAGAATACCATAAGGCCACAGTAGAGGACACTGTGTGTACAAAATTATAACAAAATTCCAAATTTTGCTTCTTTGGAAAACTTCAGTGGTGAATAAAAAAGAATAATTTTATTATTTAAAGATTTTATTTATTTATTTGAGACTGAGAGAGACAAAGATGGTGACAGAGAGCATGAGTGAGCACACACCCAGAGGAGAGGGAGAGGGAGAAGCAGACTCGCCACTGAGCAGGGGGCCGGATGTGGGGCTCACCTCAGGATCCTGGGATCATGACCAGAGCTGAAGGCAGATGGTTAACTGACTGAGACACCCAGGTGCCCCCAAAAAAGTATAATTTTACTAGTGACTATGTGCTCCTTTTCATCTTGTATCTTAGACAGTCCAAGCATGATTTAACGTCTATAGTAACTGTGCAGATCGTGGTGACTGACTTCAGATCACAGTTAGTTTTCCCTGATCTAGACTATAAGCTCTTGGTTAGCTCTTACATGGAATAAATTTGTTCAATTTTTCTGCCTTTTATGAATCTTGTGTGTGTTGGGGTTGGGGGGTGTAGTTCACATGAGTGAGCAAATTCAAATCAGTTTTCAGGGTGGGGGCATGAGGAGATTAGTAGTGATTTTATCGAAATTAACTACATTAATCCTCAGAGCAATACAATGACAACGGAATTCAAAATACTGTAACTGAGAGATGAAAATCCCAACTCTTAAAAAATTTAAATAATTTTCTACTGTCACTTGATTTTAGTGATTCAACCACAGATCTCTAAATACTAAATCAGTGCTCTTCCACTGGCTATCTGAGCACCCTTGGGCAATAAGAAAGACAATAAAATAAATACTCAAGCCCAAAAGCTCACCAGAATAGTGTCCAAAAATATGGTGCCATCATTACCGTCTCTATTAATTCATATTAGTGTTTCATAATGGCCTTTTTTCTGAAGAGGCAACTGGACAACTTTTTACTTTATCTGATAAACTTCACTTGACAAAAAAAGAAGCAGGCGAGGAAGAAAAGTAGTTGAGAAAAAAAAAAATGTTCAAAGTTAGAGGAGGGGAATGAGCATAAGAGGGCAAATGATAGCAAATGTCCAATCTGAGCCCAGGGTGGTCTGAGTTGCGTGCCAGGCTTGGGGGAAGCATTGCCCCAGATGCAAGGAATAATTTGTTTCCCTAAATGCCTCCGGGTTTCTCCATGGAAATCTGCCTCTTGGGAAATCTTCCTTCCTTTCTCCCTGACTTTATTACCGCAATCTCTCGCTGTGGTCCTGGCCAACCAGGCCACCTGATGCCTGAAGCCCAGAAAGTTTATAATGCTGGAAAGGAGCGATCTCACCTCATTTGTCATCTCAGAAACTAATTACTGTGCAAAATGGGTCATTTTCCCCAGAATTTATCCTGTTTTCACTCTATTTGGAATGACCAAAACAACTCAAGGGTTGAACTCAGTTCAACTTCCCTTTTTCCTTTGGATACCCACAGGTAAGATAAGATGTTTGAACAACATACATTTCCCCAAGGTTATTTTAGCCAGCCAGCAGGCATCATAGAGGGCAGTTCATTTATGTGAACCTAAGCAGTAAAGACTGGCAATATTATGCAAAGTTCCTATAACTCAACATAAAAATAGAACATTCCTCTAACGCTGGTCCAGAATAGCCATGGAATTGAGGTCCTATTATTCAGGAGGGACAGAAGGTATTTGGTTAATGCTGAAAGAAAACATTTGTGTTTTGAAAATGTCACATTAAAAAATCCAAATTTCTATCTTCTCTTGAAAAACTGGAAGATCTGATAAAACTACGCCTGCATTTCAACATGTCTTTCTACTTGACCTTGGACTTAACATTGGAGATCTCTTTGGGTGGGACATGAGCTGTCTAGTTTAGTTTCTACCAAAGGTACAATACAATCATACCCACTTAAATTTTGTTATATTCTCTCTGCTCTGGCTCTGTTAATTATCACTTCCTATGGTTATTGGATTTTGCTAACCTTGCCTTAGGGAAAATGTCAAAAGTGGATTAAAACATTAGTGTTGAAATGTTAAGTGGTACAGTTTAATGGATTTTGAACAGGAGAGGTAATCTAACTTTCTTCTCTCTTCTTTATTTTCTTTCAAACAACTTCTGTGGGGTAGTCATTGTATAGGCAATATAAATGCCTCCTTTCCTTTAATTTTCATACGAACGCTTCAAAAATCTCTATTCACATTATATGATGGAGATACAAGACCTGAGAAAGTAAATAGGATCCCAGGGTCAGGTGATGATTGAACTCAGTCACGGGGAGTCTGATGCCTATGACATAGCCTGAAGACCTGGATTGGAAGCAGAGTTTAAGCTTTACTGGGAGGAAACGTACCGTTTATGGAGAATGTTATGGGTTTCTGAGTGCAAGACCAGCTTTCCCCCCAGTACTATAAATTACCCCCTCCAGAGCTCCATTTCCTCAACTATACCTTTGCAGAATAGTATTATTCCACTTTATCTCTTCTCCCTTCCAGACTTTGACATACCTCGCTGTGTGTTCTCTCCTAAAAACATCCTAAAAGTTTATAAAATTTTACATGTGCTCATACTTTTCCTTCATCCTGACCAGACTTTTTCTTCATTGGTTTCATTCTCCCTCCTTTCTAAAGTAGTCTCTGAACTGTATAGATGGAATGAACTGAGTCTTTAGTACCATGACTGATCTGCTATAACATTCATCACATTTTATTACAGCTAGTTCTTTATATTTGATGAATTTTCTAAATTTTAAACTACTGACAATAAGCATTTTATACTACTTTGAATTCCCAGGAACTACAGCAGCATATGGCAATTAAGAGAAATTTAATTAAATTGGTAGACCGAGTAAAGGAATATATCAATGAAATAATATATGCAGTTCTATATTGATCTCGAGACAGTTAGTAGTCAGTTATTTGTATAACCAGTTCGTTGGTTTTGCTTAGTTTTTTTTTTGTAGCTGAGTGCCATGAAAACAGAAAGCTGAGTACATTTGAAATAATCAGATTTTTAAGTCATTTAATAAGACAAAAATTAATTAGATTAAGATGGGTATATATTAGTGCTGATACTCTGAAAGTGATTCTTCTCTTTGGAGGGGTAGGGCAGAGGGAGAAAGAGAAGGAGAGAATCTCAGGCAGGTCCCACACCCAGCACAGAGCCCTTTATGGGGCTTGATCTCAGGACCCTGAAATCATAACCTGAGCCAAAATGGAGAGTCGGGTCCTTAACCAACTGAGCCACCCAGGTGCCCCTCTGAAAGCTGTTCTAATGAAATATGAATATATGGTATCAAGAGGCAAGAAGACTACCGGTTTTTCTCTCAAACTAGTGAACAAGTTAAATGTTGTATTTTGTATCATATGAATATAAGAATTATTTTCTCAAAGGTGTCATGATGTGAAAACAAAACAAAACAAAACACCAGACCTGAATTTTTAGGAATGCCTATTTGAACTTTTTAAAAAGTTAAGGAGAAATTTATTGAGCACATAGAGTGCCCCCTGTCAAGACTAGGAATTGAAAGACCCTGATCCCTGAAGAGACATGATTCTTCTTATTCAATAATCAAAGTTGTTTGGTAGAATATTGTAATAGATTATCAAAAGTGGTATCATCGTGATTATTCTATTAATTAGCTCTGTGTTCTTTAACAAGCCTAATCTTATAATCTACTTGTTCCATTTTTTTTTTTTTTTAATCAATGAAGCAGGTAAGTTAAATTACATACAATTTAGGGCTTTTAGCTCTGGCTTTTACCAGCCCTTTATGGAAGGATCTTCTAATGTCTTTAAGCATGCCTCCAAAAGAGCTGAATTGATATTAGTTTTCTGAAAATTTCTAGGTATATTATATAAATCCATGATTCCAAAACTATGTTTTGAGGCATCCTGGAGAACCACACAGAGGACTCAGGAAAGTTTAAATTTTTCGAGAAAAAAGGAGAGTATTCAATATCTGTTAGTTACTGTTTTCAGACACTAGCTTGATATATTTCAGTTGAAGCATTAGATCCCATTATGTATCTTTCGATGATGTCATTGTGAATCTGGGTTTTTGTTGGTTGCCATAATAAAATGCAAGTACCAATATAAAGCAAGAGAATCAATTCAGAATAAGAAAGTAAGATGGTGGTGGGTGTCCAATCTAACTCCAAGGTTTGAGATGGGATAGAGCCCCCAAATCAGTTTTTGTCTCGGTAATTGTGACAATGTAAGAGTAAAATGAAATTATTATTTCATTTAACATAAAATATTTGTTCAAAACTCTATTAAGTTATTAGGGCAATAAGTACTTACTAAGTTGTTTGAAACATTTTAATGAATAAATGAAATCATTAGAAACTTCTTCGACCTAAGGTGTTCCATTAAAAAAAAAAAAAAAAAAAAAAGTTTGGTGGGCTGTTAAATGAACCATTTACTAAGCAAGTTTAAAAACAACCAGTATAAGTCATTCCAAAAAGATTTCTGTTAGTATATATAAAGTCTATTGGAGTCAAGCTTTTGTTCAACAGATAAAAATATTTATGTTGAGAAAGAATATATTTTTCCCATAGATTTAGGTAGCTAGTTAATGGCAGGCTGTTTCATCTGTCTGCAGTGTCTCTACGCATGGTAAAAAGATAGACTACTTATTATTCTCAAATTCTTTTACAAAATACATATTTCTATAGAAAGGTTAAAAAGAAAAGAAAAGCAGCTGCTAAACAATTTCCATAATTACAGAAATTAGGTGTGATCTCCACTCTCTTGGTGGATTGCCAGTGTGTCCAGCTGGTAGAAACAATTGGTCAGCTAGTTATGGAGAAGGGCACATTGATTTTTACAAAAGACAGAAATGAAGCTTTCATGCATTTAAGGCATTTTTCCATGTGTGTATTTCTATTGTCTAACATCTTTTTCATTATGAAAATATCCACCCAATGCAGTAAACTTAGAAAATACAGAAATGAGATTGGAATTGATTTATGGTTTTATCACTCCAAGACATTGTTAACGTTTTGGAGTATACTATACAATTCTTATTATTTTCTAATTAATGAGTATTTTAAAGTATTATTGGAGTCACATTAAATGTAAACTGGATTATTTTCCTTTCCTCATCATAAGCATTTTCCATAAAAGTATGTGGTGCTTATAAAAATCATTTTAATTGTGGTATATTGTTCTAATTAGCTAGACTACCATCAATTACTAAGTTACTTCAAAAAAAATACTGAACATTAGATTTTTTTTAAACTTCACTCTAGTGACATTATAATACTGTTATCCAGTTAAAGATGGATACATAGATGTATTTAGTTGACTCTCCAGAATCAAGACTAAACGGACAATAAAAGAATAAAAAAGGTGTAACCACAAGATAAAAGAAGAGGAGATTTTGCTTGTGACGTTGGAGAGAGTAGCATTCTGAACCTTCAGGCAAGGGACTACTCATTGCAGAGGAAATGTGGAAATGGACTTTCTCAGTATTCTGAATAAGAACAACTTTGGAAGAAATGGTAAGAAGCAACACAGAAAGCAGTGGGAATGTGCCAAACTATACACGGAAAATCCAGAATTTGAGTTACTGACATCAATAATGCCGCTGCCAGTAATCGATACAATAAGTCTTGACTGTTAACCAATTGGACCATCTTGCATTCTGCAGAACACTCCACTACCAACAGAGGAATGAATTTTGTTTTCAAATCAAAGTGAAATAGTCATCAGTATAACACTGGGACACAAGAGGATTTTTGGTAAATTGAAAATGATTGAAAACATACATAGTATGTTTACATACATACAGAATATTTAAACTAGAAATCAGTAACAAATTTATATATGTAAAATCTCCAAATATGTCGAAAACTACACACACATAACTGAACATCAAAGAAAGCAAAAGCAAAATTTAAAAAAATATATTTTAAAAAGCAGTGCGAATATTTGTAAGATGCAACCAAGAAAGTGATTAAAGGGAATTTAGTGCTTTAAGGTTTTGTGTTAAGAGAAAAGGTCTGAAACCAGTGACCTAAACCTCTGTCTTTAGAAGCTAAAAAAGAAAATCAAAGGAAACTAAGGTAACAGGAGAAAAAAAGAACAGAAAAAATGAACGAGAAAAATGCACAAACAGCAGAAAAATTCCAATGAAAACAAAAGATAGTTGTTTACTAATTTCACCTATATTTATGGACCTCTAGCTAAGCTGATCAAGAAAATCAGAGAAAAAAAAAAACAAAAATTACTGATCTGTGCAATGAAAGAGGCTCAATCACAGGTTCTACTTCTAGAATTGTGGATGAGAAGTGCAGCATACCCCCCAAAAAATAAGCATTTAACTTGAGAGAGTCATCAAAAATGATCATTTGACCTGTATGGAAATTTCTCTAAAGGGGTACAGCAAATATAAAAACATCCCTTTAAGTTTTCTGATCATTCTCAGTAAGAACAGCAAAAGTCATCGGTATTTGTGTTACAAATCCCTCTCTCTCTGCACTGAAGGTCCATCTTACAGTTGCTTACAGAAACTACTTTGGGGCTCTATGCCAGGAGTGGGTAACCAAGAAAATCACTAGGCATGGATGGGGACAGGTTCTATCTCCTTCAAGCTCCCAGCCTAGAACTGTCTCTGTGGGAGAATGAGCCTCTAATATTTATCATCTTCTACAGCTCCATGTTGCAACACACACTTAACCTTTTCCTAGCTGGTATCTCTTAAGAGGACAGATGCACAACCCCTCTCCTCAACCTGTCCTCTGGCCATAGGGTGAAGATTCTACTTCAGGCTGAGAATACTGAACCTCTGTCACTCCTGTCGCAGCTCACTTGGAAAATATATACCAGCCCAATGTCCCCAAGTATCCACTCACACAGCACAGGTGTCCCTCTGGAGGTAATAGGCCACTGTCCTTGAACTCTGCCCAGATGCAGTGTTACAGAAATTCTGCTGAGAAGGACCTTCATGGCTCCATAATAGTAGTGGCAACAAGCGAAAGGGCAGAGGAACCCCAAGTTTAACAGATAATTAGAGAAAGAGGTAAGCCAAGAAGAGCCTTCCTGGGATTATGGTCAGCCCCAGAGGTCAGCAAGGTTATGCACCATGTACCAGGCTGCACCAGTCAAATAGGGCTTGGGACAAAATTGGGAACTCCATAAACCACACATAGCTCCTCACTGGGACTAAGGACTTATACACAGAATCTGAGCAAACACTGGCTGAAAAATAAGTACTCCTAACTGGGGACAGCAACTCCTAGGAAGCCAGATGCATCACGGGCTGTCCGGAGATGATAGTGCTTACCCAAGGATTCACCCATTCTATAAAATATGTAGGCTGCCTGACCCAGGATGTGTGTTTTAGCATGAGGCTAGATGGAGAAAATAAAAATCAAGAGCAAAGAATAAGACTTAAGAACAAAACTCATCTACAATGGGAAAAACATCAGAATATTGATTTCCATTAGCAGTCAAGGTCAAAAGAACATTGGAATGATCTTAATGTTTTAAATCTTTACAGGGAACTGTCCAACCATTGTAAGCATTTTTCAGAACACGGTAAGCGTACATTTCTATTTGTGCATTTAATTATATTTAAAATTCACAAGAGAATAAAAATATATAAATAAATGCTGAATTCTGTTTAATGATTTAAATGCTGAAGTATTTGGCAGGGGTGTACCTGTGCCTGCAATTAACTTTGAAATGTACCAAAAATAAGTTGTATTCATGGATATGGAGGAGGTTATGTGAGAAAAAATATTTTAACAGTATAATCTAAGTGGTGGAATACAGATGTTCATAGCACAGTTTTTCAAGTTTGTTTGATGTTTGACTTTTTCTTAATTTGGGACAAATTAAGACAACATTTTTTTGGACAATCTATAGCAACTGGCACTCATATTGACACAGTGGAAAGTTACAGTGGAGGGTGAAATGACTGACAGTTTGAAAACAAGTGTGTCAGTTCAGTTAACATAGTTAACACACACTTAACAAACCCATCGTTCATTAATTTCTATGAATTTACCCGAGAATTGAGAACACATGTTCAAAGGCTAGTGTCAATCAGCTTTCAGAGTGATTACAACAGAAATGTATTTCCCACAGTTCTGGACACTTGAAGTCCAATATCAGGATGCTAATATGACCCTGTTCTGCTGAGACCCTTCTTCCTGGCTTGCAGATGGCCACTTTCCTACTGTTTTCATGTGGGAGACAGAGAGAGTGAGAGAGTATCTCTTCTTACAAGACTATTAATCCCATCATGAGGGCCCTAACCTGATGACTTCACCTACACCTGATTACTTTCCCAAATCCCTATCTCCAGATGCCATCATACTGGGGATCAGGATTTTAACATGTGAATTTTGGGGGGGGTACAATTCAGTTCATAGAAACTGATATAAAACTGATGGTTGCAACTTTATCCCTAAAAACCCATGAAAACAATCCAATGTCCATCAACAGGTAAATGGATAAATAAATTGTGATCTTTACATACCATAAATGGTAGTGAGTAGTAAGGAAGGCTGAATTATTCTTATTTGCAAGAACACAGATGAATCTTAAAACACTGTTATGCTAAAGAAGCCAAATGACAATATATGCTGTATAATTCCATTTATGTGGAAGCCTCGAAAATACATAATGACAATAGAGATCATTAGTTGCCTGGGGCCTTAGTTGGGAGAAATTGAGAAGAGACGCATGGAATTTAGGGGGAGATGATAATGTTCTATATCTTGATTGTGGTGTTGGTTACATGAGAGTACACGTTTGTCTAAATTTACTGAATGTGCATTTATGTGACTTATTTTAGCTAAATTGCATTTTATTTTATTAGTAAAAAAATAATATGGGCAATAAGATTCTCTGGAGCTTTCTGATAATTTTAATTTGAAATTTAACTGTAGAGGGATGGTCGTTTAGTGGCTCCAAGTTGTTCAGTTGGTCATGGTGAACTTCATAGCTGTTCAGAGGATGAGGGAAATCATAAAATTATAAACAATTTTTTTTTTATTTAATTTTTTATTTTTTATAAACATATATTTTTATCCCCAGGGGTACAGGTCTGTGAATCACCAGGTTTACACACTTCACAGCACTCAACAAATCACATACCCTCCCCAATGTCCATAATCCCACCCCCTTCTCCCAAACCCCCTCCCCCCGGCAACCCTCAGTTTGTTGTGAGATTAAGAGTCACTTATGGTTTGTCTCCCTCCCAATCCCATCTTGTTTCATTTATTCTTCTACCCACTTAAGCCTCCATGTTGCATCACCACTTCCTCATATCAGGGAGATCATATGATAGTTGTCTTTCTCTGCTTGACTTATTTCGCTAAGCATGATACGCTCTAGTTCCATCCATGTTGTTGCAAATGGCAAGATTTCATTTCTTTTGATGGCTGCATAGTATTCCATTGTGTATATATACCACATCTTCTTGATCCATTCATCTGTTGATGGACATCTAGGTTCTTTCCATAGTTTGGCTATTGTGGACATTGCTGCTATAAACATTCGGGTGCATGTGTCCCTTTGGATCACTACATTTGTATCTTTAGGGTAAATACCCAATAGTGCAATTGCTGGGTCATAGGGCAGTTCTATTTTCAACATTTTGAGGAACCTCCATGCTGTTTTCCAGAGTGGCTGCACCAGCTTGCATTCCCACCAACAGTGTAGGAGGGTTCCCCTTTCTCCGCATCCTCGCCAGCATCTGTCATTTCCTGACTTGTTGATTTTAGCCATTCTGACTGGTGTGAGGTGATATCTCATTGTGGTTTTGATTTGTATTTCCCTGATGCCGAGTGATATGGAGCACTTTTTCATGTGTCTGTTGGCCATCTGGATGTCTTCTTTGCAGAAATGTCTGTTCATGTCTTCTGCCCATTTCTTGATTGGATTATTTGTTCTTTGGGTGTTGAGTTTGCTAAGTTCTTTATAGATTCTGGACACTAGTCCTTTATCTGATATGTCGTTTGCAAATATCTTCTCCCATTCTGTCAGTTGTCTTTTGATTTTGTTAACTGTTTCCTTTGCTGTGCAAAAGCTTTTGATCTTGATGAAATCCCAATAGTTCATTTTTGCCCTTGCTTCCCTTGCCTTTTGCGTTGTTCCTAGGAAGATGTTGCTGCGGCAGAGGTCGAAGAGGTTGCTGCCCGTGTTCTCCTCAAGGATTTTGATGGATTCCTTTCGTACATTGAGGTCCTTCATCCATTTTGAGTCTATTTTTGTGTGTGGTGTAAGGAAATGGTCCAATTTCATTTTTCTGCATGTGGCTGTCCAATTTTCCCAGCACCATTTATTGAAAAGGCTGTCTTTTTTTCCATTGGACATTCTTTCCTGCTTTGTCGAAGATTAGTTGACCATAGATTTGAGGGTCTATTTCTGGGCTCTCTATTCTGTTCCATTGATCTATGTGTCTGTTTTTGTGCCAGTACCATGCTGTCTTGATGATGACAGCTTTGTAATAGAGCCTGAAGTCCGGAATTGTGATGCCACCAACGTTGGCTTTCTTTTTCAATATCCCTTTGGCTATTCGAGGTCTTTTCTGGTTCCATATAAATTTTAGAATTATTTGTTCCATTTCTTTGAAAAAGATGGATGGTACTTTGATAGGAATTGCATTAAATGTGTAGATTGCTTTAGGTAGCATAGACATTTTCACAATATTTATTCTTCCAATCCAGGAGCATGGGACATTTTTCCATTTCTTTGTGTCTTCCTCAATTTCTTTCATGAGTACTTTATAGTTTTCTGAGTATAGATTCTGTGTCTCTTTGGTTAGGTTTATTCCTAGGTATCTTATGGTTTTGGATGCAATTGTAAATGGGATTGACTCCTTAATATCTCTTTCTTCTGTCTTGCTGTTGGTGTAGAGAAATGCAACTGATTTCTGTGCATTGATTTTATATCCTGACACTTTACTGAATTCCTGTATAAGTTCTAGCAGTTTTGGAGTGCAGTCTTTTGGGTTTTCCACATATAGTATCATATCATCTGCGAAGAGTGATAATTTGACTTCTTCTTTGCCGATTTGGATGCCTTTAATTTCCTTTTGTTGTCTGATTGCTGAGGCTAGGACCTCTAGTACGATGTTGAATAGCAGTGGTGATAATGGACATCCCTGCCGTGTTCCTGACCTTAGCGGAAAAGCTTTCAGTTTTTCTCCATTGAGAATGATATTTGCGGTGGGTTTTTCATAGATGGCTTTGATGATATTGAGGTATGTGCCCTCTATCCCTACACTTTGAAGAGTTTTGATCAGGAAGGGATGTTGTACTTTGTCAAATGCTTTTTCAGCATCTATTGAGAGTATCATATGGTTCTTGTTCTTACTTTTATTGATGTGTTGTATCATATTGACTGATTTGCGGATGTTGAACCAACCTTGCAGCCCTGGAATAAATCCCACTTGGTCGTGGTGAATAATCTTTTTAATGTACTGTTGAATCCTATTGGCTAGTATTTTGTTGAGTATTTTCGCATCTGTGTTCATCAAGGATATCGGTCTATAGCTCTCTTTTTTGGTGGGATCCTTGTCTGGTTTTGGGATCAAGGTGATGCTGGCCTCATAAAATGAGTTTGGAAGTTTTCCTTCCATTTCTATTTTTTGGAACAGTTTCAGGAGAATAGGAATTAGTTCTTCTTTAAATGTTTGGTAGAATTCCCCCGGGAAGCCGTCTGGCCCTGGGCTTTTGTTTGTTTGGAGATTTTTAATGACTGTTTCAATCTCCTTACTGGTTATGGGTCTGTTCAGGCTTTCTATTTCTTCCTGGTTCAGTTGTGGTAGTTTATATGTTTCTAGGAATGCATCCATTTCTTCCAGATTGTCAAATTTATTGCCGTAGAGTTGCTCATAGTATGTTCTTATAATAGTTTGTATTTCTTTGGTGTTAGTTGTGATCTCTCCTCTTTCATTCATGATTTTATTTATTTGGGTCCTTTCTCTTTTCTTTTTGATAAGTCGGGCCAGGGGTTTATCAATTTTATTAATTCTTTCAAAGAACCAGCTCCTAGTTTCGTTGATTTGTTCTATTGTTTTTTTTTTGGTTTCTATTTCATTGATTTCTGCTCTGATCTTTATGATTTCTCTTCTCCTGCTGGGCTTAGGGTTTCTTTCTTGTTCTTTCTCCAGCTCCTTTAGGTGTAGGGTTAGGTTGTGTACCTGAGACCTTTCTTGTTTCTTGAGAAAGGCTTGTACCGCTATATATTTTCCTCTCAGGACTGCCTTTGTTGTGTCCCACAGATTTTGAACCGTTGTATTTTCATTATCATTTGTTTCCATGATTTTTTTCAATTCTTCTTTAATTTCCCGGTTGACCCATTCATTCTTTAGAAGGATACTGTTTAGTCTCCATGTATTTGGGTTCTTTCCAAACTTCCTTTTGTGGTTGAGTTCTAGCTTTAGAGCATTGTGGTCTGAAAATATGCAGGGAATGATCCCGATCTTTTGATACCGGTTGAGTCCTGATTTAGGACCGAGGATGTGATCTATTCTGGAGAATGTTCCATGTGCACTAGAGAAGAATGTGTATTCTGTTGCTTTGGGATGAAATATTCTGAATATATCTGTGATGTCCATCTGGTCCAGTGTGTCATTTAAGGCCTTTATATCCTTGCTGATCTTTTGCTTGGATGACCTGTCCATTTCAGTGAGGGGAGTGTTAAAGTCCCCTACTATCATTGTATTATTGTTGATGTGTTTCTTTGATTTTGTTATTAATTGGTTTATATAGTTGGCTGCTCCCACATTGGGGGCATAGATATTTAAAATTGTTAAATCTTCTTGTTGGACAGACCCTTTGAGTATGATATAGTGTCCTTCCTCATCTCTTATTATAGTCTTTGGCTTAAAATCTAATTGATCTGATATAAGGATTGCCACTCCTGCTTTCTTCTGATGTCCATTAGCATGGTAAATTCTTTTCCACCCCCTCACTTTAAATCTGGAGGTGTCTTCGGGCTTAAAATGTGTTTCTTGGAGGCAACATATAGATGGGTTTTGTTTTTTTTTATCCATTCTGATACCCTGTGTCTTTTGACAGGGGCATTTAGCCCATTCACATTCAGGGTAACTATTGAGAGATATGAATTTAGTGCCATTGTATTGCCTGTAAGGTGACTGTTACTGTATATGGTCTCTGTTCCTTTCTGATCTACCACTTGTAGGCTCTCTCTTTGCTTAGAGGACCCCTTTCAAGATTTCCTGTAGAGCTGGTTTGGTATTTGCAAATTCTTTCAGTTGTTGTTTGTCCTGGAAGCTTTTAATCTCTCCTTCTATTTTCAATGATAGCCTAGCTGGATATAGTATTCTTGGCTGCATGTTTTTCTCGTTTAGTGCTCTGAAAATATCATGCCAGCTCTTTCTGGCCTGCCAGGTCTCTGTGGATAAGTCAGCTGCCAATCTAATATTTTTACCATTGTATGTTACAGACTTCTTTTCCCGGGCTGCTTTCAGGATTTTCTCTTTGTCATTGAGACTTGTAAATTTTACTATTAGGTGACGGGGTGTGGGCCTATTCTTATTGATTTTGAGGGGCATTCTCTGAACCTCCTGAATTTTGATGCTCGTTCCCTTTGCCATATTGGGGAAATTCTCCCCAATAATTCTCTCCAGGATACCTTCTGCTCCCCTCTCACTTTCTTCTTCTTCTGGAATCCCAATTATTCTAATGTTGTTTCGTCTTATGGTGTCACTTATCTCTCGAATTCTCCCCTCGTGGTCCAGTAGCTGTTTGTCCCTCTTTTGATCAGCTTCTTTATTCTCTGTCATTTGGTCTTCTATATCACTAATTCTTTCTTCTGCCTCATTTATCCTAGCAGTGAGAGCCTCCATTTTTGATTGCACCTCATTAATAGCTTTTTTGATTTCAACTTGGTTAGATTTTAGTTCTTTTATTTCTCCAGAAAGGGCTTTTATATCTCTCGAGAGGGTTTCTCTAATATCTTCCATGCCTTTGTCGAGCCCGGCTAGAACCTTGAGAATTGTCATTCTGAACTCTAGATCTGACATATTACCGATGTCTGTATTGATTAGGTCCCTAGCCTTCGGTACTGCCTCTTGTTCTTTTTTTTGTGTTGAATTTTTACGTCTTGTCATTTTGTCCAGATAAGAGTAAATGAAGGGGCAAGTAAAATACTAAAAGGGTGGCAACAACCCCAGGAAAATATGCTTTAACCAAATTAGAAGAGATCCAAAATCGTGAGTGGGGAGAAAGGGGATAAAAAGAGGTTCAAAAAGGAAGAGAGAAAAAAGAAAAAAAAAAAAAAAAAAAGAAAAGAAAAGAAAAGAATTTTAAAAAAAGAAAACACCTAAGAAAAATGTAAAAAATATATATATATATATATATATATTAGATAAACTAGTAAAAAATCGTTAAAAAAGAAAAAGGTAACAGTTAAAAAAAAAAAAATTTTACCCGAAGGCGAGAAAAAAAAAAAAAGAAAAGAAAAAAAAAATGAAAAAGAAAAAATTAAATTAACTGCAAGACTAAAAAAAATCACAGGAAAAAAGCCATGAGTTCCGTGCTTGGCTTTCTCCTCCTCTGGAATTCTGCTGCTCTCCTTGGTATTGAAACCGCACTCCTTGGTAGGTGAACTTGGTCTCGGCTGGATTTCTTGTTGATCTTCTGGGGGAGGGGCCTGTTGTAGTGATTCTCAAGTGTCTCTGCCCCAGGCGGAATTACACCGCCCTTACCCGGGGCCGGGGTGAGTAATCCGCTCGGGTTTGCTTTCAGGAGCTTTTGTTCCCTGAGCGCTTTCTGTAGAGTTCCAGAGGACGGGAATACAAATGGCGGCCTCCTGGTCTCCGGCCCGGAGGAGCCGAGAGCCCAGGGCCCCACTCCCCAGTGCGCCCTCAGAGAACAGCGTCCAGTTACTCCCGTCTGCCTGACCTCCGGCGCGCTCCGAGCTCACCGAGCCTGCGACCGGTTCAAGGTAACACCAAGCTGCGAGCTTACTGTCGGCTCTGTCTCTGCAGCCGGCTTTCCCGTTCCAATACCCGCAAGCTCTGCGACACTCAGACACCCCCGATCCTTCTGTGACCCTGCGGGACCTGAGGCCACGCTGACCCCGCGTGGGCTTCGCCCCGGTTTAGCCTCTGGAGCGATGTCCCTCAGCGGAACAGACTTTTAAAAGTCCTGATTTTGTGCGCGTTTGCTCCGCCGCTTGCCGGGAGCCGGCCCCTCCCCCCGGGGTCTATCTTCCCGTCGCTTTGGATTCACTTCTCCGCCGGTCCTACCTTTCAGAAAGTGGTTGATTTTCTGTTTCCAGAATTGCTGTTCTTCTTCTCTTCGATCTGCCGATGGATTTTCAGGTGTTTGCAATCTTTAGATAAGCTATCTAGCTGATCTCCGGCTAGCTGAAGCAGACTCAGCTTGCTACTTCTCCGCCATCTTGACTCCTCTCTATAAACAATTTTTTAAAGATTTTATTTATTTATTTGACAGAAAGAGAGAACACAAGCCATCTTTAAATTTAGGATTTCCATATAGGGAAACTGTTAACAAGTAATAAGTAATAATAAGTCACATTTGCATGGCACTTGAAAGTTTAGAACACTCTATATAATTATATCATTTATGACGTGTATAACTTTTATATTGAAGACAAGGAGAGATGCTTATCCAGTTATATGTTTTGCCTAAAGAATTTTTAAATGGAGTGAATTTGAGCCCATCTCTGACTGGATCCATGGGGAGCTGGAGCTGGATAATTTGTCAAGGTAATTGCTGTGCTTTTGCTGCTAAACCTTTTTCCTCTCACCATCAGTTGAGATGTGCCTTTTTTGTTCCATTGCGTCTGAAATATTTGTGTTTGGGGTCAAAAACACAAGTTAAGGATTCAGCTCTTACCTTGGAGCTGATGCTTGGAAGCTTAGAATCATTGAGGGAAAATAAAGTATGTCTGTGTGGAGAGTATGGAGTTGGGGACTTTGAGTGAAATACAATACTGGCATTTGTTTTTAGAGCTCTCAGACGTGCATGTGTGTATACATGTGTGCATGTATATGTATATGGTGCACGTGTGTATGAGTGCACACAGGTCTGTGTGGATGTGTCTGTGGTGTATATGTGTATGGTGTATGTCTGTGGTGTATGTGTGTGACTGTGTGTATGCCCATGTTCTCTGTATGGTGAAGAAGGCTTGTGCCGTACTGTGTGGGTTAAGTCAGGTTGGGTTATGTGGTTGCCTTCATGTTGTCTCCAACAAAAGAACATTGACTCCTGGGTATTTACCCCAAAGATACAGATGTCGTGAAAAGAAGGGCCATCTGTAGCCCAATGTTTATAGCAACAATGGGCACGGTTGCCAAACTGTGAAAAGAACCAAGATGCCCTTCAATGGACGAATGGATAAGGAAGATGTGGTCCATATACACTATGGAGTATTATGCCTCCATCAGAAAGGATGAATACCCAACTTTTGTAGCAACATGGACAGGACTGGAAGAGATTATGCTGAGTGAAATAAGTCAAGCAGAGAGAGTCAGTTATCATATGGTTTCACTTATTTGTGGAGCATAACAAATATCATGGAGGACATGGGTAGTTAGAGAGGAGAAGGGAGTTGGGGGAAATTGGAAGGGGAGATGAACCATGAGAGACTATGGACTCTGAAAAACAATCTGAGGGGTTTGAAGTGGCGGGGGTGGGAGGTTGGGGTACCAGGTGGTGGGTATTCTAGAGGGCACGGATTGCATGGAGCACTGGGTGTGGTGCAAAAACAATGAATACTGTTATGCTGAAAATAAATAAAAAATAAGTTTAAAAAAAAAAAAGAACATTGAAGCCCAATGTTATAGAAAAATACCCATGCTAGGTGGCGCTTCCTGAATGTTACTGCCAATATTTTAATGATGGCTTTGGGAAAAGCCAGCAAAATGGCTTGTTCAGAATATTTTGCTGAAGTTTTAATCCGATGAATGGTATTATACCTATTTACTCCCATGAATTTTTTGTTCTTTCATGATCAGTTTCCATACACACACACACACACACACACACATACACACACACACACGTATGGATGTATAAGAGAAAAGATGAGAATGCATGTAGATACTGAATCCTTGATGTGGATACATGTCTTTCAAGTTTAATTTACTACTGCTTGTAGTAAAATAAAATATTTGGCAATGGCAGTCCTTTTCAAGTAAATGAAAGTAATCAGAAAGCAAGTAATAGAGATGAAGAGAGTCAGTCCTTCTTATTTTCTAAATAAATGCCAGGTCAGCCCACAGGTAAGACTGTTGTGTCTGTGAAGATTACTAAGCAAGTTAGTCCAAATCCCCTTTTGTACTGTGTGCTGAGGGCTAGCTTTCTTTAGTAGAAATCCAGGAAAAAAGAGTAATCATCCTATTAACAAGTCTGTTTATCCAATATGCCACAATTTACCTAAGCTGGATTAGTCTCTCCTGCAGAAAATGGGAACTTTGGTGACTACTTTAAATAATCCTTAAAAATCTCCCCATAACTCTTCACAGTCAAGGGTGTCTTCTGTTATACCCTGAATCTGCTGCAATGCCCAGCACAGTGCCTATGAGGGTAGGTACATATATACATTTTTTTTTAAAGATTTTTATTTATTTATTTGACAGAGAGAGATCACAAGTAGACAGAGAGACAGGCAGAGAGAGAGAGGAAGGGAAGCAGGCTCCCCGCCGAGCAGAGAGCCCAACGTGGGACTCGATCCCAGGACCCTGAGATCATGACCTGAGCCGAAGGCAGCGGCCCAACCCACTGAGCCACCCAGGCCCCCACATATATACATTTTTAATTAAGCTGAACAACTTTCGGGTCGATATTGATTTCAAGTATTTAAGAATCAATGCCTTATCATAAAGCATCACTCTCAGGCTTAGTTAGAAAGAACTAGAATCTTCTGTTATTTAAGACAATACACTTTTGCTCACAGTCAATTAGGTCAGACCTATTTTTCCTACAGAACAACCACAAGACAGTGAGATAATAGCATGTCTCTGGAACCATTCACATTTCTAAGTCTTTAATGTGGGCTAAATATTTTGCTAAAGACATCTACGTATTTTCTCTTTTAGTCTGACTTGACTCCAATTGATAGTCGAGACTCCCAATATCCTCATTTTTAAATTGAAGAGACTGAAACTCAGAAATTTAGTAGCTTGCCAAGGACACAGAGCAAGAGACTATTAAGAAATGATTGGAGCCCAGAAACTTATACACAGGAATCTACATTCCAAATGCCTTCAGTAGTCCACTGAACTGATTTATTCTCCTGTTGACAATAGAAATACACTCAGTAGTGAACAGTGTCCTCTCTTCCTGATCTCACTTTTCCTGTCAGTGTCCCACTTTAATTTTGAAAACTTTAAATGCTTGAAATTCATTCATTTATTCACCCATTCATTCATTCATCAGTTATTGTATTTCTTCAATATACCATGCATTATTTTCAAATTTAGGAAATTAGGAATATAAAGAAATAATTTCCTTGTCCTATAGGACCTCACTGATAATTGGGGAGATATTTAGATAAACAGACATATTACAATACACACAAAGAAGAGAAAGCTGTAGCTAACCTGACCTTGGCTGTCAGTGAAAATTTTACCATTAACAACATTGCCAGAGGGTAAGAATATTCTAGGCTGAGGGCCAGCGTATGTTACATAAGCTAATTGAGGTGCTGGGATGTGGCATCTAAGAATTTCTGTGTAGGTTAAGTACCAGGTGAGTAGGTTCGGTAGGAGATGAGAATCAAAGTGAAGGGTCACAGAGTGTCTGGGTGGTGCAGTCAGTTAAGCGTCCGACTCTTGGTTTTGACTCAGATTGTGATTTCAGGGTTGTGAGATCGATCCCCCCTTTGGGCTCTGTACTCAGCAGAGTCTGCTTAAGTCCCTCTCTGCCTCTGCCCATCCCCCTGCACTTGTACATGCTCTCTCTGTCTCTCTCTCTCTCTCAAATAAATAAATAATTCTTTAAAAGAAATGTATTTTTTAAAAAAGTGAAGGGCCACAGTTGTCATCAGAAGACTTCAGGTTTCTTGGTAGCCATGCTGGTGCCAAGGACATACTGAAATGGCCTCAAACACAAAATGTACATCTTTTAGTTTCTGGCCAAGTGAGATGACAAGCAAGCATTGTCGCCCTATCATTAAGGCTCACATTGCCTGCACCTTTAGAAGATGACACTTGAGACTAGAATGTAAGGTGAGAATATAGCATTTTTTGGTGTCGTGATTTCCTATTTGATATATCTGCTGGATATGTACCACTGAACATTTATGTTGTTGACGATAAGTACAACAAGGTCTAGTCCCCTCTTGTAGGAGCTGAAAACACCGTCTTTGCAGCCAAAATGCCATTCTGTTCCAACAGGGAGCACCCTGTATTCTAAGTGATCATCGGTCAGTCTATTCTGTGCCCATCTGTATCTTGCAGATGTGGGAGCCTACACGAGTGCTCTTACAGAGAAGAGAAGAACCAACTGTCATAACTGTATGATTTGTGAGATCATCTGCAGAAGCCATAACCAATGCTGTTCAGGGAAAGTGTCAGACTGTAATGAACATTTATGGGAAATAGATATTAAATACAGATCCTTCAAAGAATACCATCAAATTAAATTGACTTTTAAATAAATCACCTAAAATTTGTGTCATACTCGGACCAATTAAACATAGGGAAGAATGTGTTGGAATATCAAAGTGGAAGAAAATGAAATAAAAATTTCATAAGTAGATGTGATTTATGTGGCTACTAATATAGATAAGTTAAATTAGGACTCTGATTTAAGAGGTAGCTGATGTAAATAGCATGGGTTTTGGAGTCAAATAGACCTGCATTGTAATTAGTGCGTCCACCATTATGTGGATAACCATTGGTAAGAGGTCAAGTAATTGATATATAACTTCATCCAGTTTCAGTTACTGTTTCTGTACAATGAAGAACATAGTACATAATATAAACACTCATTTTATGTATAGGTTGAAATGATGTATCTAAAGGATAACACTTATTATAGCGGAGTTCAGTGAATACTAGCTGTTCTCAAAATGTTTGTTAACCTTTTGAATAGCATCACATATTTCTAACATGGAAAGCATGGATTTTAGATAAGAGATGTCTGATTTCTAGCTTTAGTGCAATGACTTAACATAAATATATATAGAAATAGTCAACAAACCATAAAGTTGTATATAATATAAAATACATGGCCACTTTTTCATTAGATAGATAATTATTTAACACGCAGAATGTGCCAGTTTTATAAGAATTTAGGGAAATGCCAATAACAAATCACTAGACAATATCCTAATGGAAAGATATGAAATAAATAATTGAAATATAATGTTGTGAGATCTAGGAAATACATAATTTCCTAGAATATAACTGTAAGTTTTAGTGAGAATGTCCATGTATTATAAAGTATTTTAGGTAGGATAACCAAAGAAGTACTCTGAGAAGGAAAGCTTTAAGCAGAGATCTAAAGGATAAAAATAACCCACTTGTGCAAAAACCTGCAGAAGAACATTTTAGGAGAAGAAAGTGCAAAGGCCCAGAGGTTGAGCTGTGCTTGAGAAGAGCAGTGCTACCAGAGTGGTCAAGGTAAAATAACAAATGAGAAAGCAAGTGACAGACGACGGATCTGAAGAGTAAGACAGGACCTGGTCATGTCAGGTCATGTAGGCTACAGGAGACTTTAGATTTAATTCCAAGTTTGTCACTGGAGGAATTTAATCAGATTTTTCTCCCCACATTTGCATGTGCAAGCTTCTGAACTTTTTGAAATCATAGGCTAGAGGTCTTTATATCCTCCTCTGCTTCTTGAACTGTGTTTTATCTAGGGCCAGTTTTGGTTTTGATTTCTTACTCTTAATCTTTTCCTTTTATGCCATCCTATATCACAATTTTTTTGGATTCTTTTTCCATTCACATTCAAGAATAATAAGACAAGAAGTACGGTTGTCAACTCTGTATATATAGTAGAAATTTTCAACAGAAAATTTCAAATGAACTTTTATCATGTGGGGCCCCTGGGTGGCTCAGTGGGTTAAAGCTTCTGCCTTTGGCTCAGGTCATGATCCCAGGGTCAGGCTCCCTGCTCAGCGGGGAGCCTGCTTCCCTTCCTCTCTCTGCCTGCCTCTCTGCCTACTTGTGATCTCTATCTGTTAAATAAATAAATAAAATCTTTTAAAAAAATTTTATCATGCTATCACTCCTGGAGAAACCTAAAGTATCTGAATGATGATTTTTTTATAAACTGCCAATTTCCTTTCAGATAATGTTTATTTTTATATTTTTATTTTTTCTGTTTTTTTTTTTGTTGTTGTTGTTGTTTGTTTGTTTGTTTTAAGGAGACTCCCCATCCCCATTTAGTATACCTCCTACATTGTTTTTTTAGGAAGTTGCATAAGGAAAAACCTAGAAATAAATGTAGACTAAACCCAGAAAGAAGAAAATACACGTTCAAGAAAATGGCAGGAAAACATTGCAGAGAAGTTACAGAATGAGAGCTGGTTGGCTGCAGTGAACTGGTCAACAATTCAGTGCTGACCATGGAGAGTGGCAAGGAAATAGCAGAGCAAATGAGACTCTAGGTGAGAACCCGTGGTTGAAACCTCTGTGGACTCTTGTATAATGAAGGTAGCGAAAGCTGCAGTTGTTGACAGCACACAGTTCTTTCTCAGGCTTCCTGGGAAACATGTGAAGAAACATCATTTCAAGCAACACCTTTGTTCTCTTACCCTTTCACTTTCTCTTCCCTAAAGGACTTACTTGATTGGTAGAAAAGGGATTAAGTGACTGTCTCTTTTCCTTCTTTCCCATTAGTTGGTCTGCCTACCAGAACAGGAGCTATGCGTGCCATCAGTCATAAACAAGTGTACTTGTAAAGATTCTGTCTGGGCATCAGTTGCTTAGCACTGACAGCCATCAGATGCGTGTATCTAATTAAAAGTTCATTATATCCTTGCTCAGTTAAAACACCAAAGCCACCCGGAGAGCTCCAATCATGATAATTTGTAAGTGAGCTCTCTCTCTGAGTTCTAAAGTTCTTAACTCAGGTGATTAGAGGTGTGTCACAAATAGGCACACCCCCGAGATATTGCAGGTCTAGTTCTACCCCAATAAAGAAAACAGCACAGTAAAGTGAGTCAAATGACTTTTGGGTTTCCCAGTGTATATAAAAGTTATATTCACACTATAGTCTGGTAAATGTGTAATAGCATTATGTGCAAAAAAAAATGTTCATATCTTAATTAAAAACTACTTTATTGCTCACAAATGCTAACCATGAGCTGAGCTGTCACTGAGTATAGTCACTGATCGTAGGTCCCATAATAAATATAATGATACAATTTGAAATATTGAAAATGTGACACAGAGACGTGAAGTCAGCAAATACTGTTGGAAAAATGGTGCTAGTAGGAGTGTTTGATGCAGGGTTGCCACAAACCTTCAATTTGTAAAAAGCGCCATTGTCTTAAAAACACAGTAAAAGTACAATAAAATGAGGTGTGTCTGTATTGGGGCTCCTATACCCCAACAGTGAGGAACGAATGTAACTAGAAATTTCTCATTAAGCAAAACCTACAGAAGAAATAATATCTAAATGTAAGACACTATTAGGTTGTTAAGAAAACAAACTAGTGGTCATAATGTCCTCATTTTTTCACTAGTATTAATTTGTGGCTTTGTTCAAAAACTGTGAAAGCCTGACCATTCTAGAATAGAATGAGAATATTCTCAATATTAACAATGAAAAGTGTTTATTAAAAAAAATAAAGATGACAAATCACAAGAACAATAAATTTACAGAATTTATAGTTAGAATCATGAGAAAAATTAACCATAGAAATAATTAAATGTATTGTCTTTGGGGAAGTGGAAAGTCATGGAAAGGGGAGCTGCACACTTCATTTTGAGCTCCTTACTGCTATTTAATATTTTGTTAACCATAGTCATTTCCTGGCTTAAGGCTAAAGGACCATGGTATAAGGAATTAAAAGTTTTATAAGTACAATATTTCTTTTGAAGACATGTGTACCTAACTTCTAGAATGCATTGCTTTGTTTTTATACTTCTGGCAAAGAAGGTCAACAGAACTAAAATCTAAATTCCCATAAAAATCCGAGTTATGTAGAACTACCCCAAGCCCAGGTGCTGTACAAATCCAGAGAAGACCTAAAGAGCAAACTTTGGGCTGAGCCTCGAGGAGAGAGTCCGACGGCCGTTCAGTGCTGTCCCCTTCTGTGAATGGTGTTTCAAGGCCACTGCTTGTCTCGGCCAAAATTAAGACTCTGGACTCTGCTGCCCCTCAACACCCAGGGAGATTGAGGATGTGTACCTATAGCTATGACCCTAGAGAAAGAAACTAGAATCAGGAAGCTGGCTCATTTTCCATGACGGCCATCAAAACAGTCTCTTCTACCAAGAAGCCTGGTGATGGGCAGTAGTAGAACACTAAAGCAGCCAAACCTCTTTTTTTTTTTTTTTTTTTACAACTTTAGACATGACAGCATTAGACTCCTAGGCATTGAAAGTAAGCGCTAGAAATGGAATATAAAACATGACCAAAAAATCTTAAATAATTAAATGTAATAAAGATATGAAATAAGAACATAATTGAGCAAATTGTTAAGGGACCGAATGGGCAATTTTTCACATGAGCAATGTGCTACACTTCTAATTGACGTGCCAGAAATGCTGCGGACTGGGCAAAATACCCAAAAAGCAGTGTCATTTTCACTGAAGACATTTAGAACACATTAAGAAATAAAGCAAGACTGAGAGCCACATGAGCCTTAAATCTATCCTCACAGGCTTAGGAAACTTGACTCCCTTTGTGACAGTGGTACAGGGTGACCCAAGCCAGGCTTCAAGAGGGAGGGCCTCGCGCTTCTTCTCTGTCAGCTGGACCCAAGCGGCAGAACTGACTTAGAAATGCCAGCCTTGTCTCTTTTACCAAATTGTTGCCCTTGGGATTCACTCCACTTCCTTCCTTGGTGGCAGTGCCAGCAAGGTGATGGAGATGGTGGCCATCAGGAAAAAGGAATCAGGAACGGAGAAAAGGTTTTTTCCCTCCCTCAACAAGCAAATGTATCATAGTAGAGGAATGAGGAGGTGGCACTATTCCAATAGAGTTTAGCTGAAACGTTTCTAGAATTGGAGAAAAGCATGTATCTTCACAACTTGGGGACAGAAATAATCCCCATGTAAAAGAAATAAAAATATTTCCACATATTTTAGGGAAGCTCCTTCAGAACACAAAATAAGGAGATCTTAAAAACTGTCAGAAAGAAGGGATAGATGATTCACAAAAAATGTCTGTTAGATTAACTAATTCTACCATAGCACCAGAGGCCTCCAAACCTTTAAGAAAGTTACTTGTAATTGTTGAGAGGCAAAAACAAGAAGAAGTTTAAAAAATCCTCTCAATTCAGAATTTAGACCCAGATATACATAGCACATAAGAAGATATTGTGAGGAGCACCTGGGTGGCTCAGTGGGTTAAAGCCTCTGCCTTCGGCTCGGGTCATGATCCCAGGGTCCTGGGATCGAACCCCGAATCTGGCTCTCTGCTCGGCAGGGAGCCTGCTTCCTCCTCTCTCTCTCTGCCTGCCTCTCTGCCTACTTGTGATCTCTGTCTCTCAAATAAAATAAATTTTTAAAAATCTTAAAAAATTAAAAAAAAGAAGATATTGTGAAACTCAGTAGTAATTACAAAGATAATGCCTCCATCAGAAAGGACGAATACCCAACTTTTGCAGCAACATGGACGGGACTGGAAGAGATGATGCTGAGTGAAGTAAGTCAAGCAGAGAGAGTCAATTATCATATGGTTTCACTTATTTGTGGAGCATAACAAATAGCATGGAGGACATGGGGAGTTAGAGAGGAGAAGGGAGTTGGGGGAAATTGGAAGGGGAGGTGAACCATGAGAGACTATGGACTGTGAAAAACAATCTGAGGGGTTTGAAGGGGTCGGGGGGGGTGGTGGGGGGGTTGTGGGAGTCAGGTGGTGGGTATTATGGAGTGATTATGGAGCACTGGGTGTGGAGCATAAATAATGAATTCTGTTACACTGAAATGAAATTAATAAAAAAAAAGATAAAGACAAAGAAAATAAGGTACCTCTTTAATAATAATCAAATCAAGACCTATAGTCTGACAAGATAGATTGTCCAATCTGGCAGCCCTAATTTCTGGGTAAAGGGAGAGGTTGGAAACTCAACTTTAGGACAGACATAAAGGTTTTCATCTACAGGAAAACAAAAGCATTTTGAAAACAAGAATAAGAAATAATACATATTAATCTGAGTTCCTCATAATGTTTAAGATTTTGGATATTTTAGTTTTTATTTAGTGAATGGGATTGGAATTGTTTATTGAGAAAAACGTGTCTATTAAAAAATATTGACTTCAGTGATCTCCTTTGTGTGATCCTGTGCTATGAGCCAGTGGGGCCCACATGAGCTCTTGATTCAGGAGAATGAATTTTTTTCTCTTTTACTCATAAGGAAATTCTCTTGACCTGTTACAATTGTCTTTACTTTTTAAACATGCCTGCTATAAATAAATAAATAAATAGGCAAACCTGCTTAAGAATTTCTCAGTTTTTTACTTGTGGGTTAGTTAACCCTAGTAACTTGATCTTCTGTAAACCCCTTTTCATTTCTCTAATTTTCTGCATCTTCATCTCCATCAAAGCAAAACCTCTCCTATGCAGGTGGCCCATTATATGGTTCAAGTTTCATTAATTGCTTACAAAATAAAGAAAATAAATGTTTGTTCATTGTTCACATTGGGGTAGGTTTGTTTGAATGCATAGATTAATTAAGTTTTTATAACTGCAGTGAACCTGGGAATCCGACTTTACATACAGGGAGTGGAGTTCAGTTTCTCTATTCACTTGAGAAAAAAAAAATTAAGTCGGTTATTCATCACAGTATGAGATAGGCATGAAAAATGAAGAAAATGCGGTTCGTGTTATGTGTGTGTGTGTGTGTGTGTGTGTGTGTGTGTGTGTGTTGGGAGGGAGTTTCTGGGTTGTATACAAACAAATGATGATACATGAAACATTGTAGTATTATTTGGTATGCACTAGGAGTAGAAATAGTGCAAAAAGTTGGTCAACAGTTCTAACAGAGGGCTTTTGGAAAGATCCATGGAGCATCTGTGTAAGGTAACAAGTATAGCATCTGTGTAAGGTAACAAGTAGTGCCTAGAAGTTAGGAAAGTAGTCAGAGGGTGTAATTAAAATAATTCCATCCGGAAAGAAGTGCTTCTTAAAAGTACTCAGAGACATTTCAGGGAGTTTATTAGGATTGGGAAATGGGGAGTGGCGTGAGGTGGAAATGAGTTGAACGGCTCAGTCTTACAAGGCTCCAAATGTTATGCTGAAGATTTTTTTTTTTTTTTTTTTAGCTCTATATCCAACATGGGGCTTGAACTCATGACCCTGAGATCAAGAATTGCATATTCTGGTGACTGAGCCAGCCAGGCGCCCCTGTGCTGGAAATGTTCCTATCATCATTGCATATATGAGTGAGTGGAAGAAATGAAGGGTTCATGTTAGATATTATACTGCGATGCCAGAAATAGCAGTAAGAGGAAGACTCTTTTATGTCCGTTCCAGTAGATTTTTTGCTGTTCTGCAAAACAACTGTTAAGTTTTTCCTGGAGTCACAAAGACAGATCATAATTAAAATTTCCAAGTGGGCACAATTACTTTTTATAAACTCCGGACTTCAAATCTTGCACCTTTTATTCTGACTTTGGACACTTTCCAGCTATTAGGGGTTTGGATTGAGCCAGACACATTTCTGAGATTTGAGGAAATAGCCTATTGCCCTGCCTGACTGATGGCAGGAATAAACAGAAGGCAATTTGTTCTTTCCTTGGAGAGCCAGACAGTAGCCACCATAATGTGCAATTTAAGATGAGGGAGATGTCAGCGACAGGACAATGGATGGTGAGAGCCAACAACTTTCCCAATGGCAGGAGGGAAATTGTAAGAGCACTTACTGCTCATTTGCTGTGAAACCAGAAAACCATTTTCACTTCTGTCTTTGATGTGCATTAGTCCTTTTCAAATAAGATCAAATTACATATATTAATAATTATACCATGCATTTTTTTCTTTTAGCTAATTTCTCCATGTTTAATGAATGGTATATTGTAATCTTTATAACCTTGTATCCTATACTAATTTATGAGCTAATTTTTATATCCCCTAGTTGGGATGTGTCATTTAGAGATTGTACTTTATCAACATTTATTAACCATTAAACTATTTGTTAGGCACTTTTTAAGCCACTAATTGAATTGGATAATGTAATTATCACGATAATCCACTGAAACTCTTACTACTAATGCCACATAAACATTTTGCAGAAGAGGTCATGTGCAATCAGCAAGATATCCAGGGAGATTGGTTTGGCCAAAGTAATAATGACAATATAGGTGTCCTGTGTCCAGAGCTTGGGTGTTTGCCTGCAACGTTCAGCTGATTTTTTTTTTTTAAGATTTTTTTTTTCATTTATTTGACAGAGATCAAAGTAGGCAGAGAGGCAGGTGAGACAGAGACACAGAGAGAGAGAGAGAGAGAGAGAGAGAGAGAGAGAGAAGCAGGCTCCCTGCTGAACAGAAAGCCCAATGCGGGACTGGATCCCAGGACCCTGAGATTATGACCTGAGCTGAAGGCAGCGGCTTAACCCACTCAGCCACCCAGGCGCCCTCAGCTGAATTTAAAGATGCTTTAGGACAGCTAGTCAAACACATTTTTTTAGTGTCTGCAGTCTCAGAAGGTCACAACATTTGTTGGCAGCAGAGCCAGGTATAAAATCCTGGTCTCTCAGTCCTGGGTCAATGACTTTTTATTCTGCTTGGTATCATTGATTACTTAATAGAAACATACATTCATGGACACATCAACTCCCACATATGCATTTAATGTAGATGTTTATACTCGAGGATGACACTAACTGGGAATGTATCTCAGGCTTGATGAATGTCGTGTTTCTTTTCCTTAAGAGAAATAATAGAATATTTTGTGTTAATTAACTAGAGTATTTTGAAAACAAAAAGACAGGTATGATAAATAAGATCTAGGAAAAAAAATGACATTGTGTTTGGGAAAAATGCAACTTAGAAAATGAATAATTTCTGTTGATGGGCCTTATGAGTGTTCTCTTTCTCACATACACACATACACGCGCGTGCACACACACACACACACACACACACACACCCCAAATGTAGATATGTGCTCCTCTCCACGTGTGTGTATATATCCATTTGTTTAACTAATTATATCCTCTGTTGTTGGGATGTGTTAACATCTGCATATGGGTGTTTGTTCGTGTGCGTATATGTGTGTTGTATGTATGTGTATCTATTTGTATGTATTGTGTGTGTGTGTCTATATGAAGATGGAGGTAGATTTACTGAGGAAGAATCTCCTCTTTAGGAACAGTGATTCTTGTCTACACCAAAGGCGTGCATCATGAGACAAAAAAAGAACACAGCTTTTTGTAGTCAGAAAAACATGAATGCAAGTCTTGATTGTTTCAGTATGTTTCCTGATGAAACTCATCTAACCGCTCTACCTGTTTGCCTCATTTGTGGAAAGAGGGAAGTAATCCCTGCATCAGGGTTTTATTGAAAATAACCCAAGATATGTACCATGGAATAAGTTTTGGAAGTATACATGTATATATATTTTTTCTCTGCGTGCATGTCTGTATATATTTATAGAGACAGAGACCGAGAGAGAGGAGCTAGCGAGGTGATTATCAAATACAAGACCTAAGTTAATATACGTTAAACAATTCAAAATGTACCCCAAGGGCTGCTGGGAAAACATGTGCTTTACTTCCTGCTCGTCCTGCTTTGGCTCTTGCTGACCCCCAGTGCACGCACAGGTCCACCTTTTAGAACTGAGTTTTCTTGGGTTCTTCTTTTTCAGGAGATTCTAAACAAATGTCGATGTCAAGAAGACCTCCACACCCTTAGTATTTATATTTACACATGATAAAAGTTTTTCAGATAACGGTAGCATCTTTTTTTTTTTTTTAAGATTTATTTATTTATTTATTTATTTGAGAGAGAGAGAGAGAGAGAGAGAGAGGAAAGTGAGAGAGAGAGAGCACAGCAGGAGGAGGGGCAGAGGGGAGGGGGAGGGAGAAACAGACTCCCCACTGAGCAGGGAGCGGGATGTAGGACTCCCTCCCAGGACCCCAGGAGCATGACTGAGGTGAAGGCAGACACTTAACCGACTGAGCCCCCCAGGCTCTCCTAAATGACAGAATCTAAAAGATGAAATGTGAAATGTTAAGTGTATTTGAGGAACAGAAGAGGATTTGGGTCATCTGAGCTTTCTGTGCCCTTGAAGACCCTGCAGAGTAACTGATGCTTCCTTCTGTACCCTGTGGTTACAGGGTACAAAAGTCTGGCAGGATTTGCATGTGAGAGTGACCACAGGGCTCTATGGGAGCCCTTCACCCGCTTCAGAAATAAGACCATGGACGTTCAGCAAGGGCTTCTAGAGGAACTGAGCACTCTGTTAGCCTCACTCACTGCTGTTTTAAGCCTGCTTGTCCTGCTCCACTGGCCTGGCAGCATTTTAGGCTGTATAAGTGAGTGAAAAGTCAACATTCATTATGGTGTTAGAGCCATTAGTAATTATACATTTGGGTCCTATTTTGTGGAAGCTATTAGCCTTTCTGTCCCTCTCTATATAGGAATATATATGTATGTATATATACATACATGTGTATATTTATATGACTATATATATATATACATATGTATATATGTAAAAATGACCCTACAGTCCTGCATTTCCATTAATAAATATATCCCTGAGTAGCACTTGCACATGTGACCACATTGACATTTTTAAATAATATTCTGAGAAGATTTTTTTTTGATAATATATAAATCCTGAAATACATAAACGTGTGCATGGAAAAGGGAATGTATATGCATTCTGATTCATTCATGCTATGATATGAGGAATTATTTTGTGGAACAGAGCATTAGACAGGAATGAATTCCACATTCATATGTTGAATGAACATAGGAATGGCCACTATGTCACTATAGGGAAATCTCACAAATAGGTGGTAAAAAAACAAGAATTCAAAAGGGTATGTAGACTAGATCTCCTTTTATTATAAATTTCAAAAGCATTAAAAAAATACACATACAGAGGCGCCTGGGTGGCTCAGTTGGTTAAGCATCTGCCTTCAGCCCAGGTCATAACTTGGGGGTCCTGGGATTGAGCCCTGCATGGGGCTCCCTGCTCAGTGGGGAGTCTGCTTCTCCTTTTCCCTCTGCCCCTCCCCCCAACTTGTACTCTGCCTTTCTGTCTCTCTCTCTCTGTCAGAATAAATAAAATCTAAAAAAAAAAAAAAAAAATCCACAAACTAAATACATGCACACTAATGACATGTGTCTATATAATCAAACTAGAAGTATAATCAAAGGAATTATTTTAAGGATCCAGAGTAATGGTACTATCTAGGTTCTAGTGAGGAGTTGGACCACGTAAAGATAAAGGTATTTTAACAGTCTTCACAATGTCTTTTGTTTAAAAAGATGCATACTGGATACATGGGCATTTGCTTTCTAATGCTTTTTATATTGATTATGCTTTATTTCCACAGCACTGAAATATTCCATAATAACAATAAAATGATAATATATGTAAAGTATGAACTACAGTGCCTGACATGTAATAAATTCCCAAAAAGGTCATTTATTTCATGAATTAGATTTTATAAAAGTATAGAATTATGAGGAGTCACATCCAGATGCAATGCACACACAAAATAGCTTATCGGACAGAGCCAAAGCCCTGCAGGGACCAAAGTTCATCACGTTGCATTAATGTGCTCGGTACCTGAAACTTGCCCGTGTTAAACCGTTTGACAGTTTGTAGTGTATCGGCTTCATCATGTCCTACATTCTGTTCACCTCTGTGCTCTTCTTTTCTGCCTCCCCAGGGCATAGCACTTTTCGGGACATGGAGAACATACTCAGTAAATGCTCATTGAATAAAATCACAGGCTAGAGAGTGAATAAAGTAATATGTTTTTTTTTCTTCAGCTAAGTCTATTAACTTGAACTAGCCATTCTTGAAGAACTAGTCTTCAAGATGCCACTAATGTTGAGATTCCATGCATTGTTACGTTTCCAGGGGCTTTCCAAAGGAAATATCAGTTTCTTTCATTATAGAACCATCATTTTAATTCTTTTTTCAAAATTACAGAGTTTTTCGAATTGTCCTGAAAGTAGAATCCTTCTTTACTAATATTACTAATTGCAGATGCCACCATGGGACTGTCCATCCTTAATCTCACGAGAGAAAAAAAGGTTTGATATTCATTACCAGATCCCAGAACAGGGAATTTGCAGCTAGCTTCTTGAGGGAATCCCAGTGTACCTTATGATGCATTTAAATTCATCAGCCATTTAGGGAATGTTACATGTCAAGTATTTTAAGAGATAGTAGGGATGATGAGATTCTGTGCAGGGAATTCGTAGAGCCAGACAGCATATTTTAAGATCATATAACCAGGGCTCATTTTATAGAAAAAAAAAATTTAATGGTGTCAGTGGGGCTATACTGGTTTTCCAGAGTAGCTAGTTGCTTTCTGTATGACTGTAAATCACTTAGTGTTTCTGTCCCTCCATGTCTTTGTAAATTAAAATGAAAGACCTGCTCTTGACCCCTCATTTTCTTTCATGAACAATTTTAGGTTGACTCTCTGCAAAATGGGAAAAATAATGTCTGACACACTAATTGTGAAGATTAAGAAAAATATTTTGCAGAAAGCTCACAGTACATTCATTGCTTTGCCATAGTAGACTGGGTGACCGTGATTGCGGGTGCTGTCAGCATCATTTGTGGACAGCTGTGATACCGTACACCGCAGCCTTTTCCTTAGCACCAGATGGGGAGAAAACAAGACTGTGAACATTCATGAGAGCCTCACTTTCCCAGGGCAACTCCGTATCCGCATTTTCTTTACAGTGCACCCATGGAGAAGGATTCCTATCTCCTAGGAAACCAGTACAAAAATTAATGATTTTCCACTGTTTTATCAGCAGTATTTGTGTGTGATATTGGTGACTCCACATTCTTGTTTCACATGCTCCATCTTGCCCCAAAGGCTGTGCGGGACCTGCTGTCTTCACTTGTGGTTTGGGACGTTAGGTTAAGCATGAGAAGTACGTGAGATGATGTCAAAGAAGAAAAACCATGCTTCTCGTGGACTAAATGGTCACATCCCCGCAAAATGCGTTTGTTGAACTTGAATCCCCAGTGGGATGACATTTGGAGGAGTCGTCTTTGGGACATGATTCGGGTATGAGTGTGGGCCCTCATGAATGGGACTTATGCCCATATAAGAAGAGAATAGAGCTAGCTGTCTCTTTCTGCCATATGAAGGTGCATGAAAACTTTGCCATCTGCAACCCAGAAGAGGGCTCTCCCCAGGACCCGACCGTCCTGTCACCATGATCTTGGACTCTTAGCATCCAGAACTGTGACAGATAAACTTCTGTTGTTGATAAGCCATCCATTTTATGGCAATTTATTATGGCCACCTGAGCTAAGCCAACGCTTGAATAGAAATATGCAGAACAACTTCCCTGCGTACATAATGTATGCTGTGGTAGGTCTCCAGGATGCCGTGATGGCCTCTTGTTTCATGCGTGATTCTGATAGGTTTCTCTACTTTCTGTGATTTCTGGAGTAATACCTCATTATGTCACTTGGTCACGTTTAAACCATTCTTTATTTACTCGGTTGATAAAGCAGTTCAAAAATAAAATAGATTTGTAATCTTGAAAATCCTGAAAATTATATAATACTGAAAAATATCACCACAAAGCACTGACTTTGTTAAATGTATTCCATATAATATCTATTCTTATTTCACCGGAAGAGTTCTTTTTTGGGTAAACTTATATAATAGATCATTATCTTTTTTTTTAAGATTTTATTTATTTATTTGACAGAGATCACAAGTAGGCAGAGAGGCAGGCAGAGAGAGAGAGGAGGAAGCAAGCTCCCTGCTAAGCAGAGAGCCGGATGCCGGGCTCGATCCCAGAACCCTGAGATCATGACCCGAGCCGAAGGCAGAGGCTTTAACCCACTGAGCCACTCAGGCACCCCAATAGATCGTTATCTTATGAAAATAATTTTTTAATATATCTTACAGGCACCTCAGGGGTCACTGGCTAAAAAAAAGGCACAATAATCTTCACTTATTCCACTCGTAACTAAGTTACCAAAGTGCAAGACATTGGTCTCCTACAGTACATCAGCTTTCTGGGAATCCCGAGGCCTGGCCTGCTGTCTGCTCAGCAGGGGTGGGGTAGGAATGAAGACCAGAGGAGTGGCCTTAAAAGAAAGCTAGCTGTGCTGGAAAGGGACTTTCATTTAGGGTTTGAAGTGAAATTCAAGAAATTCCAAAAGGGCCATCACCAGAATCACATGGGGAGAAATTTGCCCCCCGCCCCATGATTCACAGGGCTCAATGCCTCTGCTACAGAGATTTTGTTGTCATTGAGAGTCTGCGTAGTATGAGAGCTGAATATGTGAGGATACTAGAAGGTTATCCAGTCAATGCAGAAAGTTTGTGCACTAAAACGGAAAAATAATGAGGTGCCTGTTGAATTTCCCTCTTTTTTAGTTTCATCTAATTAGACTTTTATAAAACTATTTGTGTTTAAGATAAGACTACACCCCTGGCAGAAAGTGTGAAGGTTGAATATAAAAAATAATGGAGTTTGTTACAGAAATTGATCATGTAAGAATTATGCCTGTTTTGCTGGAGAGATGGCTAGGAGTTGGGGCAGGGGGCAAGGGCGGAAGAGAAGACAGGAGGGAGGGAGAATGACAGACACGATCAGACAGAAAAATACAAGAGAAAGACAGTTGCTCATACAATTCAGAATTAAGGACGTGGCACTTAAATATCTGAACACAACTAAAGAAATTTTATTTTAGGGGTCAGAGTGCAATTGATTTAAATATTTGCTGTTTCACTTAACATCCTATAATTCACATTACCTATTTAATATTAAGGAGTAGCACAGATATCATTTCTAAGAAGCTGTCCTCTTCATTTTGGTTTTGGCATCTGTTACTTTTTCACTTTTTCTGTGTGTTCATTCTTGCTTCGTGATGGTGAACAATCACAGAGATTATTTGATTTGTATTTTACATTGTACGGTCTTCAGGACCTAATCCTAAGACTAAGGCTTTGGTGGCCTTCATGTTTAGAAAACCTGCATTAGTGGTATTTTCCAAATTCCTCTGCTGATTCCTGCCCTGGGCTGTTTCTCTGTGATATGTGATTCAATTTTCTTTGTTCCTATATATGTGTCAGCAGAGTTTCCGTGGACTTACCGGGGAGTATAATATATCATGAAAGAAGTATGTTAAATGGAATTCTCCAAGTTAACCTAATATAAGAGGTATGTTTTTCCTCGATGACAGGAAACTGTACAGATCATTTTGTTATTGTTCTGTTTGTTCCTGCATGAACTCTAAAATAAATCATAGACAAATAGGATCTGTTAGGTGCTGTGTTTTCAGTTGGATAAATCACATTACTACTCCGACTTGCATCAAATATTCCCAAACTTCTATATTCATTATGAAGTTTATGAAGCAAAAAATAGAGTCCAAGGACCTAATGTAGACAAGGCATTTATTTTATTTTTAGCACTGTAGAAATAATATTTATATAATGATTTCTCTTACAACATTTCTAGTTGCATCATGGGTTTGGAAATCAAAAGATACGGATCTGTACCCGTTTTCTAGAACTCGCCAATTGTGTGAATTCTGGACTATGCATTGACTTCTAGGATATGCAGATATCTTAACTGTAAAATAAAGGTCTAAGCACATACTCTGAAAGATAATTTCCAGGGTTACTGATAATTCATGTAAAATACAAAGCTCAGTTCCTGGTTCCAGCTTTGCGTGCTGTTAGGATGGCATTTTTCTTAAATAATACTGTTACTAATAAAAGCTAATAATGGTCTGAGAAGAAAAGTGCTGATGTATCCATATCACCAGCCAAAACTGTATTTCAAAGTAAGGCAGTACCATATTGACGTGAGGATTAGGCAGCCTCCCTTGAAAAAATATATCTGCAATAGACTCTGAAAGATGAACAGAATTCAGCACACAGAAGAGGGAGGGCTTCCCAGTAAACTGAGTGACATTTGCAAAGAGAGGGATAAAGAGAAACTTAGACTATGGTTTGGGAACCACAGGCAACCCATTATGTCTGAAGATACAATCCATGTGGGTGAAGATAAAAAGAAATAATGAAAGTCTTTCATTTACTAGGCTATTGGCAGCTTAGAAATTATGAAAGAAGAATAGCCCTTCAAACATTTAGAAATAGTATCGTTTAATATACAGACAAACTTTAAAAAGTAAATTTAATGGAGACAGAGAGGAATAAGGAGCTGAAAACGCAGTATTCAACTACAGGCTGCTTCAGGGGTGCCGGATGGCTCAGTGAGTTAAGCCTCTGCCTTCAGCTCAGGTCATGACCCCAGGGTTCTGGGATCGAGCCCTGCATCAGACTCTCTGCTCAGTTGGGAGCCTGCTCCCCACTCTCTCTCTGCCTGCTTCTCTGCCTTCTTGTGATCTTTGTCTGTCAAATAAATAAATAAATAAAAATCTTCAACTACAGGCTGCTTCAGACATGTGCTAGTAACAAGTGTTAACTGGAGGTCATCTATACCCCTACATGCTTATACCCAATATATAGCCAACAGTCAGACTTTTAAATACCTGTGTGAACCATGTCCCTCAGAATGCTACCTACTCAGTGAAAGGATGCCTTAGTATTCATTTCATTCTTTGAAAAATATAGCAAGACAATGACCTTTCCTTTGTAAGGCATTTTAGTTGACTTTAGAAGAAGTGACTTTTTTAAACCTGAGATCCCTAATTTGCAGTTTGTGGGTGGGACTACACACAAGATGCCATTTAACACTGATATTTTGAGCTTTTTTTTTTTTTTTAAGATTTTATTTATTTATTTGATAGAGATCACAAGTAGGCAGAGAGAGGGAGAAGAAGATTCCCTGCCAAGCAGAGAGCCCAATGCGGGGTTCGATCCCAGGACCCTGGGATCCTGACCTGAGCCGAAGGCAGAGGCTTTAATGCACAGAGCCACCCAGGTGCCCCAGGCTTGAGCTTTTAATCATACCAGCATCAGCTTTGAGGATAGCAAGATAGATATTGTCATGCCCATACAAAGTAGCTCATTATTCACTGTACTTCACGTGAAGACTGTCGATCATTGACTGGCTATCCCAACCAGTGTTGCTTAAGGGAAGTAATTGTCTGCAAATGAAGGACCCTAAAAGCAATTCAATCTGGGGTCAATAACAGAAAAACACAATTAACTGTAAAAGGGGAAGTCATACTAATTCCCCAGACACCCGATCTATGGTGTGGTCTATTGGTCAAGGTAGATGGCATCACTTGGTAGGTTTGCAAGGATGATAGTTTATTTTAACGGAGAATGAGGGGACATTCCAAATCAACAAAATTTAGTTCTGTGCAATTTCCCAGGAGAATTGAAGCAAGTCATAGAATATGGGGTCCTGTTTTGAAGAAGTAAGAGTTAAGGGAAAAGTAAATGAAGAATAGAAATTTTTCAGGCAGCCTTATTTTCATAAAAGTGCCTGTGATCTAATAACAAGATCTGTTTTGTCCTTGTGTTAATGAACTATGAATACAATCATTTTGCAAATAAATGGATACCATTTTTAAGCACTAACACAGAATGCGCTTTCAGAACACTTTGAAACTTACTAAAAAACGAATGTAAATAGAACTTTAGAAAGTAGGCATTATCATGGAGGTAAGTGAGAGGTATATACATATCTAGAAAGTGAGGATTATCTAAGTATAGGTTTTTTTAAAATTTTTTTTATTTTTTCAGTGAACAGTATTCATTATTTTTGCACCACACCCAGTCCTCCATGCAATCTGTGCCCTATATAATACCCACCACCTGGTACCCCAACCTCCCACCCCCACCCCCGCCACTTCAAACCCTTCAGATTGTTAATCAGAGTCCATAGTCCCTCATGGTTCACCTCCCCTTCCAATTTCCCTCAACTCCCTTCTCCTCTCCATCTCCCCTTGTCCTCCATGCTATTTGTTATGCTCCACAAATAAGTGAAACCATATGATAATTGACTCTCTCTGCTTGACTTATTTCTCTCAGCATAATCTCTTCCAGTCCCATCCATGTTGCTACAAAAGTTGGATATTCGTCCTTTCTGATGGAGGCATAATACTCCATAGTGTATATGGACCACATCTTCCTTATCCATTCGTCCGTTGAAGGGCATCTTGGTTCTTTCCACAGTTTGGCGACCATGGCCATTGCTGCTATAAACATCGGTATACAGATGGCCCTTCTTTTCACTACATCTGTATCTTTGGGGTAAATACCCAGTAGTGCAATTGCAGGGTCATAGGGAAGTTCTATTTTTAATTTCTTGAGGAATCTCCACACTGTTCTACAAAGTGGCTGCACCAACTTGCATTCCCACCAACAGTGTAAGAGGGTTCCCCTTTCTCCACATCCTCTCCAACACATGGTGTTTCCTGTCTTGCTAATTTTGGCCATTCTAACTGGTGTAAGGTGGTATCTCAATGTGGTTTTAATTTGAATCTCCTGATGGCTAGTGATGATGAACATTTTTTCAAGTGTCTGGTAGCCATTTGTATGTCTTCATTGGAGAAGCATCTGTTTATATCTTCTGCCCATTTTTTGATAGGATTGTCTGTTTTGTGTGCGTTGAGTTTGAGGAGTTCTTTATAGATCCTGGATATCAACCTTTTGTCTGTACTGTCATTTGCAAATATCTTCTCCCATTCCGTGGGTTGCCTCTTTGTTTTCTTGACTATTTCCTTTGCTGTGCAGAAGCTTTTGATCTTGATGAAGTCCCAAAAGTTCATCTTCATTTTTGTTTCCTTTGCATTTGGAGACATATCTTGAAAGAAGTTGCTGTGGCTGATATCGAAGAGGTTATTGCCTATATTTTCTTCTAGGATTTTGATGGATTCTTGCCTCACATTGAGATCTTTTATCCATTTTGAGTTTATCTTTGTGTACGGTGTAAGAGAATGGTCGAGTTTCATTCTTCTACATATAGCTGTCCAGTTTTCCCAGCACCATCTATTGAAGAGACTGTCTTTTTTTCCACTGTATATTTTTTCCTGTTTTGTCAAAGATTAATTGACCATAGAGTTGAGGGTCCATATCTGAGCTCTCTACTCTGTTCCACTGGTCTGTGTGTCTGTTTTTATGCCAGTACCATGCTGTCTTGGTGATCACGGCTTTGGAGTAAAGCTTGAAATCAGGTAACATGATGCCCCCAGTTTTATTTTTGTTTTTCAACATTTCCTTAGCAATTCGGGGTCTCTTCTGATTCCGTACAAATTTTAGGATTATTTGCTCCAGCTCCACCATGACCAGGTGGGATTTATCCCTGGGCTACAAGGATGATTCAACATTCGCAAATCAATCAGTGTGATAGATTGATAAGAGAAGAGAAGAAGAGAAGAGAGAAGAGAGAAGAACCACATGGTCCTCTCAATTGATGCAGAAAAAGCATTTGACAAAATCCAGCATCCATTCCTGATTAAAATGCTTCAAAGTATAGGGATAGAGGGAACATTCCTGAACTTCATCAAATCTATCTATGAAAGTCCCACAGCAAATATCATCCTCAATGGGAAAAAGCTTGCATCCTTCCCGTTGAGATCAGGAACACGACAAGGATGCCCACTCTCACCACTCTTGATCAACATAGTATTAGAAGTCCTAGCAACAGCAATCAGACAGCAAAGAAGAATAAAAGGTATCCAAATTGGCAATGAAGAAGTCATACTCTCTCTCTTTGCAGATGGCATGATTCTTTATATGGAAAACCCAAAAGACTCCACCCCAAAACTACTAGAACTCATACAGCAATTCAGCAACATGGCAGGATACAAAGTCAATGTACAGAAATCAGTGGCTTTCTTATACACTAACAATGAAAATACAGAAAGGGAAATTAGAGAATCGATTCCATTTACTATAGCACCAAGAACCATAAGATACCTGGGAATAAACCTAACCAAAGAGGTAAAGGATCTGTACTCGAGGAACTACAGAACACTCATGAAAGAAATTGAAGAAGATATAAAAAGATGGAATACCATTCCATGCTCTTGAATCGGAAGAATAAACATTGTTTAAATGTCTATACTGCCTAGAGCAATCTATACTTTTAATGCCATTCCAATCAAAATTCCACTGGTATTTTTCAAAGAGCTGGAGCAAATAATAACTATAGGTTTTTGACAAACACAAGGTTTTTGATAGGTGGGGTCCTATCATAGGATCTAGATTTTGGGTTTCCTCTTATTTTCCCTTTTTCAAGAATGTCCGCAGAATATGGGATATTCTGAGGACATAGATTTCAGGGCTTTTAACTTTTAGAGCATTCTTTTCTGTACATCTGAAACAAGGAGGCATCAATTAACTTAAAATTAAAAACAAAGCAAACCTCTCAAGGAGTTGCTAGAGAGTAAATGGATCAGGCTTCTTCCATCAGCTGTGCTGTTGCTGAGGCATGAGTTCTGAGCTTGGCCCGAGAAGAGGTTTGTCACAAAATAATTACAATTAGCAGTCTCCCCTATAGATCATCCTGAGAAAGTATGACATTAACCTGTTTTATTATTATTTTACACTGGATATTATGAAGACTATTTTTCTGACTATACTTATTGGACACAACAGGAGATTTTCTTATGGAGATGAAAATAAGCATTAAACAGTGGAAGATTTCATTAATCACATGAACACTTGTGGAAAAGATAAGCCTCATAGACCTCAGGATCTATATATACATTTTTTTTCCCCCACAAGAATTACTTACTATTAACTTACTGCTCTGGGATTTTTTTTTTTTTTAAGATTTTATTTATTTATTTAACAGACAGAGATCACAAGTAGGCAGAGAGGCAGGCAGAGAGAGAGGGGGGATGCAGGATCCCTGCAGAGCAGAGAGCCCGATGCGGGGCTCGATCCCAGGACCCTGAGATCATGACCTGAGCTGAAGGCAGAGGCTTAACCCACTGAGCCACCCAGGTGACCCTGGGATTGGGTTTTAAGATAGTTGCATTTCTCTAATAGTAAGAGAGAAAGCACCACTACTATCTAATCTGTCTTTCTTTAAACTTACTATTTCTGTTGTCCCTAACATTTCACTGTAACCCTTGTGGTAGAAAGAGTGATTGAAAAGGAGGCAGGCAGACGAATACTACTGGACTTGTCATTAGCAGGTGCAAGACATTGAATAAACCATCTAATATCTGTGAGCTTTGCATTTTTCACCTGCAGAATTGTCACTAATACCCTCCAATTTTATCTTTATTAAAGCTCCCTGGAAACCACAAGACTTTATAGAATTCTAAGCTTTAAACTATGATTTTATTATATATAGTAATATATAATAGTCATATATAAAATATATGGATATTATAATAAACATATAACATATAGTTTATAAAAATATAAAATTATATATGATAGATCCAACCATATATTACATAGTAATTATATGCATTATGATTGTATTTTATATATTATATAATACATATTTGTTGTTTATAAGAAATTGTTATCACCAAGAGTATATAATTTCAAAAAATCAGTAGGTGAAAGAGTTCAGATGTTTTTATTACATGAAGGGCCCATTTTACCTTTTGTTTTATAGGTTCTTAAAGATAGTTGTCTCTAATATTGACAACTGATCATAAGAAACTGGTTTCTATCTTCCATAAAACGCATGATTAACAGAGACTATGAACTTTGTTTTGCTTCCATATAATTTTGATTTATGTTTCTGGCCATTATCCATATCATACTATCTTTTCACAGATTATTTTAAAAATCATGCTCACTAGTGGCAACTTAACCCAAGAAATTCCCTGAAACACAGAAGGATTCTTTAAAATGTGACACAAAGGGCGCCTGGGTGGCTCAGTGGGTTAAGCCGCTGCCTTCGGCTCAGGTCATGATCTCAGGGTCCTGGGATCGAGTCCCGCATCGGGCTCTCTGCTCGGCAGGGAGCCTGCTTCCTCCTCTCTCTCTCTGCCTGCCTCTCTGCCTGCTTGTGATCTCTCTCTGTCAAATAAATAAATAAATCTTTAAAAAAAAAATAAAATAAAATGTGACACAAATTGTGCATAAAGATATTTATCTTATCACTGTTTAAGATAGCAAATAATTGGGGTTGGAGGAAGGTTTAAAGTCACTTTAGTAGTTGGGGAGATTCAGTACATTGTGATACATTCCTCTCTTGGAATATTGTGCATCCAAAATAACATTGGTTATAAAGAATTTCTAATGACCTGAAGCAATGATGGCATTATGTCAAATGAAAAAGTGATGCAGAATTATAGGACCCCAATGAGATTGAACCTTACCTAGTATATAGCACTATAGGTGTTAAATAGGCAAATCTGAATTTGTATGTCAAATCTGCCAGTCACAGGGCACCTGGGTGTCTCAGTGGGTTAAAGCCTCTGCCTTCAGTTCAGGTCATAATCCTAGGGTTATGGGATCGAGCCCCACATCGGGCTCTCTACTCAGCAGGGAGCTTGCTTCCTCCTCTCTCTGCCTGCCTCTCTGCCCACTCGTGATCTCTGTCAGTCAAATAAACAAATAAAATCTTAAAAAAAATCTGTCAATTATTAGTTTTATCAGTAACTGGAAGTTAATATCACTGATCCTATTTGCTTCATCTGTGAAACAATTTTTTTACAAAGGGCTTTTATGAGAATTATGAAGAGGAGAAAATACGCAAAATATCAAGCAGTCATTTAAATAAACGTTCATCATTTTCAATATTACCATTGTCGTTCTTATGCTGAGCACCAAGACGAAAAACAAACAAAACAAAATGAAACAAAAACAAACAAAAATTAGCGGGAAAGAGGCAGAGGGAGAGAGCTATCGTTTTTCTACAAAAGTGGGTTTCTTTAGATAATATCTAAAGCCAATAAGCAAGAAATTTTTTATATAAATGTTATTGAGAAATATGAGATCAATGCCAGGATAAGCAGCTGTGTTAAAAGCTGTTGCTCTCAAGGAGCAAGAATTGTCAGTAGGAAGAGGTGGGTCGGGTTACTCCTGTGCTTCATTATCAGCCTTGTAGTTTAATTTGTCTCCCATTGTACATGTATCACATTGATAACAATGATAAATTCCGTTTAAAAAGAGAAATGCATCAGGTGGGAAAATGGAACCAACGAGAGTCAGTGTCTTAATGCGCTAGGGTAGTGGTTCAGCCTCAAATTGCCAAATTATATCGCAGCTTGAGGCTAGGTTATTGTTGCATTTTCTGAGGAGAAAACCAGATCGAATCAACTGTCTTCTTACTTCTGTCTCTCTGTGATTTTTAAAAACCTTATCACCAGCAAGACTGTGCCTCTTCCCTCCACTTCTTTATTCTCTTCTGTCTTTCCCAGAGCTAACCGTCAGTGGGAAGGTTAGTGTGCCTACCGGCAGGCGAGCATTCAGGACTGTGTGTGCACAAAATAGCAACAACACTATTTCATGTTTTATGACTTTTCACAAATCTTTCTGTACCACTTTTTTGAACTTTGTCAATATTGATAAATATGGATCTAAGCCATAAAGGAAACCAAAGTGTTTATCAGTACCAGTGGTACTAATACATGAGTGTTAAGTTTCTGGGGTTTTCCCCCTAAATTTAATTAATTCATTCATTGGGGTTTTTTTGTTTTGTTTTGTTTTGTAATCTTCTTTATTTTCCAAAGTTTTCAACATGGATACCAGCCCTGATCCTGTCTTCATTTGGTAGGAAAATCTCTCTTCAGCACTGTAGCCATAAGGAAGGTGAAGGAAGACCTTTTATTAGTTCGTGGAATGGCAACTTAGAGAAAGACAGAGCCTAGTGTTTTCTGTTTAGCTTTGATGACGTAATTACTACCTCCTTAGCCAAAGTTGTATAAAGAGATATATTCTGCACAGATGAAAAGCATGTCAACAGTCTGCTGGCATTAGCTGAGTCTCTTCACACTGAGGGATGAACACTTCCAAAATCATTCATTAGAAGCCCGGCCAAGTCCATATCATTCATTAACTGTCTCTTTACTGAATAGGAAAAATGAATGGAGCCCTTTAATCTGACATTAATAAATTACAACCATTTGGGGAAGTATTCAAATGTAAAATGTTGAGGTTCATCATTGAAATTATATTTGATGGCTTGGGTTTGTTCTGGCTCATTTAAAGATATAATTTTCATAGGACTTTATCCCCTATCCCCTATGGTGGGTGATAATGGTTACTCTAGTATGTTGAGTTTAAGAGGGACTCAGTGGGGCCAAGATGCAAATTCACAGAACTGAAAGCTGGAAGTACCCCTGAGGAACATCTGGGAGAAGTAATTTTCAAACTTATAAAAGTTAATCTTCTTTATCTTTAAAGAAAATTATAATTAAGCAGAGAGGCAAGTCTACTGGCCCTCTTTCACCTCCTCTTGCAGAAAATTGCAGATCGAAAAGAAAAAGCAAGGAAATTATTGTGATTCTTTCTTTAGATTCCCATCATAGTCCATCAAGATGGAGTTTCCTCTCAAGTCCTTGTAGCATTTAGAAATGCTTTCTTTACAAGTAACTAGGGAGAGAAGAGAGAATACATGGTCTTTACTTTGTATCTCTGTATAAATGGTAAGAGACAGATGTTTTGCAATAAGGTGACACTTGAAGTGGGCCTTTAAAGAGTGTTCATTGCATCGAAATGTGTTATTTCTTTTTGCTTCTTTTTTTTCAACAAGATTGTGACCTTTTTGAGGCAGGAGACTAAGTTTTATCCATATTGGTATATTCAGTGCCTGAATGATGTCTGGAACAGAGTATCTAAATATGCTGGCATGTCTCAATTCAAGTTAAATTTGCATGCATGGGTTGAAAAGTCTAAACAAGAGTTAGAAACATCCCAAAGAGTTTGGCTTCAGAAATCTCCCGTTTTCCTTTAATATTCATTGCCTGCTAGATGAATTTTGACCTTGCTGTGGCTATTTTTGATGGGATGATTTTTGTTAAGAGTCTCTGTCACCTTTCTCTAATACAGTCACTTTTTCTGAAGTCTGTTACTGTGCTTTATGGGATTCCTGATTCATATGATTGACATGGACCCTTGATGAACATGGGCACTTTCTTATGATCGAGCATTCTACAATATTGTTTGTGTTAATTTATTGAAATAAGATATTTTGTTCACTGATTTAGAAGAGTAAGTGGATGTTTCATCAATTCAGACTTTAATATGTCATATTTAGAATACAGGGATAATTCAGTAATGCCGGCAGATGATTAAAAAAAATTTGATGAACAGATTAAAGGTATATGAAACATGTTATTCTGAAAAATAACAGCTGCATAACAGGAATATAAGCAACACTCAATAGTAAGATATTTTTATGGAAAGGTTAGTGGATTTCTTTGACGAAGTAAGATAGTCCAGCATTTTCTCATCTCTCCATCCATCCATTAATACATTCTTATATCAAACATAAGCTAAGAGCCCACCCTACACCTGGAAGAGATGTATAACATCAAAGATGGTTACTATCCTTTCACAGTATTTTTCTCCTACCCCCCAGTTCTCTTCAGGCCAGAGGACTGAAGTACATGTGAATTCTTACTGTCTTCCCTTTCACTTTTCACACACATCACATTCTTCAAAAGCTGCCACTGCGCCTTCGTCCCTTAAAGAATAAGAGTTCCGATTCAACTAGCAATCTTTCTAGGGAAAGGAAGTATAACTGGTGATTAAGATCCTACATATTTTCTGAAAATGGTGTTAAAGTATTTATAGGAACTGACTTCAAGTAATTCTTCATCCTCATCTTCATTGCCTTTCTGTCACAAACACTTCAGTCTAGTCCTAAGAATTACCGGAGTTCTTCAAACAGCCTATTGACTTTTGTCATCTTTTATACTCTGGCTGTCTCATTGCCTATCAATGCCTCACAGACAAATACCTTGAATAAAGTTTAGTCACCTGTCAATGCTCATTTCAAAAGCATTCATGTTAGTAAAATATTTAGTTACCAACTTCTCTCCTCAGGCATACACATAAACACACACACAACATACTTCTATATATTAAACACAATATCTGAATTAAATATTCTCTATTCATAACAACCTATATTTTGCCCACTATCTAGTAAGTTCTACAGCATTATGGTAGAAGCACCATCATTTTTCTTAAAATCTTAAGTGAGGGAAAAATCCTCATTGTTTCAAAAATGTGAAGACAGCATTTTCCTCTTTGATTTTTTTTTTTTAAGAGCTAGAATTAAAAGTGTGCTTGGCTGCCTTAGTTGGTAGAACATACAACTCTTGACATTGGAGTCATGAGTTCAAGCCCCACTTTGGATGTAGGTCCCCCCCCCCAAAAAAAAAGACTGTAGTGTTTCAGGAATTCTCCTTGTATCAGTATTTTGGTGCCTTCGTTCCCTGGTCATGCTGCTTCAAAGAATGAAGAGGTAGACCAGACAAAGAGTGGTGGGCAGCAAAAGAAAGTTTATTGATCAAGAGTACAAAGCTCCTGAAGAGGAAGGGTACCAGGCAGGGTTGCCGTTTTGTTTGGTTTTTAAGTCTAGGGGTTCTAACCTCTCTTACAGAATGATCTTAAGTAGCCAGAGTGTGGGCCTTCTGCAGGTTGGCTACTAAGCGTGCTGTTCAGGGTTTTGTTTTTTTGTTTCTTGTTTTAAGATTTTATTTATTTATTTGACAGAGAGAGATCACAAGTAGGCAGAGAGGCAGGCAGAGAGAGAGAGGAAGGGAAGCAGGCTCCCTGCCGAGCAGAGAGCCCGAAGCGGGGCTCGATCCCAGGACCCTGAGACCATGACCTGAGCTGAAGGCAGAGGCTTTAACCCACTGAGCCACCCTGTTCAGGGTTTTCATCAATGCCCCAGTCTACCTATTAGGTTATTGTTCATGCGCTGATCGTCTTTTTTGGCCTGACATCTGGAGACTTAGTCTCAACTGCCTGAGTTTATATGATAGCGACAAATGTTTCATGGTCAGTTTCTTTATCTCAGGATATTTTGGAAAAGTCATTTCTACAGAAGCTGTAAAACAGAATGTTAGTTTTTGTCTTAGCTGTCCTGACTCAGTGTTTTCTTGTTGGGGACCCAGGCCCAGACTTGTCCAATCAGCTCCTAACACTATAACTAAATGTAACGTTTGTTGTTGAAAACTGCCATACAAACTCAGCACAAATAATTGTGTGAAATGCAAGCCTTGTGTTTTTTATTTTGTTTTAACGATTTATTTATTTATTTATTATTAGATTTATTTATTTATTTTCAGAAAAACAGTATTCATTATTTTTTTTTCACCACACCCAGTGCTCCATGCAATCCGTGCCCTCTATAATACCCACCACCTGGTACCCCAACCTCCCACCCCCAGCCACTTCAAACCCCTCAGATTGTTTCTCAGAGTCCATAGTCTCTCATGATTCACCTCCCCTTCTAATTTACCCCAACTCCCTTCTCCTCTCTAACTCCCCATGTCCTCCATGCTATTTGTTATGCTCCACAAATAAATGAAACCATATGATAATTGACTCTCTCTGCTTGACTTATTTCACTCAGCATAATCTCTTCCAGTCCCGTCCATGTTGCTACAAAAGTTGGGTATCCATCCTTTCTGATGGAGGCATAATACTCCATAGTGTATATGGACCACATCTTCCTTATCCATTCGTCCGTTGAAGGGCATCTTGGTTCTTTCCATAGTTTGGCGACCGTGGCCATTGCTGGAGCAAATAATTCAAAAATTTGTATGGAATCAGAAGAGACCCCGAATCGCAAAGGAAATGTTGAAAAACAAAAATAAAACTGGGGGCATCACGTTACCTGATTTCAAGCTTTATTACAAAGCTGTGATCACCAAGACAGCATGGTACTGGCGTAAAAACAGACACATAGACCAGTGGAACAGAGCAGAGAGCTCAGATATGGACCCTCAACTCTATGGTCAATTAATCTTCGACAAAACAGGAAAAAAATATACAGTGGAAAAAAGACAGTCTCTTCAATAAATGGTGCTGGGAAAACTGGACAGCTATATGTAGAAGAATGAAACTCAGCCATTCTCTTACACCGTACACAAAGATAAACTCAAAATGGATAAAAGACCTCAATGTGAGACAGGAAACCATCAGACTCCTAGAGGAGAACATAGGCAGTAATCTCTTCGATATCAGCCACAGCAACTTCTTTCAAGATACGTCTCCAAAGGCAAAGGAAACAAAAGCGAAAATAAACTTTTGGGACTTCATCAAGATCAAAAGCTTCTGCACAGCAAAGGAAACAGTCAAAAAAACAAAGAGACAACGCATGGAATGGGAGAAGATATTTGCAAATGGCAGTACAGACAAAAGGTTGATATCCAGGATCTATAATGAACTCCTCAAACTCAACACACACGAAACAGGAAAACATCAAAAAAATGGGCAGAGGATATGAACAGACACTTCTCCAGTCAAGACATACAAATGGCTATCAGACACATGAAAAAGTGTTCATCATCACTAGCCCTCTGGGTGATTCAAATTAAAACCACATTGAGATATCAACTTATAACATTGAGATAACTTACACCAGTTATCAACAACATTGAGATAACTTACACCAGTTAGAATGGCCAAAATTAACAAAACAGGAAACAACATGTGTTGGAGAGGATGTGGAAAAAGGGGAACCCTCTTACACTGTTGGTGGGAATGCAAGTTGGTGCAGCCTCTTTGGAGAACAGTGTGGAGATTCCTCAAGAAATTAAAAATAGAACTTCCCTATGACCCTGCAATTGCACTCCTGGGTATTTACCCCAAAGATACAGATGTCGTGAAACGATTTATTTATTTTTGAGACAGAGAGAGAAAAGGAGAGAACAAGTGGGGAAGCAGAAGAGGGAGAGAGAGAGGAGGAGTATCCCAAGCTGACTCCTGCTGAGGGCTGAGCCCAGAGCCCTACAAGGAGACTCGATCTCAGGACCCTGTGATCTTGACCCTGAGATCATGACCTGAGCTGAAACCAAGAGTCAGACACTTAACCAACTTGAGCCACCCAGGCGCCCCAGCTAACTTTGTGTTTTCAGAGTACAGATGATATTATAAGGCTAAACATTTTTCAGAGAACCCAGCTAAAAGGAGAGCTTTCAAAAATCAAGCGATTGTGTGATTATTTCAGATTCTTCCATGAACAGATCTAAGACATTAAATATAAAGATTTAGACATGCATGTTTGTATATCTGAGATATACCAAATTGTATCATTGCTGGCATATTAGTTCCAGGAGTGCTTCTGTCAGTTCCTCAGGATGTTCTGCGTAGGCGATCATGTCATCTGCAGAAACAGAGTTTCAAGGCTTAATTCTCAGTCCTTAAACTTTTTTTTTTAATTTATTTTTTATTTTCAGCATAACTGTATTCATTATTTTTGCACCACACCCAATGCTCCATGCAATCCATGCCCTCTATAATACCCACCACCTGGTACCCCAACCTCCCACCCCCAACCCCTTGAAAACCTTCAAATTGTTTTTCAGAGTCCATAGTCTCTCATGGTTCACCTCCCCTTCCAAATTCCCCCAACTCCCTTCTCCTCTCTAACTCCCCATGTCCTCCATGCTATTTGTTATGCTCCACAAATAAGTGAAACCATATGATAATTGACTCTCTCTGCTTGACTGATTTCACTCAGCATAATCTCTTCCAGTCCTGTCCATGTTGCTACAAAAGTTGGGTATTCGTCCTTTCTGATGCTAGTAAGATGTAGAAAGGGAGCGATGGAAGGGGACATCCTTGCCTTGTTCTCATTTTCAGGGAGAAAGCATTCAATTTCTTACCACCCATTGTGACGGCTGTTGTAGGTCTGATGGATTCAGCACGGAGCCTGAACAGTTTCATTTGTTGGTCTCTGGAAAGCCTGCATATATGGAACTCTGGTTTGGACAACGATGAGTTTTGCAAAGTTCTACAATTCTGAACATCATGTGAACTCTTGTTTGGACAATGATGAGTTTTGCAAAGTTCTACAATTCTGAACATCATGTCAAATTTGACAGTTTATAACTCAAATTAACATTTAACTTAGAAGTCAGGGGATATACTCACAGAAAGGTCTTGATGGATGAGTACATTTTTAGTTGGATGAGCTCTAATAAAGACTATTTTTATTTTTTATTTTTTATTTTTTTTTTAATTTTTTTATTTTTAGTGGAACACAACCTACAGTTAGGGAAAAAAAGAAAAAATTGAGGCAAAACTCTTATTGGATTCCTTTGTGTTGTGTGCAAGACCTAACTGAAGGTACAGGAGGAAGAATCAAATAGAAAATGATAACCTTTAATGCACGTTTTAATTAATTAATTAATTAATTAATTAATTTTATTGTTTAAAGTTTTTCATTCTTTTCAGTAGGCAATGGGAAATTACTCATATTTCTGTGTTATAATTGTGACAAGATTTGAGAAGAATCACTACTACACTATTTAACAGGAGAAACAAAGTCTGAAGCCCACAGGCCCTGGGACATACCCCAAACTTCCAAGGCAGGTCTACGGAATACCATCAGCTTCAATGTCAAAGGACAATAGACTGTGGCAGAGACATGGACAATAGCAAATCCATGCTCCATCCAGTGGGGGCTGGGCCCCTCACTGCTGTATAGCAATGCACGTTTCCTGATGCCAGACAGTTCTCTCATTCCAGAGATGAGCTATCTGAAAAACAGTGTGGGAATTTTTGACTTTTAAATATTGATAATAAATTCAAATGTGAAACTCACACAGATCTGCTGGCAGGAATGAGCGTATGAATGCACAGGTTTGGAAATTTTTGCTATAATTCATAATATACAAGAAGAATATTTAGCGCTCACTAAAATAATACTCTATTCATAAGATATGATAGATAGTATCTATAAAATGTAGCATTTTGAAACAGTTTTTGTATATTATTCTTTCGTCATCCAATGTGTGTGTATATATATATATATATACACACACACATATAGACACATTATATATATATATATACACACAGGCATGCTTGCTTACATATATGTTATAAATTTATGTGTATATAGTATCATCATAACATATACATGCATCTTTCTTGCTTCCTTCCTCTTCCGCACTCTCCTTCCCCCTCCCTCTTTCCCGCCATCTGTCTTCCTTCCCCCCCCTCCAGTCTTCCCTCCCTGTCTCTCCTTCCATTCTTTCTTCCTTCCCTTCCATGGCCCTCCCCTTCCAATGTCCCGTTAAAGGTACTTGTGGCAAACCTGTCTTGTTTGTTAAAAATCGAGTTTCCTCAACCTCAGGAATCCCTCGAGGTAACCAAGAATTGGAAATACGTCAGTCTCCGCGGGTGATTCTAATGCGTACTAAGCTTCTAGAAACATTGTTCTCTGCTGAAGGAGGAGAAACAAATACCGAGTATGGCTAGTAGAGCTGATGGGGTTAGTATTTCAGTCACTTTTATACTTTATCTAAAAATGAATGTGGGATTGCAAACTTAAGTGTTTGCTCTAAATTTTGGTCCTTTACCGTCTATGCCAGAGCTGTGTGTGTGTGTGTGTGTGTGTGTGTGTGAGAGAGAGAGAGAGAGAGAGAGAGAGAGAAAGAGGTTATATTTTAATTTTATATTTTAACTTTTTGTTTTAATTTTCTTTGCAATTTCCAAAAGAGTAAGGATATTGACACAAATCTAATTATAGGACTGGCTACGCCCAATAAATATTCCTGAATTTGTGATCCATCGAGCACGGGGTAGCCACACATCCTTAATGCCTGCAATGATTTCAGTCAGCAGTCACTCTGGGAGGTGCAGTGGGGGTTAGCCCCTTTGAAACTTTGCAGATCCTAATCTGCAACCTCCTGTCTCTGACCTCTATGTGCATGTCCAGTTGCGCACATACATGGGAGAGGTCAGACATCTGATACCCTTGTCTTAGTAAGCATTTTAGGCAAATCAGATACTTAACATTTCTTGGGTCAAACTATGAAAAGGACATTAGAAGCACCCATTTGTAGATATCAGTATCTAATATATGTTTGTGAATGTTTTTGTAAATTGACTTAAAGATACAATTCAGTGACAGGGTCCTCAATCAAGGAAATATTTACTACTATGTATTTCTGTCATTGTGAATAAATATATACACATATATACATATTCAAATATACATACATATTGTCATTGCACTTTTCCATTAGAAAATACATATCTCAATAGGAATTAGTCAGATTTTATGCTTTCTGTTGGAAAAGATTTGTATACTGGGGCACCTTGGTAGCTCAGTTGGTTAAATGTCTGGCTGGCGGTCTAAATATTTTTATTTTATTTATTTATTTATTTATTTATTTATTTATTTATTTGAGAGAGAGAGGGAGCAAGAGAGAGCAGATGCATGGGAGAGAGGCAGAAGGAGAGGGAGAAGCAGATTCCCCCCTGAGCAGGGAGCCAGACACAGGGCTCCATCCCAGGACCCTGAGATCATGACCTGAGCCAAAGGCAGATGCTTCACCAGCTGATCCACCAGGGTACCCCAAACGTCTGGCTCTTGATTTTGGCTCAGGTCATAGTCTCAGGGTCATGAGTTTTAGCCCGGCTTCAGGTTCTGTGTTGCGCATGGAGCCTGCTTAAGGTTCTCTCTCCACTCTATGCCTCGTCGCTGCTCACACACTCTCAATCTCTAAAACAAACAAACAAAAAACTATCTTGAACCATTCAAATGATTTTAATGTATATTGTACAATGTGCTTTTCAAATCATGGTAATAGTCCAGACAATACCATGTTATGGATAAGACCTGAGGCTTTGGATCAATAGTCCAAGTTTTGGTTCTGTCATCTTAAGCAAATTACTTCAGTTCTTTCTGCCTCACTTTTTTTTAATCTGTTGAATGTGATTAATAATTATACTCATGTAGTTTCTCTGAGGATTAATTTTATTAATAGCAAATTTCATCAAATCTAAGACACCATCAGTTGTAAGATAACCACTATATTTTGTACCACTAAGAACAAAATACGTATATACTGCTAATATTTATGAAAAAATATATTCAATTTTAGGAGACAGCTGATTTTAGCGATGTTCAAATTTGTAAAAAAAAGAATTGTATCTTAAAATTGATGATATGCATTGTATAAAAAGTAATAGGATAATTCTAGAATGATTTGCTATTATTAGGTCCAATAATTTTTGCCCATTTGATAAATGAGGAAACTTTGATAAAAGGGAGTAAAATAATTTGCTGAAGGCCAACAGCCAATCTGATTTAGGAATTTAATTAATGTTTCCTGATTGCTGCATTGGTGTAATTTCCAATTTACCATGCTTTGGAATATGAATTACTTATAGTAGAAATAACAAGGAGAAAAGTTTGTCTCCTATTTGATATAAGATATGCTAGTTGGGGTGATCCCAGGTCCTGGGATTGAGCCCCACATCAGGCTCTCCACTCAGCGGGGAGCCTGCTTCCCTCTCTCTCTCTCTCTCTCTCTCTCTGCCTGCCTCTCTGCCTACTTGTGATTTCTGTCTGTCAAATAAATAAAATCTTTAAAAAAAAGATATCCTAGTTGTAATGGTAAAACATTTACAGAATTTATTCTAAATTAGTTGCATTTTGTTGTATAAATGTAATTTAGCTGATATATTGGGATTAAAGCCTATCACAATGCTTTTTAAATGAGACTTTTTTTTTTGAAGATTTTATTTATTTAAAAGAGAGAGAGCAGGAGTAGGGCAGGAGGCATAGGGTAGGGCTGGAGAGGCAGGCAGGGGAAGAGAGAGAAGCAGACTCCCTGCTGAGCAGGGAGCCCAAAGCAGGGCTCAGTCCTATCCCAGGACCCATAGTTCAGGCCCTGATCTCTGGTATACACATAAGTGCCTGAGCCACCCAGGTGCCCCTAAAAGAGACTTCCTTAGAATTATTGTATTCAGTTTGTCAGTTTCAACACAAAAAATTAATATAACTACACTTAAATTATTTGCCATAAGGTTGAAAATACAAAATTTAAAGGGCTCAGGTCATGACCTCGCGGTCCTGGGATGGAGCCCTGTGCCTCTCTCCTGGCTAAGTGGGAATCTGCTTCTCCCTCCCCCTCTGCCTCTCTCCCCTGCTCATTCTCTCTCATTCTCTGTCTTTGTTTCTCAAATGAATGAATAAAAAATCTTTAAAAATTGCAAAATTCAAATACACATAGACAAAATTACATTGTAATTTATACATTGGCATTTATTAGGGAGGAAATAGAGATACAAAGAAGTTATGCCACTTGCTAATTATTCAAATAAAATTTAAAATTAACTTAATTTTTTTTTTTTTTAATGTGCATCTTTGATGGATTATTGTCATTGCTCCTGCACTGAGTTCCTGGGATCTTTCTTCCCCCAGTTAGAATCAACCCCTCAGGAGCCAAGTTAGTTTTGCTGAACATCTCTGTTTTATTCTCTTATTTAGATATATTTCTGATCCTCAAAATATTAGCATAAAACGCTGTCCGGCTTTCAGGCCAACTCAATTTTATGAGTGCATAATTTCACTGGAAATGTTGTCTCACTAATAAAACGAGGGAAATCCTGCCACAACCTGTCATCATTCAGGCCAAGGCTGGCCCAAGCCGGATGACAGTCATTTATCTTTGCATTAGTGTGTTACACAACTTACTGGGCGAAATGATTATTTGATGAAACAAGCTATTAAAATGGATCCTGCCAAAGATCAAGTACAGTGGAAAACTCTTATTTACTTTAATTTTTCTTCCTGTCTTCAGTTGATGAGAGAAACCTGCTAATACGTTGATCAGCCAGTGTAAGAACAGACATGATGGCCTGAGGGTATCATAAGTGAATGAGAAGAGAAACATGGAGGTGGAAAGTGCCTGCTTTATGCCAGAACTACTTAGCTCAATTTTAGTAGATCATCTGGTTAAGCCTTTAAAGACTTTAAGAGCTAAAGGACACTGATGGTCCTAGAAGTGACATGACGTATCCAAGTTCACAGAGGTTGGAAGTAAGCAAGAGGACATTCCAGGGTCTGGCTTGAGTGCCTATAGTTCTTTCTGCCACATTAAAATGGAGTAGTTAAGGAAATATTCTTCTTTTTTATTTTTTTAAGATTTTACTTATCTATTTGACAGACAGAGATCACAATTAGGCAGAGAGACAGGCAGAGAGAGGAGGGGAAGCAGGCTGCCTGCCTAGAAGAGAGCCTGAGGCAGGGCTTGATCCCAGGACCCTGGGATAATGACCTGAGCTGAAGGCAGAGGCTGAACCCACTGAGCGACCCAGGCGCCCCATAAGTATTATTCTTAACGATTTACAGCATGGGGTGCCTTGGTGGCTCAGTTGGTTAACTGTCTGCCTTTGGCTCAGGTCATGATCCGATGGTCCTGGGATCAAGTCCCACATAGGACTTCCTGCTCACCAGAGGGTCTGCTTTTCTCTCTGCTTGTGTGTGCACTCGCTCTCTCTCTCTCTCTGACAAATAAATAAATAAATAAATAAATCTGAAATAAATAAATAAATAAATGAATGAATAAGGATGCTACCTGGGATTTGGGTATGGACCACATAGTATTTGCGGACAGGCTTTACAAATATCCCAGAGATTCCAAATCTTATTAGAGGGTTGAGTTCAACATGGAACTGAAGGGTCACAGTAGAGTAGGTTAAGTTGGAATCACAAGACTGGGTCTGTAAAGTCAGACTATTCCTGAAGACCTTGGGCAATCTCTGTTCCTTTAAGGTAAGGGTTTGAATTGCTAGGCATCCCGAATTGTCTACTGGCTCCTATGCATCCCTTATATCCAGTGACTTCCGAGCATATAATCAGATATTGGGAGTCTCTGTGGGCATTGATGTTCTACAAAATGCAGTCACATAAGCTTTCATGAGAATTTTCTGAGCTCTGTTAGAGTGTGCATTAGTAATAGGCCCTGCCTTAGGGAAAGGTAGTCACACCAACACACGCATGATAGACATGTGACAATCATGTCACCATCTTTGCTTATGTCTGCGTAGTTCAAAGAGACCAGCGATATGACATATTCCCTAATGCAGTGCAGTGGGCTTTGAGAGGGGCAGGAATGTGCTTTCTTCTTAGATGCCTGGTGTGTTTCCAAAATATATCTTCCTTTCCGGTTCCTTTTCTAATTTTTTCTGAATTGATGTCTCTATAGATGGGGGTGATTGCTCAAACCACAGAGCACAGAACTTATTTGTTCTTTAATTATAGGCTACCCAACATCTAGGTTGATTTGTCTGATAGCAAATTAGTATAACTGTGTCTTGTTTTTCTTTAAAAAAGCCAATAAATTTTGAGTGGTTCTCCACTCAGATACGTTGAATTAAGTTTTAACTTATGGAAATTTTATCAAATTAGGATACATGAGGCAAAGAGTTTTCATGCCATGACTTGAATTAAAGTTATTCAAACTATAGTCTCAGCCATATCTATTAAAGAAAATTATAGTTAATTTTATTTTATTTTTAAAGATTTTATTTATTTATTTGAGAAAGAGAGAGAGTGAGAGAAAGCATGAGAGGGGAGAAGGTCAGAGGGAGAAACAGACTTCCCACGGAGCTGGGAGCCTGATGTGGGACTTGATCCCAGGACTCCAGGATCATGACCTGAGCTGAAGGCAAGTAGCTTAACCAACTGAGCCACCCAGGTGCCCCATTATAGTTAAGTTTAAGTCAAATGGGAAAAACAAAAGATATGAACATTTTCATCCCCTAAGTGGATGGCCCATAGTTTGTTTTTGACTTAAGCTACATCTGTTAAATAGTAGTGTTGGGGTCACAACTCATTTTGAAATATTGTAAAAACATTCCAAGTTTGTAGCTGAAGCTGCTTAGAGGGACCATTTGAAGTCACTGTCTTTGCTCAACAATCCACTCACAGGTTATTCTGACGCCCCCCTTGGGGAAAAAATGAAAGTAGGATGGCATTTTGGAAATAGTTCTTCCTTCTAGAAACTCCAGGAATGAGGAACTCAACAAGGTGTACTTAAAATGAAAATGTCTTTGCCAGTCCATCTGTCAAATTTCACATGCATTTTTTTTTTTAAGATTTCATTTATTTATTTGACAGAGAGAGACACAGCAGACGGAGAGGCAGGCAGAGAGAGAGATAGAGGGAAGCAGGTTAACTGCTGAGCAGAGAGCCCGATGTGGGACTCGATCCCAGGACCCTGAGATCATGACCTGAGCCGAAGGCAGCGGCTTAACCCACTGAGCCACCCAGGCGCCCCCACATGCATTTCTATTGCCAGATTTTTTTTTTTCTACTTTTGCCAAAATCCCAGTACCTAGTGTCCACAGATATAGGATCTAATAATGCATTGGGGTAATTTAGTACATATAAAAAGCCTGTAAGATAGTTAGAAGAGAGTTCTAACAGATTTCTCATGGAGGGAAAATGTTATTAGATGATAGAAAATTTCATGATCTCTTTTTGATAGAGGAAAATTTGTTTCCTTTTGCTTAATTAGGTTGTAAATGATTTGTCATCAACATTTACAAAAATTTTGTAGGATACCCAGAGGAGTCCCTGAGTTAGAATTTTTTGTTCAGAAATACTTTCTTTAAATTTTGATGTGGTTAACATAACTTTGTGTTCTGCTCCTTTTCTTCCTGTCAACTATCCTGGCACTGACTCGGGAGCTAACAAAGGAGAGAACCTTGCTGTTAAAAAAAAAAAAAAAAAAAAATCAGTATAAAACGGAAGTATTAGATTATAAGACCATTTGCTAAGAATTAGAAAGAATAATAGTGTTAGATAGAAACATGAAGATCATTTAGTCATATGCCCACAATTTTCCCCTAATGTCACCATAGGAACAACAAAACAAAACAAAACAGACATTTTTTATTTATAAAAGAACATAAAATTTTTAAAAAGTTAAAAAATTTTGGAAATAATATATAAAATATTTGAACTCAGAACACATATAGATATTTGTCTATTCATAGAAATCTCTAGAACCACTCCTTTGAAAATAATGTGTGAAACAAGGAACTGATCATGACATCTTTCTAGATAGTTTAAATGGATCCTATCCAAATATTCAGATAGAAGGCAGGCAGCACGGACCATTCCAAGCATTTTATACTTATTGAGATAATCATAAAAAAGAAGGTTGACACTCGGGGCACCTGGGTGGCTCAGTGGGATAAAGCCTCTGCCTTCGGCTCAGGTTGTGATTCCAGGGTCCTGGGATCGAGACCCGAGTTGAGTCGGGCTCTCTGCTCAGCAGGGAGCTGGCTTCCCTTCCTCTCTCTGTGCCTGCCTTGTGATCTCTGTCAAATAAATAAAATCTTTTTTTTAAAAAAAAATATATATTTATTTTAGAGAAAGAGAGGGAGCCCGAGAGGGAGGAGGGGCAAAAAAGGAAGGAGGGAGAGAAAATCCCAAGCTGACTCCCCAGTAAGCACAGAGCCAGAGCATGATCTCAAGACTCTCAGATCAGGACCTGAGAGCTGAAACCACGAGTCCGGCACTTACCGACTGATCACCCGGGCACCTGGGTGGTTGAAGCTCCTCTTGCAACAAATGCAGAAATAAGTGAAATTTGTACTATTTTCTACAGAAATGATCTGTATATTAATTCTCCTTTCACTCAACATCAAGCTTCATCTGTATAAGATGTAAGAAAGGTATTTGATTATACAAAGTTGAAATATGTGTCTCTCTTCATGAAGTTTATGAGGATATGCAGATAGTGCAGAAATTTTGTTAATCGTGATATAGGAAATACAGAGATTAAAAACATCTACGGGAACTGTGAGCGGCTCAAAGAAGGCTTACCAATTCTCCTCTCCTCCCCTCATTAAGCACAAACATAAACACTGGAAATGATGCAGGGGACAAGTTAAGGGGAACCATGAAATGTGGCCAGAATCAAGAGAGCTGCTATGGATCTCAAGGTTTGAGCCCTAGCACTGCACAGGGCGGTCCTGAGTCCTCCTGCATTAACAAAAAAAGGCCACCCACACCCCATATTTTCCAGTCTGTTACATAACAGCAGGAGGTGGTCCGGGGAAGCTCATTATTTTCCCAGATCACACAATAGTCCAGATAACACCAGATGAGACTGAAACAGGGAAAATACTCTCCTTTACCATTGGACCTGCGAGTCTGCTTTTCTGCTACCAAGAGACACCCGGGTCGAGGGCGGAGCCTGCAGGAGAGATCCAGCTGCCCCTGACACCCTTGAAGGAAACAGAAAACGTGCAGGACTAGGACTTTCCAATCCAGCTGCCAACTGGCACCAGCAAGAGTCCAAAGCCACTCCTTCCCTACAGCGGAGAAACCCCTCTACCGACCCAAGGCAGTACCGTAGAGACCAGTAGGAGCACCAGCGCCAGCGCCAGCTTAACCAAGGATGCTCAAATCGCCCTGCAAAGACTGGAAATCAGTCCACTACTGCAATCACAGCCCACCCAAGCAGAACTAGACTCTCGTGCTAAGCCAGGCAGTGTGAAACTTTTATGTGAAATAATTACATAAGTCATTACCTGATGATAAAAGGATCAGTCCAGGAACTAGACATAACAATTCTAAGTATGCACAGATTTGAAAAATACACGACACAAAAACTGGTAGGGTTGAAAGGAGAAAACCACAATTGGCAGTCGGAGGCTTGAATACCTGCCACTGAACAACAGATAGGACTATTAGGAAATCAGCAAGGATCTATGATGTTTCAAGAATACATTCAACTAAGGATCTGTCAACTATAGAACATTTTATTCAATAGTAACAAAATGCAGGATTTTTTTTTTTTCCAGACTTCTGCAGGGCACTCACCAAAACAGACCACATTGTAGCCCCTAAGACCAGCCTCAACGATTTCAAGGAATTGAAAAGATACAAATTGTGTTGTCTGACCAAGGTAAGATCAAACTAGAAACAATACAAGGAAGACAGTGTTAACAGAGTAACAAAGGGATTCTCTGAACAGGTGGGTAATAGCACATTCTAAGGAATCCACAGGTCAGAAATGAAGCCTCAAAGGATTTAAAACTGATACTACTAAGTACGACTGAAAAGAACACAGAGAAAGGACTTATACACAGTGACTAAGTGGAGCTTATTGGAGGGATACAGGATAATTCAACATGACAAAATCAAGCATTATATAACCAATAACATCAACAGACTAAAGAAGGAAACAAATCACACGGTCATATCTATTAATGTGTAAAAATAATTTGTCCTGAGTTAACATCAGTGTACGATATAAACTCTCAGAAAATTAGGGTTAGAGAACTTCCTCAAATTGATGAAGAGCATTTACCAAAACCCTACACCTAACATTGTACTTAATGATGAAAGTCTAACTGCTAAGATTGGGGGATTAAAAAAAAAAAATTAAAACTCAAGCAGAGCCCAGTATTTATGTAAGAAAAGAGAACTGAACGTAGCTGCACCAAACTTGGAGTCAGGTGTGAGCCATGGCCATGACATCTCACAGCGTCGTGTATTTACAATGCTAATATTGGAAGAAAATGGGTCTGTAACCTAGTATGCATGAGTCAGGTACAAGGTAGATGGATTAAACAGAGGTGTTAACAGAATAAAAAAATAAATAAAAGTCTTATGAAATAAAAACATGCCTTAGGCCTTGAGTATTCTGAAATATACTAGAATAAGACTGTGTTTCTTTGTGATGATATCAACGCAATATATCATTGTGATTACAATATGCTGAGATGCAGCATCACAGCTGTCCATGAGCTGCAGCCGGTTTGGCTGCCCCACAGCAATACTGCAGTTTTAATTAACATTTGGGGAGCAGCAGATCAGTGCAACTGTCCTTCTCCTTTAATTGATAGCCCTTGGAAAATTGAGCTGCCTGTTTCATGCATGGACCATTGCTTACCACCTGCGGGATTTATTTGGATGGCTACCTGTTAAATCTTATCTGTACTCCCCATGAAGTGGAATACACATCATTTTTGTTTTGAAGTGCATTTCAAGGAATGAGTTCAAACATTAAAAAAGTCCCGTTTTGTAATGGAAAAGGAGATAATGGTTTGGTTTTTTGTTTTTTTTTTTTCCTGATTTATTTTGATCCTTCACAGAGAAAATTTAGAGGATATTCTGTGTTTTTTTATACAGCTTTAATGTTTAAATAAACACATAAGCATATTTTTATAGATGCTAATATCAGTACTTGAGGTAGAAATGATATTTAAAAAAATAATTCCATGGACGTGTTTTCAGACATATGGTGGGTACTATTGCTTGGCTATCTGATATCATTCTCATCTTTCTTCTCAAAAGAATCCCAGAGTTTTTTAGATCTTCACCTCTCTGACAACTTTGCCCATCTCATTCAAAAGCAATTGGGCCTATTCACAGCTCCATTGAATAGTTAGAGAAAATCAGAATAACTATGTGTTCCTTTTCAATATTTGAATCAAGAGTGGCCATGTGAGGGCGCCTGGGTGGCTCAGTGGGTTAAGCCTCTGCCTTTGGCTCAGGTCATGATCCAGGGTCCTGGAATTGAGTCCCACATGGGGCTCTCTGCTCAGCAGGGAGCCTGCACTTCCCTCTATCTCTCTCTCTCTCTGCCTGCCTCTCCGTCTACTTGTGATCTCTCTCTGTCAAATAAATAAATAAAATCTTTAAAAAAAAAAAAAAAAAAGAGTGGCCATGTGATCTAACACAGACGAAGAAGATACCAGGAGTAGTTTACCAAAGCTTGTGTGAAAGTACCCTCCTGCTGTCCTGTCCTCTCAACCTCCTTATGGTGTCCTATAATCTAGTGGGAAAAGCTGTTTCATGTATATAAATATAGTTCTGTGAAATACCATTAATAATCAAACAAGATGTAGACTGATAATCATTTAATTTAGCAGTATGGAGATCACTGAGGACCTTGATAACATCAATTTCCCTAGGGTACTAGAAACCAGAGCTCAAATGGAGAGGACTCAAAAAGATGTGGGAGAAAAAGTTATGGACTATTGGAAATAATGCAACTGGCCATCAACAGATGAGTGGATAAATGAAATGTGATGAATATATAATGCATATAATATAAATTTCATATAGGGGTGTCTGAGTGTCTCAGTCGGTTAAGCAGCAGACCCTTGATTTTGGCTCAGAGCAAGATCTCAGGTTCCTGGGATTGAGCCTGATGTCAGGCTCCATGCTCAGCAGGGAGTCTGCTTGGGGATTCTCTCCCTCTCCCTCTGCCCCTCCCTCTGCCCACATCAGAACACGTATTTCTGGTAGGTGTTACAACAGGGCTGAAACTTGGGTATTTTTTTTTTCTAAGATTTTTTTTTGATTCATTTGACAGAATGAGAGAGGAAACACAAGCATGGGGAGTGGGAGAGGGAGAAACAGGCTTCTGCTGAGCAGGAAGCCTGATACGGGCCTTGATCCCAGGATCCTAGGATCACAATCTAAGCCAAAAGCAGAACCTTAATGACTGTATTTGCAAAGCAGTCATTGACTTCTCAGTCAATGACTGAGCCACCCCGGTGCCCCTGGGGTATCTTATGCTAAGTGAAAGAAACCAGGACCAAGGAATAAATATTGCATGATTTCAATTAAATGAAATATTAAGAACAGGGAAATTTGTTGTGGATTACCAAGGACTGGGGGAGTGGAAAATGGGAATTATTGGGTAATGAGTACAAAGGGTCTAGTTGAGGTGGAAGTTTTCGGGATAGATAGTTGTGATGGTTGTACAACATAGTGATTCTAAAATGCCTCTGAATGACACACTTCAACGCAGTTCAAATGGCCAATTTTGTGCCAAAAATATCTCTTACCACAATAGAAACTTGAATGTTATGAATGATGAGTATAGACAAATCTTACAAAGATTTTTAAAAATAAAATTAGAGATATCAAATGCCTTCTGCATAAGTATGTATAAGAAAAAACAGTCTGGGAAACCACAAAAAGAAAAATATGGTGATTATCATAATTAATGACACTTAAGGACAGAAATAACTTATCAATAATGACATTTTGAGCAGTGGAAAATTTTTGAAGATAAACTGGAAGACATGTGAGAAAATAAAGGCTTTCTCCTTGAAAATCAAGATCACAAAGTGATATTTTTTAAAAAGGACATAGTTGGCTCTTTGAAAGTAATGAAGAGGTGGGTCTGGCTGTATTATATACACATCATTGTGAAGGACAAGAGGTGTGTGTTGCATGTTCAATCATCCTACAGACTCTATTGACAAGTGTTTTTATGTGGAGTGAATATATTATTAGGCTTGCGGTTATTAAACTAAAAATGCTATGAAAGGTTACTCTAATTAAAAACTCTTCCAGAGGTGAGAAAGAAGTCACTGATGAAGCACTTGCTCAAATCAGTAGTTTAATTCAGATTAATGAATCTATGAAGTAGTTACAAATTAAACGGGATATGAAATAGATCTATCATCTCGATGCTCAATAATCAGAAAACAAAAATTTTTAGGTGCAAAATGGCAACAAATTTATTCATTTAATTTTAATAAAATAAAACTGAAAACCAAACCGAAAAAAAAATAAGTTCAGGACATAAATGTGTTATGAACACATTTTATTTTAATAAGTTATATGTTTATGCTTCTGCATGTAGAATCAACCCTGTCTTCATGGGTAATTGTTATTTTTCTACCAGCTCGTGTTGCTCTCACTCAAATTAGGGCCAGAGATATTTGAATGTTTGATTGTAATACAATGTAAAAATGGCTAAAACAGAGATGAGCGTAGATAGAAGAGAGACACTTAAGTAGAATGTGAACTGAGGAAGGTCTTCCTGGAGTAGGTTATATGTGTCTCAGGTCTTAAAAGACGAATGTAAAACAACTCAGCTGTAACTTGCATTGAGGAAGGATCTATGTAGCTAAGTCTTAAGCTCTATGGAAAATTACAAAGACATCATCTGTGAGTAGTAAGTGCCATGGGATAATTGTGGTGTAGTGGAAATTCTACCAGGAGGAAAAAGATCCAACCAGATGACTCTACCATTGCTCACATTTTCTTCTTTTAAATTATAATATGCTTTCTTATCTTATGGGGTTTGGGGAGAATTAAATGAGAAAATGTGCACGAGTGAAATTGTTCTTTCTTAATGGCTCCATGGGATCTCGTACCAGTTTATTTCATTAAAGAACAACTTAACCAGCATCGACTATGTGAAAAGGCTTCATCTAAGACTTAAATGAGTAACTCAAATGAGTGAATACTTCCCATTTAGTTCATAGTCTTGAAATGAGTATCTCTCCTTTAGTCTTTGCCTTGTTCTGCTATCTCTTTGTGAGATTATAATAAAGATCCTCAAATTTTCCCCTTTGTTTTCTGTAAGAACCAGAGACAGACTTGCAGCTGATTCCCTATCGCTTTTCCACAAACTACCGACAGAATGGAAACAACTTCCCTTCCAAGTAAGATTTAACAAAAAAACAATGCAAACAAACAAAAAGGTGAGGAGAGTTCATAGACTGCTCTTTTGGCTAGGCTAAGCGAGGCATTTTTATCCTTTGATAATAATGGTGGCAGGGCTACCCAACACTTAAAATTTTTGTTCTGTGCCAATGCAGGGCAAGTGTCTACATAATTATACAGGTATCATTTTCTTCAATCCTCACAACTCCGTGCCATTTTATACTATTTTATGTGTGTTTTTCAACTTATTTTCCTAAGCTACATAAGCTACAAAGTAGTGAAATGTAAATTTTGAACCCAGGCTGCAGAGCCTACAGTATTCTAGCCTCTGAGCCTTCTTTCTCTTAGGTAATTCTCCCTTGGTGTTCAACATGGTCCAGACAAACTCTGAGTCTTGAGCAGTTGCCCCAGCAACCAGCGAAATAAATAAAATATAATCTACCTTTGCTGTCCTTGAATCGCAGAGATTGTTCTATGGGAGGTGGGATGATTGGTAGTAAATAGATCATAATCTAATTTTCAAGATAAAATGAAATATAAAGGAGATTGTAAATATACATATAGGGGTGCCTGGGTGGTTCAGTCCTTCAGTGTCTGTCTTCGGCTTGGGTCATGATCCCAGGGTCCTTGGTTCAAGCCCTACATCAGGCTCCCTGCTTGGTGGGAAGCTTGCTTCTCCGTCTCTCACTCCCCCTACTTGTGTTCCTTCTCTCTCTGTCTCTTTCTCTCTCTCTGTCAAATAAATAAAACTTTAAAAAAAAGAAAACATACATATATAACTATATAAGTGGTATAATTTGTCATTTTAATAATGAAGCTTTTTACACATATTGACATTTATATATAACTATATATCATATATACATAAAATAATTGTACACTTATAATAACACTTACGATATGCATAAGTGTATATTGCATATACACTGGCTTTGAACTTTATGACTTTGAACCTTATAATCAAATACACACACAGCACCCTAAACTCACAGTCTCTTTGCAGCAAGGGAAATCAAGAATAAAATCAAGATTTTTTTCTCTCCCAGAATCGTATGTATAAATGTGTATTCTTGGTCACATAAAACACCGAATAGTTGGGGACGCTTGGGTGGCTTAGTTGGTTAAGCAGCTGCCTTCGGCTCAGGTCATGATCCCAGGGTCCTGGGATCGAGTCCCACATCGGGCTCCTTGCTCGGCAGGGAGCCTGCTTCTCCCTCTGCCCCTGCCTGCCTCTCTGTCTGCCTGTGCTCGCTCACTCTCTCTCCCTCTGTCTCTGACAAATAAATAAAAATCTTTATAAGAAAAAAAAACACCAAATAGTTGATAAACCAGAATAGACAAAATCCTAGATTATTTTTTGACTGAACCAGTGTCAATGCTAACTTGCAGCAGCACAAGGAGGCATCCGTTGGCCATGGTTCACGAAGTACTCGTGTTATTGATTCTACTGTACTCTCACTGCTATTAATATTAAACACATTTTATTATCACCAGTGCCATCTATTATTCTTCATGTTCATTTGACCATGTAAGTGTGTTTGTGCATTTCATATGGATAAATCCTCATTCAGCATTTAGCAGATCAGGGAGCAGAGACCAAGGTTAAACAGTTGCTCAGTTGCTACACAACTCCCGAGTGGCATTTCTCTCCAGTTTTATCCAACCCCACCCTCACCTGTCACCATCACTGAAGACCTGCTGAAAACAATGCACTCACTGGGTTTTACACATATTATTTACTCCTTGGTAAGTTACTTATATTTTTAGGTAATGCTGTCAGTGATCATGGTAAATGCTTTCCCTGTGTTTTAAAACAATCTACCAAGAGTATTAGACTTACCATCGCAAGTGAATTTCTAGAGACGTTTAAGGGATCGACCTGTTCATTATCCCAACGTTGCAAGCAGGAAACGAAAAGTCAGAGTAATAAAATGGTTTGCAAAAGTCCAGGCAGTTGGGTCTGACTGTTCAGATTAGAACCTGGGTGTTCTGAACTGTGACATGACCTGCTCTCGTTATACCTCACTGACCTTTACCAGCCTCCCTGAGTTTCCTGCCCAGAGCAGCCCACTCTCCTCCTGTTTACCTCCCCTGTTGACCTGATTAACAGAACTTAGATGGCTTTCCACTTATCTCTAAGTATTTTTAAATATAAAAGCTAGCCAAACTAATGAGAGCTTTAGTCTTGGTTGACAGGTTTATAATCTTTGGGAGTTTGACTTAAAAAAATCCATTCCCAAAAATATGTGGGTGGAAGGTATTTTTATTGCTAATTTCCAGTTGATAATTTTAGGTAGTCTTATAGCCAACATTTTCTCTAAGAGAGGCATACATTTTTAAAATAAGAGAGGCACTTTTAAAAAGAATTTCATTTTGATCAATAAAAAAGAGGTAATTTATGTTTTCAACTCAAAATAATTGTTGCTCTGGATGTCCCCCCTAGGGCAAAGAAGTGTCTATTAGGGGAACAGTGCTTGCATTTGTTAGGATTCTGGTCCTTTGACATTGCCACTCTCTCTTAAATTAGCTTTCTCCTCGTACTCATAGAAGGCAGAAAGCTGGCTTGCCAGTGCAGGGTGGTATGTCCTCCTGGTATTCGTGAACATGTCATGAGAACCCCTGGTTTCTGAAATCAAGATGTCTAAGAGTTGATGTGCCCAAGGTTTTCTCTTTAATCAGCTTCAATACGCTGCACCCTGAACTCAAATTATCCCTGCATCAGGAGTAATCAGGGCAGAATAAAACCCAGGTTATTCTCCTTGGCTCAGTTTATCTTCCCACAGCCACGGGGAAGGTTGCTGCATCAATCAAGTCTCCAAATAAAAAGGTAATTATTTCTTGATTTCTCTGGAGCAGATGCAATGAGAGCAAGGTTGCTTCCACTGAGAGTCCCTACTGTGTTGCCAAACAGCAGCGGTTATCTTAGAAGACAGAAGTAATTACTTGCAAGATGTTCTTGTCTTTTTAGGTAGGGCCGAGTGCTAGTCATTAAGATTCACCTGGCATTTGAGCAACTACCACAGGCCAGGCATAATGCTAGATATTTTCATGTGCATTTAGTCATGTAATTGCATGTAAACGTCTGACCTGGGCATGCACACACACCCCTCCATGCACATGTGAACATTGTAAAGTATGTGTCATCCTCATATTAAAGTGAGGAAATGGGTCAGTGAACTGGGGATGTGACCAAGGACATAGAGCCAGCAAGTGGCTTCGGAGAAGTTCAGACCCGAGTTACCGCACCCCATGATCTTTCTCTATTACCTTTTCATTATGGACACATAGTAGTTTGCCACGCCTCTTTCTAACTCAGAGCACACACATTCATACCTACGCTGCAATAGCCTGTCATTGCCTTTTTTTGTTTTTTTCAAAGATTTTATTCACTTGACAGACAGAGATCACAAGTAGGCAGAGAGAGAGGAGGAAGCAGGCTTCCCGCTGAGCAGAGAGCCGGATATGGGGCTTGATCCCAAGACGCCAGACTCATGACCTGAGCTGAAGGCAGAGGCTTTAACCCACTGAGCCACCCAGGTGCCCCTGTCATTGCCATTTTAAATGCTTACAACAACAGTGCTAATTAATCTTCTCTTTTTCCTAAGTTGGGTCACAGGAAATATTGAGAGATCCTTAAAGGAATTGAAAAAAAAATGCCTATATTCTACTTTCAAACCTTATTTAACTCCTGACCTCCTCTAGCCAAATATGAAATATTATGTGAAATCTACCAATTAGCTAGATTCAGCATTCTTTTTTTTTTCTTTCTTTCTTTTCTTTTTCCTTTTTTTTTTTTTTTTTTTGGTGTCACTTGGGGAAAAATATGCATTTTATACCCGATATAACCATTGAATTAGTGACTAGACTATTGTGCCTAAAAACTGTTTAGTTTTGTAGACTATTGGAAACTTCGATGATTTTCTGATGAAAATTTAATTTTCTGATTCCTAGAACCAAGACATTATCTTGGTATCATAAGAGAAGAAAATGTTATAATTTCTAAGGTAATATGTACCATTTTGACTAAAAGTCATGAATTTCCTTTTTTTATAAAGATATTGTCTTGCATTGTTACTTTTGCAATCAATACATTAACAAAGATGAAAAAAAAGGAGCATCACAGATTCTAGATGAGGGTTTCTTAACCTCCGGAATGCCAGTACCTCCTGAAACATAATTCTTTGTTGTCCTGTCTTACACATTCATTGTAAGATGTTTAGAAGCCTCTCGAGCCCTCACCCGTTACATAACAGTAGCACCCTCTATCAGTAGTGGGGAAAAAACAAAAAAAACAAACAACAACAATAAATAAAAACCCAGAAACCAAAACCAAGACATTCCAGACATTGCCAAATGTGCTTTAATGGGCAAAATTACTCTCAGTTGAGAACTGTTGGTCTGATGATCGGCTCTTTGGTCCGGATCCATCAGTTGCTACTGGACCATGACCGGACAAAATCTGCTACTTACCCTTTTAATCACAGAGCGAATAATATGGTGTGCCTTGCTGGAGTGTATACTATGATAAACTACTCAGTTTCTAATTCATTTCCACACATGCTGGAAATACTGCCTGCAGAGAGCTTTCAGCTTGCTGCCCTCATTGGATTTCTTCAGATGAAGAATGTTCTCCTACCCAATGTCCCTTTGCTCTTCTCGGCCAGCATGTATCCAAGAGCTGGACCATGTGGGTGATAAAGGCTGCTTCTTTCTTAGATTCAGAACAGATCTGAGGGACGCCCCAGATTTAGTTCTCCTTGTGAGTTGGAAACTTCTTCTGTGCCCAATCTTGTTTTCTCTCCTTCCCTTCCACAGTTTTGTTCCCCAGATAAATAATTCCCTAATAAGTCTTCATAAGTCTTCTGCATGCTGAGCTCCACATCAGGCCCTCCTTCCCGGGGGAGCTGAACAAAAAGGGCTGGTATCCAGATTGGTCTGAGATAGACGTTTTGCATTTGGATCACTTACTGCTCAGAAGGAAAGGGGACCCATCCCTGCTGGTAGGTGGCAAGTAGCCTCTGGTACGAGTTAGAGAGTAGTTCTGAAAACATTCAGTGGTGGTGTTCCTGGGTGGCTCAGTCAGTTCAGTGTTTCTCTCCGGTCATGGTCTCAGTGTTCTGGGATAGAGCCCTGCATCAGACTCTGTGCTGAGTGTGGAATCTGCTTGGGATTCGTTCTCTCTACATCTGTACCACACACCCCCACCCCCACTGTGTGCACTCTCCCTTTCTCTCTCAAAACAAAACAAAACAAACAAACAAAACTTTCAGTGGTGGTAAGCTGAAATGATATACATTCAGAAAAGCAGTGTAAAGGAGTTCAGGTGATGTGATGTTAACTATTTGAGAAATATTGGCAGCAAAATAGTTATGAAGAACAGAAATGAGTAGAGTTGCTAAGCTTGCTGTATGCTCTGGATAAGGAAACATAAATATGACTGATTAATCTAGACTTAACTTCTAAGCATGAATGCGGGTTGGCATGTTGTAATATATAAAAGGGATCTCATTTGTTACAACCAGAGCAAAGAGTGTGGAAGACCAAACCAAGGTCTCAATCATAGAGTGGCAGAGCTACAAAGGAAGTAATATCTCAACCTAAGTAGGTCTGCTGTGACATCATTGGAACTAAAGTTGGGAAGAATGGAATGAGAATATCTGAGTTAATGCATCTGAAAATATTGTACCTCCATATTCCCATGGAGTCTCCCTCTGCACCTCCAGAAGTAGTCAGTGTACTCTTGTTGACAGGTAACACCTGCCTGCCTCTCTTGCATCAGGATAACTTAGAGACCTCTCCCTCTCATGAAAAAAGATTCCATCCTGGGGATATGCCTCTTTATCCTATCCCTGCCATTAAGTCAGTCACCAGAATGAGGTCACAACATAACCCATGGGGTGACATGCTGGGCCTCACAGGAAGGTGAAGTGCCCACACCTCCAAGGCTTCGAAGGTTTAGCCAAGTCTTAGCAGCAATGACCAGCAGAAGAAGCAGGAGACTAGGTTATGATGGGATCCTCAAGGGCTGATTTGGGAGGTGGGGCACATAAAGCTGGATATGGGAATATTGATCAGTTTTGAAGTGTTATTCGAGGGTCGAGTCCCCCTTGGGAAAAAAAAAAATGTAAACACAGAATAGAAGCATGGAAAAACTATCAGTTTTTTACCCATACCCAGTGAGGTTGAAATGCTAGACTTGTCCTTAGATTATGCACAATGGATTAGATTAGATTAGTGTATTAGATTATATACATGGGCCAGCAAGAGTGGGTATGATACATAAACTGGAAAAGTTAGGGACACTGAATGGCTCTCTTCCATTGGAGTGGACTAAAGGGTGTGTTAGCAGCATAGACCCCAACATCACCGAGAAGTTCAGTGGTAGGTCTCCACTGTTGGTCGTGACTGGCTATATGACTTGTCACTATAAAATTAGGCTTATTAACTAAAACAACAGAGATGGGAGTATCCGTTTAACTGTGAGGAGCCTGGGGGTATGGTTATCACAATAAAAGTCACATCTGGAGTTGTTCTCTAGGGCATCTGACTTGCTAAAAATTATGCATGGCTAATGGGATATGGTTCCTTGCATATAAGTCTGTTGGACAGCCAGTAAGACTAATGCTTAATCTGTAAAAGCAGACATACCAAGGATGGAAGTTAGAAAGTTGTGAGCAACTATTTCAGCAAAAAAACAAAGAAAACCATCACCCTTCTCTCAGCTTCTGTACCTAAGCCAATTTTGGGCCCAGAATGATTTGATTGAAGAAAAAGTTGGGTCCAAAGAAGGACTTTGTAATGCTGTGCAAATATAATGACACCTTCAAATCCTTCTTCAAGGGAATTTATGGCACTTCATTGAACTAACTACATATTTAAGAAAGGGGACCTAACATTTCAAGGACTGCTGTACATGGGGGTCTGAGGAGATGTGATACCCAGAAACCTGAGGCAGCACCATGGGTCTATCCAAGATGGGTAATAAATGGAGTCCAGTCACAGGTCAGCCTATATGGGACCATTTGTCCTGAATGCCTCCTTCAGCAGTACTTGTATCCCTAATTTTTGTCATTATACTCGGAATCAAAGCAGTCGCTGCCACAACCTTTACCCTGATGTTTATACCTGTGGAAGAAGAGCTAAAATGGTGGGGAAGATGCGATGATGAAGACCTAAGATGATGGCTGGTGGCTCAGGTTCCTTGTGGCTCAGGATGTGGCTCATGTCACCAGCTTAGCAGAGATGCTAGCTGAGGAAGAAAATATAAAAGAGGACAAATGTGGCATCAGCTGTGGCCTAAAACCAGCCAGAAGAGGTAATTCGTTCCATTAACTTCTCTTTACTTTTTTTGGCTCTGCTGAGAAAATGGGCCCCTCAGAATCCCAGGTGATCTGTCCCATGTGTGTGTGTGTGTGTGTGTGTGTGTGTGTGTGTCAGTTTGCATGGTGCAGGGGCTGGACTCCAGTGGATATTTTGATGCAACACCTAGCTCCTTCAGGAATGAAGACTTATTCTCTCAGTTGTTTGGAGTTATGCCAGCAGACGGTGCTCTGCTGTCCAACAGAAATAGTCATCTCCCCCAAGATTAAGCCCACTTCGTGGGCAGCCTCCATCCAATAGTCACGATCAGGGTTTAAAGGCCCAATGCTCCGTCTAGTTTGGCTCCACTCTGAAAGGACATCCCTGAGTGATTGAGGGTTTCACTTGGTGCTAGGTAAGGATGTTCCTCCCCTCCCCCAGTTGTGACTGCATTTTAGCACATTTTTTATGGCTAACTCTATTTCCCACGGGTGTGTGCACTCAGAAAAGTACTCCCTAAGAAATCTTTTGCATTCTCATCTTTGTCTCTGGATCAACTTCTCAGAGAACTTAATCTGCAGTAGATACTGTACTATTAAAATTTTCTAGAGTATGCCCTCAGAATGGTATTTTATGACTTTCTTCCTTTTTTTTTTTCATTCCTAACTATTCTTAGTACAGCACATTGCCGGTGATGAGTATATATATATATATATCTATATATCTATATATATATCATCTAATTTGTGGGAATTTTTCATTTGAGCAGAGTAAATACAAACACTTAGGGAAAACCTGCCTGGATCTAAGTCACTTATCTTTTTTCCACTGTTACTTTGCACAGTGATATCTGTAAACACAAACAGCTCAGGTTAGTTTAGCCTGCAATATTCTTTAGAACAATAACACAATGTAACATTTAATTTACTTAAAAAATCATACCCTAAAATTGATGCTACAAAGGAAAACCAAGGCTTGTCCCTGTCTTAACGGGGTTCGTAATGTAGCTACAACATAGTTAACTGTGACACATTGTAATGAAGGTGAAACAAGGGTCATAAGAATTAAGTAGCAACGACAAAAAGGGAAGAACAGTTAATTCTGTTTAAAAAGTACTTTCAGTTTTAACAAAGGGACATTAGTCTAGATATAGTTAGATATATAACTGTTAAATGAAAAAAAAGTAAAGAAATCCCAGGCAACAAAGAAAACAAACAGACATTCAAGTATATGGCATATTTAGGAGTGGTAGGGAATGGACTTGATAAAGCATGTGGGTTTAGAAGACTTGAATAGAGGGCACCTGGGTGGCTCAGTGGGTGAAGCCTCTGCCTTCAGCTCAGGTCATGATCTCAAGGTCCTGGGATGGAGCCCCACATCAGGCTCTCTGCTCAGCCCCCTCTGTCTACCTGCTGCTCTCTCTCGACTTCAGATCTCTCTCTCTCTCTCTGTCAAATAAATAAACAAAATCAAGAAAAAAAAGAAAAAGAAAAAAAAAAAAGACTTGAATAGCCTGTCCAAAGGAGGATTTTATTGATATTTGTTGGCTCTGGGAATTATCAACATTGATTATTAAGTCCTTCTATACCTGAAGGATGTATAAGAGTTTTAAAAAGCTTGATTTGGAAGACTAATAATCTGCCCCTTGAGTTCACAGAAAAGGTGATAAACTGTAGGATTTCTGAGGTGAGGAATGTTTATCTACAAAGCCGGGTGCCCGACTGAATGTGGGAGGGTAGCTTGGTCAATGAAGATCTTGTTGTGGAATCCCTGTGTCCTACATCTGAAACTAATGTCAGCTGTATTTTCAAAATACAGAAATGCAAAGGATTCAACCTAAGGCACTTTGGGATCCTCCCCTTCAACCCCTTCAACTGTTTCCACCTTGAGGCACTTTAAATTTGAGCTGCATAGCAATATGGAGGGTTGATGTCCAGGTCAGTTTTAAGAGTTAAAACTAATTATTATCAACGTGTAGCCTGGTTCTAACACATACACAGTTCGTTCACTTTATGCGATGAGTAAATGTTTGGAGTTGGATGAGGCCCATAGAAAAGTATATAAAGTTAAGAGGATTAATACTGTGGAATAAAAATCCTACACATTACAGGCAGAATGAACACGGGGGATGGATAGAAACAAGTCGACCTTTAGGAAAGGCAGTAAAAACAGGATACATTAAGTTGAACAGATGAAAACAATGTGGTAAATCTGAGTTCTAATAGATCTGTACTTGGCAATATACAGAAGTGTTAACCTCACAACTGATACTCCCAGACTGGTGAGAAAAGTATTTAATATGTTGTCTACCAAAGTTGCACTTAAGGGAAAAGCTAAAAATTGTCAAGTTCAGAAAAGCATATGCTAAGAAGTGAAAAATATAAAGGGAAATCTTAAGGGGATACCGGTAAGCTAAAACTCGGCACCTAATGTGGGAACAGCACCTAAAATAGGAAGAGGAGGAGGGAAGAAGAAAATGAAGGAAAATGAGAAAGGAAAAAAAAATCATTCCAGGGCAAAAATCCAAGTAAACAAACGCATGGCCAGAGCAGAAGAGAAAAGAGAAAGAAGTCAGTGAGGTAAGAGAACATCTAGAGGAACATAGCACACTGGCTTAAAAGGATGATTTGGAAGAGAAGCTCCCCAGAGGTCAGACTAGATTAGATCAGAAAAATGCTATGTCGGTGAAAGTTCTCGGTTACATGTTGATAATAACACCCTGAAAGGGTCTGCAGAGGATTTGGAATCAAAGGCAGTGTGACTGGCACGATATGTCAATTAGGAGGACGCGACGTCTTTAGTCCTGATCTACTTCCAGCATTGTTTTAGGAAGAAAGTGCACATAGAGCTAACAACCTCCTCATGTGAATGAAAGATGGTCTCCCGTGGAGCTAGGCTAGGACATGTAGATCCATTCCTGAGCTACAGGAGTCAGGGTTACAAAAACAAACAAACAAACAAAAAACCTGCTGAGCAATATGTTTTTGTTTTGATGCCTACAACATGACATTGGCTCCCTAGGAATCCAGTGCCAAAGAATCCTTTTTTTTTTTTTTTTCTTTAGAATGAAAGGACTAATTGATCTACCTCCAATCCCATTCTGTTTAATTTTTAGGACCTTTCTTTTTTTTCCTTTGGAAACTAAGAAAACATTCTCCTCACACTCTAATTACTTCATCTTACTACATAAGATCTAATGGGATAAAATGGAGCTATGATAGCAAAATAATGCTTTGAAAAACAAAACATGCTCTGATATTTTGGTTCAATAAATGTTCTTCTAGTCTTACTGGAAGCCAAAAGATAATATCTTTATCTCTGTGTGTGTGTGTGTGTGTGTGTGTGAGAGAGAGAGAGAGAGAGAGAGAGAGAGAGATCACTGGAAACATCTTAGGTTAAGGTTTTTTAATTTTTCTTTTTAACTAATCTCTATACCCAACGTGGGACTCGAACTTACAACCTGAGATCAACAGTCAGATGCTGTACTGACCGAGCTAGCCACATGTCACTGGAAACGTCTTAGATTTTAAAAATGTTCTTTAAAAAATCAATATACTCGTACACTAAGGAAAATGAGCCAGTAAAAGAAGTTCAAGATTCAGTATTCTGCAAGATTGCGTGAAGCTGTGGAAGAAAAGAGGAAAACAGGATGGCATCAGGAAGCCAGTTAGAAAGTTAACTTTGAATAACAAAAGGAAGCCTCTTTATGCCAGGATAAATAAGGACCAAAAATAATTTAAAGGATTTGATGCCCTCTACCTCTATTTGCTGTTAAGTACAAGAAAATGATATATATTAAAGCCTTAAGAAAATAATTCAATTACTTCTCACTGACACAGTACCTATATGAATGTGACTTTTTCCTTTATACAGTCTGTTACAGAATCCAAGTGAATAGATGTAGACACTAAGAAAACCCATTTTTCAAATGGATGGCATTTCCTGTGAGTCTATAGAATTTCAAAGCAATGAATGGCTACTGTATATTAATGAGCTACTTCGGTCTCTTATGAAAGCATGATTGAGCTCCAGTGTGGGTGGATTTATGCTTCTCATCCATTTTGATGTCGAGTAATCCAGCCACAACAAAGAGTAATAAAGACCATTTGAGTAGAGATGAAAGGTTCCCTAGGGTTAGAAGTATTTTGTTTCCTCTTTAGAGATGGTCCATCACCAGGGTGATTCTCCACTAAGAAACCTCCATTTGTATTCAATATAGCCTTCTGAATTGGAGCCCAATCTCTCTAGACTCCTGTGCCACAGAGAGAGAAAGGGGACTATGCTACTAGTGATCAAAGAATAAATAAGAATACTTATCATGCCTGTACTAGATGTCACTATCAAATTGGACTCCAAGAGACTATTTGCTATACCTGGGCATTCTATGAAATGGATATAACTCGAATGTGTGTTGATTATCTTGGAAAATTATAATCCGTAAGTGTCCATGTTGTCTCAGAGTTTTAAAATATTTTTGAAAGTGGATCTGTACGTGTTGTATTTCCCCATGAAGTATTAGGTGTGCCTAAGTCACCTCATTGTATGAAAAGGCATGGAGAATAGCCTTGACCATGATGACCCTGTAGGATGCAAATGTCAGAAAACATTGCCAAACTTTATTTATATGCGTCAGTACCATTTTTTGGCTTTTTTTTGTTGTTGTTGTTGTTTTCTTTTTGTTTTTTGGTTTTGCTAGACACAGCTCCTATGACATTTATTCTGTAGGATCCAACTGATCCTTTCTTCTGGGATGCTTTCTGCTTCAAGTAATAGAAATCCAATTTAAAATGGGTTAGATCTTCATATTCTATAAGATCAGTAGTGGAGATCTCTTCACTTGTGTTATTTCAGGTCTCCACTCCCAAGCTTTTTGATTCTCTTGACTTTGGACTTTCTGTGTCTTAGCTTCCTGCTCAGGGTGGTAGCAATTCCAGGCTGCATTTTCCAAGATGTCAATAATTAGAGGGATAAGTTATTTGTCTTTTAGAAAAGAGAATCTATCATAGAATTCTTCTTGAATTTAATTAACCAGCATTGAAACTCAGGCCATTTTAAGTTAATTACCTTAAAAAGGAAAGGATAGGGCGCCTTGGTGGCTCAGTGGGTTAAGCTCAGGTCATGGTCTCAGGGTCCTGGATCAAGGCCCCCATCGGGCTCTCTGCTCAACAGGGAGCTTGCTTCCCCCTCTCTCTCTGCCTGCCTCTCTGCCTACTTGTGATCTCTCTCTCTCTGTCAAATAAATAAATACAATCTTAAAAAAAAAGGAAAGGATAGACAATTTTCATCAACTAATCAGTGTCTAATTCTGGAGCTGTTGGGCACTTTTGCCAGAGTCCTACATGAAAGGGTGACTAGCTGAATAAAAGGGTTGCTCATATGTTACATATGGGACAATTTTTTTGTAAAGCACTGCAGGAAACAATGGTACCATGGTGAACATATCTCCTGCTATCGGGAAACTTCTAGAATCTGTTAGCCTTGCCCCAGTTCCTCTAATCCTACCATTGTCTGTAATGTCCCATGTTCCATTACATCACTTTCAACCTTCTCATGGGTCAATAATTCCTTCTCTTCCTTCCTCTCTATAAATGACATAGACTTCATTATGTGCATCTTCCCAAGCTGAACTCTGCTACTTGCCAAGACAACATTATCCTTACATTACCCAACATACTTTCACACCTTCCTTCTTCCCACATTCAACAAATTGATCATTAAATTGCAACCATTTATCCTGTGCAACGGTAGAATATATCTCTATATTACCAAAAATTGTTCTTATAGTACTGCAATTGTCCACCAAATGATCAATGGTAATCTGTGTTGACTCTGATCCTTTAAGGAAGGACAAAGTAGCAGTATACAGACCAAAATTTTAAAGGGAAATAAGGGTAGAAAGAATGTAGAGGAATTAAAAGAAACATAGAGAATGTTCTGTGAAAAAATGTGGTATGTGTTTGGTTACCAAATATACAATTTCACATTTTATAAGGTTGCATACAAGAAAAATGGATGTTTCCCATGTAAAATAAGTTAAAATAATGGAGGAAAAACACACAATAAAATTTGTTCCATAGGGGCACCTGGGTGGCTCAGTGGATTGAAGCCTCTGCCTTTGGCTCAGGTCATGATCTTGGGGTCCTGGGATCAAGCCCCGCATCGGGCTCTCAGCTCAGCTTGCTCTCTCTCTCTTTCCCTGCCTCTCTGCCTACTTGTGATCTCTGTCAAAAAAATAAAATCATTAAAAAAAAAAATTTGTTCCATAGCCTTGTCATTTTTTTTTTTCTTTTAACTGTGGAGTATTGAACAGGATCCTTATACTATACGAGGTCATCAATAAACAATGGCTGTTCTTTTCTTTGGTGGTAGTTTCCTGAACTGCAGTCTTGCCCACAACCTTGTTCTTCATCAATTATCCATCAGCAGCGCTCTGCTAGTCACTGTGGTGCCCTGGCCTTTGGTCTTTGTCTGGTGGCGGCTATGACTCTGCCCTGACTTTATGCCAGCAAGATGGCCCCATTTAATAGCCCAGGATGGTGCATTTGATGGCTCAGAAGAGTCTGACTTTTATGGAAAAAATCACAGCTCGACAGTTCTCTCCTCCTGACTCTGTCACTTACTATGGGAGTCCTCATTAAACAACCCTTTCTCATTCCTCTGACCTTCACTGAAGCCACCCATGTATCTGGAAAACAGGCATCAAAGTCTTACCTTACTTTCAGGTATTGGTTAAATGATATTATGTACTAGGAGGTAAATCTTTGTGAACCATGGTTTGCTGAATAATTGTAAATATTGTTGCAGCTCCAGGACCACTGGAAACACTGGATTTGTGAGCATCTTGAGGAATTATTCTTAGTAGAAATACAGGGTTTTAAGAGTCTGCAAGCCTCTGATCACATTTTCATCAACTGATCAATACATAACTTTTGTCTTCTGCATTTCTGGGATGGCTAATTATAATGTTTTATTAAGATTGAACTCACAGCCAGAATTCTCCAAGGAAACAAGGGCTGTGTTTGTGTGTGTGTGTGTGTGTGTGTGTGTGTGTGTACAGGCAATGGTGAAATTCCAGTCCAAAAGCTGGCAGGCTTGAGACCACAGAAGAGCCAATATTTCAGTTCAAGTCGGAGGGCAGGAGAAGATCAATATCCCAGCTTTTGTAAGGCAGGAAGAATTTTCCTGTCCTTCCCCTTAAAAAAATATACCCTCACAAATATACCCAGAATAATTAATCAAATATTGACCACTGACCATGGTCTAGTGAAATCCTAAAAGTATAGGATTTTTGTGTATATCTCCTGAAAGAATGTATTTCAGGTATAATATATTATATATTATATTATATTATAAAATATATAAAAAATATTATATAATATAAATATATATTAAATATATATTTATATATATTTATATATATTTAATATATATTTATATATATAAATATTATATAAATATAATATATAATATATATAAAATATAATATAATATTATATTATATTATAAAACTTAAAACTGTCCTTGTTGTTCTCCTGCCCAGAATTCCCCAGAATCCTATTTTGGCAATGTTCTCTTCCTTGGATTCCGTACCTTTCCTAGATACGAGATATGGTTTGGTGCTCTACAGTCATGATCTCTTGATGGTGAGGCTCTGCTGCCTCATCCTCACATAACCTAAAGGTCTGAAAGGCTGAAAAGAGCTAACCTTTTATTGAGTGATTCCCGTAAGACAGATGCTCTTACAGCTATCTATTCAATCCTTCTAGCCATAAGTGATAGGTAAAATTAGTAGCACTCTTATAAGGATGAGCAAGAAATTTGGAGAAATTTGGTAATCCAAAGTTATCTTGGGAAATACTCCAACCTGTAGGGCGCTTGGGTGGCTCAGTCGGTTAAGCATCTGCCTTCAGCTCAGGTCATGATTCCAGGGTCCTGGGATCAAGCCCCGTGTTGAGCTTCCTGCTCAGCAGGGAGTCTGCTTCTCCCCCTACTTCTCCCCCCACCCCATGTTCTCTCTTTCTGCTCTGCTCTCTCTCTCTCTCTCAGATAAATATAAAAATCTTAAACAAAAACAAAAACAAAAATTCCATCCTCTATTAAACACACCTGTTCTGCCTTCAAGTCTTGTGTTCATATCCATTTTGCTATACTGCTTCTAACAGACTCTCCCTGCTTTCTACTGATTATTTTTTTCATTAGGAGAAGGAATTAAACAAATTGAAATATTTGGAATATGGCAAATGATTAGCTCAGGTATTTATAGAACCTGCAGAAGTACTTAGTTTTCTGGGACATCAGACAAATGGCTTGCTTTTATATAACTTCTATGGAAAATTCCGAGTCTAGTTGTTGGAATGAAACAGGAGTTCTCAGTCCACAAAAATGGTTTTTGTTCCAAATCTGATATAGTCTGGTGTGATTTTGGTGCCTTTCAAAGAGATGACAAACATGGGTTATAGCTCATGCCAGTTTAAGCCAAATCATCTCTGTCCTTTTGCAGTTCATCTGTGAAAGTCTAATTTGACTTGAGAAATCAAGTTTCTTTAACTGCTATATTTTTCCCCATTTTTTTAAAATTGAAAAATACACTTAGTGTCTGTTTTAAATATATGTGCTAGAGTGAGACATTTTATTTGGCTTCAAATCATAAATGACTCAAATTTGAATTTTGAAATACTATAGGAAAATATATCAGCCAAGCAATGTAGCATGAAGAAAATAATGGACTGAACAACTGAAAATGTAAGCTATTTAGCTTCTCTGTCATTCACAAGCAGGCGCGGAGAGATGCTGGCAAGAGGTTGAGCAGGCAAGACCCAAACAGATGACATTATTGGGAAATCAGGAGTTACTATTGCTGTTGCTTTTGTGTGAATATTAATAGCTTCCTTCTGATGATCATAAGAACCCTAGTGATGTGAGCCTCTCCCTAGTTTCCTCTTGTCTCCCCCATATGCTTCCATACACATCCTAGGTCAATCCTAATGAATATTGTTTGTAAACTTAACCTTATTTTTTGCCTCTGGGAATCCTCATGTTTTGTATTTTCTTTGTATTTGGTGATCTCCAACCTGAATCACCACTTTGGTTATTTTTCTGACCTCCTTTGGCATTTAGCCCAAATGCCCCATCAGCGAGGGGCTCACTGATTAGCCCAGACCTTGAATGAGTTGCTTGTTTTATCTGAGAGTTCAGAGCTTACACTTCATTGTTTTAGAGTTTAAATAATTTTTTTCTATATTCCTCTCACTAAAGTGTCTTTGACACAAGAACCACATTCTATAAGACACTGTGTAGATATTTTTTCTTGTTCTTTCAATTCATTTATTCCATAGCTACCTGTTGAGAGACCTCTGGGCAAGCATCTTTTCCAGTTCTAAGGGACATAATAGTGACAAAACCAAAAAAACCCTCTGGATTTTACATTCAAGTGATGGCAGATGCATTCCAGTATAGACAAGTATTAACAGGAGCAGGGAAATTCAAGGAAGAACTGTGTGCTAACTGAAGGAAGCAAATGATCAGAATATAGATTGGCTTGAGGAAATTTCTGGAACCAGCAACTAGAAAAATGAGCAACATCCTTTCTTTGTTCTATCCAGAAAGAGTCTGACTTTTTTTTTTTTTTTTAAACATTCTTTCTCATGGCTCTGGATTTTTATGTGGCCTTGTAAATAACCACCCACATGATCCAGAAATCTAATCTCTGGGGTTTTGCCTATTCTAAGAGAAAGATCTTTGAATGCACTAACTTGGCCAACTTTTGACCTGTGGTTTATCAGCTATGACCAGGACTGGTGGCATGATTAAATTGTATGAAATGGGCACCACGGATGAAATCTCATAAATTAGAAGATTAAAAAAAAAAAAAAAAAAGAAACTGCAGAGGGCTCTGAATTCTCTTGACCTCAGAATATCCATATGGCAACAGGTTTTAGGTCCATTTTGATTCCCCTCTGTACCTGATAATCAGGTAAACACTGTTTCCCCTTGGGATACTTACTGCTGCTTGTACCCACTTGGCTACTCCTAGTATTAAAAATTAAAGGCAACGTAGGTGACTTTGTTTCTGGTCGGAAAGTGATATTGTAGGATGCAAAGTAATGAAAGACATAACCAAGGGAGTAATTTAACTATACTACTTACAGTATCTTGAATCTATCTGTGTAAACAATATAAGGTACAAGATACATGTCCCTATGACTTGAGAAATCTCATCTAACCAGTTCGAGCTTCCATTAATTTATCTATGAAAACTTCATTATACAATGCCTATTTCTTTTCACATTTTCTATGTGAAGTTTTCCAACTACTGGGAAAAAAAAAAAAATTCCTGCTTTCTTGACAGTGTTTTTGTGAAGATCAGGAAAAAAAAATGAGCAATGAAAATAATTTATAAAGTACCTAAAAAGGGAAGTCATGACTATGAAACAAAATAATGTTTGTAAAAGAATGTTGCAAATTCTAAAGCATGGCTCTATCTGCAGTATTTGTATTTGTCAGGCTTTCCTGGAGATTACACAAAAGATCTGGGGCAGTATCAGCTAGCCATCTTGTGGAGTCTGAAGGAATAGAGGATAGAATCAGTTTTCCTGCCACATTCGTTTTATGCATGATTTTATTATGCATATCCTGAGCCCTGCTTTGTATCTACAAGGCTCACTGGTTCTCTATACTCTGTCTGTTGGTGCCTACGGGTCACCGTAATTGCTTCCCGGAAAACCTAAGGAACAACAACCAAAATTTTGAACGTTTGCCCACCCCTGGGAGAGCTGTAGCAGGGTAGCAGGAACTCACCAAGTGTCCTTTGCTGATTTGAAGTCTCTGCATTTGTATTCTTCCTTACCGGCTGAGTTCATTCTTATAAAAATAATACTTGCTGGATGTAGTTCTTAGTCCCAACAAATAACATCTGGACATTTTTGGCTGAATGATACACAGCATATCATCCCTGAGGATATTTTTTTTTTTAATTTAAGAATCTATTTTTATTTGTTTACTTATTTGTTTGTTTGTTTATTAGGAGACCTTCTTTATTCATTTGACAGAGATCAAGAGAGAGATCAAGCAAGGGGAGTAGCAAGCAGAGGGAGAGGGAAAGCAGGCTCCCCACCGAGCAGAGAGCCAGATGTGGGGCTCAATTCCAGGACTCTGTGCTCATGACCTGAGCCGAAGGCAACCACTTAACCAACTGAGCCACCCCAGCACCCCTAAGAATCTGTTTTTAATTAAATAAAAGTCAAGTGTTGGGTTAAATATTACAGTTAGATCACCTAGACTGGGAAACCCATGCAATTGCTTTAAATGTGGGTGACAGTGCTAACTTCTTACAACATACTACGATTGATCATTACAATGTAAACAGTAATACAAATTAAGTGAAAATGCTCTTCCCATTAACCAGTCTATTCTCCATTTTTGCCTTAAAAGCCAACTGCCCTATTGCATACTGACTGGTCTCTGGATATCCCTTTAGACTCAGACCAAAAGTCTTGCTCTCTTGGGCTTCTTCCCTGACTTTCTCTCATTCTGGTGCTATTCCTGATTTCATTATCTTAGCACTTAGCACAGTTGTTGATTCATAGAGGTAGTTGGTGAATGGATCCTGTTTGCAACACTGTGGTAGGCAGAATGATTCCTTAACCCCTTAACCCCTTCACCCCCCAACACACACACACACACACACACACACACACACACACACATCCCCAGTTTAATCCTCAGGAACTATGAAAATGTTAATTCACATGGCAAGGGAGAAATAATACTGCAGATGAAATTAAGTGTTCTCAGGGCGCCTGGGTGGCTCAGTGGGTTAAGCCTCTGCCTTTGGCTCGGGTCATGCTCTCAGGGCCCTGGGATCGAGCTCTCTGCCAGCAGGGAGCCTGCTTCCTCCTCTCTCTCTGCCTGCCTCTCTGCCTACTTGGGATCTCTTTCTATCTCAAATAAATAAATAAATAAATAAATAAATAAATAAATAAATAAAGCGTTCTCATCACCTGAATTTGAGATTATCTTTAGGATCCGTATAATCTCAGGGGTCTTATAAGTGGACGATGGAGGCAGGAGGGTCACGGTCAGAACGGTGTCGTGTGAGGAAGCCTTGGCTGATGGTGCTGACTTTGGAATGGGAGCTGGGTCGGAGCTAAGGAATACGCACAGCTTCTAGAAGCTGGGAGAATCGAGGAAGCAGCCTGACCTCCAAGCCTACAGAAGGAGTGATGGCCTCCGAACACCTTGATTTTATTTAGCCCAGCGAGGCCTGTTTTCAACTTCTGATCTCCAGAACTGTTGAGCGTTACACAACACAAATTTGCAATCTTGAGTTTGTGCTATTTCTCTACAGCAGTAATAGAAAAATAATAGATCCCATTATAAATAAAAGAGGTTTTGTTTCCTCTGTATATGAATAGCCAGGTTTACTCCCTCTAATGGGGATGAAGTCATGCACAAGGTTTTTCAGTATGCAAGGAATTGTGATGTAGTGAAAATACAGTGAGTTTAGAAATTAGATGGCTCTGGAATCCTAGACCAACACAGGACATTTGTGATGTTAGGCAAATCACTAAGCTACTAAATAGTTTTGTTTCATGGAGATGATCTGCATTTCACAGGAATATTGTGAAGATTAAAAAGCATATAGGTCAATTGTCTTCTATGTGCCACAGTATACAGCTGGAATAAAATAAATGTACCACAGCAGAGATGATGTGTGGTGAATGCCATAAGGCATATGCACCAAATGAGTAGCTAGAGTTCTGATGACATTTCTGGAAGACATCAGAACAGAGGTTGGCCTTTCATGAAGGGAAAGGTTCACCTAGGTGAACCCAGGGGAAGGCAAGGCACGCCAGCCTGCTTCAGACTGTGTCAGTAGAAGGCAGCAGGGGCTGCCCAGCAGAGTGACAGGCAGTGCTATCAGGTGTTAGCAGGTGCAGGCTCTGGAGCCAGGCTGCTCAGAGTCCTGGCTCTACAGTCTCCAGAAAAAACTGCTCAGGTTCACTGTTCAAACCCTTTCTGCCTTTGTGTGCTCAACTGTAAAAGGAAAGATAGTACTGGGATTTTATGGTGTCAATATGTCTATAACACACATCCAAGCTTGATAAAATAATAGCTACTGTTCGTGTTATTTATAGTGCATATGTGGGGATGTTAATGTGGGGAAGGTGTTTGAGATGCTTTGCAGCCAAGCTAACTGGAGCAGAAGCCTCTTTAAACCTACAGGAAAACGTTTCTGGTGGAGGACTTCCAGTACTCTTAGGGGAGCGGGCAAGAGAGTTCAATGAGAGTTCAAGTTCAGTGAGAACAGAAACTCTCTCTTGCTGTTGTTGCTGTTCCCCAGTATATCCCTAAACCCCACATAATGTCTTGTCCACTGGAGTACTCCCGAAACATCTGCTGATGCACCGTATGTGTCTAAAGGCCGGACTGCAGCATCCAGTCACTTATCGGTCCTATTTGTGTATAAACTGGAACGTAGTGAACCTGAGTGGAACATGTGAGGTCTTCCAAATCAAGGCAGGTGCGCTGTAGCCTAAATTACCTGGGGACAAGCGTCTCTACTGTTCTACAGTAGTCACCCTCTGTTCTACAGAGTCACCCTGCCTGGATGACTTTGGGAGAGTCCTTCCAACTCACTGGCTCTCAGATTCTACCTTTTATGAAGTGAGAAACCGGAGTTCTGTTCTGGTTTGATTTTATAAAGTAACATAATCATGAGTATGGAAATTCTAGCTCTGATCCCATCTCTGTGTCTTATCGGCATGGTCTACCCATCATACTGGGGAGCATAACCAAACACTGGAGCATAAGTGGACGCTGACCCAGAGTTAATGTTCAATGAGCCCTTCCGTATTTCTCAGCCCTCGCTTTTGGAGGGTGGCACCTGGACATTGCTGACCGGTACCAGGGTGTTCCATATAGTCCTGGGTTGAAGAGAAAGAGGTCTCCTTGGATTGACTCCAGGACTCTTATTATTTAAATGGAATTGTCTTGTTTTTGAAACTGGCATTTTACAAATAAACTCTGTCATCTCAGTGCCACACAGAGCATTATATCACCACTCACACATCATTTTTCTTAGGGAATGATATCAGTATCAAGGTGTATGGTAAGAAAATATAAATCTCTCTTCCAGTAGGCTGAATGAGAATTTTAAAAAGAGTAATGATTCGATGAGATGGTTGCATAAGAAAAATGAGGCCGGATTGTTTAGGCAGTGGTGATTAGAAAGCAGAAAACAATCATTTGCCGCAGTTCCTGATTTATGGTGCCCTCTTAGTGCATACATTGGGGTTATTTGCTCCAGCAGGAAACTGTAGACCAATTCATAATTCATAATATTTAGAAATATGCATATGATGAAGTAGCTGGTAGCAATAGGGGAACAGGAAAATAGATATTCCAAGGCTTTCTCTACTGTTTTCAGGATGTTGATGGTAGTTTTTATGGTCATAACTGTGATTTTAATGCTTATCAATGTCTCTTTTTCATAATGGCTATATGAGATACCGTAGGAATAATAAAAAGAATTAGGAAAAGTGGATTTGAAACCAGATCTTCCAGTCCCTGACAATGAGCATTCCCTTAATTTCATGAACTTCACTTTTCATATCAAGAAAATGTGCCTAATATAGTTATATACAAAAACACTTTAAAATGATAGTGTCATACCACAATTATTAGCATGTGAACATTAGTTTAATACTACTACAGGATAGTCTGTTTCAAACATGAAAAATATGAGCACTTACTGTGATTCTCCAAAGAGTGGGATCTTTCCATGCATGAACTATAGATATTGACCTGGATGGCTGGTTGATTTTTTTTTTTTTTTTGGTAGTTTTTCTGGTCTCCTATTGCCTTCTCTCTGGTGATCCATTTTGGTCTAGCACAATATTAGGTTTTGCAGATTGTTCCAAATCTTCTAAGCCAGATTATCTAAAGAAGCTTCAGAAACATTAAATCCGTTACAAGAAGCTCACATTAGATAGACATAAATTTGGATACCACCTCCACCCCATAACCTGTGCATGACCACGGGAAGTATGATCTTCGTGAAGCCTCACAATATTCCACGTCAGTAAGTTTTCTTCCCAAATTTGTTGGATTTTGCTTTTATATCTCCATAGACCTTTGTCCTAAAAGTTCATAGAACTTGGAATCAGAATCTGTTCAGCCTCATTAGCTCTGAAGGACCCTGTGATGCACTCTAGTCTCCCAACATATCATCACTGATAAGGTATAGGGAAGTATCACAAAGCACGAATTCCTGAAGAATGGCATCTACTGCCGCCATCTCATATTCAGAGACCCTGTTGGTGAGCCATCTCTGGGTTAGAAAGGCAGAACAGACTATTAGTCATGTAAACACGGACAATGACAAGCTTAAGGAGGTTTGATCTCCACCACCTTGGAGTGGGACGTGTCCAAGAGGAGTTCCTTTTACTGTGCATCTGTCTGAATATGTTCATGGAAATGATCATTTTGGGTTCATCCAGTCAGGAATCCATTTGTCGCTTTTCTGACGTATTTCCTGTGTATGACAGCAACAGACTTTGAACTCCTAAAACCTAAGAGGCAAGCCCTCTCCTACCCCTACATTTGGAGAGAATTCTGTCTTTGTTAGATTTTCCCTATAAGATGCTGCTTAAGATTGCATGTGTAGGTGTGTACATACCCAAACACGCTTGTTCATGTGTTGATGGCAGGGATTGGTTTATATATTTAATCTAATTTAAAATTCACAACCTGGCATGGTAAGAGTTATAACCCCTATATAATTGATCATAAGTTAACACATGAAAGAAGTAGAATCAGCACCCATAGCCTTCGGATTCCAAATATATAGGTGTGTCCTTAAAAGTAAAACTGATTGCAATGTACTAGGAATACAGATCTTGTCGAGTCTGTTAGGTGATGCTTTCTTTCAGTCGGTTTATACTATTGACAAAAGAAAAAAAAAACCTCTAATAGGTGTTCGTAATAGGAAGTGCACAGGAAGCTAACACTGCTGCCATTAAGTTCAGGTTCTCCCATGCCCATCCTTACCCTTTGCCTTATTTAGTGCCTGCCAGATTGATCAGCTGCATAGATCATTTCTAGTTTGTGAGCCCAGTGTCCCTGACTCTTGTATCGATACCTTTTATACTAATGTAGCACCAGTTTGAATTTTTGGGTTGATAACAACAACAACAAAAATGTGTTTCCTGAGAAGTGATTTATCTGATGCCCTGACCCAAATTTTTGAAGATCATCTTCTCTATAATGAATACCTTCACTCTTTTTCTGAAAGTCACTTGACTCTAAGGTGAAGATTTATTTCTGGATTCTAAATTCTATGCTATTGATCGACATGCTTATTTTTATGCCAGTAACACACTATTCTGCTTCATGGTTAAGTTTGAAATCAGGTAGGAGTAGTCTTCCTGCTCTGTTTTCCTTTTTGGAATTGTTTTGGATATATTAAGGGCTTTTGCATTTGCATATAAAATTAGAATGAGTTTGAGTTTCAACAAAAATATAGGCGGTGGGGGTGGGCATGCACTTGGTTGGCTCTGTTGGTTGAGAGGCCGACTCTTGATTTTGACTCAGGTCATGACCTCAGACATGGAGGCTCCATCCCTGACCTTCCCGCATCAGGCTTTCCGTTCAGTGTGGAGTCTGCTTCCTTCTCTCCCTCTCCCTCTGCCCCTTCCCCTACTCCTGTGCAGAAGTGCTTGCTCCCCCACATTCTCTCTCTCTCATCCTTAAAGAAAAGTATATGCTGCAATTTTTACAGATGTTACATTGATTTTATAGACGAATTTGGGGATAAACTTACCAATATTAAGTTTTTCAATCCATAAAAATGGAATGGTTTTCCATTGATTTGGAGCTATTTTATCCTGGCATTGTTTTTTGTAACTTTGATTGGGCAGGTCTTGAAACTTTTAAATCTCTTCCTGTTCTATTTCTGATATTATAAACTATTTTCTTAATTTCATATTGAATTATCTTTTGGTGGTATATAGACATGCAGTTGATTCGCTACATCAATCTGATACCTGGCAACCTTGTTACATCATTTTCTTACTTCTAGTAGTTTTCATGTGGATTGTTAAGGATCTTCTACCAGATTATGTTCACAGAGAATAGTGGCTTTGCTTTCATTACTAGCAGGAGGACTTTTTTTGTTGTTGTTGTTATTTTCTTTTGTTTTCTGATTAACCTTATACTGGCTAGACCAGACAGTACATCTTCTGTTGGAAGTGAAGAGTGAAGACGTGTTGGAGGAGGCCATTGGCATGACATGAGCACAAGTTGACCCAAAAGCTTCACCTGAGCACTTAGAGGCTATTTTACCCCCTCTCCTGTCCTTGGAAAGTGCATTCAACACATTATTCCCATACCAGGAACCATTCCAAAGATGCATTCTTGAGAGCATAAGGTGTTAAGACCATCTAGATAATATGTGACTGAACACAGTGAAGACCTCTATCTAAACTTCTAAGATTCTTGCAGCCGGTTGAGGAAATCTGCTGGTCTTGCAGCCACCCAAAGCAAGCTGTGTAATTTACCTTGCATAGTAAACTGCCACAGGCCAGTCTGGAGTGGCGTGCCTCTTGCCCTGGTCTCTCTCTGCCCTTGATGTATGGGGACTGGTTTTAGACTTCACCCAAGGAACTCCTGAGGTTTTGAACAAACAGGGCATCCTTCTTGCTGATTGTTGTTGCTGATCTTAGGAGGAAAGCATTTACTATTCAGTTATGAGCTGTAGGTTTGGAGAAGATGCTCCTTGCTATGGGGGAAGTCCCCTGCTCTCCTTTAATTAGAGTTTTTGTTTTATTATGAAAAGTTGTTAGCTTTTGTTCTTATCCAGAGCTGGTGTTGGATTTTTTTTTCCTTCCTGTTTCAGATGAGATAACCATGTGGCTTCTGTCCTTTATCTACTTATTTAAAACTATTAAACCAATCTAGCTTTCCTGCAATAAACCCGTGGTCATGATGCTTCTTTATTAATGTTGCTGGATTAATTTTGCTATTTTGCTGAAGATTTTTTTTTTTAAAGATTTTATTTATTTATTTGACAGAGAGAGATCACAAGCAGGCAGAGAGGCAGGCAGAGAGAGAGAGCAGGAAGCAGGCTCCCCGCTGAGCAGAGAGCCCGATGCCGGGCTCGATCCCAGGACCCTGAGATCATGACCTGAGCCGAAGGCAGCGGCTTAACCCACTGAGCCACCCAGGCGCCCCTTGCTGAAGATTTTTGCATCTAGTTTTGTTTTCTAGTACTTTTGTCTAGCTTTGGTGTCAATACTAACATTTTAGAATGAGTTGAGAAGTATTCTCCCTTTATCTATTTTCTGAAAGGGTCTGTGAAGGATAACCATTTCTTTTAAAAATACTTGATAGAATTCATAGTGAAGGTATCTGGGCCTAGGTCTTTCTTTTTTGAGAAGTTTTCAATTACTATTTGAATTTTTTTTTCTATAGGCTTATTCATGTTTAAAATACTAAATATCTATAGTTTATAACTCTCAGTGTGTCTTTTTTATGTAACTTGTCCAATTACTTGACAAAGTTTATAATATCCCCTTAATTTATATAGAATCACTAAAGATTACTTCTGTTTTGATTTTGGTTATTTACACTTTTTCTCATTATTTCTTGGCCAGTCTAGCTAAAGATTTGGTACATTCCTTGATCTTTTCGAAAAACCAATTTATTTCATCGGTTTGGGGTATCATCTTTATTTCATTTTCTGCTTTTTTTTTTCTTTTTGCATCATTGTTTTAATTCGTCCACTTTGAGTAGTTTCTAAAACTCTAAATTTAAAATTTTGATATGGTACTTTCTTTATGTAGCTTTATTTAAAACTTTAAACATCTGGATACTTCAGAGATGTATTAGTTTCAGAGATAGAGTTCAGTGATTCATCAGTCTTAAGTGATACCCAGTGCTTAATCCATCACGTGCCCTCCTTTGTCTCCGTCACCCCATTACCCCACCCCCCCACCTCTGTCCCCTGCAGGAACCCTCAGTTTGTGTCCCATGATTAAGAGTCTCTTACGGTTTGTCTCCCTCTCTGATTTCGTCTTGTTTTGCATCTGTAATTTTGATGTATTTTGTATTTAGAAAATACTTAATTTAATAATGTCCCTTCTTAATTGTTTTAGATTATTACATTAATTTCTAAAATCATGTTGTTTAATATTTGGGAGCTTTTATAGAATTTGTTACTGATTTGTAATTCAGTTGTGGACTTTAACACAATAGATTTAGATGTGTGCTGTTTAGTCTTCAGGAGATTTGAAGATTTTCCTGTGATCTTTGTTACTGATTTCTATTTTAATTATATTATGGATAGAGAAACAAAATTGCATGAAATCAGATCATTCAAATTTGATAATTTCTTTTAGGATAAAAGATATGATCTTTCATGGTGAATAGTTTACATTTTCTTTCTGACCATGTTGTATTGTTGACTAGTGTGTTCTATAAATATTAACCACCGACTGGTTTAATGGTTGTTATATCTTGCTGATGTTGTCTATTAGCTCTGTCTATCACAGAGAGGAATGTTGATTTTTTTTTCCCAATTATAATTGTGTGTGTGTGTGTTATTTCTTTCTGTTATGCTTGTTTTTGAATTTAAAAAGAACATTTCAAGGTGCATGTAACTTTGTGATTCTTGTCTTTCTGCAGAATTGATTTTTCTCATTATGTAATAATACCCTGTTTGCTTCTATTAATTTTCTTACATTGTTTTGGATTTATTACGGATGGTATCGCATTGGATTATTACATTTAACCCCTTACCCAAATCCAGTCTTTTCATTAATGTTTTAAGACAGATTGCATTTGATATGCTTAGTAAGGTGTCAGGATTTAAATCTGCTTTTCTTTAAATTATTTGCTTTTGTTTTCTGTGGTTCTTTCTCCTTTTTCCCTTTCCTGACTTCAATTTGGGGGACTATAACTTTATGATTTTGTTTATATCAGTATCTCTAGGGATTAAAATATACAAACTCAGGGGACACAGGTGGCTCAGTCAGTTAAGTGTCTGACTCTTGATTTTGGCTCAGGTCCTGATCTCAGGGTCCTGAGATTGAGTCCCAAGTCTCACATCTGCTTGAGATACTCTCTCTCCCTCTATCCCCCCTCCTGCATGCATGCTTTCCAAAACATAAATCTTAGCAAAATAAATAAAATATACAAACTTTTTGCAGTCTTCCAAGAATCCTTATACTGCCATTTCAATGGAATAATTCTCCTAGATATGCCAGTTGATTTGCTCCAAATGTAGTTTATAGTCAATTTGTCTATAAATTGCTTATTATTAACTTTTCTATCAAAATCGATGTGTTTTTATTGAAATTCTTCAAAACTTTTAGGGAAATTAGCATGTTCTTTTTTTTTGTTTGTTTCCTATTTTTGAACATGATTATGTTCTGACATTTGTCTAAGGCCACTACTGCAGTACATTCCTTCAAGAATGTTTTATAGGTTTTGAGTTTTTGTATTTTGTCTTTTGCTGACTTACAGTTATTACTAAATATAAATTTAGTATTTAATTTTACTGTGTCATAAGTGGGTTATTTTCTTCCACTATGTTTGCTAAGTAGCTTTTAGATGTTCCTCATGTTCTGTTTTACTAGATCTCCTTATGGTTTGCCATGGACTTTCTAATTCTGTTGTTTTAATGGTACACTCATGTTCATTGGGGCCATTTACAAATAAAGTAAATTAACTTTACTCTTAATTCTTATACCTCCTGTCTTTTGTCAAATGGCTATTCTCTGCAATGTCGTGTTCAGTAGTTGTGCAGATGGTGACCATCTCCAAATTAAGGAGTCGGAAAACAGAAAAGAAGGAGAACTTATATTAAAAATCTGCAAATGAGTTCAGAAGCCATGGAAAGGCTGTGGGCATTTTGGTTAAAACTGGCATTTGGTAGAGGCCTACCTCCAGAACTACGCAGCATCTTTGAAATTTTCGCTACCCAAGGAGTGTGCAATCATGCTTGTTCCTGTTAACATGGAAACTGCCAAGTGGGAATTGCCTACTTTAAATCTGTATTGATATTCATAAAAGAAAATGGCCTCATTTGTTTTTGTACACTCTTTGCATGATTTTGGAAACAGTCTTATTCTTCATGAGAATCTCTCATTTTAGTTTTATTTGTTTTTTTGTTAATGGATGGCAGTGCTTTAAATTAATTTGGATTATTTTATCTCCAGGAATTTGGTAAAAATCCATCTGGATTGAATACTTTTTTATAGATTGCTTTGTTCTGATGAGGTAGCAAACTTGTCGGTGGGATTTTTTTCAGTGAACCAGATTTTTAATATAAGTTCTCCTTCTTTTCTGTTTTCCGACTCCTTAATTTCAACTTTCTAAAAGTATAATACTCTAAATGTATTTTCTTTTTTGATTTTCTTCAACTTTTATCTAGTTCTATTGTAAGAATACAGTATGTAATACATGTACAAACTACGTGTTAATTGGCCATTATCAGTAAGGCTTCTGGTCAACAGTAGGCTACTAGGTTTCTTTGGGGGAGTCAGAATGTCTATGTGGATTTTCAACTGCATGGAGGATTACCACTCTTAACCCCTACACTGTTCAAGTGCCACCTGTGTTTACTACTCAGAACTATCATCTTTATGCTGGTGTCTCCCTGGTTCTTATGGCTGTCTGAAGCTTGCTGTCTTCTAGATGTGGCTTTGTGAGTCTGGGTCTCTTTAATACTTGGTTTGGCTAAATTTCTTTTCATTACAATCCAAAAATCAAAGTTTTCACAAAAATAGCTGACCTCTGTAATACTTTATTGTCTCTGATGCATGTAGATTTTTGTTGAAGGCGATTCAACTAGAATGGAAATTTTTGTCTGTATATCCTGGTGCATATATAACCTCACTTTGCTTTCTGCTTGGAGCATGGCTGACTTCTGAGTGTATTCAGCACTTCTTACCTTCACTTACTCATTTTACTTTTCCTCTCTCTTAGCATTTCTATGCGGAGTATAGCAAAGTATCCTATAAAACTGCAGTCCTCCAAACCTTGGGGATACTTGGATACTCTACAAGTGATTGCGTTTTGGGGTTGGTTGCTGCTGGTATTCTTTCGTTCCCCTCTATCCATCAAAGATTCGTTGTTCCCATTGTGAGTTCTTGAAGGAAAATGTTATATGAAACATACTTTACAACCGTCAACTACAAGTCCAATTCCCTTTGATCCTATAAATCTTGCTTCTATATTTTTATTGAGTATATCTCCTCTACGGTTTGATTTATGCTCCTAAGAAATAGTATTTTTATCATTGCTTATCAGGGAAGAAAGCATTCTTGATCTACACGAGTTTTTTTCAAGTTAGGTGTGTCTTTTTCATATTTCAATTCTGAGGTAGTAACAGTGTTTCTCAATTAATAAATACTATAAAGATGTCATAAAATATCCTCAATCACAAAAGAAGAAACTGACCCATAGTAGAAATGGTTGCACGTTTCTTCATCCTCCTATTGGGCTACATGTTTTTGAGGAGCAAAATGTGGGCAGGAGATGAGAAGTCAAAAATATGAAAGTTTCTCCTTTTGTAGTTACAGTATGGTAAAGTCAATCTAAGTGATTAAGAAACAAGGCAAAATCAGCAGTAAGTGGGAGGTTAATATATGAGAGATGAACACTCAAAGAGCTAGTAAATCACAAATTAACTTAGCCAAATTTCCTAATGTTTTGACAGTAAACTGATGCACTACCAAATCAAATCATATTAAGATCATTTCATTAAAACTGAAATGTGGACAAGTAGTAACAATGAATAATTTATGACTTGGGGAGAATTATATTTTTTGTATTTCTAGAAAAACTTTATCTGCAATCCAGTTAACTTAGACAAAGAAATTGGAATTAAATTTGGATCTGGAGTCAGCTGATTATCAAATTTACTTCTCAAAAATTTTCCACTATGAATTCAAATTAAAATATCTTTTGTGTCCATGTGAATTAACACATCAGCTAAATTTTACTTCAAAGTTGGGATAGCTCATTGAACGTTCTATAATTTAAATAATTTCTTTACCTTTTTTCAGATTACTAAAAATCATGAGGACTTCTTTATTGAACACTGTTTTTTTTTTTTTTTTTTTTTTTTTGGCCAGGCAAAATATTACATGTATATCTTTTATTTCACAAAATAACCTTGCAAGAAGATATTAAGCCCTTTTTGTATATGGTCAACAAGATTAGAAACATTTTCTTAGATTAAAGATCATATATATAGCATTGGTGATATCAAGGCCAGATCCAATTCTTCCTTCCATGATATTGCTCTGCATTTTATGAACCTAAATATAAGAAGGGTTAGCAATTAGACTTATGTAGAAATTTGCAGTGCATGAAGGAAACTGAAAAACATTTAAACAGAGTGAGAATGATCGTCTGGATTTTCACTTTCAAAACCTCTGCAATGCCTAGAATGTTGTCATGCAATCAGTTTCTGTCAATACATTTTGCCTTACAGCACTTCCAATGGTGGATCATTTTCTAATCCTAAATCACTAATGTCTCACCTAGTCTGTATAATAACTCTGCCTGCTTTTGTAAGTCCAAGAAACAACATAATAAGACCCACAAACACAACTAGACATAATAAACCTGAGATGTTAAATTTGCAACAAATTGTTCATAAATAGGTCTCTATGGTATAAAAAAGATATAAAGAGACAGTAGTAGGTATACAAAAGATACTCTTAGCAATGTTTCTGTTTCAAACTCAGTCCCTTTTGAGTACTAAGTGACAATAATGACCTCTTATGTGAAAACAAGAGTTAAGAATGTCACTATGCTTGCAAATGGCCGAATTATATCATCAGTTTCTCTTCCAGTGCTTTCTAGGGCACTGCTATAAGGTTTAGATTTTTCATACCTCAAAATTTGTGTTCCGATATAAATACCTCTTAAGATGCAAATAGAGAACCCAACTTCTCATAGGAAACTTCAATATTTGTTATCTTCATTTTATTTACTATAATTTGATATTGTATTTGTTATTTTTGTTAAGTTGCCAGTGGCTCATTATCCATTTCACCTGAAGATACATTTTCCAAACCTGGAATCTCCTCCCCCCCACCTTTTTTTTTTTTTTTTTTAATCATGACTCCACTAGATTACTAGTTTTATACGAAGAAACTTAGTTGTATCAACTTGATTATTTATCTGATGTGTCATCTGAGGTAAAGAAAACTTTATAAAGTAGCAAGGAATTACTTGCTTAAGCACATTTCTTTTACATTATCCCCAAACACTGAGACCTAATTGATTTGCTCTTCTACCCTTTTGCTAATGACAGCCCTGTTGATAGGCAATTTATAAGATACTTTCTCTCCATTAGTTGACCTGAAATATTAGGGAGAAAAAATCCACAAATCTTAGACAAGTCAGGATATAAAATGGTTCCTAAAGTAATAGGAAAATTGTTGTAAAATAAGAGTCCATATTTCATATCAAGGTAAGGCTGTTAAAGTAAACTGCAGGTCCAGATGAGGTGGGAATCTGGGAACTCCAGTACTAGATCAGAGATGAATTCTAATAAACCATAGTTGAGCTGGAATGCCCAGGAAAGCCCACCTAAATATATCTAAAGCATGTAACAGGCATGATAGGTAGAACAAAATCTGTAATCATCCTTAAACTCTCTTCTTATATTATGGAGATGTATAAATTAGAAATAAATTATCCCATGGTTGTCCTCCTTATTCTGTTTATAATTACCAAGGTCTACTTATTCAATTTTCTAAATGTTTCACACAATTGACACAGTATTATAAAATATAATGCAATACATAAAAGTTATGTTAAAGGAAAATACATTATAAACATTATATATTTTGCATATCATTACATTAAAGGCATATTCTAGGGGCACCTGGGTTAAAGCATTTGTCTTCAGCTCAGGTCGTGATCCCCGGGTTCTGGGATTCAGCCCCACATCAGGCTTTCTGCTCAGCAGGGAGCCTGCTTCCTCCTCTCTCTCAGCCTCTCTGCTTACTTGTGATCTCTGTTTGCCAAATAAATAAATAAAATCTTTTTGTTAAAAAAAAGGCATATTCTAGAGTAAACATTTTATAAACATGTTTTTATCATTTAATATTTTATACCAAACTACATGTACTAAAATAATTATTTTTCTAAAATATTTTAATTGAGGATGTGTGTAATTTCTTGGATTGGAATTCCTGCTGCCCTAATATTGATTTAATTATGGGAAAATAAAAAGTGATGTTATGGTTTGATTATTAATGACAAAAGAAAATAATTCTATCAAGTGATTTCATAGGTTTTTTTTTTAATCATCCTCCTCTTATTGGAAACTTATATAACATACTTTTCTTTCCTTTTGCAAATTCATATCAATATGGAGATCTTTCTGCATACTATTTTCTGTATACTATTTTATATTTGACTCCCAGTAGAAGAATTATTGGATAAAAAAGAATAGCAGTTTGAAGGCTCTTTAGATTACCAAAGTGCTATGTGAAATTATCATGTGAGTTAGCAATCCTATTTACCTCTCAATGAGGCAGTGAAAAATGCCAGGTTCCCATCATGTCACTACTTACTCACTTTGCAATTCAGCAGCTTCTAGTGGCTGCCATCATCTGAACAGCATGGAGAAATAAATTTGTACAATAAACTTCCTAAAGACCCAAAGTGTTTCTGGATATTATTTGGGTGTAAAAAATTAGTAAATGGTTATCCAATAAGATGCTGTCCATGGCTCTGACATAAACTCTGGGAGGATTTGGTGAAATGTTCATTAGGTCATAATAGAAGAAGTGGCAAGTTCATCATAGAGCTGGTGCCTGTGAGTGGATTGTTAGCAAGAGGGCTTTCATGCTTTCAACCTGCCCATAAACTCCAGTTACTTACTAATCTCTCATCGCCTCATTTTTCTTTTGTCTGCATATTTTGAAATCTTATAATTGTTGAATCTAGCATTACCAGGAAATATGGAAACAATTCACATAGCTGGCAGTTGCCAGTGTAGTCCATTTGCTTCTCTGGTGTAACATTTAAGTAAGTGAAACTGGTAATTTTGTTCACTTTCAAAATATTTTGTTTTTATTCATTTCATAAATTTTTTATTGAAGCCTAACATGGATATGGAAAAATTCACAGCTATGTCAGAACATGGAATGTTATTATGATCCAGAATCCCCCACTCCCATCCATGATGCTTTGGAACCCTTAACCCCAATCCCAGGGATGACCATAGTCTTCCCTCAATCCATAGATAAACATTGTCTATCTTTAACATGCATTATTGGAATCATAGAACATGCACTGTGACTGCCATTTCTTTCACTCAGATGCAGGTTTGTGAGTTTTTTTGCAGCTGTATGTACATATTGGGCTTTGTTCATTTTCACTGCAGTAGAGTATACATACACCGTATTTGTATGTGATGTATTCCTTGTGTATATGGTTCTTGAGTGATCATTTAGAAAATGTCTTTTGGTGGAGGTATGTACACTATTGTTTAGAAGGACTGTAAATACTGAGTCATGGGGTATGAATGTTTGATAGTTTCCAGCAGTGTTCCAAAGTGATTTTACAAATTGAAACTTCAGTAAATTATTTTTTATGTAATAAAATACATACAACACAAAATTTGATTTTCAACTTCTTTTACGCCTACAAATCAGTAGCATTGATTACAGTCACAATGTTGGGCAAATATTCTCTGTTTCTAAACCTTTCCATTACCTGAACACAAACTCTGTACCCATTCACCTGTAACTATCCATTCTTCCCTCTCTCTAGCCTCTGGTATCAGTTACACATTCCATCTCCATGAATTTGCCTAGTTGAGATAATTACAGATAAGTGGACATATTTTCCATTTTCTGCCTGGTTGATATCACTTAGCGTAATGTTTTCAAGTGTCATTCATGTTGTGACATCTATTAAAACTTCATTCTTTTTCAGGGCTGAATAATTCATCGTGTGTGTACCCCATTAGTGTATGCATTCATCTGTGGATGGACACTTGGGTTGTTTCAACCTTTTGGCCATTGTGAATGATGTTGTAATGAGTATTGATATACAACTATCTGATTGTCTTTTCTAAAATTCTCTGGAGTATATACCCAGAGTGGAATTAACGAGATGTATGATAATTTTATGTTGAGCTTTTGAGGAATTACCAAAATATTTCTACAGAAGCTGCACTATTTTACATTTCTATCAGCAAGACATGAAAGTTTTAATTTTTTTCACAAGCTGGCCAATACTTGTTATTTTCCATTTTACTATTTTTCCCATTTTATTATTTTTAGGATTTGAGAGCGAACATGTGCAAGTGGGGGGAGGGGCAAAGGGAGAGGAGGAGAGAGAGAATTCCATACGGACTCCACACTGAGCCCTATGTGGGGCTGGATGTCCATATGCGGAGATCAGAACCTGACCAAAATCAAGTATTAGTTGCTTAACTGATTGAGCCACCCAGGTGTCCCAGCCATCTTACTATTTTTATTTTATTTATTTGTGTGTGAGAGAGAGATAGCAAGCACAACAGTGGGGTGTGGAGGAGGGGGAGATGGAGAAGAGGCTCCCCACTGAGCCGGGAGCCCAATGCATCTTGATCCCAAGACTCTGGGGCCATGACCTGAGCCAAACACAGATGATTAACCAACTGGACAAACCAGGTTCCCTATCTTTTGTGCTTCTAAATTAACTTTAGAAAGAGGATGTCAATTTCAACAAATACAACAAAAAAATCATACCAGGTTTTGATTTAAAAAAAAGTTGAATCAAGTTTATTTGGGAAAAATGTCATTTTTATAATATTAGAGTATGGGTATCAATGTGATGGATTTTGTACATCAAATCAATGAATGTGATGAATTTGTGCATGTTTTTACATACATAAGAATACATACACACACATACATACATATATATCCAATTACATTAATGTTTTACAGTTTTTAGTGTCAAGGATTTGAATATTTCTTAGTTATTCAACATTAATATTATGAAAACCATTTTGAAGTTACATTTTTTACAAGATTTTATTTATTTATTTGACAGAGATCACAAATAGGCAGAGAGGCAAGCAGAGAGAGAGAGAGAGAGAGAGGAGGAGGAAGCAGGCTCCCTGTTGAACAGAGAGCCTGATGTGGGGCTTGATCCCAGGACCCTGGGATCATGACCTGAGCTGAAGGCAGAGGCTTTAACCCACTGAGCCACCCAGGTGCCCTGAAGTTACATTTTTAATTTTTTATTCCCAGTATATACATGTAAAGTTGCCTTCTTTTTATTTTGCTCCATATCACTCGGCATCAGGGAAATACAAATCAAAACCACAATGAGATATCACCTCACACCAGTCAGAATGGCTAAAATCAACAAGTCAGGAAATGACAGATATTTTGGAATTTTATACAGCTAGAATGCTAAATTCACTTAGTAATTTCTGGAGTTTCCCAAGAGATGCTTTTGGATTTTCTCTCTATATGATCAGGTAATCTATGAATAATGACAGTTTTCTTTCTTTCTCTTCAATTTTATGCTTTTTATTTCTTTTTGCTCTATTACACTGGCTAGGACTTATAAAATAGTGAATACAAGTGGTCAGAGCAGGGATGCTTATGATATTTATCATTTTAAAGGGAATTCTTCTGATAATTCACCAAAATATAAAATTTATAATATGGGTTTTTATTTAATGCTGTTATATAAATTTTCATTTACTGTATTTCTGTGAAACAAGTAATGGGTAATTTTATCAAATATCTTTTTAAATTAATAAATGATAATTATGTTGATTCAGAAATGTTAAACCACTTTGAAATTTTTGGCATAAATCCCATTTGACTATAATATATAATCTTTCATATATTAAAAATATATCTATCTTGATAAAATATTATTCTGGAAATTTCCTTTAATGTCCTTGTCAGATTATACTATTAAGAGCAACTTAATTTCCTAAAAGGAATTAGGAAATGTTCTTGTGTTTTCTAAAATCCTGTTATATTGGCACTATTTCTTAATGTTTAGAATAATTCACTAGGGTACATCATGTGTGCATAAAATTTACATGGTTTAGGTCATTAATGACCTTAGTTTTCATAGGACTATTTATATTTTCTAGTTTTGTCTTTTGTCAGCTTTTCTATAAGTTTTCATTTTCAAGAAATATGTATATTTGATCTGGAAGTCAACTTTGCTGACCTAAAGATTTTGTAATTTTAACATCTGTAAGATCTATGTTGATGAGCCATTTTTTCATTCCTGATATTGGAATTCACTTTTGTTGCAGAGTTTTACTTTTTCAAAAAATTTCAAATGCTGGGAGAAGAGAAACAGTGAATCTTTGTATAGCCAAAACCCAACTATAATTACCAAGTTGATCAATATTGTTTTTTATCAGTACTCTCACTTACTGACACCACAAGGCCTATATTATTTTCATTTAAATCTTTATGACTTCCTCTATAAATATGTTTTTATGTATCTCTAAAAACTGTGAATTTTTATTAAATATAACCAAAGGATTATTTTACTGCTAAACAAAAACTTATAGTAATTATTTAATAATCTGAAATCCATCCACTTGTTCATTTTCTCAGATATATTAAACATTTTTATAGTTTCTTCAAATCAGAATCCCAAAAAAGGTCTGTACATAAAAATTAGAAACTGGTTGGTATGACTCTCAGAGGTCTCTAATCTAAATGAGTGGTTCTCAGATCTTCTTGGCCATCACTACAGAGCTATAGGTTTTGTGCTTTCCTTTCCCCTTTTCTCTATCCCTTGTGTATCTGAAAAAACTCTGATAGAACCCAAATTCTAGACTATACAATATTTTGGGTAGGCTACTCCAGTAATGTATACTTACATTCTGACTGTCCACCAATCAGAAGTATTTCAGCCTGAATCACTGTATGAACTCCTTTTCTTTGTCTTTCCCCCATTTTGATGGATGTGTAAAACTCTGGCTGCTAGTAGAATTGACCTGTCCCCATACTAAATTCATTCCCATCCTCTTATCTCCATCAGTAAAATGTAGTTCTGTGACATGTAATGTAGATTGGGTTGTCTCATCACCTTGTTTCTCCTTGGTGTACATCCACAGATGCATCTGTCTTGTATGTGAGCCCTTCAGGGGCAATGTGCAACTTGCTTTGTGTGGACCTACAACCTCTGCCAGAGTCAAATGTAGGGGATAGTTATGTATTTGGTAAGAGCCATATGTAGGGAATACTTAGGTGTGATAGTGGAGCCAATTCACTTTCCATGTTTTATATGTTTATATGCCACTGACTTGACCATTAACTTTTTGTATATTCCCGTTCCTCCTCTTTTCCTCACTCAAATATCCAGGAAATTGCCAAGCCCTATCATTTTTAATTTTTTTTATTAATTTCTAAAGAATTTATTAAGGACCCTGCAAAACTATCTATTTTTTTCCCAACTCCACTGCCATCCTTTCATTAAACTTCTGTGATTTTAAATTTAACTTACAAGAAATTTATCAATTTTCCTAATCTTTAAAAGAATGATTTGTCTTTTGAATTTTCTCTATCGCTATGGGAGTCAGTTGCATTGAGAATATTGAATGAATCTGATTTTGGTATTTATATCATACATGTAACTATCATAAATAAATTTGTTATTTATAAACCACCTAATCTATGGCATTCTGTTAGAGCATCCTGAATCAAGATACATTTTTTTTAAAGATTTTTTATTTTATGACAGCGAGAGACACAGCAAGAGAGGGAACACAAGCAGAGGGAGTAGGAGAGGGAAGCAGTCTCCCCTCTGAGCAGGAAGCCTGATGAGGGGCTTGATCCCAGGATCCAGGGATCATGACCTGAGCTGAAGGCAGACACTTAACTGGCTGAGCCACAAAGGTGCCCCTGAATTAAGATGCTTTTAAGAATAGAATATAGCAAAAATGTTACTGTGCCAAATCTTGCCTTTATTTTAAGAAAATATACATTTGGTTGGGGTAAGGGGGGTGCCTGAATAGTTCAGTTGGTTAAGAGTCTGCCTTTGGTTCAGGTCATGATCCTGGGGTCCTGAGATTGAGCCCTGAGCATTGTGGGGAGTCTGCTTCTCCCTCTGCTCCTCCCCACCCCCTGCTGCCACTCACTTATATACTCCCTCTCACCCTTGCTAGCTCTCAAATAATTTTTTTTTAAGATTTTATTTATTTGACAGTGAGAGAGAGAGAGAGAGATTGAGCGAACACAAGCAGGCAGAGTGGCAGACAGAGGGAGAGAGAGAAACAGCTCCTCGCTGAGTAAGAGGCCTGATTCGGGACTCGATCTGAGGATGCTGGGATCATGACCTGAGCCAAAGGCAGCCACTTAACCAGCTGAGCCACCCAGGCATCCCTCAAATAAAATCTTAAAAGAAAAAAAAAAATAAGAGAGAGAGAGAGAGAGAGAGAGAGAAGTATGCCTTCATAAAACTTCTATTGCAGAACCTTTAGGAGTTCTAGAATCATGTCACAATTCTAGATGAGATCATGTTAAGAGAAAATAGGGGAAATCATTTTGGAGAGGAAGAGGCCCCAATTCCTTGGGGGAGAAGTGAAAATCCACCCAGGACTTCAGTGTAGGTGGCTGTCAACTTTTCAAACCTTCCTAGCCGAGACAGGAGACCTGGGACTACACGAGCCATGGCACATGTTCCAGCCCTCTCAGCCATCAAGGTAAGAACAAGTCAGTGCACCCCCTTATATGAAATCAGGATAAACAATCAAGTGATTGCTATTTTAACATACTAAGTTTTAAGGGTTGCTTATTACATGGAAGCAGATAAAAATGGACAGAAATTGGTATTGCAGTAACAAACTCAAATTATGAAGCTCTGGACGTTGGGATCAAGAAGCAGGTATGGGGCTGAAGAACCTTGAGAAGGTTGTTAGCTGGAAAAAAAGGAACTTTAGTGATATCCTTAGTGATATGCCACCCGCAGTTCTTGAAAGATGGAAATACCTAATGAGCTCGGGAATCTGGCTCAGAAAATTTCCAGGGAGAATAGTCAAAGTATCAATTGCTGCCTTTATTTTGTCCATATGCTACACAGAGGGAGAGAACCCACTGAGCTTTTTCTCCACTTTGTCTCCATGCATTCTAATTTAAATACAACACCTCATGAGTTCTTGGTTTGAGAGAAACTGAAGTAGGCAAGTGGAAACCACCCAGCGAGAAATCACTGCACAAAACAAAAGGATAGAGTTTCAGGAGCCATGGTTTACAAGCATCATCATAACTTCTTAATGAAGAGGACTTTGGAGGTCGTTTAGCCTTTTGGAAACAGGTCTACTTTATGCATATTCGACATATTAGAAACTGCTCCAAAGGAGAAGAATAAGTTGCCCTGTGTCACACAAGCTGGTGAGTGGCAGAGCTGAAAATAAAATCTAGTTCTGACACCCTTCATGCCGCACAGCGTCGAAGCTTTCTTCCCTTTGCAAAGTGAGAGAGGCTAGCAGTAGAGACATCTGAAAGCTTAACTGTCAAGCCGAATCCAGGCTCCTTGGCAGTGTCACGGGGAGAAATAATCTAATGGGCTGAAATGAGGAGAGGAAAATAGTTCTCAGCAAGTGGTATCAACTTACTTGGTATTTTTCTGTCCTTTTATTGTTACAGACACGTTAATGGCAAATCTGAGAAGGTTCTTTTGTGAATCAGGTTAGGGCTACAATTGTTCAAAAAGCTCATTAGCAATTTATGAAGAGCAGCAAAACTCATTTTCCCTGAATGTGAAATCACTTCAGCCCTGTCACTGGAGGAGGAATTGTTGAAAAGTGAATTGACCACATACAGATCCATTCTTTAAAAACGAGCCCTCCAAAGATAAAATACCTTGTAGTAATAAGATATGTGCAACACTCAGTTAAGCTCTGGTTAATATAGTTTCTGAATTGGGCTACTTTTCTCATTTGCCTACTGTGGGCACCTCTCAGGTAGACTTCATCAACCTGAGTTATCTGTCTATTAAAAAGCAGCAGGGGCTCCTTGACTCAGAATTTCATTAAAACAACAGAAAGATGTGTTGAGGATGGTCAAATTTGCACTCCAGAATGAGAGATACATGGAGTTTACTAAACTCACATTTCATATGAAGATGATTAAAGTGACTGGAGTGGGATTTGATCTCCATTCCTGGTTCTTCTACCTTAAACAACATTACCCAGAGTGGCTGGCAGGATAGTTCTGCACTGGGTAAGCCAATTTTTCCATGTTCTGTGTATGGTTCCTGCAGGTTCATCTCCTATTTGTCACCTAGGATATCTTGTTCTGGAGTCTTTCAAACTCTTATTTTTCACGCCAGTGATTTGGCCAACATTCAGCATTTAAGCAGTAGGTTTTCTTCTGATATTGGAAATTTCTTTCATTACTCTATTAACCCCAGGAAAGGCTGTATGTCATTGCAGCTTTCTGATTATTCTAGGCATGCATATTTGCATTCTTTCTGTCAGATCATTATTATTCTGACCTCTGGCTTCATTTTGTTTGTTTGTTTGTTTGTTTGGTGACATTGGGAGCTTTAATTTTTTTTAACCTCATACGCTCACTTCTGTCCCGATGCATGGCACCCTGGGCTGCAGATTCACCCAAGAGCCTTTGACAGATGAGGGTTTATATTTCTGCAGGTTGTTTTGGAGCTTAAATTAGTTTTCTAGATATTGAAAACGTTTGGAATTCTTAAGTACCTGGTGAGGTCATCAGGAAAATTAAAAGACTTTTGAAAAAATTTCCAATAAACTAGTTTGTGTATTCCCAGAGAAGTGTGTGCCTTGTCATAGGCAGCAACTGTATAAGTCAATTTGATCTCCATAAAGCAACAGTTGTATAACTTTAAAAATTAAGTCAGAGTTACATGAAAATGATCATTAACGTGCATTTTAATTTTGTTCTATAACCGTATTTTTTAGAAGATTAACTAGAGAGTTCAAAAAAACATTGTTTGAAATCAGTCATTAACTCTTCTACCCACGAAAAATTAGATATCATTTGATTATTGTGATGGTTCTATCAAGTTAAATTTTGAAAAGATTTTAAATCCTATTTCTGCCAATCCAAAGTAATGTTTCTCACTGTTATATTTGAGTAATGGGAAGATAGATTTAGCATTTTTGGATGTCTTAGTTCATATCCATAAAAGTTTATTTAGTTGAATGTTTCTAAGTGGAGTTGTTCCGATGTTAATATCTCACAAGTCCACGTACTTGCACATGGCTTATTACTCAGATGCTAGCATGCAACATGTTTGTTCCAAAATGACCACTGTTCTACTTTCTAGATATTTATTGAAAATGAACTTACTTGTCTTAGTTGGGTTGCTATAACAAAATACGAAGACTAGGTTGTTTAGAAACAACAAATTTATTCTTCTAGTTCTGGATCCTCGAATCCGATATGAGGGTGCCTATATGGTCAAGTGAGGGCCCTCTTCCTCGCCACAAACTTTGGGTTGCATCCTCACCTGGAGGGAAGGGGCTGGGAGCCTTGTGGGATCATTTATAAGAGCACTTCCATTCATGAAGACACCACCCTTATAACCTAATTGCTTCCCATGGCCCCACTTATTAGTACCATCACCTTTGGAGATTAGGATTTCAACGTGATTTTAGGGAGGACACAAGCATTCAAGCCACTCATCAGCATGGGAACCTACAAGAGTTTGCAACCAAGAGAATATTAAGACTAATGACCAGCAAGCTATAATCCAGAAATTCCTTGAAATGGGTTTTTATCCCAGAATTTAGTAGTGATTATTGAAAAAGTAAAGATACGTTCTGCCCTTCGTTCTTGAGACTCCAATTTTAAGATATTAAACATTCTTTAGAAATGGCAAAAACATATACAAGAAGACATTTTATAGGTTAGTTGCTGGAGGACAGCGATAAACTTTCCCTCACAGAGTTTCAGGGCCTGTTCTTACTAATGCATGAAGTCATGTTGATTGCAATGACTCTATCATGTTACTGTAATCTAATGACTTTTAATCATTTTAACGGGATAGAACAAATGGTTCCTAAGCCATCATTCGGTCTCCAGATTACTTGAGGTGACCTCAACACTTTCCATGTAGTTCTAAAAAAATTCCCAATAATGAAGAGTCAAAACTTCCTTTTATTTCCTTTAATAACTATCTTCCCTAAGTAATATCTTCCTTTAATAACTAACTTCCCTAATGATAGTTTAAATAACTCTCATTGGAAATTGACTGGAGGAATAAGCTTTGTATCAAAATTTCTGGATGTGGATATGAACCCCCCAGTCCACTGACTGAAGGATATCTGGAAGTTATCAAATTTTGAGTGTCAGCTGTTAATGAAATGTGAAATAAATGACCTGGTTCCATAAATATTTGCAGAATAAAGTGGATATATATGAGGTCTTATCAGTATTTGGTCTTTGTTTTTGGAAAAAGGAAGAGTCACATTTAGCCCCTGGATATTCTTCTATATCATGCTATCTTGTGATTTTTTTCACTTTTTTTTAGATTTTGATGAAATTCAATTCCATATTAAAAACTGGAACTATGGGACACCTGGGTGGCTCCATTGGTTAAGCAACTGCCTTTGGCTCAGGTCGTGATCCTAGAGTCGCGTGATAAGAGTTCTACATGGGGCTCCCTCCTCAGCTGGGAGTCTGCTTCTTCCTCTGACTTCTCCCCTCTCATGTTCTCCCTCTCTGTCTCAAATAAATAAATAACATCTTGAATTAAAAAAACAAAAACAAAAACAAAAAAACAAAAGTATGATGTTGAAGTGAGAGAGTCAGGTTCTTGTCTCAGAGTAGAAGAATGAATCTCCCAAACAAAAGAGTGAGTAAATAGATAGTTTTATTAAGCAAGCATACAGAAAAAGCTCTCAGGATTTAAGTTCCCTGTTTAGCCTTCAATAAAAGACAACGTTAAAAGCCATCAGTTTTCACTTTCCCAGGGATTACACCTCTTAGTGTCTCAATCGGGCTTTGTTACAAGCTCATACAACTTAACCCATGGCAGCTTGAGCCCTCCTAGTTTTGCAAAATGGCATAGTAGGGTCTCCAACTTACTATTCTACTCTCCCACCTTGGAGAGCTCTTCCAGTTTATGAGCCTGAGCCTCTGGTCTACATCAGTGACCAGCTGACTGCCCACAGTAGAGGCTAGCCCACTGTAGGATCCCTTCTCTGCTGCAAAGCTCTCTGTGCAATTCCTCAAACAAGCGCGTTAGGCTAGCTGGCATTTTCGAGGCATCCCCATATTTCCATAGCAGTTCACAAGCATCTGACAGAGGTTAGATGGCCAACTTAGGATTCCCTCCACAGATGTCTCTTCCCCAAGACTCTTTTCTTTGGTCTCCTGCCTGGCTTGCCAATCATTAGTTTGTGACTTCAGGAGTTCCCCTGGTGACCCCAGTGCACAGAGGGCGGGGAGAGCTCAAAGAAAGAAGCAGACCACACCAGACTGATAGGTGGAAGGTTTAATAAGCAAGGGACTTCTATAGGAGGCTTGTCTCAAGTGTTTTGTGACACAAAATGAGTAGATCTGTACATCTGCCTATCAGAATATTAACATTATATAGAGGCCTAAATGGGATTCTGTCCATTAAGGTGGTTTCAACAACAACGTACTCTCTCAAAGCCATGTTCTTGACTCAGTTCCAGCTGTGGGAATGGCAGGTGGAATGTATATTCCAGGGACAGAGAGGTGGGGGAGGAGCCTGAATTATCAGAGTCCGTCCTCCGGGTCAACCAGGAGTCACATTCTCTCAATGATCTCCTCCAGCATTTACCCAGAAATAGAGCCAAAATTGAAATATTTTTCATCCTTGTAAACGCTATTCTAGATACTTTTTTTTAAAAGATTTTATTTATTTATCTGACAGAGAGTGAGATCACAAGTAGGCAGAGAGGCAGGCTCCCCGCTGAGCAGAGAGCTCGATCCCAGGACCCTGAGATCATGACCTGAGCCAAAGGCAGAGGCTTAAACCACAGAGCCACCCAGGCGCCCCCAGATACTTCTTTGACTTACAGATGCATCGGTAGAATAAGCTGATACAAATGATTACACAGATTGGATTCTGTATCTTACTACATTTTTCTATTTTTAGAATATTTAATGGAATAAAATGAACCAGAAATAAAGTGATAGGGTAAGTAAGCTTTAATATTCTGTCAAGAGAGCTTTTAGTTCAGAAACAGTTCTAAACTAACTGTTCTAAACAGTTAGTTCTAAAAGTTAGTTCTAACTTAAGAGCAACAAAAACATAAGATGATAAAGATAAGTAAGGTAATATTTTGAGATTTTTGAGATTTTTTTTTCCTTATGGTTTAACTTTAAATGTGTCTCCTCAAATCCCTATTTAACAGAAGACATTTTACTTTTACGTAACTCTATTCTCCATATACATTGATATTTTTGGTTATGTTATTAAGCTTATGTTGTCAACGCTTTACAACATTATTTTCTCTTTAACTATCATTTACACAAAGTTTGTTCTGTTTTAATTTTATTTTATTTATAGAGTTCCTGGCATCATTCATTTTTACTGAATCTTCACATTCTTTGGTCTTTTCATTTCTGTCTGGCTTGACTAGCTTTCATCATTCAGTGAGGTTTAAAAGTAAAACCCATGGGTGTTTTATTCCATTACATTTGCAGGAACACATGAGTGGTTTCAGAATTCTAGGGTCCCATTTCTTTCAGAGTTTTCTACTCATTGCCTCATTGCCTTTTGGTGTGGAGTCTTACCGTGGAGAGCCCACCCCAGAGGCATCAAACTTTGGCTATTTCCTCTAAGAATATACTAGACTTCCAACTCTTCTTACTGAATGTTTTCTGTTAGGAATTGTATTTCTTAATTTTCAAAAAGTTATTTTTTAGTTTCCCCTACCTTTGAGCTGTACATGACGCCATATAGGACACCATCTATTTTCTCTCTGAGGACAACTGCACATCATTTTCTGATATTTTCTTCTGTTCCTTCCTTACAGTGCATCTTTTATTATGAGCTTATAAGTAATAAAGTCATTGTCCAATCTTGTCTGTCTGTTCATATTTAGGAGAGGGCATCAACAATGCTTGTTGGAGGGGCTATGTGTGGGAGATATCTCAGTGGAGAAGTTTCTAGATGGTTTTAAAATTTAGTAACCATAAATGTTAGTACTTTGGCATTTCAACTCAAGCATGGAGGTCTAATGCTTACCACCAGCAAATGGAAGTTGTGAAGGTGGAATACAGTTAGCATCAGTACAGCGTACACCCTTCTGCTTTGCAGACTGGCATCTACTCTTGTGCTGTTCGAATTGTGTTGTCAAACCTAGAACTCTCCTTATTAAATTCTTCTGGAGAATAAATATTCTATACGTGGTTCTGCAAAGAACAGGCACTTGACTTCCTGGGGCATGGGTGGAAAATGGAAGATCTTTCTGCCCCTTAGATGGACTTTCCCACCAAGCACCCTCAGATGCAGTAGTAGTATCTCACTCCTAAGATTTGTTGATTCTGCAGGGCTCACTCTCTTATAACCAAAGACATCTGCATTTGTTCTTTCTGATCCACTAAATAAAGATTATCTCATCGGGGTTTGCCTCTCATAAATTAGAGATGGTCTTTAGCTGCCTCCTTGATATTGTGTGTGTGTGTGTGTTTAAGATTTTATTTGAGAGAAAGGGAGGGAAGAAAACACACAGGGAGAGTGAAAGGAAGAAGCAAACTCCCCAATACACAGACAGCCCAGTGGGGGGCTGGATCCTAGGACCAGGGGGTCATGACCTGAACCAAAGGTAGATGCTTAACTGACTGAGCCACCTAGGCACCCAATACCTTAATGTTTTCTATGCTTTTTGAGGCCAGAAAGAGGCCCAAAGTTCTTTGCCATCCTAAGGTCAGATACTCTTATTTTGTTCTGCTATTTTCAAACTTAACAAACTTGAGAAACACAACTTTGATTTATTATCCTTCCCTTTTGTAATGCATGGTACGCAGAATTCTAAGATGACCTACAAGCTTCCTGCCCGTACGGTACATGTAGGACGTAATCCCCTTTCCTTAAGAGAGGGCAAGGCCTATGAATATGGGAGAGTCACTTCTAAGATTACATTCTGCAAGACTCTTTTGTAACATTTTCAGAGAGCTTCTCCTACTGGCTTTGAATAAACAAATGCCCAGTTGTGAGAGGGCAGCCTTCAGGAGCTGAGAATACCCATGGTCAGCATCTGGCAAGAATCAAGAACCTCTGTGTTAACAGCTGTTAGGAGCTGAGTTCTGCCAACATCTGGCTAAGAACCATGGTGCCACTTGAACCTTGACTGCAGCCTGGTGAAGTCTGGGGCAGAGGGCCTGGTTAATCCAGGTCTGGCCCCTTGACCTACAAAAAGAGGCCACTGTGTTTGTGGTCATTTGTTATACAGGAAGAGAAAAAGAATATATGTATATATATATATATATATATATTTTTTTTTTTTTTTTCTTTACTTCAGTACTATAGCTCACAGCAGGATGTCTCGTGCTCGTGGCTTACTCAGGTGACTTTCATCTCTGTAATGGTTCAATTCCATTTTTGTTTTCAAACTTAGTATTTACTTCTTCGGTAGTCTGATACTTGTTTTAAACCTTATCTTTCTTCTTCCAACTTAAATTGATATAAAGTTATCTTTCATTTTCTCACAGCCATGAGGAAGTTTTTGCTGACTTTTCCCTTTATTTCCCAGATTATTTCCATTTGGAATATGTGTTCTTCCTTAGTCTATTGATTATGTTCCTTCCTCATCATTGCTACCGCCACCAATCAGCCCTCTCCCTGCCCCCCGACCTCCCCACCCCCAGTATTTCAGAGCGTGTCTTAGGCAAACATCCGAAAAGAAATCCTCTCTTTAAGTGGAGTCAACTATTTAAATAAAAATAATATCTGAAGGGGTAGTGAAGGGAGTTGGGGAAATCCAGAGATGTCTTTCAGGTTTTGTTTTCATCAGTAGGAAACAATCTTGTCAAATGTTATTCTCTCCCTCGAAGGTATGTCTCATCTAAATTTTAATACATTCAGTTGTTTAATGCATCCTGTATCCAACCAAAAAAGATTTGTTGCTGTGGACTAAAGTACCATGAACTTACTAGTTTTACTCTTCACATACTTTTATTCTCTCTATCTGAAGGTCTCTAGTACTTGATGGCTGCATTAACAGTACTTAAAAATGATGCTCTATTTGTGGATTTGGTTTCTAAGTCACTTGCCTTTGGTTATCCACCCATAAGGAGGCAACCTTTGAAGCGGTTGACGATTTCATACAAAATATTCTGAGGGGCAAATTGTAGCTTATTTTCTTGGGCGCACTGATTCATCCTTTTAGCTGATCTCTGAAGGAATCTATAAAAAAAAATCCTTGTTATTATTTTTACCCACAGCAGCATAATTTAAATTCTAGTTATATAGGCTTGTAAAACAAATCCATATAACCATAATGGGAAATGATCTTCCCGGGGGTATAGCTAAACTAATAAAGCAATTATAGCAGGGATGAGCAATTAGAGCCCAAGCCATGTAGACTCAATTCACATGTATAAAACCACAGAGGAAAGGATTGTAGACTGTAGTAAGATCAGAGAAATATGAGGGTGCTAGGAGTCATGCTTCCATATTCTACTGCCCACTTTCCCAGGAGCCCACAGTGGAAATGCCTTCTCTTGAACTCATTGTGATCAAAGATGCAATGATATTTTATGCAAAAACTTTTATTTTGAAAGGCAACAAAAAAAGTTCTGGGACAGAGGGAATATTTGCTTCAGCAATATTTACAAATGATTTATAGATTTATTTACATAAAGTTTAATCAGTGAATATTTTATGTTGCTTTAGCTACACTACTCTAGCTTACATACTAAGTCAAACACCAAAGTTTAATCCATTTAACAACTTTCAACAAACATTGATTTAAGGACTCATATGTTTCAGGGCAGTATTAGTTGCTGGGGATACCGAGGGAAAAATCTCTGTCTCTACCTAAAAAGTACATGGTCTTTAAAGCTCAAGATAATAGAGCCACAGAGTGTTTTAGAATCAATTTACTCATTATTTTATTCAATAAATATTTTGTGTCTACTATGTGCAAGTTACTGTCTATAGTTTGGTACATGCTCAAATTCTATGCATGTATGTTTCACATTCATTTTTAAAATAAACACGTTTGTTTTGCAATATCATGTAAAGCTTATTTGCACTATTACTCTTTAAGGTCATCACTAGCACCGATACTTTGTTGTTTATTCCCTCATACAATTTTTTTTTAATGACTTGGCATCTTTCTGAAAGCTAACTCTACACATGGGTACTACTTATTCTTTAAGACACAGCTCAGTAGCCACCTCCTCCTCCCACCATCATGCCTATGTACATATATACCTTTCTATTGGGAGTAATCTGTTCCCCTTACCAATTCTCATAGCATTGTCTCTGTCTCTTCAAATTTGCCTTGTATTAGAGTGTGTTGTGTCTGGGCTACAGCTGCCCTTTTCATCAGCAATAACACCATGTTGACATCTGACCAAGGACGGAGAACTTGTGTTTCTCTACGGAAAGACTCATATGTAATTGTTTTTTTACATGTTTCTTGAATGGGGACCAGTTTTTCATACATACTAGAATTCCATTAAATTCTTTTTTGTACATGTATTTTGTGTACAGTTGAATCTTAGGTTGAATTTATAATGTCTTTAAAAATTTTTGACCTAACAATCATATTTTCCTTATATATCCTTTATATACTTAATGATCAAGTTGAAGTGAATGAATTAAAAATGACTATTCACCCAAATTGGCCCTCAGTTCTTTTTGGAAAATATTTGATTAGTAGACAATGAGACTTACCTAATACTGCATTTCTGGACCTCAAAAATCACGAGGGTGCTTAGTCACTCTAATGTCATTAATGTTGTCACAATCCTTTCTTCTTCTAGTCTGGTGTTGAGCTCCTCTAGTGTAGTTTCCAGCTCAGTTATTGCGTTCTCTGCTCTGTGACTTCTGTTTGGTACTTTCTTATATTATCCATCTCTTTGTGATGTTCTCACTATATTCACTTAGTCTTCTCCCCAGTTTGGTGAACATTTTTGTGACCATTACTTTGAAATCCAGTAGAGAAATTTCTGATCTCTGTCTCATTAAGAATCCACATCTCCTGCCTCCCAAGGTTTTTTATTGTTCTTTCACTGGTGACCTATTCTCTTTTATCTTTTCATTTTGTTTGACTCCTGATGTTGGTCTCCACATGGTAGATGAAACAAGCACCTGTCCCCAGGATGCTGTTCTAGCAGGCTTCTAGGTGTGTGTGTTAAATTAGATGCCTGTCCCTCAGGCTCACACATTAATATAAGCAGGTATACCTTTTCCACTTTAAGTCTGGCTACTATTGGCTGCCTCTGAGCCCGGCCCGGGGGGGCAGGTGAGTCAGAGTGGACACTCCTATAAGAGCCATTTCTCAGATCACTATAGGCTTGTGGGCCTCAGGACATGAGACCTGTTTGTTTTCAAAATTAGATGCTTTGGAGGCTTGTATGTATCTTAGGTTCAGGTCTTAAAAGTTGGGGTGCCCAATGTAAATACTGAACTTTTAGCTTCTCAAAGAGCAGCTCTGGATTTTGAGTTCCCTCCCAGTTGTGGGTTGCTGCCCTGAGGGTTGTGGTTTATCCCAGCCTCTTACATCTGCTTTGATGTGGTTTTCTCCTTGTTTGTCTAATACGTGGTCATCACTCAGCCAGCCTTTAGGTTTTTGTTGTTGTTTTTGTTTCTTTTTGCTTTATTAAGAGGAAATTCTTCCATATATAGCTGTAGCTGTAGATTTACAGTATCCAGAGGAGGAGGAGAAAGGCTCAGGATATCTTGACATCACCATCTTGAACTGTTTCTCCAGAAAAAAGGAAAACCAAAACCAAAACAAGCCATTATACAATACTATAGAAGTCTACAATAATGTTAACTTGGAAAATTTATGAGTGGTTTCATAATTTTGAAGTGAATGTATAATTAATTTTTATATTACTATATTATCTATAGAGTTCTCAGTCACAATATTACCTAGCATAAATATAGTATATTCAATCCATGCTAATATTCTTTCTCTGCATACTTTAAACTATCGGATGGGAAAAGGTTAATTTTATTTATTTATTTATTTTAAAGATTATTTATTTATTTATTTGACAGGCAGAGATCACAAGTAGGCAGAGAGGCAGGCAGAGAGAGAGAGAGAAGCAGGCTCCCTGCGGAGCAGAGAGCTTGATGCGGGGCTTGATCCCAGGACCCCTGAGATCATGATCTGAGCCTAAGGGAAAAGGTTAATTTTAAAGCATAGTCCTAGACCATTAGAACTGAAACAGATCTTGGAGATCAGTCTGTACAGTACATTTGTCTGCAGCTACTGAAGGAAAATGGTGGCTCAGGGAGTTACACAATGAAATCAAGTGACAAAGTAATGGACATCTACCATAACCCAATGAGATCTTGGTTCATAATTTACTGTTGGTTCCAAAATATCATTTTGGAACATAAAACTGTGGACAGTTAATGCCTACCTAACCACCCTAAACTTTCTCAATCTTATTATGACATTTCTTCTTAAATTCAAAGATTTTATGTGCCATAATGATATTTTAGAACTAACAGTGAGCCTGGTGGTGGGTATTATGGAGGGCACATATTGCATGGAGCACTGGGTGTGGTGCATAAATGAATTTTGAAACACTGAAAAGAAATAAAATAAAATGGAAAAAAAAGACATAGATTATGTTTTAAAAATTTAAAGTAAACATTGGGAAGAAATCAATGTAATGGAATTTTAGAAACACTTATAACACATTTATACAATTGATCACATGCTACAATAGGAAAGTTGGACTCACATATGTTAGCATATTTTCTTATCCCAGGAAACATGGAGGACAAAGCTCTTTATTTTCATAAAAAGATAATTTATTTTTTGTTAATTTTTCATTAACATATAATGTATTATTAGCCCAGGGGTAAGGTCTGTGAATCGCCAGGTTTACACACTGCATAGCACATACCTTCCCCAATGTCCATAATCCCACCACCCTCTCCCTCCCCGCCAGCAACCCTGTGAGATTAAGAGTCTTATGGTTTGTTTCCCTCCCGATCCCATCAAGACAATTATCATATGATTTCCCTGATATGAGGAAGTTGAGAGGCAACATGAGGTGTTTGGCGGGTAGGAAAGAATAAATATTTTCATTAAAAGATATTTTAAAAGCATTGAGTGGTGATTCTTTTTTAATAAAATGATACTAATCTTCCTACAGAATTTTCCCCAATAAAAATGATCAATCCCAGAATTATGGAAGGCTCCCCCCTCTACAGCCCAATCATTCCTTTCCTCTAATTCAGGTCATTTACTCAAGAGAAACAAACAAACAAAAAATAAAACAAAAGCAAAAACAACAACAAAACAGTAAGATACAGCTTCAAAGTTGAAATCAACTTTGTTGTTAACCATCATTTTTTTAAAATGAAATAACATTTCTTCTACCAAATTTTCAGTGCAAATGTCTCAAATATATTTGAGATCTAGATTTTTCACGAAAGAGATTTTTAAAGTTTTTCCAAACATTTTTCAATATATTCCTTTAAACTGTAAATACATAATTTACTTTGAAACTGGGAAAATTAATGCTGTGGAAAATCTTTTCCTTTTTCTTAGTTTTGATATCACACTGAATGCAAATGTTATCTTTTTTTTTAAAATTTTTTATTTATTTTCAGCATAACAGTATTCATTATTTTTGCATCACACCCAGTGCTCCATGCAATCCATGCCCTCTATAATACCCTCCACCTGGTACCCCGACCTCCCACCCCCCGCCCCTTCAAACCCTCAGATTATTTTTCAGAGTCCATAGTCTCTCATGGTTCACCTCCCCTTCCAATTTCCCCCAACTCCCTTCTCCTCTCTATCTCCCCATGTTATCTTTAACTGATATAAGGTTATTATTTAGTATTATTTATCATATAAACCCCAGATTTTTTAATAATTTGATAATACATTCTCATTTTATATAATTTATGATATAGAAATTTTACTGTACAGAAAAATCACTTTCTGATATTTTCTTGATATTTTACACAAATGCCTTTTAATTTGAAATGTCTACATGAAATCATTGCATGACACATACTAGACATTATCACAGTAAAGAATCTGCACTTCACTCTTTACAATACAAGAAGATAGACTTAATTTTTCTAAATTTTTTTTTTTGCCACTCTCCAACCAATTGAATACAAGCCAACCAAAAAAGAACAAATGAGAAATTATGACAGTGCATTCTGCTCAATTTCTAGAGCAATAAAACGTGACCATATTTGTTTATTAATAATTTTAAGATCCTTTTATGTGCAAGTCAGTATAATAGAATATAATCAAGGAAACAGACATGGTCTTTACATTCTCAAAAATTCAATTATTCTTTCACAAAAGGTATATATGTAAATAATCTGTATGTATAATACTAATTCTTTGTGGTCTTCGGCCAAATGTAAATGACCTTAAAATGTTTTGGCTTCTAGTTTGTATGATCTTATTGAGCATGTCCTCAAAAATGGAAGACAAGCAAATATCTAAGAACAACAAAGCAAAATACGGAGCTCAGGTTCCATTTTTGAATTACATTATAGTAGCAATAACGTTTTATTGCTGTTTAAAATGATTTCAGTGTTGTAAGTAATGTTTAGTTTGTGACATGCAATTAACAAATCTATCATTTATATTTTAACAATTTGTTGAGTATAGATAACAAACCCCTGTGACATGAATCTAGTAAATGTGCCATCTTTATAAATTATTCTCTCTCTTCTATTTTCTAACTCTGTTTAGTCTCTCTATCTACTAAAATATTTTTAGCTTTATTTTCTGCAGTTTATAGTTTCTAAAGGAAGATTTGATTGTAGAAGTATGGAATAAAAGATTCTTGGAGGCACCCTACACATATTTTTTGAACACTATTTTTTTTTTAAGCTTGCAAGACATAAAGGGAATATAAAGTGACAAAAATAATTGAGTTGAAACTGAAATGAGAAGTAAGCATATATGAAATCAAGGAGTTAGGCTGAAAACAAATGCTTATTATTCACATTATAATCTGTAAACTATGTCTTTATAAATTATAGTAGTTATAGCTGGAAATCCCAAATTAATCCAGAGACACTGGGAAAGAATAAAATACTTCAGTTCAGTTATGACAATGTTATCCACATATTAGAGAAAGATATCTTATTTTTAAATTTATACTGAATAACCTATTTAAACAGGCCAAGGTATTTTTAAGGAAATAAAACAAACTGAAAATAAATGACCAATAATTTTGGTAAGCAAAGGGCACTAGAGTTTGGAACAGTCAGAAACCAATGAAAATGATAACTAAAAATAGTTAAATAAAATACAAAAACACGAGAATGCAAGAAACTTAAATATCAAAATGGATTTTTAAAAACAACCATATACAAATTTAGAAATGAAAAAAATATTTTTTTTAAATTTTAGTATCTGAATGGTATAACAGAAAAGTAATGGGGGGAAAATGGAAACAAAATCTGCTTCTTTGAAAATATCAGTGAAACTGATAAATCTCTAGGCTAACCACCCCAACCATCCAAAAAGATTACTGATACCAGAAGTGGAAGACTGGGCATTTTTGTTGATTCCTTTGGCGGTAAATGAATCATCAATGTAACAAAAGAGAATGAAGGAATACTATGAAAAAACATGCTTGACACTGTTAAAATTTATATCAAGATAAATTTTGTTTGAAAAAATATAAATCTATGGATCAATAATTAGACACCTTCTTAAGGAAAGCTTGAGAATCAGAAGGTCTCATAGGTGAACTGCTATGGTCTGAATGTTTGCATCCCTGAAAACTTAAACATTGACACCTAAAGCCCAAGGTGATAGAATAATTTTAATAGGGAATGTGATCTTTGAAATAACCATATAATTGTCCCAAAGACCATTGCTTAAAAAAGATAGGTTTTCCCTATGTTTAAATAGAAAACTTCAGAATAGTTAACGTCCATTATAAAAAGATTTAGTAGCTAACAACTACATAGCTCTTACTATGGGCCCAATATGATTCTAAATATTGCTTATACTATAACTCATTCATCCCAACTATTGCCCCAGAAGGTTGGTAAATGTAATTATCCTTTTGAAAATGAGACTGGGGCACAGGAAAATTTCTCAATTTATACAATTAGGAAATTGCAGAGCCTGGTCAAAATTGGACAGATGGCTCCCAAGTCCAGTTCTTAATTGACTTGGAAAGGATGGGGCCACATAGGAAGATGGAGAAAACAAAGAAAGCTATGTTTTTACACACATGAACTGATATGGCCCCAGTAGACTGTCTTCTAGTAAGTTCACTGAAGAGAGTTCATTTTCCTTGATCCTATACCATTTTGGCTTTGTTCCATAACTTTGAGATATACATTATCAATATTGTTTAGTTTTAAATATTTCTTATTTTCCTTTTTAGCACATTGTTTAGAAATTTGTATTTAATTTCTTCTAAAACTATGAATATTTTGTTTATTGTTCTTTTTTAATGATCTGTGAACTTTGGCTTCCTAAGTAGAGTTGTATGGGTCTGTGTTATCTTTTATAGTTTTGCTGGGTGTGCATACTGCGCCTTGACCACAAAAATTATCTTTCATATATTTGAAACCTGGTAACTGTTCATTAACTAACAGGTAAAATAACTTTTATTTAAAAATTTTTTTTTTTTTTTTAGCTTTTGGTTAGAAATGAGCAGATCCAGCATGTGTTCTATGGTGTTAAAAGCAGACATTAGGAAAATTGTTTAAGCCCGTAGAATGCAGTGAATGTCTTTTGTTGCCTTCATACAAGCGACTGACAACTTGGCAGGGTGTAAAATTCTTAGAACACAGTTTTTCTTTTAAACCTCTGTATATGTTGCTAAAATCCTGACATCTGATCTCCTGACTATTTTTCATCTTTTATACATAGTCTCCCGATGCTTACAGTTTCTTTTTCTCTTCATGTCAAGACATTCCTGGTGGTGGCCTGTTTTTACAGATAAGGGTCTCTCCATTAAAACAAAACAAAACAAAACAAACAAACAAAAAAAAACTATGCATTTTCTGCTTGAAATGTCAGTAACTAAGAGGGATGTTTTAATATTTCCAAAGTCAGCTGGGGTTTTGGACACTTCTTATCTTTGACTAGATTATTGCAAAAAAAGAATTCCTGAATATTTTTCAGGTATCAATCATGTATTAGATAAATTGTCAATATAATGTAGATTGACACAGTTCATGCTGTTTCATATTCTTTTACTTATGTTTCTATGACATAAATATTACCGCCTGAACTGTATTTGATTTTACCTAGTGTATTATTGTTTTACTATTTTTACATAATTGTATAAATATCGTGTACCTACTGAAATCAGCATAGAATTTCAGTTTTAAATTTCCTTTTTGACTAGCTTTGTCAAATGTTCCCAGGCTCTCCAGTCAATGCCATAAGAACTGTGGAGCAGAAAGCCAATATTGTAGGAAACAGCCAATAACTAATTAGATTTGGGCATATCAGATTAGTGACTGCCTTTTACTTGAACAAAGAATGTGATTTTGCTGATGTTGAGATTGGCTTTTTGTACATATTTCCTTAAATAGAGAAAATAAGTGCATAGTTAGCTTGTATGAATCTTTTCTGAATGATGATATAAGCTAAAGCATAACAGGACTGTGGCACAGCAAAAAATTAAGCATGTCAGAATCAGCAAGATCACCCTTGCTCAGAATAGACTAATACCAGCTGTAGAGTTCTATTACGGAGTCTGGAGAACTTTGTGAAACTAAACCGGAATAAGCCAAAATCATTTCTGTTCTCTGTGGTGGTACAGTTTAAGATGCATTTCTAGAATCATGGTTAAATAAACTGGGATAGAAGTCTGACTTTGCAATAGTCAGCCTGTGTTTGCCCTCATTCACGTTCCAGTCTAATTATTCTCTTTCTACCAGGCATCCAGCCAAGAGAATTGGCCTATTTATCTGGGCATGGATTAAAAAGTAAAAGAATTAACACTGTTACCATGCCTCTCCACCTACCTCCTACTCAGAATTATACATCACTTAGATCCCCGTTGTCATCCAGAAATTCTTTGTCTCAAGAGTGTTGAAACCAAAGAGATGTTGGATGGTCAATTTTTGGAGACTTCCTGAAGTGCTCAGGAGGTGTGTGTTTGGGAGGCACACTTGAGTTGAGTTTCTGAGTTGGTTTCAAGTATAAGAATTGTGGCAAAGGATAGAGGCATGTGAAATTCATCATCGCAACTGTTAAAAAAAAAATTATGTTGATGGTAAGACAGACCTTACTTGAATGGTCACATGAAAGCAAAGAAATGGAGCTCAACTATGAATACGAGAAGAGCAAGGAGGGCCTAAGAGCCAACTAGCAGGGTGAGGGAACCAGTGGATGGAAAACTTACTAAGAGCAGCCATCAAGGGATTCTTGCAGAATTCAGGCCAGGGTGATCCCGTAGAACCTGGGTGATGGTGGGAGATGAGGAATGTGATCAGATGTGGAAGGTTATCACGTATTGAGGCTGTCTTTTGAACTAACACTGTAAACTGTATCTTTGAAATTTATGAAATATGGTAGCTCTGTAGTTGAGAATGATTGGCCATTTTTCTATTATGAAGTGATTATATTTAATTTTCCCAATTTCCTATTGTTTTTTTGAAAGTCTTATTTGTTTGAATTTATATATTCTGGAAGCTTGAACTTTGTCGATGATGTATGTTGCACGTAACTTCACTTTGTCTTTCACATTTTTGGTAACTTTTGATGAACTGAAATGGTCAATTACAGATCTTTTCTTTTATGGTTGATAATTCCTGTAATTTAAGGTTATGGAGATAATCATTCAGTTACATTAATTTACAAAAGCTTTATAGTTTTACTATCTCTGTAATCCATTTAAAATAGTTTTTTAATGCCACAAAGTACGATTCTATTACTTTTTTTTCTCCCTCAATTGCCCTACCATCATCACCCACTTCTTGCTTATCCACACTCCCATTTCTGTATGTCATGTATGTTTGGAGAATCTTGGAAGCCTCTACATTATATTCAATTTGTAAGTTTGTGCATACAAATACCACACTATCTTAATTATTCAGAGCTTTACAGGAAGACTTCATAAATTCTGAACTCCTCCCTCTCCAGTCTTTTCCTAGAACATTGTGCTAGATTTTTGTTGTTGTTGTTTCACTGTCACTTCATATTAATTATAAAACTATAGTGAATCTATAAGTCTGTATTAAATCACATTGAATCTGTAAGTCTATATGGGGAGGATTGCGTTTAATATATATTGACTCCTCCAAACAGAACATATTTTACCTCTCATTCATTTAATAATAAATTTTCATAATACGTTTTCTTCATGTATCTTGTGAATTTTTAGTTTCCTCTGTGCTTCATAAATTTTGATATTTTTTAGAAGTATATTTAATCTTTGTCTTCTAACTTATTTCTAATGCATCAAAAGGCAATGATTTTTTATGCATTGATTTTACTAAAAACATCTTACTGTTCTTAGCTGTAAAAAAAAATATATATATATATATATACCATAAGATCTTATAAATTTTCTATACAGTAACCATATCACCTACAAATCAGTTTTGTTTTTACCTTTCCCATCTTTTTTTCTTGAGAGAGAGAGAGAATATGTATGCAGCAGAGGGAGAGAAAGCAGGATGGAGCCCCATATGTAGTTCAGTCTCAGGACCCTGAGATCATGACCTGAGAGCTGAAATCAAGTCAGGCACTTAATCGACTGAGCTGCCCAGGTGCCCCCTTTCCCATCCTTTTTAATTGTGACCTTTTATGCCAACTAGGTATTCTAAACCAATATGAAACTCATGACACCAGATATCTTTGTCTTCTTTTTCTCATAAGAAAGGTTAACATTTAATCATTGAATCATTAAATATAATCATTTAATGATTAATGATTAATTAATCATTAATTTAATCATGAAATATACTTGCTATACATTTCTATAAATAACTTTTATTAGATTGATACTTTTCTTAAATCATAAATCATAAATAGATCTTTAGTATTAATTATTGACTTCTCTGTGTTTAAGAAAATCTTACTTTTATAATATGGAGAAAAATTAATATATAGTAATATATTATATATTATATATATAAAATTATATATAATATATATATTATTAATATAGTAATATATTATATATTATATATATTTATTTATGTAAGTAATGTTAAACACAATATTTTCAGGGTACAGGCAGATCAAGAAGTATTTTGTTAGTTTTATGCTGCTGAATCCAGTTTGCTAATAGTTTATTCTGATTATTTATACCTATTTTCATGAATAATAATCTGCCATTTTCCTTTCTGTTACTGGCTTAAAGAGTTTTCTGGTTTCAAGTTATGCAAACGCTAGGGACGCCTGGGTGGCTCAGTCAGTGAAGCATCTGCCTTAGGCTCAGATCTTGATCCCAGGGTCCTGGGATTGAGTCTGGCATCAGATCAGGCTCCTTGCTCAGTGGGAAGCCTGCTTCTCCCTCTGCTTGCTGCTCCCCCTGCTTCTCTCTCTCTTTCTCTCTCTCTGACAAATAAATAAATAAAATCTTAAAAAAAAAAAAAAAAAACTTATGCAAAGCTCATAAAACAGTTTGGGTTTTTGTTGTTGTTGTATTCTTTTCCAAGCCTTGTTTTTCTCAAATAACAGATACTCAGAGGACCAAATATCTGTCCAAAAAATAAAAAAGGACTTTGATTAAAAGTATATCTTCAAAATGAACCAAAAACCAAAAGAACTTCAAGGAGAGGTAGACAACATTTAGTATCATATTAAGCCTTTCTTCAATAACGGAACAAGTAGAAAAACAGTGGGAATAGAAGAGACTCCACAAAAGGGCTGTTTTTAGGTGCTCACAAGTTTAAGCTTATTACTCTTGATGAAATGAAACACTTCATCATTAGCAAATGATCTTATTTACTCCTGGTAATTAATCCTTTGATTTGAAATCTTTTGTGTAATATTAATAAAGGAAACTCCAGCTTTCTCTTGATTTGTGTTAATATGTGCATGAGTTTTCTATGGCTACCTTAACAAATTACCACAAATTTAGCTTTAATGCAACACCCGTCTGTTTCACAGTTTTGTAGGTCAGAAGTTCAGACATCCCATGGTTCAGCTGGTTTTTTGCTTTGGGTTTCACCAAGCCCAAGTCAAGGCATCAGCCCAACTGTGTTCTGTGTAAGGGCCCAGACTAGAGATGAATCTGCTTGTAAGCTCATTTAAACTCTGGCGAAATTTGGTTCTATGTGGTTAGAGGTCCTCTTTTCCATTTCAGTTGTTGGTGAATTGTTCTCACCCTTAGAGGTGCCTCCATTTTTTGGCTTGTGGCTTCTTCCATCTTAAGACAGCAACTGAAAGTTGATTTCTCAGCTTGGAGTCTCTCTGACCACCCCCTCCACATCTTTCTTTTCTACTAACAAGGGACTCAGGGAACAACATTGGGCCCGCACTGATACCCAGTGTATTTTTCTGTGTTAAAGTCAGCTGACTGACAAATCTCTACAGTACCACCTAGATCAGTATTTGAATAATTAGAGGGAATCATGGGTGTGTGGGGGATCTGCTTCTCTCAGTATGGTACATTTTATCCTTCCTTTCAAATGACTTGTGACTTCGTATTTAAAGTCACTTATACCACGTAAACTTATACCTCTGCGTTAGAGGTATAGACTGGGTCTCTTTTGTTTTGACTGTTTTATAGTCCAGTGGAAAGGTCTTTTAGTTGAGATGTTTAGATAATTAAAATTTACTGTGATTATTGATATGTCTTTGTTTAAATCTATCTTTCTATTTTTGTTGGGCCCATCTGTTCTTACTTCACTCTTTCTTCTCGGTTTTCTTTTGAATTAATGATGTGGTTATTTTTACTATTTCATTTTATCTTTGGGGGGAGCTTATTGGCTATAATCCATTATTTTTGTGTTTTATTGATTTTTTTAGGTAGTTGTTAGGAGTTTCATTTGTATTTTACTTATGCCAGCCTATGTTCAATTGATGTATATGTTCACTTATAGTGTAAGAAATTTAAAATAATTTACTTCCCTTCATGCCACACTTTGTGCTACTGTTGACATACACTTGACTCATATATATTACGTAGCCCTCCCTAAAGAATTATTATTTTTAAGACTTAATTAACTTTTAAAGAGTTTAAAGTACATGGTAAAATTTGTATATACAATTTTATATACTGTATCACAGTATCACTTGAGCATGGATTACATTTGTTCTTTGTGGAATCTTCTTATATTTGGAGACCATTGATTATCTTGAGTCAATGTGTTCATTTTTTTTAAACTGAATTTAATACACATTTAGACTTTTAAGAAATATTCTCCTTCCTTCACCTTCCTCTTCTAGAATGCTTGAAGATTTTCCATAGTCCATGAGTTTTTTTGTTATTTTTTTTCTGAGTTTTTCTCTAAATATATTTTGATTGCTACACCTTCAAGCCTTTAATTTATTTTTGTTTTGGTTTGTTTTTCTGATAATGTCTAGGTGACTTTTAATCCTGCCCACTTATTCTTTAATCTCAAATATTTTAATTTTCATGTCTAGAAATTTAATTTTTGTCCTTTCAATCTATAACATTTATGTATCTACTTAACTTTCTTAAACATATGGAATACATTCATTTCTTTGTCCCCTCTTTCTAACATGTGCTAGATAATTGGACCATTTCAACCAATTGATTTTTCTCTTTATTGCAATTCACATTTTCCTATGTCTTTTGCATGCTTGGTAATTTTTAACTGGATCCATACATATATTTTAAATTATGCATTGCAAATAGAGTTTTGGGTATTTTTTGTCTGCCTATGAAAATTCTTGAGGTTGTCAAAATCTAGCCACTGTACTTCTCTCTTGGACTTTATTTCTTCAACTCTGGGTGTCAGCTGGATTCTGCCTGGGTTCCCCTTCTCTATGGTATAACCACTCTTTTTAAGCCTTAAGCTAAGGCTTTTATACAACTGACTTGGTTCCCATCTTCCAGAAATCGGCGCTCTGCATCGCTCACTTGCCAGCATCTTGAAAACCACTGTGTCCTATATTTTGTCTTTGTGCATTTTTCTAAGTGGTTAAATTAGATCCCTGTTCTCTTTATCTTGCCTCCTCTTAGTATAATACAATTTTGAAGTGTTCTTTTCCCTTTTGCCTTAAGTTTTAACATGACTAAAATTTATTTTTATTAATGATGTGAGGCAGGAACCTCAGATGATTTTTTCCCATAAGAATAAGCAATCATCAGAGCACGTTATTGATTATTCTAGTCTTATGACACTGGTATCTGACATTTTATAGCCAATTTAAATCCACATTGCTCCTATATTATTTCATTATATTCTTTAAGTAAATTTAAGTGAGGTGTTATCCTAGCAAGCTTATCATCTTTTTTAAAAAATATTTTATTTATTTATTTGACAGAGAGAGATCATCAGAGATAGGCAGAGAGAGAGGAGGAAGCAGGCTCCCCTCTGAGCAGAGAGCCTGATGTAGGGCTCGATCCCAGGACCCTGAGATCATGACCTGAGCTGAAGGCAGAGGCTTTAACCTACTGAGCCACCCAGGTGCCCAAAGTTTATCATCTTCTTAAAATAGCTGTGGAAATTAAGGATCATCACAGTTAAGTTACTTGTCCAAGATTATGCTGAATTAAGTGACTGAATTGGGAATATAATTCATACGAATGAGCTCTGACTGAAACATATGTCGTATCATTAATCTCAGCATTCCATTCCCCTCATCTGATTGATGAAGTGGTTTCAGTCTTAATGTAGAACTATTCAAAACTGTGACCAACTCTTAAAAGCAGGAAACACTCATTTGATCAAGGAAATTTACTTCTAATCCTTCTGTTTATTACATTGTGCTGTATTTTTCTCATTTCTTCATTTATCATTCTCAGTATATTGTATCCCTTCATTGAACGCCATCAAATTATAACTGAATAATTGTGTCAGTTATAGAACTTATTTCCCTCATATGTTTATGGCTACTGCTTTTAAGTTAATTATTTAAATTGTAATGAGTGGTAAATTAATGTATTTCAAATTTATTTCTAAAGTAAAGGGTTATTAACTGATTTTTAGACTTTTATTACATCTATGTATGCTGTATGCTAGCATGGCATATAACTGTTTGTTTCTGTATATTCTCATATAGATTAATGGTCAAAGGTATAACAACATATGCAAATAAAAATAAACACCATTGTAATAATATCAAAAATAGTAGTACACCCCTATGTGCCATCTTCTGTGTGACATGTAAATATTAACTCTATATAATTTAATCTTATTGGGTAAATGCTATTTTTCTATTTCACATAGGTGAATCTCAGAAACATTAATTAGCTTGTCTGATGTCATGCAGCCAAAAAATGCTCTTTTAGAGACTCAAACTCAATCTTTTCTGGCTCTGCAACTCATGCTGTTCTCATTTTTCTGCGCTCAAAGGTCATAGACTGTTATTACAGCTCAACAAAATACAGAGTACCAGTAGGTATAAAACCAAAATAGTAAGGGCAGTTTGTGTGTGACACAATTCACTGAAGTCCACAGTAGTTTTCTCTCATAGTGTATGCTAGAGCTAGAGCAAATTATCTTTAAGATAGCATCACCTTTTCAACAACTGTTAGAATTTTATTTTTCTACTTCCCTATGCTGTGTATAATAAATGAGTTGAACTAGAAAGATGAGCTCATCTGGAGAAAGGCATACCGATGCATTTCTGACATTATCTCCCAAGAACAAATGTTTCCATGTTTCCTTATGCTATCAAAACACACACACACACACACACACACAAGGATGTGCATGATATCGAGTATCCGTCTTGGTGATTAGATCTTATACATGAAAAAGCAGTGACACAAGATCAGTCCTAAGACCAGGGACACTGAAGAACTACCACGGAATGCCTAGGATGGGGAAGTGATTGAGAATCCTGCTTATAGGAAGAATCATAGAAGGAACTGGAATATCTGTGTAGATTGTTGACTCATGGGAGACATTAAATACACATTCAAATCTCTGGCTGTCCTGTGGATAAGAAAATACTCTGTGTTTTTGTCATCCCATAAATCTCACATGAAGAGATTAGAGGGGGTCACTATTGATGTAGTAAGATGAAGTGATGAGCTACATCTGCTCCTTGAGATGGACAAATAGAATCTGGATAACCACAAGCCCTTCACAATCCTCGATCCAGGATTCTTTACTTTTTAAAGGACCGAATATTTAAGTGTTTCAGGTTCCTTTCGAACTCCGGTCTTCTGTGATTTTGTGAAGTTAAGAGATTTGGCAATTTCTTTCCATACTCATCCACAAATGGCAAGATAGGAATGTATCCATAGTCTGGGAGTTGATTGGGTCACCTTTAAATTACATCTTGAGGGTCTCCTAAACTTTCAACACATGAGAAACACACTGGTTCTAAACCATCTGGAAATTAACTCTGGTATTCTTGGAGTGGGTAGACAGACTTCTATATTAGTTGACTTGGCATATGTAAGACCAAAGATGTGTGGAGAAAATAGAAGCAGAATTTTGACCTGTAGTCTGAACTTTGAACTGGTCAGAATAGAAACTAATGGCGAGCCGAAGAAGCCCTGAGGCATTCTGGCTTTTGTGAAGGTAATTTTCTTGGAGCCCTTTATTTTGTGGACCTGTCACATGGATATTTCAGTCTATTACAGTGTTTCCTTTCTTTAGAATGTTTTCATTGCCTCTCATCATTTACAATTTGGATTTTAGAAGTTCTTACCTTCCAAAGTTTGACCTTCTGTTATCTCTGGGGACTCGGATTCTCTTTTTATTTTCTTGATTTTTGTTTTGTTTTGTTTTGTTTTTTTTTCCTGGCTACTTTGAGTCAAGACCTCACCCTATAAAATTCCATCACGTGGACACCAATCTGGGCTGAGCTTTCTATTGTAGGGGGCATTTGTCACATTCATCCTGAACCTTGTGTGATAAAGACAAGATAATATACATCAATTTAAGGGTAGATGAAATAAAGTTTACTAAAATTTGAAGTATACCTGGCATTAGAATAAAGTCATACTTTGACTATTTATTGTCTACTCTAATAGTTCTTAACTTCCCTGGAAAACAGGGCAAGCCTTATATTTTGCATTCTCATTTCTTTCTTTCTTTCTTTTTGATTGTTTGCATTCTTAATACTTGGACTTGAATTTCTCCAGGAGAATTTCAACTTTCTGACAGTCACTACATCCTCAGAGGAATCTTTTTTGTGCTCTAAAGGCAAAGTGAAGTGATAAAGAATATCCACTCTGGTATAAAAGGGTGACTTATTGAAATAGTTACAAAGGGCAGACAATCTTCCTTTATGCTTTCTGAACTAATTTTCTAAGTATAGAAAAAATAACTTTGTCTATCTAGGTCTGGCTGTCTGTCTACCTATCTATCATCATCTCTCTCTTATCCTTTCATCAATGAGCAGTAGAAATTGGAGAACTAGATGGATCTTGGAGGACAGTACAGGAGAGAAGGGCAAAGCAGCTTCTTGCGCTTCACTACGAAATTTGACCTGTTATGAAAATTATTCAAGAGGCATTTTGAAACTTCTATGTAGCTTAGTTCAAATTACCAAAATTAGAGGCCAGGAGAGGAGTTGGAATGAATAAAAAGAGAATTTGAATGTGAGCTTTAACATGCATTTGGGATTAGTACCAAAAGGAGATTCAGAAACTTAAAACCTTTGTTTTACAAAAATGTTGGCGTAACCATGATCTGACCTGATATGGAAAAATAAATACTTGGGTGCCTGGTGACTCAGTGGGTTAAGTGTCTGCTTTTGACACTATCAGGATCCCAGGGTCCTGAGATGGAGTCCTGCATCAGGCTCCCTATTCAGTGGGGAGTCTGCTACTCCCTCTCCCCTCCCCCTGCTCATGTTCTCTCTTTCTCTGGATCTCTTGCTCTCCCTCAAGTAAAATCTTTTTCTTTTTTAAAGAAAAATAAACGCTATATTCCACAGGTTATATGAGGGTGAGATTGCAGAAATGTAGAGAATGGCAGATATTATTCACAGTTCACACATATTAATTGGATGGTGGCTCTAGGTGAAAGATCATTTGCAGCATAAGTGCCGATGATAACTGGGATCTTAAAAGATAGATATTTGCCTTTCTAGGTTATAGGGACAAACCTAAGCAAGGAATTAGTTCTCAGCCCTAATATGAGAAGATACATTCTAAGAAAGCAATGACTGACTATGCATGTAATTAAGAGAAAAGACCCGTCCATCCTGTGAAAGGGCAATGCACAGTAGAGGGATAAAGGCAAGGTGGACACATTTTCAGTCTGAAGACAACAATAATTTGGGATCCAGCCACTGTGGAATGTACTACCCTTCACATACTGAATGCCTTAGTTATGAATGATTCAAGAGCTGAATGGAGCTTAATCCAAAACACAGATTTCAGTGGAAATAGCTGGAAAAAGCAGGATCTGCTAGTAAAGATCCTGAATTAAGCTTGAACTTTAACTTGTAGATGTGTACTAATAATCCTAGAGCCTGTAATACTTAATTTAAGAAATGAGAGTTTTTAGCAAGAAGTAAAAGACCATCTCTAGTCTAAATGTTATATAAAAATCCAGACTGTGTATGCAGACCCAGAATAGGACAACGAAAGATTGTTCTTGAATGAAAAATCAAGAAAAACATAACTGACTGCTCACCGATTCCCTAGTACCTAATATGAAGAGTAATTAATAGATATCATCATACCAAATATATATAATTGTTGTTAGTAATTATTCTTTATTCTAAAGTTAGTCTTTACTACATATCCAGAGTTGAAAAGCAAATAAAACTTAAATTTTAAGGACAAAAGGAATCTAGATAAAGTTGGTTTCAGAGTTTTTAAGAACTGCTTTAAATAAGTATAAGCAATAATCAAATACATGAAAGTCTGGATGGGCCCATTCTCCCTGTCGTCATTTTCAGAGAAAAATCGTTTGCATTTTTGGAATAAAGGCTTATCCAGAAAAATGACCTTGGGGAAGACACTGGGGGGAGGGTGTGCAGGGGATGGGGGAAACAGAAAGGGGCCTTGTTCTCTTAACCCCTTATTTTTGTGACCAAAAATAAATAAGGTCTTTTAATTCTTTGTCTTGGTGGTGTTGTTTGAGAATCTATTACAACTCGTCTCACTGAGTTGTGGGATAGATAACAGGGAGATAGAAACTGTGTCTATGAAATGTTAATGCATAACTCTTGCAGGATCTGGGTTTAGTAGGTACATTAAAAGCCTGTAACAGGCTTACATAGTACATATGTACAGTTCCATATGTAAGTTCCAGAATTGCCAAACCACCTGTGGCTGACTTCTACTGAGCCTGACTTCTAGGTGATATTTTAGACGTTTCTTGCTGGGGTGCCTGTGTGGCTCAGTTGGCTAAGCATCCAACTCTTGATTTTAGCTCAGGTCATGGTCTCAGGGCTCTGAGATGGAGCTGCACACTGGGTTTTGTGTTGGGCATGGAGCCTGTTTAAGGTTCTTTCTCTCCCTCTCTGCCCCCCTCTTTAAAGAAAAAATGTTTATTGTTCTTCACTTTCTTATCTCTGCCTTTCTTTATAAAATGTAGGTATGTTTGATTTATTAGTTCTTCCTCTCTAGTCAATGACTTTATTGTGAAAACAGAAAAAAAAAAAAAGACTAAGAAAGTGCTACTTCCTTCTGACCATTTTAAAACCTTTTGTTAGTTTATCAGAAAACCATGTCAAGTGTCTGTGTTGAAAATGAAGACCTACAAATATCCATGTTTCATCATTTTTGATATTTTGCCAGTGGACAGTTTAGTATCTTATTATGAGCCATAAAATTGCCAGTAATTTGGAGATTAAAAACATGGACATTATAAATTGGATTGCATAAAAACTCACAAAGCCAATGAGTGATAACCTCCCTTTGTGGAAAATTTCCGAGATTAAGTGAGAATGTAGGGCATGAGAGATTCACCAATTAAAACATCTTTAAGTGTTGAAATTGAAAGAGCTTTTAGAGAATAACTAATGCAATTGATTGCCATTATTCTCACCATTTTTTTAGAGTGGTAATAGAATATCAGGAAGGAGTTGCAAACTGAATTCAAAACAATATGAATTTGACACTTGCTTCCATTATGTGCCAGAGGTTTGACTTTGGACAAATCATTTACCCCTGATTTTCAAATCTCAAATTCGTAGGAGAAAATGAAGCCCAATTTTAAGGCTGTTATGAAGATTATTACTAATTATATTGGTTCTTGGCACAGGGACGGACTGGTTTTCATTATTAGTCATGGAGCTATAACTTGGGTAGTGGTAGTTTAATAACCCCTTCATTATATATAATGTTTATTTTTTTGAAGCTCTTTTCATGTAAAATCCCTAATTTATAAAAAGGTTCATTAAAAGGCATATTAACAGCAACTTTCTTGACTGCTTGCTATAGGATAGGCACTGTGATCATAATCTTATTTCCATTACTTGATTTTATTCTAAAACATCTTTGGTACAGGCATTATTATTATAATCTCTGATAAAAGGCTTAGAAGAAATTAGTAAATTAGTCACTGGAGGCTACGGGCACGTGACAAGGAAAATTCAACATGTCATTTCTGACATTCCCGAGTTCATACGAACTGAGCAGTACTACTTGCTTAAAAAGAAAAAAACAAAACAAAACAGATTGATTGAACCAGAATATAAACCTCATACAGATGACGCTGAATTTAAGTGACTTGAGTGATATTTGCATTTCTTTCTGCGTAATGGGAAGATTTTAAAATATTCAAATATTTTCATAGTGTATAATGACCTCCTGGAATTTAATTTTTAATTTAATTTTTTATTTATTTTCAGCATAAACACTATTCATTATTTTTGTACCACACCCAGTGCTCCATGCAATCCGTGTCCTCTCCAATACACACCACCTGGTACCCCAAACTCCCACTCCCTGCCCCTTCAAAACCCTCAGATTGTTTTTCAGAGGCCATAGTCTCTCATGGTTCACCTCCCCTTCCAATTTCCCCCAACTCCCTTCTCCTCCTGGAATTTAGAAGCTGTAGAAGAATTGATCACCTTATCTGATCAATTTTTAATATCTTATTCATCATCAGTTTTACCATAATTATATATAGTCTGAGAGATATAGCTGAATGTAAATTTAAGAAATACACATTTGCTAATATTAGGTTAAACTATTTTCTACATGCTTCTTAAATTGTTCTTTTCTAATAAAAATAGATGATTTTCCCCATAATACATGGCTGTGAATAAAGAGGTCCCTTAATTTGAATTTCAGTTTTTAAGCTTGTGATTCACTGAATTGCAACCCACTGACTTTGCATTTTCAGGTATAAAGTGCTGGTTCATAAAAAAGACTATTGCATAAATGATGACATTGCAGAATACATATTAAATAGTGATTATAATGATATATTTATGGCATTTGAATTACCTTCATACACATTTGTGGATATATTTCTTATGACTACTATTTTTTTTGTGGTGTTTCATACAATTTTCTGCTAGGAAGAGACCTAAGTGACATCAAAAAAACTTCCTTGCTTAAAATTCAATTTTTTAAAATATATTTATTGATTTCCAATATGAATGGGTAGGTTTCTTGGGGAGCAAACTCTCGAGATGGAGATGAGTGTGCAGCAAGTCTATTGGGGTATATTCTAGGAATTAGCATCTGCAGTAGGGAGGGAAAGACTATTTCTCTTTCTTTGCAGAAAAAGAAGGGCTCTGTGAAGCATTAATGGCAAGGATTCAGGAAAGCCTCCAGGAACATTAAAGCTAAGAGAGCCCTGCAGAACTGTGCTGAACTGGGACAAGGTGACAAGCCCTTTATATCTCCCTCAACAAGTCATTGAATGTGGCCTGTCTCTGGAAGGAATTATGCCTCTGTGAGGTGGTTCTCCTCAGTGGATGGAAATTGCCCGAGGGAACAGAAGACTGGTGCTCTGTAAAGTGCCAAAGGCAGGCAGCCCTCAATTATTTGCCAGTTTCCTTGGAAATCACCTCAACTGAAGAGAACGCCTTTGTCCAAGGCCATGATACATTCCATTTGGCCTATATCCAATTATCAACTGATGTGGGTGTATAAAATCCTGCCCCTTTGCTTATAGATTTGTGTGGAATTGCATATGATCTGATTTTTATGCTAATGTCTTAACTCCCCCATATGTCTATATTGGAGATGGGGCATCTAAGGAGGTGGTTAGTGAGGTAAAATGAGTTTACAAGGGCAAAGCCCTGATCTGGTATAACTGGTGTCCTCATAAAAAAAAAGACAAGATACCAGAGCTGACTCTTTCTCTGCCATATGAGAACAAAGAGAGGAGGGAGACTTCTGCAAGCCAGGAAGGTCACTGTCACTAGAACCTGAACCCTGTTGGAACTTGGATCTTTCACTTCTCAAGTCTCCAGAACTTTGAGACAATTCATTTCCACTGTTAAAGCCACCTAGGTTTAATATCATTGGCACAGCCTGAGCAGACTAAGGCACCGTTTCATTCTAATAAGCAGGAGTTCTATTTCCTAGGGAACCCAAATTTTGCTGGTTGGAACTAAGAAAGATATACAAGAGCAGCCACTGGGATGGAATCTGGGGCTGGATCATCTGCCTCCCAGCTTGTAAGGAGGACCATGCTGCAAGTGGTAAGTAAAGCAGCGCCACCCTTGGCACAATGCAACAATGTAACTGTTGGATTTTCCCACCAGGGAACAGACATGGCCTACCAATGGAAAGAAATCTGTTGGCTAGTACAATTGATCAAGGATTTGAACAATGTGGGTGGAATATTACTGCAGTTGCAGTGGAATTGATGACTACTGCTAAGGGAGAAGAAAGGATAATGGAAAGTTGATGGATTAACTGGCAATTTGAAGCTAAGTGTTAAACTCTTATGGCTTCCTTCAGAACATTTAAAAGGAGTCCTCATCTCCTGCAGTGAGAAGATAGACAAAGCTTGGGGACCAGAACTTAAGAGTAGATGAGCCCCAAAGAAGCTTTAACTACTAATACAGGCTGTTTTGCTATGTCAAGGTCAATGAGCTGGTTAAGATGGAAAGGGGTCCTGACATACAGGATGGAAACAGCAGGGGAGATTCCCCAGAAAATAATGTAATCCCAGGTTACTTGGGACCCTCTGAGTTTGCATAAGTGGTGCATGGAGGTTGCAAAAAATATATTATTTACCAAAGCAACATCTCGTGCTCTGATGGGAGGTCAATATCATCCCTTAGAAGCTCAGTGGTGGTTTTGCTCTGTATGCCAGGGCTGATGGTTGGAGATCCTGCCATAGAATGACTATTGGCAATGGATGTGATGGGAACAGCACAGCAATAGAGGACTGGGTGTATCACTCACCATCAGAAAGTTGCTGGTCACAATGATCACAATGAAGGGAAGAATTACAGGTGCAGCTGAGTGACCTGACCTTCAAAGTGTCAGAGATAGGTAATACGACATCCCTAGGAACAAAATAAATGCGCAATCAGGAAGATACAAGTCAATCTATGCAATCAAAAGAAATCAAAAACGGAGAGTCCAGAGGCTGAAGGCCATTTTCCCACTGAAAAGTTAATATTCCTTTCTTAGTGTGAAAATTTGATGGAGCCTTCAGACTCCCAATGGACAGATTAAAGACACTAGATCAGCAGTAGGAGAAAGCCTAAACATTGCAAGGATATGTCACATTGCTTCACAGTCTTTGCCTACAGGGAGTATAGCATTTTGCTTGCTTAATTGGACACTAGGTGAAGAGGAGTGCTCCAAACTCATCAGCACTGTTGGACACAGGAAGAAAGCTCAAAATATCATCAGGGTTATACAATTAGAAAGGGAATATTTTGGGATCAGGTCATAAATTACATCTTGCCCATGTTTGGCTTATACTGGGTCCATTTGAATTTTAGGCCCAACCTTTAGTCATTTATACGGTCTCCAAGTAGTCATACCTACCTGTTCATTAACATAAACACCAAAGGCATTCCTTAATCTGGGTTTAGAGCTGTGATTTTAGTTAAGGCCAAGGGGAAGCCTCTAATTTCCAGCAAGATAGAAAAATGAAAAACAACCTTACATCTCAGGTTAAATGACAGGGATTAAAGATCAGATGCAAGAGTTGTTTTCTTTCATATCTCCATGAATGTCAGTAATCCCTAGGGATGTGAGGGGAGACAGAACCTGGAGAATAACAGAAGATTCCTGCAGACCCCACCAAGTAGTTAGTAGCTCCAATTACTGCTGCCAAGTCAGAGGCAGCATACTGGCTGGAGAAGATTAATGTGACCTTTGATCCATGAACTACATCCATTGATGTAGCAAATGAGTTCCATCTCTATCAGAAGATTAAAACCTGCATTCATTCACATGGAACTGGCAGCTGCATACACTTTACGTTTTACTCCAGAGGTCTGCTTAAGCCTCCGGAGTCCTGTCTCAACATAGTCCCAAGAGATCTGGACTATCTGGTAGTTCCTTAAAACAAGAAAGAGGGGCACCTTATCAGTGACTTCACATATTTGGACCAAATGAGCAAGCAATGGCTAGCATGTTGGAGGTCTCAGGAAGACATTTGTCCTCTAAAGGGTGAGAGATAAAAGACTTAAGGGCCTCCCACGTAAATAGAATTTAAGGGAGTTTAGGGGTCCGGGGCACGCCAGAATATCCTCCAAAGGTAAAAGACAACTTGTGCATTAGAGACCCTGTTTCTGGTGAGTTGTTCTGTTTCTGAGGTAGAATATTACATTTTACCTCTGGGAATACTGTTCTGACCTGCCTACTGGGTGACACACAAATTTGCCAACTTTGCAAAGAGCTCAAAGGAGCAGCAGGTTTGGGGCAGATGCACGCTGTGCTGGAAGTAGCCCTGATGCTTGGCCTCCATGACCCAGCAGATGCCATGATGTTACAAGTACCATTCATGGGAAGGATGCTTTGAATTGTTTAATTCAAGCAGGGATGCCTGCTCCTGATATTTTGGAGCAAGACCGTGACAAGTGCATCAGGGATGATACACGTTTGAAGAATAGCTTTCGGCATGCAGTCAGGTCCATGCTTTCAGTAAGACAGTCTGAACACAAGTCCTCAAATAACCATGCAGATGTAGATGGCCGTCATAAGCAGGGGCTTTGTGAGACCAGCCGAGTCATAATATCAGGGGATCCCAACCAACAACTAGATAAAATGACACAGCTACTAGATGTCACTTGGCCTTCCTTGACCACCACAATGTTAGTACAATGCACTTATGTAGTAAGTGGCCATGGAGGCAGGGATAGAGGCTATGTATGAGTCCAAGACTATGCGCTCCCACAGGACCGATTAGCTCCTGTGTCAGCAAATACCCACACTGCTTGGAGCAGAGAGCAAGTCTGGGTCCCCACTGTGGTATTACCTTTCTAAAAGACCAACAGGTTTCCAGAAGGTTACTCATAAAGGGCATTTTCTATCCTAGAAGATCTAGCTTTGTCTATATATTGGGCATGGTTTTGTTTTTCCTCTCCTCAGGGACTCAGCACCACTACCTGAGGACTTAAGAGAACTTTTCTTCCAGTTGTATGTGGTATCACATTGATCCAAGGATGCATTTTCTAGCCACAGAGGTGTGGCAGGGGGCCCCTCACTTGGATTCTACTGGTTATATCATAGAGCCTCCTACCTGGAAGCTGCCAGCCTGATAGAAAGTTTGATAAGGCCATTGAAACCTTGGCTGAAGCACTGGTTTATAATCAAAACTTCATGAGAAAGGGTGATATTTCCCTGGGTGCAGTCCATTTTTGGGGTATTTTCCCCCATCTTTTTTGAGTACATAAATATAAAAATATTTTTATATATTTTATATAAATACATATTATTTATATGAAATATATTTTATGTATTTTTATATATTGTAGAATATGATAAAATCATTTTATAAAATATGATAAAAATTATATATATTTAAACAATGTGATGTTTGGTATAAGTATATGTTGATTCCCACAATCATTAGGTAGTATTCAACAATGGTTTTGTGTGTGGTGAGATCTTGAGAGTATCCTATTTCTGATATTAAGCAAAACATACCTCCATGTAATTGATTTCCTTGGTAATGACATAAGGTGAAGTGAGAGTATCACAGCAGTCTTATTAAGAGTTTCACTTTGGAAAGGGCTTAATTGTTGTGATATAGTTATAGTTTTGGAGCTGTAAGGCATCTTTGGGACTGTGTGGTATAATCGCAGCATTTTACATAATAGGAGACAGACCCAGAGAAATCAGGGGGATGGTTTGTTCACTTCCAGGGCAGTGTTATTTCCTCTCCTCTGTCTTACTCCATAAGAAGAAACACAGTGAGCAGCTGCTCACCCTGCTAAGATTATTTTTCTTAAAATTGAGTCTGGCCCCAATCAATCTGGATTTTTGAGTTGTTCTGTGATGGAGCTTTTTTATTGACTTGAAGGAGAAACCCATTGTACTTAGCTGCTACCTTTTATCAGCAACAGCTTATCTTTTTCACCTGCCTGGCTTTCTAAATACCTCATCAATAGTTAATGTCCTTTCCAGATTGCTCCATAAAATAAGTGAGGTTTTATAAAAGAAGTTGTTCAATACACGTCCAAACCAAATGATAGTTTATATCCTTTATTTTTATATGAGTAAGTTTGGGTTTTTTGCAAACACGTCGAAATGACTGCCTCAAATACTTTCCACCCTCCTTACACTTTCAAGATTACCCCCTCCCTTCCCTGCCTAGTTGTTTCTTCTCCTGGGGACCAGTAGGTCTGTGAAGGTGGGTGTCTTGGGACTATGCTACTCTTAGTCGTGAGTAAAGAAATTGCCCACACTGAACAGGATCAGTTATGCTTCTCATCTTTGTAAGACACTTTGCATGGCATGAATAATTTTACTGAAACTTCCTGGAAAATGCATAAGGATTTAAACAGTCCAGATATCTTTATAGGTGGACAAACCTACAGAGAGTTTAAGAACCTTACAGAGAAATAGGAAGTAAGTTTGGTTCGTTGTATCTGGAGGGAACACTCATTTATCGAACACTTGCAACACTTGCTGGTTACTGTCTAAGAGAGAAGTAAGTAAAATGCGTGTCACTGTCCTTAAAGAAAGGAATTGCATTCTTTTATTTGAGGCAGAATCTTCCTCTCTCTCTCTCTCTTTTTAAGATGTATTTATTTATTTGACAGTAGGGGAAAAGAAAAGAGAGAAACACAAGCAGATTCCGTGCTGAGTGTGGAGTCCAATGTGGGGCTTGATCTCACCACCCTGGGATCAGACCTGAGCTGAAACCAGGAGTTGGTCACTTAACAGATTTTGTGACTCAGGTGCTCTGAGGCAGACTCTTCCTCAGATTAAAGTCATGTGAAAGAGGAGAACATGGGTTGTATTTTCAGAAACTGATTAAGACAATAGGTAGGATACACATAAGGATTTTAAATGGAAAGTTTTGGAGGTGATGGTCTTATGGGAGCCAAAGTGAGATTTGTAGGAAAGGTTGGTAATCAGCCCATGAGATGCCACTGAGGGAAAATATAATGAGGATTTTTCTTTAAGATTCTATTTATTTATTTGACAAAGAGAAAGAAGGAGCACAGGTAGGGGAGCTGCAGGCAGAGGGAGTGGCAGAAGCAGGCTCTCTGCTGAGCAAGGAGCCTGATGTCAAGCTCTGCACTCAGTTTGGAGTCACTAAAGATTCTCTTTTCCTCTCCCTGCCTGTCCCACTTATGTGCTATCTCTCCCTAAAATGAATTATTAAATCTCAAAAAAAAAAAAATAGAGAAAGTAGAAGTGAGCAGAATGTCCATTCCTTGACCTGAAAGACCAGGACATTAAATGGGCTGTCCAGTTTTATTTTGTTGGTAGAAAGGACTCAACTCCTTAAAGCTACACAAAATCTAATCGATAAAATGTGGGTTTGGATGATCCTTATGATTAATTTCAGCTTTAAACATAGTGTGAGATTATGAGCATTACTCAAGTCTGTTTATGATCTATGTGCGTACAAAATGATTTGTTTTACTCAATCCCTGAAGTTCCTTAGACCAAAAAAGTTGATACATGTATATAATTCTGTTACTTAATTGTGTTTATTGGCTTATAGAGGAAAATTAGGAGATTTGTTGGGGGAGTGTGGGGAAAAGAACTTTAACATATTTATATTTGTGAGAAGCAGCAGAAAATGCTATCTAGTTATTTCCCTGTAACATATATATTCATATTTACTATTTCTTAAATTTACTGTATAAATCTTTAAGATAAAGTTTAGGGAGCTATTTGAAGAGCCCTCAAAAAACAATAACAACAAAGTGATTCATGAGCACTAAAAAATTAGAACAACTGAGGTTTTTTTGTTGTTTTTTTGTTGTTGTTGTTCTTTCAAAGAAACAATTACATCAAACTTGGGAGCCAAAAACTTCAGTTTTTCTGGTTTTATTAAATTGTAATTATCAAAAATGGAGCTCACAAACAAGAAGACATTGAAAATTCTCTCTACAAAAGCCAAGTAGCAAGTTGAATAAATTTAATTTTCTGAGTCCAAATGATATGGAGAATTTAATTTGGAATTCTATAATTGCAGTTTGAAATGTATTGACTTTTAGAAAGAATCTTCTGACAGAGCTCTAATTCCTAATACTTAAGCTTATATTCTGTATAGATGTAAAGTGAAATTGAAAAAGCCAATGATTTTTCAACATATAATTTGGTAAGACGTTTAAAATCTCATAGATCACAACTAATTTGACAGGCATTGTTTTATGAAAGTATATTTCAAAGAAAGATACACAGAATAGAAGTAAAAATATAGTTCTCATGAACATATTAGGAACTAAATATACATTTCTTATAAAGTAATAGATCTCATAATAGCTTCTTTTAATAAATGCTTTGAACTTACCAATGTCTCCCAGCACTTACATAAATAATATTTTCTCAATTAGGAGTATGATCTGGAAAAAGAATAAGCTGAAGGAGGAAAATACAATACTAAAACCATATAGAATAAAATGTACCTTGCTCAGTAAGATACCAATAACATGTGATTAATAATGACCAATATGACTGAGAAACTGATTGCAATATGTTGAACATGTTCCAAGATGATTACTCTTCTATTACTACTATGTTCTAAATAATGGAAAGTTGTTTAATTTATTTTATCGTGGGTACATTTTTATTTAAAATTAGTTTGAGGGGCACCTGGATGGCTCAGTCATTAAGTGTCTGCCTTTGGCTCAGGTCATGATCCCAGGGTCCTGGGAGGGAGCCCGCGTCAGGCTTCCTGCTCCGTGGGAAGCCTGCTTCTCCCTCTCCCACTCCCCTTGCTTGTGTTCCTTCTCTTGCTGTGTCTCTCTCTGTCAAATAAATAAAAACTTTAAATAAATAAATAAAATTATAATGAAAATGTAATTTGAATAGAGCTATTTTTATGTTCACCAATAAAATAACACCAACTTATCAATAATTACATATTTTAATTGAGATATAACTGCCATAATATGTATATTGGTATATAGCATAATGATTTAATAACTATATCATTTTAATTGTTATGACACTTTTTATTCTCACAAGGTCCTAGTTTTGAGAATAAATTGTCACCCTGTTCTGTTTTGGCATTGAGGAGCTTAACATAGGCAATAGAGAATCACTGGAGAAATGCCTGTGATATTGCTTCACTTTCGTACCTAGAGAGATAACTGCAGTTTGTACATGAAGGAGAATGGAGTCAGACTATTGAGGAATTAGCACAGACAGAGATGTATTGCCTTACACTTCTTAAAATAATTTTTTAATGATTTTATTTACATATTTGACAGAGAGAGACACATTGAGAGAGGGAACACAAGCAGGGGGAGTGAGATAAGTAGAAGCAGGTTCCCTGCAGAGCAGAGACCTGATGCGGAGCTCAATTTGGGGGTTGATGCAGGGCTCAATGCAGAGCTTGATCCCAGGACCTCGGGACCATGACCCCAGCTGAAGGTAGACACTTAACGACTGACCCACCCAGGCACCAGTCTTCTTAAAAATTTTGAGAGAAGGGCACATCAAGGAATTCAAACAAAACAAACAAAAAATTAAAAATATACTTCAGTTAGAGAAGCATCCTAATATATTTTGGGTTTTTTTGCTCTAAAAATTATTAGAGCTATTTTTGTGTCTTTGAACTGAAAAGCATCCAGATGTTTTTTAGTGGATGTTGCAAATAAATCATCATTGGGCAAAGCGAAGTGTTCTAGCTCTACTTCACTTTATTCTGAACTTGTAAAGTCAGAGCCTATTGAATTTTAATTGAACAATTTTAAATCAACCAGGGAATAGCATTTTAAAGGAACATTTTCATAATGGAAAGAATCCTTTGGTAGTGCAAATTACAACTCATAAGATGTGTTTTGTTAATTCAGATTTACAAAGCTTTTAACTTGCAGACTCAGTGTGTCCATATTCAAGAATGAATGTCTTTCCACAATCTGTTTTAAAAAATACTTCAATTTTGCAAGAAAAAGGGAATGAATGTCAATTCATTACTTTAGTGTCACTTACATGGTCTGAAAGGTAGTATAAAGGGAAGTTCCTCGTGCTAAGGAGGGATGATCATGAATATGGCATCAGATTTGTCCTTGAGTGCTTCACAAAGTATGCAAGGAGGTAGACAAACCTATGCGCCTATGAAAAGCACCATAATATGTTTTGGGTAAGTGCAAAAGAATAGCTAGGAGGAAAGAAAAAAGGAATTAATATTGCCAATTTCATTAATTTCAGATCCAAAAGAGTCTCCTGGAGAGCACAAAATATAAATAAGTTTGCCAGATAAAATATAGGAGGCACACTTCAATCTGAAATCCAAATCCAATGAATGATGCTTTAGTTTAGATATGCCCCATATGACAATGACTGACTTATACTACAAGTTTGTTGTTTGGTGTTTGAATTGAACTAGATACATTCTACTTTTATTTGCTAAATCCGTCCATCTTAAATGTTAACAGGTTTTGGAAAATAAAAACTTCCAAAATTAATAGCTTCATTTTTTAAGCATCTACTATGACATGTGGTAGGCAGTCATATGCATTAAGTCCCATAGCTCTTAGCATCAAGTATGAATTCTGTTTTAAACTCCATTTTCTGGGGCCCCATGTGGCTCAGCAGGGTTAAAGCCTCTGCCTCTGGCTCAGGACATGATCCCAGGTTCCTGGGATGCAGCCCCTCCCTGCTGAGCAGAGAGCCTGTTTCCTCCTCTCTCTCTGCCTCTCTCTCTGCCTACTTGTGATCTCTCTGTGTCAAATAAATAAATAAAATCTTTAAAAAAAATAAAATAAACTCCATTTTCTAAATGATGACAAATAGGCTTGGTGAGGTTAGGTAAACCAAACATCGCACAACTAGCAAAAGGCTGAACCTGACTCTGAACTGAAGGCTGAGGCAAGATTTGTTATAGATTAAATGAATTTTTAATAAAAAAAAAATTCCAGCTCTATTGAGGTATAATTGACAAATAAAAATTGTATGCGCTTAAGGTGTGCTACCTAATGCTTTGATATGCATATGCATTGTAAAATGATTATCCCATCAAGCTAATTAACATGTCCATCACCTCACTTACCTGTCCTGTGTGTGTGTGTGTGTGTGTGTGTGTGTGTGTGTGTGTAGTTACAACACTTCAAGATACAGTTTCTTAGCAAATTTCAAGTATACAACGTAGTGCTATTAACTATAGTCAGCAAATTGTATGTTAGCTCCTCAACATTTGTTGTCTTATAACCCAGTTTACATACTTTGACCAATATCTACCCATTTTACCTACTCCCCAGACCCTGGTAACTATCAGTTTATTTTCCGGTTCTATGAATTTGACTTTTATAGATTCCACGTATCAGTGAGATGATGTCATGTTTGTCTATGTCTGGCTTATTTCACTTAGCACCATTTCTTCTAGGTTCATCCATGTTTCCCAAATGGTAGTATATTCTTTTTAATGCCTGAATAATATTCCTGTGTATGTGTTTACACACACACCACATTTTCTGTATCCATCAGTCCACTGACAGACACATAGTACTTACGTTGCCTCTATAGGTTACTATTGTGAATAATGCTGCAGTGAACACAGGGGTGAACACAGGGGTGCTGATGTCTTCTCAAGGCATTGATTGCATTTCCTTTGGGTCTATATCCAGTAGTGGGGTTGCTGGGTTGTATGGTAGTTTTATTTTTAATTTTTTGAGGGATCTCCATACTTTTCTCCATAATGGCTCAACCAATTTACATTCTCACCAGTAGTTTACACGGTTCCTTTATTCCCCCATCCTCACCAACACCTTTTCTCTCTTTTCTTTTTGACAATAGCCAACCTAACCAGTATCATTGGGACGTCATTTGCATTTCTGTGATGATTAATGATGCTGAACACCTTTTCATGTACCTGTGAGAAATTTGTATGTTTTTTGGAAAAATGTCTACTCAGGTTTTTTGATCATTTAATTATTATTTTTACTATTGAGTTGTATGAGTTTTTTATATATTTTGGGCATTAAAATGTCAGTGTTATCAGATACATGTTTTACTAATATGTTCTCCCAATACGTAGGTTGCCTTTTCATTTTTGTTCCTCTGGTTAGGGCTGCCAGTACCATTGTATATGATGTTAACTGTGAGCTTATCATATGTGGCCTTCTTTATGTTGAGTTGCATCCCTTCTATACCTAATTCACTGAGGACTTTTATGATGGAAGGATGTCAAATTTCATCAATGCTTTTTCTGCATCTATTGAGATGATCATGTGATTTTTTATCCTTCATTTTTTAAATATGGTGCATTATTTTTATTGATTTGCAGATGTGAAATCATCCTTGCATCCCAAGGATAAAATCCCACTTGATCATGATGTATGATCCTTTCCGTGTGCCATTGTATTTGTTTGATAACATGCTGTTGAGAATTTTGGCATCTATTCCATCAGGGATGTTGGCATGTAATTTTTCTTTTAAAGTGTCTTTATCTGGCTTTGGAACAGGGGGAATACTGATCTTGTGAAAAACAAAAAACAAAAACAAAACAAAAAAAAAAACGGGGGGTGGGTTGCTCCCTCTTCAGTTTTTTGAAAGCCTTTGAGAAGGATTGACGTTAATTCTTCTTTAAATATTTGGTAGAATACACCAGTGAAACCATTTGGTTTTGGCATTTTCTTTGTTGAGTGGGTTTTTCTTACTGTTTCTATTGTCTTACTCACTACTGGTTTGTTCAGATTTTCTATTTCTTCGTTATTCAATGCTGTTGACAGGTTGCATGTCACATATTTGTGTATTTTTCACTTCTTCTTATGTTTTGATTTCTAGTTTATACTGTTGTGGTCAAAAGGGATGATAGATATGATTTAAATCTTCTCAAATTTGTTAAGACTTGTTTTGTGGCTCACCATATGATCTATCTTAGAGAATATTCCATGTGCACTTGAGAAGAATGTGTATTCTGTTTTTGGTAGCAGTATTCTGTATATGCCCATTAGGTTCATTTGGTCTAAAATTTTAAAATGTAATTCAGGTCCAGTGTTTTTTTTTTTTTTTTTTTTTTTTTTTAAGGCAGGACAATGTTGGAGGGACATCTGGATAGCCTACCCATTAATGGACTTGTGGTATTAAGGTCCCTACTCTTATTGTACTGTTGTCGATTTCCACTTTCAGTTTTATTTGCTTTGTATAGTTAGGTGCTCCAATGTTGGATGCCTATATGTTTATATATTTTTTTATTTTTCCATGATTATATCTCTTTACCTTTATATAGTAGCCTTCTTTGTCTCTTATGCCCATTTTGACTGAGTCTATTTGCCTGATATAAGTAATTTTTTGGCTGCCATTTACATGGAAGCCATTCTCCATCCCTTTATTTTCACCCTCTATGTGTCTTTAAAGCTAATGTGGAGAGTCTCTTAAGGTAGCATATTGTTGATTTTGTTTTGTTTTTTAATTGAATAGCTTAATTGATTTATGCTTGAAGTCATTAATAGCTAAAGTCCTACAATTGCCATTCTATTAATTATTTTTTCCACTGCATTTCTTCTTCTACTATTGTCTTCCTTTGTGATTCATTTTTGAAGTGGTATACTTAAGTATCCCATTATCTTTTGTGTATCTATAGAGTTCTTTATTTTGTCTTCTTTGTAGTTACAACAAAACTTACATAAAACATCTTATAATAAATAGTCTGTTTTAAGCTGATAAGAACCTGCCTTCAATTACACAAAACTCTGCATTTCTGCTTCTCCTCCACTCGTATTTTATGCTATTGACATCACACTTGACATCTTTTTATATTTTCGCATCCCTTAACAAGTTATTGTAGCTACTTTTAATGGTATTGTATTTTAACTTTTGTATGAGACACAAGTGATAGACTCCTTACCATTAGGGTATTAGAGTTCTCTGACTTTGACTTCTGTATTTATCTCTACCAGTGAGTTTATACTTTTGCATGTTTTTACGTTTTGGTGTCTGTTCATTTCAAGTTGGAGAAATTCCTTTAACATTTCTGGTAAGTTGATGAACTCTCCAGTGGTAAACTCCCTTGGATTTTGAATGGGAATGCATCCATCCTTCCGTTTCTGAAGGACGCTTTTGCCAGGCATGGCATTCTTGGTGGAAGCTCCCCCCACCCCCAATGCTTTGAATATATTTTCCTACTCCCTCTTGGCTTATAAAGATTTTGCTAAGAAATAACACTGAAAGCATCACAAATGGGAGTCTCTTTTACATGACAGGTCATTTTTGTTGCTGTTGTTGTTGCTTCTTTCAAAATTCTCTTTTGTCTTTAATTTTTAACATTTTTATTGTAAGGTATATTGTGGTAATCTTTTGGGGTGGTTGATGTTGCTTAAAGTCCTTTGAGCTTCAGGTACCTGGATGTCTACATCTTTCCCAAGATTTGGTAATTTTTCAGCTATTAGTTCTTTAAATGATGTTTCTTCCCCCTTTTCTTTCTCTTCTGGGAATCACTTTTCTTTCTCTTCTCCTTCTGGGAATTCCTGATATGAATGTTTGTTCCCTTAAAAAATTATTCCATAATTCACAAGTAATTCACAAAAACTTTCTTCGCTCCTTTTCATTCTTTTTTGTTCCTCTGACTAATTTTAAATGATCTTTCTTCAGGTTTTCTAGTTATTCTGCCTAATTGAATCTGCTGTTCAAGCACTTTATTGAATTTTTTCAGTTCTGTTATTGCATTCTTCAGTTCTAGGATTTCTGTTTGGTTCTTTTTATGGTTTGTATTTACTTATAAAAATTCTCCTTTTACAATTATCATATGATCTTACTGATATGAGGAATTTGAGAAACAAAACAGAGGGTCACAGGGGAAGGGAGGGAAAAATGAAACAAGATGAAGCCAGAGAGGGAGACAAACCATAAGAGATTTTTTTTGGTAAGGTTTTATTTATTTATTTGACATACAGAGATCATAAGCAGGCAGAGAGGCAGGCAGAGAGGGGGGGAAGCAGAGCAGGGAGCCTGATGTGGTGCTCGATGTGGGACTTGATGTGGGTCTCAATCCCAGGACCCTTAGACCATGGAGCTGGACCTGGAGGCAGAGGCTTAACCCACCGAGCCACCCAGGGGCCCCAACCATAAGAGATTCTTAATCTCAGGAAACAAACTGAGGGTTGCTGGAGTGGAGGGGGTTGTGAGGGATGGGGTGGCTGAGTGATGGACGCTTGGGAGGCCATGTGCTATGGTGAGTGCTATAAAATGTGTAAGACTGATGAATCACAGACCTGTACCCTTTGAAACAAATAATACACTATATGTTAATTTGAAAAAAATTCCCCTTTTGTTCATGCATTTTTTCCTGACTTTGTCTAGGTGTTTATATGTGTTCTCCTTCATTTCATGGAGCTCCTTTAAGTTTGTTATTTTGCAATCCTTCTCTATAATTCGTAGATCCCCACATCAGTTCCTGGAACTTTGTTTGATTCTTTTCTTGGTGTCATATTTGCCTTATTCTTTGCGATCTGTTTATACTTCTATGAAGGAGCAAACCTATTTCAGTTTTTTACAAACCAGTTTTGGCAAGTAGAAACTTTCTTTGGTCAGTTCCTAGACAAATGAGATGATCTCTGGGATCACAGTTGCTCTGGGTTGGAGCTGGGTCATGAGGCTGTTGCTGGGTTACATTTAGGCCTGCTTTTGGAGAGCCTGTTACCAGGGGTATAGGCAAGCATGATTCCTGTCTGGATGTTGGGCAGAAAGTACTGGCCTTGTTTAGTAGGGTGGTATACTGGTTCCACAGTTGAGTATTCGGCCTGGCCCCAGGTTCATGGATAGGTGTGACTCCCACTAAGCTCTTGAAAGACTACTCCAGGTCACTGGATATATCCCTGGGTGGGCAGAAGTAGCCCTAGTATATGGCTGGCAGAGGCTGGAACTGAATCCCAGGTCTGCTCTAGGTCGACGATCTAAACTGAAGAATACTTCCTGTCAGGTCCTGGGTCTGCTGGGAATAATCCCTCACTATGGCTGGGAAGAGCTGGAGCTGAATTATAGGGTTGTTTCAGGATCTGCTGTCAGTCCCATTTTGGTAAACTTACTATTAGGAGCATGGATGACTGTGTCTTCTGGTGGCTCTGTGTGTGGGCAGAACTGCTCATGGACTCCAGGTGAAAGGCATTGGAGCTGAGTCACAGAGCCATTTCAGCTTCTGCTAACAGACTAAGTTTGGTTGGCGTGACCCCGGGGGCACTGAATGCACATCTCCTGAAGAGGTCCTGGGCTTCCAGAACTGCTTAATGAACTGCAGTTGAGAGAGGCTAAGGTCAAGTATAGGGCTATTTAAGGATCTTTGAGGATACTTTCTGGGTGTATCTCCTACTGGGACACTGAGCCACCAGTACTACTTGTGGACTGTGACTCATAGGTGCTAGAGTCCAGTTATGGGGCCATTGTAGAATCTACAATCAAATTGAGTTTGCAGACCTGCCTCCAGGGGCTCCTGGATCACAGCCAGGAGGGGCCAGGGGGAGCTAAGGACCAGATCATAGTCCACTTTAGAGTCCACAGCTGGGATTGAAGTCTGTGTGCCTAGTACCAACTCACTCGCAGGTGTGACTCCTCCCAGGTCCCTTGATGCCTGCTGCTGCTGGTGGACAAAGGACAGTTGGGACTGTAGCCGGGTTCGTGGGTATAGAGCTGTTCCCGGGTCTGTGCTGGGACCACTTGCAGTGAGTCAGACATGTGGACATGAGACTGCCTTCTCAAAACAGTCCTGGTAAGTTTTGGACTCCGTCAGGGTTTCATGATCTTCTACTTGGATCCTAAAGCTCCTTCAAAGGTATTTTTGCCTGTGGATGGCTGCCAAATTATTGCTGATGGGGGATACAAGTAGGGAACTTCCTATTTGGACATCCTGATGAAGCAAGGTTGAAGGAAAATGATTTATAGTAAATAAAAAACTAGATATTTTAAACTCATAAAGAAAAAAAACCTCTTAGAATGAGTTCTATCTATGATTCATATATATATATAGAGAGAGAGAGTAAAATTTCAATTTATAAGCATGTTTTTATATATTTATAAACTTATAACATCAGAACCCAAATATTTTCATCTATTTAAGAGATCGTTTTAAAGATGTTTTTCTGCAGAATCATTTGGAGTGAATACTACCAGATATTTAGGACAGAGTGAATCTGCGTTCTTCTCAAATATATCTGGAAATATAAAGTAATCTTTTCAAATATATCTGGAAGTATAAAGTAATCCTTACACTTGGTGACATCAAAAGAGGAAGAATATCTTCCTAAATGAAAACTGAACAATGTCCTAATTGCATGCTTGTCACACATAGAGAGCTATTTGTTTATTCTAGCTAATGGAATCTATTTCCCAAATTCTAATAGTCTATGTTGAAACATATAAATAATGCAAATCAAATGAAAATATGAATAACATGAAGTTATTAACTAATAAAAATGAATCCATTCCCATCATAAAAAATGTCTATCAGTAGGATACAAGGGCAGGACACCTGGATCGTTATGCAAATGGAACCAGGGAACTTTGAAATAATTTAACTTTTAAAAAACTTGCTCCATCTAGAATTTCATCTTTGGTCCTCACTGAGGGACACTGCTAGCTTGTATGGTGTCTTTAGAAGAAAGATAAAAAAATATGCAATCTTGCAATCTTCTTTTTTCCCGTTCATCAGCAAGTGGTAACAATTTTAGTGGGGTATTTTCAGACACAGACACACTCCTGCCAAAAAAATCCCAGGGAAACACTTGACAAGAGACCCATGGATTGGATGAAGGGTCCCCTTCCAGAAGGCATCTTCCGGAAGCCACCACTTACACAATTGCATGGGCTGCCCAGGACTCGCTGGGTCTGAAGCTTCCATTGATAAGCCCTTCTCTACTGTCATGGAAGCAGATAAAGGGGATGGGTGGCAGTGTGTAAGTACAGGAGGATAGCATTAGCTTACCAAAAACTCCACACTCAGAAAGGCATACTTAGATGCACATAGGCACACACCACGCAAATTGTGATTTGGCTTCAATAAAAGTCGATTTTCACATAGCAATTTTCAAGTGACAGGAGAGACAGAATTGACAGGAAGACAGGCTAGCAAAGCAAAGGTTACAGTATTGGAAATGAGAGATGATTAGCACACGGAGGAGCATTTTAGCAGGAGAGAGATAGAGAAAGGTTGAACAGCACTGCATCTCTTTTACTATGATTGCTTTCTTGAAATCCTCTTAACCCAGAGCTAAGTGGATTGTGAAATGATCCCCTGCTAGTCACCAGAATCATATTCCACTGGCACTACCTATACCACTGAAAACAGGGGTACTTAGGATTCAGACTTGCAGATGAATGGGAAAAAAGAGAAGATTGCATATAGAAAGAACTTATGAATATTTCAGCAAATAGTCACCAAAAATTTACCCTGTTTCTTAAAAGCTTTTATTTATCAACTAAAAATATTTTCAGTCTAATTTACAAAATGGAATTAGCATACACAAGTAAGTAAGGTTCTATAAATTTCAAATGATTTTTTGACATGGTTATTATATGAAATTAAGAGTAGTAAAGCAAGACCTTCATGGAAAGCAAGAGAACTATTGAGCATTACCAGAAATGACAAGCTTCTTAATATAAAACAAACAAACAAAAAAACTAAAAAAACATAATTTATTTTCCTCATTCCTGTGTTAAGTCTCTTTTTCTCTAATCACTGTCTTCTGTCGAAATAAAATGTTCCTAGGAACAATTGACAGTGCAGTCAATAAAATTCGTGGGAGGAGGAAGTCAGAGTGGGGATCAAGGTTCTCAGACAGGACTGAGAGGGTAAGTAGCCCTGAAAAAGGTGTTCTGACAGTCAGGCGTGTTTATCATTTGTCCTGCTGGGATGAAACCAATCAGCAGAAGTTAATTCCTTCTTGATCCCTAGGTAAAGGTTTCATTGTGCCTCTTACAACCACACTACCATGGAAAAGAGAAGGGTGCTCACCTTCTCTGGTGACCTTTGGAAGAGAAACTTGATGAATGTGCACCTGAAGCTGACAGGGATAAATCAACCAGTCCCTGACTTCATTAATAGTACATTCTTTTGTCTTTTCATGGCTCATAATTGCCCGTTGAGAAGAATGAATAGAATAATTTTGGCAATATACAAATTTAGAATGCAACTTCCTGAAGTTAACTGCTTTATAAAAAATGATGACAAATTGATTTTAGAAAAAGAAAGGCCTAATGAGAGTGTAGGCAAGTCTCTTGCATTCAGTTCAATACAGCTCCACAAATATTGAATGGCAACTGTTTTCAGGGCACAGCAGCTTCAACTTCCTTGCCCCCGTGGACAATTCTCCATGGACGTGGGGTTACAAATCACTGATGTGAGAAACCGTCATATCTGAAACCCAACTTCAATGCTGAGGTTTACTCCCTAGGATAAAGGTCAGTCAGGTACCTCTGGTCAGTGTCCCGAAATGGAAGAACCCCAGTATGTACTCTCCAATATCCAAGAGTACATTCTCCAAACTTGAGGGCAAATAAATCATTAATTTTTTGCTCTGGTAACTGTTTAAATACCAAATATTGGGAATCAAGAGGTTAGTAGTATAGATTGCGTTAGAAATGTAATTGGAAGGCAGCAATATGGTGTAGCATCTCTCTCAAATGTAACAAACACCAGGGTGTCTTACAGGTCAGTGAGATAATTTGTATTGAGAAATATGGTCTTCTCCTCCTTAAACATAATTTGAAAGGTCTTCAGCATTCATTATTGTTTTCGTGGAAGACTTGTGTCCCTAAGAATCTGAAGATGACTCTTCTAAATTGGGTGTTGTCCATGACGGCCCCAATATCTGGCAAAATGTGTCCAGTGTGATGGGCAGTACTTTCCCCAGGAAGGGAAATCAATTCATTTATCCATGTATTAATATAAACAACACACACGACATGAGCCAGGCATCAAAAGGACATTGGGGAGAATCAGGATATGACCTGAGTCTTGCCTTCAAAGGACATTAATTCATTTCATTGAGGGGAAAGGGAACAAGTTGATTATTACAGTCGTAACCCAGAAACATAACAGGCTACTTCAGGAATACAGAAGAGACCTCTCTACATTAGACGTGCTGGGCCTATTTTGAGCCACAAAAGATGAACAAGAGTTACCTACTTGAATGTAAAGTGAAGAACAATTCAGGGACTGGAGGGCATGGTGTGTGGATTTATCAATCCCATCGGTCCTGCTGGCATGCTTGAAAGGGCTCCTCTTAGGCATATCCAACCTCATTGCTCCAACACAGAATTTACCAAATAGTGTTTTTGCCCCATCAGTTTCTCCCTCAGCAGTGCTTCCAAACTGTGGTTGGGGTGTCAGTCTATAAACTATAAATGGATAGTGATGAAAAGACAAATCAATAATGTTTAAGGTTTCAATAAACATTTGCATTGCTTAGATATTCAAGAAGCTGCTGAATGGCCTTAAATTAGGCCACTTGAATATCCTAATTCTCCTTGAATTAGCATATTGACAAAAATTATCCATATGCTGTTGTCATGGGTCAAACTGTGTTCCCATCCCCACGACCCCCCCCCAAAAAGATACGTCACTTCCTTACCTCAGTATCCATACCTACATCTTTGCGGGTGTAATTCAATTAAGATAAAGTTATTAGGCTGGGCCCTACTCCAATGTGACTATGCCCTTATAATAAGACGTAACATTGAGCACAGCTGGACACAGAATGCCATCTGAGGGCAGACCCACAGAGGGAGAATGGGGCTACAAAAGACAAGGGAGAATTCCCCTCCACAGCTCTAAGAGATAATGGCCCTGCCAACACCTTAATTTTGGACTTTTAAGCCTCTGTAATTGTAAGACAGTGAAGGAGACTAATAGAGCTAGGAATTGAAAAGTAAAAATATAATCACCTGTCCTTTCTCACAAATATTTGAGAAGTTTGGTCATAGAGCAGAGGAAAAATTAAATCAGTGGTGGTAGAGACAGAGGCCATAAATAACTCAAAGATAAGCGGAGTCTAAAGAAAATGAACAAAAGCAGCAGAATCAGACAGTCATTAGAACTGAACTTCTCCAGCAAGGCGGGGCAAAGCAGAGAAGGTGACAATCTATCTGGGACTGTATTTGTTGTTGTTGTTGTTGTTTTAATTGTTTTTTACTTATTTAAAATTTCTTTTCAGTGTTCCAGAATTCATTGTTTATGCACCACACCCAGTGCTCCATGTAATACGTGCCCTCCATAATACCCACCACCTGGCTCCCCCAACCTCCCACCCCCTGCTCCTCCAAAACCCTCAGATTGTTTATCATAGTCTATAGTCTCTCATGGTTCATCTCCCCCTCTGATTTCCCCCAACTCCCTTCTCTTCTCCATCTCCCAATGTCTTCTGTGTTATTCATTATGCTCCACAAATAAGCGAAACCATATGATAATTGACTGACTATGCTTGACTTATTTCATTCAGCATAATCTTTTCCAGTCCTGTCCATGGGACTTGATTATCAATGAGAAAGGTGTTACCATACTTCTACTGGCTCCTGGCCCCATACGTTTCTAAATGTAACTTAATTTTATCCAGGACATCTTGGTATTTTCAGAAACGTTTGGGATGCCTGGGTGGTTCAGTCACTTAAGCATCTGCCTTCAGCTAAGGTCATGGTCCCAGGGTCCTGGGATCAAGTCCCATATTGGACTCCTTGCTTAGCGAAGAGCCTGGTTCTCCCTGTGCTTGCCGTTCCCCCATCTTGAGTTCTGTCTCTCTTAAAAATAAAACCTTTAAAAAAATGTTTGTGAGAGGAATACATGAAACATACAAATTGTTATAAAAGTAGTTATATTGTAGGGGATAAAAAAGGTCACAGATCTTCCTACTAGGCATCATACACTATTACAACCCCTTATAGATATTCTCACTGATGTCCACAGTGATAAATTATGTTAATTGTCTCATTTCGGAAGGGGAGGGGTGCTTGGATAGCTCTGTTAGTTAAGATCTGACTCTTGATTTTGGCTCAGGTCATGACCTCAGGGTCCTGGGATCAAGCCCTACATGGGCCTCCACAGGGAGTCTGCTTGAAGAGTCTCCCTTTCCCTGTTCCCCTTCCCCTGGTCACTTACAAGCAGCTTCTGCTAAAAAATTTTAAATAATAATAATAAAAACAAAATAATAAAATAAAATAAATAAAAATAAATTACAAATAATTAAAAACAATAACAAAAGGAGAGTAGATGAGTAACTTCCTCGAGATAAACAATCAGGTCATGGAAGAGCAAAGTTCCAAACCCAGATTTCTCTGGTCACCTCCCCAGAAAAGTTGAGTGAAGCATTTTTTATCTACTGGAGAGACTTCAGAATATGTGTTTGTATCTTTGCATACATATAGATCATTATTAGGGACTCAATAAATGCATGGCACACTAAGAGAGAACTTTGTTCTATCAATTCTGACTAGCACTGTATTTCTTTTCTTTTTTTTTTTTTTAATTAATATATACCACATCTTCTTGATCCATTAAATGCATTATTTGCCTCAGGGGTACAGCCTTACACAATTCACAGGACTCACCATAGCACATACCCTCCCCAATGTCCATCACCCAGCCGCCCTATCCCTCCCCTCGCTACCCCCAGCAACCCTCAGTTTGTTTCCTGAGGTTAAGAGTCTCTTAGGGGTCTAACACTCCATTTTTAACCTCACTTTATATATGGAGAAGTAAATTCTGGTTATTTCAACGTTTTTAGAACTTAAAGAGAAAGAATTTAAACATGAGAATCCGCCAGGCAATCCCTTTCCACAGCCCCAGTTTTCTTCTCAGTACCAGGGTCGGTCCGATAGTGAAGGTGCAAATGTCGACTCTTCTCAGGAGGGCCTGCCTTGTGGAATGCCGTAGTTTCCCCATCAGTTATTCTGTGGTAACTTCAGGCATATGCTTTCAAGTAGTTTGAAGGACATGGGTGCAGTATGAACATTTTCTCTCAAATTGATAAATTCTAATTTAATTACATTCCACATTATTTCCTCTGTGAGAAGGCACTGTTTTCTTGCAACAACTGGGGCACACACAGAGGCTCTCAGCTGTTTGGAAGGAGAGACCACAATGTAGAGACTCATCATCCTCAGATAATATAAGTCCAAAATCTAGCGACTGAGACTTAGTTTGGAGATTCTGTATAGTAAAGGACCTTCTTAGAAAATCAAAATAGTAGAGTACTTGTAGGCCCCGATGATAGAATTCCTAGGTTCAAATCCTGGGTATATTTGCCACCCGATATAATCTTGGAATAGTCAGTTAACCAATCTGTATCTTAATTTTATTATCTGTAAAATGGGGATGATGTCTTCCTCACTGGATAAGGCAGTGTTGGCATATAGTTCATGTTTTATAAATATTTGCTAATATTAGGAGCAGCTCTCAGGTATCAGTAGGAACTGGTGTTTGTAAAACAATTTTATAATTCATAGTAAAAAGGAAAGAAAACCCTCTACCTGTCTGGCAGTGTGTTTTTCTTAGTCGTGTCTTCTCTAAATATTTGTATTTTTTACCTACTCAACACTGCCGACCTCAGACAACTGACGCAGCTCAGTGTGTGGGAGTTTGCTTAAAAGTAGAGCTGCATCTTCCATGTGTTCAGTGTATCTCTTATCTTTACAAACACATTTTCTACTGTACCTTTGCGATGTTTTTCTTGACTTGTGCCTGCTGTGCCAGCAGAGTGGTACATATTTTAAGACCTGGGAGTTAGAAGATCCAAGTTCTGCTTGTATCGTCCACATTTCCGTCGCCAGTGTAATTCCATTCTCATGTTTCCTTGGTGGAAATCGGACTGACAAATCCCTCCCCGCTTATTTCAGAGAGTTTTTATTAAGACAGAAGTGAAATTACTTTGAAAAATGTGCAATAATAAACAGAGTAGATAAGCCTAGAGAATCTATTTATTTCGTCATAAAGGCCAAAAGAATGCAGCTTTGCTGTGAATAAAATGGTGTGTATAAAAATTGTGTGGTTTGTGCTCACTTGTGTGCTTTGAGTAAAACAGAATGAATTTTAAAATGTATCTTAAAGGACTCCTAATGCAGTGTGTACCATTTGGAGCATCTCTCTACGCTAGCTAGCATATTACCATTGTGTTTTGATTAAGATAGGATACAGAAAGAATTTTTTATGGAGTCATTTTTTTTATGAACAAATGTACCATGAGTGGTCAGATCTCTAGTAGTATGTTTATCAAACAGTTATCAAATGCAAAGAGCCTGCTTTGTGCAAGGCAACATAAGGAAACAAAGTAGAGGAAAGGAGCTGTACCATGAGAAAAAGATGAGATCACAAGCACAGAGCAAGTTTCTTAGCATTCATCTTATAGATCCTAAAAATAATACTAAGGCATAGGTATTATTCCAGTTCTACAGACAAAGAAGAGAAATAAGAGAAGTCTGACAACTTGCTGAGAGCCACAGAGCTAATTCTAAGAAGAGGCTGGATTCAAATCCAGGTTTCTGGAGGCAAATCCAACAGCTAGTTCATCCCTTGGCATGGGGTCGTGTGTCATGGACGCTTCCTTCCAGTTGAAGAGTGATCATAAAAAAATTAACCTCAATAGCGCTATTGATGTCAAAGCAATGAAGTACTTGAAAGACTGTAAGGGCTTTGGAAATAGTAAAACTATGTAAGAAATATGAGATATTTTTAAGGACAAGGGCAATGATAGGCAAGAGAGCTTGGAGGAATGGACAAACATTCCAGCAGTGATGGGGTTTAAAAATACAGCATGAAATTCGGGTAAGATAACCAAAAACTGGTGGAGATTTCAGACATTCCCCACAGGATTTAGAGGCATAGAAATGGGAAAGATCAGAGTGCTTAACTTGATGGCTTACTTGAAGACATATTATGTGAGGTTTAATTGAAAATTGCAGGCAGAACTATGACAGTAAGTTTGCTTTTATGCCTTTTTTCTGTATAGAGATTTTGAATCAGCAAAAGCAAGACATCATACACTTGTATCAACATATCAGAGTTTTCCCATCTAAAACCCTGTTTTTCTGCCTCAGTGAGTAAGCAGCTGGAGCCTGAAATGGGAAAGATACACTTATTTCTCATGCAACATACTATAATGACAGGACGCTCTTAATAGTCCAATCAGAAAGGTCACTGGAGTTATTCAAGTCACCCTTTCAGAGACCACTTTATATAAATTTGGAAAATTGAATGCAGGCTTCAACCCTAATAAATATACTATGTGTTTGACCCTGAATAAGGCACTTAGTAGCCCATAGTCTAAATCTGGCCCTTTTATTTTATTTATTTATGTATTTATTTATTTATTTTGCAAGTGAATTTTTTTTTCCTCACTTGCAGAAACACATTCAGTTTCATATTATTTATTGCTATTTTTATGCTGCAGCAACAGAATTGAGTAGTTCTTATAGATATGGCATCACCTGCAAAGCCTATAGTGTTTGCTTTCTGGATTTTTATAGAAAAGGTTTGCCAACCTCTGATCTATAGCACATAACCTCTTTATTCCTTACAATAACACCATAGCATAGATACTGTTAGTATTCATGTTTTACACATGAGGAACCTGAAGCACAGAGATGTTTTGTAACATGGGCACAGTTGCAAAGCTATGAGGTGCAAGAGTTCATATTCAAGTGACTACTGCACTGAAATTAAGATATTCTGCTGTCATATGCAGGAAAACACATTGCAAAGCAGGAAAGATTCATGAATCAGCTCTTGAAAGTTAATTGTTGAAGCCATACACAAGAGTTCTCAAACTCTAGCTTTTCCACTTTGGTCCTTGTGACTCTGTGCCAAATGCTTAAACTGAATCTCTGTTACCTTATCTGTACATCTGGGTAATTCCTTGCAAAATTTTGCTGTGAAAATTAGAGTCAATGCAAGACACCGCATAAAGAAAGCATGGTACCTTGTGAGTAGTAAGGTAAGGCTTCTACTGACTTATTAACCTTTGTTTTCACAATATTGGCCTCCATTACAATATTTAGTGATATTTAAACCAATATTTAATTTTATATCCTTGCCTACCTTCCTTCTTCCTTTGCTAAACCATGAGCCTCTCAGAGAGAAGAGATATGGCTTATTTGTTTCTGTGCCCCCAGATTTTTGCAGTTTGGTGCAAGAGTATTGGTAAATATTCATTGACTAAATGACCAATTTCTAGAGCTCTAAGGTGGTAGATCTTGTCATGCTCATTCCTTGCTGGGCCACATTAGAGAGGAAAAGATACTCTTTTTCCAGTTTAATATTTTTAGGATATAGAGAATGATGCTTCATTTGTTGGCTCTGAATTCTGACTAGGCCTGGGGTTCATTGTTGCATTGGGTAGTCTGCTGATTATGGCCATTTTTATCCTTCTTGGTAGAATCAATTAGGTAATCAAGATGAAACGTGTCAATTATTGGATTCAGACATTCCATACTATTTCTTCAAGATACTTCTAAATCACCCAGGGATGTACAACCAATCAGAATGCCTAATTTGCCAAACCCTGATTCTTCTCACTGGGGAAGAAAATGAACATATGCTAAAGGTCGTTGGGCAGGGCTGTAGTCCTTCCCCTGTGAAAATTTCCCAAGATGGTGTCACCTCTATCACCACAGGCTGCTTAATTCACTTCAGAGTGATTACTTTTTCTTATGTCCTGAGGCCATGGACCAATATGTATTTTCTGGTCCACAGAGCATCTGTCAGTGCTAGCAAGGGCTCCTTATGCAGGTCTCAGCCATGCTTCCATCTGTGAAATGGGAGTCGTGATTCACCCCTCACAGATTTATTAGGAAGGTGAATTCAAAGTACAAATGCAAGGCAACTGGGAAGGTGCCTGAAAATTATAGTTCATAGGAGATAATGATTTCTTTTCATAGCTTTTTTTTTTTTTTAATGAAGGATCTTTGAGAATGAATTCATTACTTATATAGCATATCCTTTCCAAGGAAGCCAGACTAATGACAAAACAGACCAGACTGAAAAAAAGCCACTTAGATTTCACATAATACATCTGATGTGTGTATGTGTATGTAGGTAAGTGTGTGTGTGTGTGGGTGTGTGTGTGTGTGCTCAATTATATGCATATTAATTTCTGTCATTCATATCTTTCTCAGATTAGGCTGCTTTTATGCAAATCCTCACTCTAATTAGCTCTATGATCTCAGTTGCTATTCAGGAAAATTTTGTAATCGCTCTGTAATTGTTATCCCTTAGACTATTGATATATTTAAAGTTTTGCTGACTTGGGGCACCTGGGGGGCTCAGTTGATTAAGTGTCCAAATCCTGATTTTGGCTCACGCCATGATCTTAGGGATGTGAGGCTGAGGCCCCTGTTGGGCTCTGCACTCAGCAGGGAGTCTGCTTGAGATTCTCTCCCTCTCCCTCTGTCCCCAACCCTGCTCGTGCTTTCTTTCTAAAAATAAATAAATATCTTTAAAAAATTAAAAAAATAAAGTATTACTGACTCTTAAGCTGAGATACTTTTTTCTTTTCGTTCCTTTTCTTTTCGTTTCTGATTGTTTCCTTTTAAATCTCCTTTCCAAACATTTCAAAATGTTTATTTGTACCTTATATCAGTCAAGAACTATGGAGATAGAAAAACTGTTGTATATTCTTAACCTCAAGAGAAATAAAAGTCACCTCAAGTACACCAAAGAATTGTCAAACCAAAGAATTTAAGGCTTGATCCTGCTAAGGGAGAGTTGTTTAATAACTTTAGTCAGTGTTATGACATGATTATATTTGAATGATCAAAAGATGATTTCAACAACAGGAAATTTGGCAACAGGTATTTGGAAGATTTGTGAATATAAATGTAGGGTGATTGTTATTGAGTTTTTTTGCAAAAGAGTCAATGGCATCCAGAGGGAGCTAATGGTAAAGGGACAAGGAGTGTATATATACCTCTAATGCCAGGGTTTTGTCTGTGAGTGTTTTTAATGAGCCAATATTAATAGAACCTGTTGTCTAGTTAGATGCTGGGAATAATGAAATATGAAAATAAAAAATAAGGCAAATAAAATTACTTCCTGACGTCCTTATAATATCTCAAATCTCTTATTACATTATGCTGCACTTGTGAGGGCATTCATCCTATTTTCTATCTTTAAGCGAAGCAGAGTGCCTAGAATGTTTTAGTTAATCAATGAATAGTTGTTGAATGAATTAGTGGTGAAATTTACAGATCTGAATAGTAGAGGACAGAAAGTAGATTCACGGAAGCTAGATAGAGGTCAGTTTTGGAAATATATGACATGTCTGTGGCTCCATGTTTTATACTTCCAGCATGGAATTTTATGCCCAAATGAAGAGCTCCTGAGAGAGCAGGACATGGAACCATGAGGTCATTAACATTAAGTGGTGATTTAAGACACCAGTATAAAGGAGATCATTTCAGGAGAGAAATGCTGCTCTTCCTCTTCTTTTTGTAGTCAGGTGCTGTTCCACTAACCTGTCCTTTGCCCTTCCAATTCTTCTTTCCTTCTGCACCTCTTTCTACTTTGCTTTTTACCCAAGGACTTCATCGATCTAGAGAAGACCACTATTTCAATGGAGTAGAGCACGCCAAATACCCTTTCGGTGATAATTCACCCTCTACTGAAATGCTTTATCAAGTGAAAAGTCAACATTCTGCATCCTGTTTATTATGAGTACAAAGATCCTATCCACTTCAGGAATAAATAAAATGACTTCCATTGATTTTTTTTAAATTTTTTATTTTTTTATAAACATGTATTTTTATCCCCAGGGGTACAGGTCTGTGAATCGCCAGGTTTACACACTTCACAGCACTCTCCAAAGCACATACCCTCCCCAATGTTCCATTGATTTTTTAAATTTCTTTTTTTTTTTTAGGATTTTATTTAAAAAAAGGAGCACAAGCAGTGGGAAAGGGAGAAGCAGATTCCCCACTGAGCAAGGAGCCCAAATTGGGGCTCAATCCCAGGACTGCGGGATTATGACCTGAGCCGAAAGCAGATGATGAACTGACTGAATTACCCAGGCGCCCCTATTTTCTTATTATTATTTTCATTTGAGTATAGCTTACACACAATGTTACATTAGTTTCAGGTCTACAACATAGTGATTTGACAAGTTTGTACATTACACCTTGTTCACCACTGGTGTAGCTACCGTCTGTCCCCGTATAATGCTACTACATTCCTTCTACTGTGTCTTTCATTCCCATAACTGATGACCTGTATCTCCCACTCCCCTTAACTTCCTTAATCTTAACTCTTCTGTTGTGTAGGACCATGCATGCCTGGTAACTTTTTTAGAAATTAGGTTGTGATGATTTACAGTGAAATTTCTGCAGCATCAACACATCTAATTAAAGCCAAAATTAAAGCTTCATGCAATTATTTCTGATATACTTCTTTCCGGTCAAAGGTAGTGAAAAATTAAACTAATCACTTCCTTTTTTTTTTTTTTAAACCAATCACTTCTTGTAGTACTTTAAGAACACATTCATTGTTCATCGTTTCATTCAATGCGTGTTTAATATTGTTAGTTTTATGAGCCATGATAATCCTATTCTAACTGAGTCAGTTAGACTGCTCCACCCAGTTTAAAACCCCATTTATTCATAGGACTCATAATTGTGAAATCAATGAAAATTACACTGAAATAATTAAAATGGAAATAGAATATTTAGCATCTTCATAGTACTGCACAAACATTTATTCCTTTTGATCCTGAGCTTTAAAATAATACCCTGAGTATTATGAAGAGCATTGCTTCCTATTGTAGGTAACTTTGGTAATATAGTAAAGCATTTGTCCAATTCATACAGTTAGTAAATACTGGACCTTAAATCTGAATAAACTCAAGTTCCGTTTTCTGTTCTTTTTATTCATCATGCAACCCCTTAGCAGAGACAACTTGTCTATTGGAAATTCTCACGGATGATTATTAACTGGAAATGCCATTTGACTCCTCTGATAATATTTAATCACAAATTTAAATTCATGACTTATTTTACTGTGTTAATATTCCTAAAACTTTTGATGAATGTGTCTAACTTCATTGCATTGATGTAATTTGACATGAAGTACTTACTGGAGTTCTAAAATCAGCAAAGTGCAGCAGAATTTCAGTGAGAAATTGCGGAAAGAGTGAGAGGAATTGCCATGAATGTGCGACACTAAGCATGTCCGGTGCAAACAAGAAAAGACCCTTAGGATTGGCCTAAGGAGAGAATAATTCATCTGAAAATCTTTCCTGCTTTCAAAGAAAAATACAGAAGCGCTCAGGAGAGAGACTTTGGGAGCCCACTGCCTAGTTCTTTCACCTTTCATTCAAATTCTATTAATGTCAAGTCTAACTTCTGAAAGTTGATTTAATGATAATATTTTCCTGCAAGACAAGTGGCTGGTAAACTTGGTTTTCAATAACTCATGTACTTCCAAAGAGTAGATACGGAACTTTTATGTCCTGCACTTGGAGTAAGACAATCGTGCCCCATTTTTATTGCAGGTATAGGAGGACCACAGCATCTGGCAATTGGTAGATATTAAAAATGCTCAATGAATGACGTCATACTGTTACGTTTTTGGAGTAACCACTTTCCCATTCTACTCCTTACACGCACATTTGTTTTCAAACACAGTATGACCCAATCGAATGAATGAAAGCCAGAACACAGCTCAGCCTTATCCAAAAGCTCATATCCAAATTAGCTAAATAAACAATCCTTATATGGCATTGAAAATGCCCAATGTAGGTGTACAGAGAAATCAGGGAGCGTCCGTAAACAAGTACACCTCATGTCAACCGGCAAAAATGGATGTGATGAGGACTAAGGAGAATTTATGAACATTCTTGGGCTCTTTTAATGTTATGATCACATGAGTTTTTCAAAAAGAATATTACTTTCGAGAAAGATAAGCACTATTGATAACAGAAAAACCCTACTCTTAATGGCTTACTCGAGAAAGAAATAAGAATGGCTAAAAATTGACAGTGCAGAAGAGGGAAATGAAACCCAGAGAGAGGGAATGAATGAGATACTGTAGAAATCAAACCGTTGGTGATGATGGGCTTCATTCCTTCGGAGTGTACTTTCCTTATCTGCAGTATGTTGTTCAGAGCTATTTCTGATCTGTTTTTCTGTAAGCAATAATTTTGTTGAGATTAGCCATTCTTTGTTTTTAGAATGGGGATACTTCAGGACATAGAAAGATCCACTCTGGTAGAATAACATTCATGGTAAGTACTGGAAGTAAGATCCTGTGAGTAAAGACTTTAACCTGGCCCCCAAAGCGATTTGGCTTTTGCCCTTGCCTCCCGAGAAGTAATCTTTGTTTGCCTGGGAGCTTTGTTGTACACAGTAAAAGTGTGATTTAGAGTTGGGGCTGGATATGCCAGAAAGACCAACAATAAAATTTAGGTTGAAGGCTTTGAGTAATGAAGTATTAGTCTATCTAGAAACTGAGATTAACCACTCCGACGTCCAATCAAGCATGCCTACATAATGAAGCCTCAGTAAAAATTTTGAAATCGAGGCTCAGCTGATCTTCCCTGGTTGTCATAGCTCTGCCTTGAACACATCAGTGCCAGGAGACTATCAGGAGATGATGATGGAGGTTCTGTTCTTGGTACTTCTGGACTCTGCTTCATACCTCTCTCTTTTTTGGCTGAACTTAGTCTGTATTGTTCTCTTATAATAAACTGGTAACTGTGAGTATTATAGCTTTTAATCAGTTCTATGAGTCCTTGGAGTGAATTATCAGACCCAAGAGTAGTTTGAGGAAACTTTTGAACTTGCAGTTGGTTTCAGAAGGGAGGGTGTTCTTCCGTGAACTTCTGTGGTCTCTATGAACTTTGTAGCTGGCCAATGCTCACTGTCAGCCTAAACTTTTGACAGGACCATGATAGAAAGAGCCATCTTTGAACTTATTCCTATGCAAATCAGTAATTTCTTTACACCTATTATCTGGAAGATCCAGTAAGTACTATAGGTTATGGGTGATATGCAGGAGAATAAAAATTAATAATAAAAATTAATACTGGTGTCTTAGGATCTCAAAATTCAGTAAAAGAGTTAAGCATACACTGCAAGTGTAATGAAAGACTTGCTGCATCACGATGTGTTGCGGAGAGACAAATAGAGAAGAGAAAAGCAGCCCCTGATGGCAGAGAGCCAGTTTGGACAGACCTTGGTGTTTCTAGAATCCTGCCTTAATATTTCCTTCTGTTGTATATGGATAGTTTCATAGAACAGTAATGTCAGACAAGACCACGCTGTGCTCTGATGAGAAGACCAAAGTGAGATGATTCTATAATCATTTCCGAATAAGGAAAAAATCAGGAACACTGTTCAAAACCTCCAAATGGTCAAACATCCTTTTTCATGGCTAATGTGAGCAATTAATGCTCTTTGTTGGTTAATGATTATAGCTTTATGTTTGTTTTATTCCTCCTGCCTCTAAGATTAATAAAGGCGCATAAGCAAAAAATAACCTGCTTCCAGAATATACCCATTAAAGAGCAAAAGTCTTCTTTCTGAAACCCTCTCTCGAATCTAACACTTCCCTAAACCTTTAGTAAGTCCCTTTAACTTTTTTTAAAATATTTTATTTACTTATTTGACAGACAGAGATCACAAGTAGGCAGAGAGGCAGGCAGCGAGGCAGGAGGAAGCAGGCTTCCTGCTGAGTAGAGAGCCCAATGTGGGGCTCGATCCCAGGACCCTGAGACCATGACCTGAGCCAAAGGCAGAGGCTTAACCCACTGAGCCACCTAGGTGCCCCCTTTAACTTTATTTTACTGAGAAGCCCACTCTTCCAGTGGAGCACTCTCCCCTCCATTATCAGAAGTCAATAAACCCAACTTTATTGGACTATAGCTGTGTTCCTGGCAGTCTTCAATGGGCCACAACAAAGCTGTGGTGTGAGTATGGTTTTTATAGGAAAGAGGTAACAGTCGGAACAGTGACTCTCCGTTTTAACAATACTGCTGTTGCTATAGTACTTGCTCTTCCTGAATAAGGGGACTTGGCAAAGCCTGCACAGCTGCTCAGTGACTGAACCAAGATTACAGTTATGAGAACTTCTGTCTTCCAGAGCAGTGCTCTGCGGATTACACCATTCTGTTTATTTATTTGCCTAACTCTTTAGACAACACAGTTGAGAACTAGAATAAAATTTAAGACAAGTTAAGATGCTATAATGTTCAGTAAATGAACTGACTAAATGACTAAAATGAAATTAAAAAAAAAAAAACCTAAGACTTGCTGATTATGAAGTAGAAATTTAAGACTATTGATATTCTTAAATCAGAATGTTGAACCTGGAAAGACAGTTTCTATGTCTCTATGTTAGCCCTGTTTCAAACTACATAGTTACTTTTTCATACCGACCCAGACCACGCAATTTTATGCTTCCCATAATTGAATATTTATATTCATGCTTGTCACATGTAGTTCTATTAATATATTAAATGGAAAAGGGGGGGTCAGTAATCAAAGAAATCCTAGGTCCTTTAAGAGAATATTTCTCAAGGACGCCTGGGTGGCTCAGTTGGTTAGGCAGCTGCCTTCGGCTCAGGTCATGATCCCAGCGTCCTGGGATCGAGTCCCACAACAGGCTCCTTGCTCAGCAGGGAGCCTGCTTCTCCCTCTGCCTCTGCCTGCCTTTCTGTCTGCCTGTGCTCACTCTCTCTCCCTCTTTCTCTCTGACAAATAAATCAATAAAATATTAAAAAAAAAAAGAGAGAATATTTCTCAGAGCCTTTAGTGTATTAATGTCTATCATGAATATCGAGGACAAGAATAGAACGGATTCTTTCAGAAAGTATCTGACAATTGCTCCTGTACCTCCTTTCCCTGACAGGAGGCATGCTGTGAGATTGGTAGTGTTCAGAACAAAATTTGAAACATAGTGACCAATTTATTTATTTAATTATTTTCCCTCTCACAAATATTTACTGAACTGTTTGTGATACTTGGCTTTTGGCGGGAACTGGGGGAAGGCAATAGGGAGATGTGCAGGAATTCCCAATCTAATTGGGCTAAAGACATGAAAAAATGTGATATATTTTCTTAGTATACACACTTACTATATGGGTGAAGGGGGAAACACTGACATTTTCCCTATGGTATTTGTTATCATTTTTCTGCATAGCAGAACATCTTTTGATATTTTTCTTCAAGGAAGTTTCAGTTTTATTTACGTCAGAACACTCATAATAGTAATAATTATTATAATAGTAACAGTTTGAGGGATCACTGTGTGCATGACACTGCAATGCAATTTGCATATAGTGTCTGGTTACTTCACAAAACCCTTTAGGATATAGATTCTACAGAAAAGAAATCTGAGCATTTGAAATTAAATTTTGCTATAAACTATGGTTTATAAACAAAAGAACTAAAAACTCTCAGCCTTAAAACCTGTGTTCTTAATCTACAATCATGATTCTGGAAATATATGATTCATTCAACTCTACATTCCCATAAAAACTCACCCTTAATCATTCAGATCTCATCATTCAATTCAAGATTTAGAAGACAATGGGCATCAGAGATCAGGTAGCACCAAGATAGAAGATATCGTAAGTTGTAATTTTTCTTTGCTGTCAAAGTTATGAGGGAAAAAATCATTTCCCCATATTTGCATTCTTTTAGATCCTAACTAAATCTAATTATTTAATAGCAAAAATATCTCTTTTGAAGTCTAGAAACATTTTATAAAATTTGAATGCTGCTCCATTAATTTGCATGCCACATTAATTTGGAATATTTTAATCAATAATTTTAAAGCAAAATGGATTGCTTGCAATTGGGCAACATTGTAAATCACTGAAAGCTGTAATAAATGGCAAAGACCTAATAGGTCACTGAAATGAACTGAACAGTGCAGTCAGATGAGAAAGAAAAGTTAGAAAGGGAGATAATAGCTCTTCACTATCTTGAATTCCATTAAATTGAAAAATAAGCATTAGGCAATAGCCTCATTTAGTATTACTCTATCTGGGTTTCACTACTAATGTGGCCAGGGTACTTAAAAAATGGGAATATGATGAAGTTCAAGGTTCACAAAAGTAGAGACAAAAAATGAAACTTTCTTTTCAATCTTGTCCCTGTTAGTAACTTTAATATGAGCAAACTGGTAAACCTCTGATCATTAGCAGTAGGTCTTGGAAGGGCAAAGGGAAGAGTTTTTGTAGGTTTTTTTTTTTTTTTTTTGTCACTATTTGACCCCAGATTTCCTCCAGGATTCTCTAGGATTCACAGGAAAACTTTAAAGAAGAATATTGTGATAAATCAGTGAGGTAAGAGACATAGGTAGTAGTAGTAATAGTGAGAAGTAGTAGGATTCTGAATATGTTTTGAAGTTAGAGCTGACAAGACCTTTTGATGCTTTTAATAAGAGGGAAAAATACATTATGATGACCACAGTAGATTTAACTTGAGCAACGGGTAGGATGGACTTGGTCTTTTCCTGAGATGGGGAAAAATTTGATAAACTCAGGTTTGAAGTGTGAGGGAAGGAATTAAGAATTTGGTTTGGAATAGAGTCCCTTTGAAAGGTCTTTTAGATAGCCAAATAGAAATGTTCAGTAAGCAGTGCACATGCATGTTTTGAAGGATACACTTCGAGATTATGTATAAATCAAAATAGTCCTTGTGTGTAGTTAGTCCCATGATAAGACACTTAGAACTTAATTGAATGAAACACATAGAACTTAATTGAACCAAACACATTAAACAAGTATACTAATTATAATAAGATTATGAGAATGCAAAAATTATAAAAAGGGGGGTTGATACAAAAAGTGTAGGATGAAATAAAACAGTAAGAGCTTTTAGAGTCAAGGTGTGTTTTTGTTTGTCTGTTTTCTGTAATGTAACAATTTACAGATTTAACACCAACAAGGATACCTTCCTTGGATCCCTACAGTTTTTCCCTAACTAACCCCCACTCCCAATTGTTTTTGCCCAATTCTAATCTAACCCATACGGAATGAAAACAATACTTTAAAATGGGCGGGGGGTGGGGGGGGTGGGAAGCTGATCATGTCTCTTCCAGCCCAACACTTCAACACACTACTCTGGGTCATATTTTCGACGGCTCTTGTATCAGCCAAAATCTTTTCCGCAGTGAAAAGTTCCTTCATCTGTTCCCTGCCTTCTGACCCCTTTCACTCAGTACATCTCCCTACCTCCCTGCTCCTTTTAACTCTGCTTTCATTGGCCTTCTGAAATTCCTTCAGTGCTTCAGGGACCAACATCCTTCTCAAGGACCTTGAACCCAAGGTCTTCTATGTGCTTCTCCTTCATGCTTCATCCTACTGTTAACTTTCACATCCTTCAAATCTTCTCTCAGATTAATGTCCACCCTTCAGGTACAAAACCTGTTGTCACTCTGTACTTTTATAGATCTTATGGAGATTGACTAAACAATGACTTATGACGTAATCTGCATAAATACCACTTACCCTGTGGGATGGTCAGGTCCTGTAAGGGTGGGGTATTTATCTAATGCACTCTTTTAGGTCTAACAATTAGTGAATGGTAGCATTCGATATACATGCAAGAAAAGGAGGAACTCTTGTTTCAATACAACACCAAGAATTGATGAAAGAGAGATTTTAGAAGTAAGATACAGGTGGAGAGCTCCCAAATGTCTTAGTCTGAGAGAGGCAATGGAAATATGTATGGATGGGTCACTTCATTACGTTGCTTCAACTCACACGGAGAACAATAGTGGTTCTTACAGAGAATGAACAGTGATAAAAATCACCTTGTGTTTCGATGCTTCTGTTGGTTCTAATTTAATCATGGTTTGAAGGTTTTGGAAAACATGTATATTTAATTACTTTTATTAAAGCTGCTTGATTAGGCACACTTTAGGGGGTGGGGAGAGAAAATTCATGGAAATGGTCTGGTGCAAAGATCACAGATTTCAGAGTCAGGTTTTGTTCCCATCAGGATCAATAGTTTGTTGATATTGGAATACCCATATTTAGATTATCATAATTTTGGCTTTTCTTACCTGCAAAATGAGGAAGATAGACTTTAACCAGATCTCTCAAATTCTTTTAAAATTAAAATCCCATTATTTTGTTTTTAGCTCTAGTTCAGTCAACCCTTAACATCCAGCATTTCACATGTTACTGCCATTCTTTCCAGTAGTTAATCCATACTTGTAGCTAGCTTTAGTCTTTTTTTTGTCATGATCTGAATAGAAGTGTCTAAATTAAGGAATATAAAACAATCTGTTAATAATCTTCTGTAAGTATAAAAAAAAAGTTCACAGGTACAGCTTGATGGATAGGATGATTAGTGAATTAAATTAAAAAGGAATTGAAGGAATTTTCATTAAAATTACATTAATATCTATGAATGTGAATCTATTGCATAAATACTTATTAATATTGCTACCCATTTAAAAAGGAAATGAATATGACTAAATTAGATTAAATTAATAATCCAAAGATAGTTTAATAATTTTGAGTTTTGTTAAGAGTGAAACAAATAGAGATATAAGAAATGTAGATAAGACATAAGAAATTATGGGAAGACTTAGGAAATTTTATAGATTGTCAAAGCAAAACTTGTGCTAGACAAAATTAAAGAGACAAATTGACTTTATTCAGGGCTATGGCAACAGAGGAGAAAGCCCAGAATGCAGTCTTATCTCAACTTAGCTGGAGCAAAGGGTCAGGGGGAAATTTTAAGATGTGGGGTGAGGGGGATCAAAGGTCACCTTTCTTTGCTTATTGGTGTCACTCAAAGGAAAAGTAAACTTTTTCATATTTTCATGATAGGAGGTTGTAAGGTTGTTAGGCTCCAACTCTACCACAGAACCTGGGAGATAAGAGACAGAGGTGCTATTTCCTTTGAGGACTTTTTTTTTTTTTTTTAAGAGAGAGAGGATGGGGAAGAAGGAAAGAAAGAGAAGATCTTAAGTGAGCCCCATGCCCAGTGCAGAGCTCAACATGGGACTTGATCTCACAACCCTGAGATCATGACCTGAGCCGAAATCAAGAATCGGATGCTTAACCAGTTGAACTCCCCAAGTACCCCTGGATGACTACATTTTAAAGAGATGGCTCTCAGGCCTTTGAGAAGGACAGACCTAAGGTCACAAACCTGGCAAGAACATTTTTAAAGATTTATATCTCCCAGGGACAGAGGATTTCCAATCCCAAGTTTTCTGAAATAAATGACCTAAGAAAAGGGAGAGGGCGGAATCTCTGTGCTTAGAGCAAATAGATTCTGTAGGAGCAGGCGTGAGAAAAGGGAGGTCAGTGGCTAAGAGGTGTAGAGGAGCTGCAGGTTTAAAATTAATCGAACTGAGGAAAACTCAAGGGCATCCTGGTTAGGATTTGTGATTGAGAAGACTGTGGACAAGGGATTGTTTTATTTCACATAAGACGATGTGATAAAATGTGTCAGTGCCAATAGTGTGGTGGATTCAGGAAATAGAGAAACCACTGCATTCTGCTGGGTATTGAAAATGTTAATCATTTTAAGGTGCCCCTCAGTGCATAGAGAAGGCAACATTTTTGAAGACTTCTATCAAAATGGGATTTTAAAGGGATAGGTAGACACCACTGAAAGCTAAGTGTTGACAAAAGGAATAATTTTGCAGATCATATCCTGATGATAGAAAACTCACGGAATCCTGCAATCTGGAAAACATTCTCTAAACTTAATGCTATTAACTGGATGAAATATAGGAATAACTAGATATTGACCCATCATCCATCTATCTTCCTTCAGAAATTTATCTTTCTCCTAATTTCAGAATTGATAATCTCTCAAAAATCTTCAGAAAGGAAACATTCCTTCTTTCTTAGTCACTGACTACTGACTACATCTTACCAGGTTTGCATAGCTATCAGCTTCCCCTTCCTTTACTAAAAGGTTTATCAAAGTGGGCTATGTTGTTTTATAATGTAGATGCTGGGATGAACCAATCAAAGTTCCATTTCAAGACTGAGACACATATTCTTTCAGTTTCTGGGGAGGTTAACTGGCTGACCCCTGTCAGCTGTCAGCTGGAACCTGCTTTGGGGAGCTGTTGCTCCCTAATATACCACCTCACCCAAGACTGAGTTGCTTCCTGGGGACATACTAACCCTACCAACTGGTCCCTTATGGAGAAGGATGGGGTTATAAGGAATATCCTCTTGCTCAGCTGTGGCCTTTTTTGCAAATGCATTTCAGTTCAGGTTCTCTTGCTGATCCCACTTTTTTTTTTTCCCAATGAACAGACGCCCAAAACACAAATCTCAGCCTGAGTTTGCTACCCAGGGAACCCAACCCTTGGTAGTTAGTTCCAGAATGCGTAAGGAAGCAAACTCTAGAAGGGCATTTTAGAGTTGGATCACTCCCTGGCAGGTTTGCAGTGGGGACTCCTTAACCACTGGTAGGAAGAGTGTGGATAGTGCTGCCATTCTGCAGCTCTACATTTGTTAACATCTTTACCAGAAGTGATCTGGCCCGTGGACTATCTGGGGCTTTTGAGAGATTAAGAGAAAGGATTAATTATGACGGAAGTGGAATCTGATGGCTGTGACTGAGTTCCATTAATGCACCGCAGGAAGAAAAGGCTAAACTAAGAATGCTTATTCAACAGTTGATGGCAAAGTGGGGAAGTCAAAGGATCTCCCTAGCAGAACATAAACAGACAAGATCTCAAATCAGAGAGCAGGAAAAGCTGAAGATGAGGCCCAAACCTTAATTAAACCAATAGCAGAGTTCCACAGAAGGTGCATTCTTGGTCATAGCTAAGTCCATAAAGTCAGGTTTAGGGTCCTCAATGGGAAGGAGTGGATCTGAGACTTGAAACTGGGATACCTAAAGTGATAAACCTAAAGAGCTCAAAATCTGAAATGTCTCTAGATTCTTTAGCCCTGCAAGAGTGGCCCATTTCTTTCTGGTAGGAGCTAACACATCGCCATCTCATGAAGATGATGTAGAGACTGACGCAATACAAGGCAACGTATGACCCCACTGTTATTTTTTCTGGCGACCAGATCACAGACCATGATCAAGTCACAGCATCATCTGACAAGGTTCTTCTAAGTCTACTACAGAAATAAAGGAACTCTATTACAAGTATCTGTAGGACCTAGACAAATTGTAATTATAAACTTGGAACAGGGCTCATTCCTGAGGATGTTGGGTCTAGAATTTTCTTCACTTGGTAATAAAATGTAAAAAAATTGTCTGACTATAGAATTATCTGTAATACCCAAAAGAGAGAGTTGTCCAGCTCATGTATTTAGGCATTTAGTTCTATAAGAAATAAAAGAAACATCTATGAACCTCTCCTAATCTCTTTCAATGGTAAGCTCTCTATAGGATTGGGCAGTGAAATTCACATAAAGTTTTTTTTCATATATAAATTTATCTCAAATCTATTTAGATAGGTGTTATTACCAAGTATTTATAAGAAAAAAATCCTTATGGTAACTAAGACTTTGCACAGATGATGTCAGTGTTAACGCCCCTCACAAATCATTTTAATAAAGTTATTTTTTATATCTCTCAGTCATTGTTATGCAGAAAATTTTTTGACATGACAATGATTTTGAAATATATGTTGTTACAGCTATAGAAATGACAAAGACAGGTAAGGCCTTAGGGAGGGTGATCAGAAATATGACTTTTCCCCCTGCTATTCCAGACACGAGCTAGGCTCTGAGGGACTATCCATGCCACACATTGTCAGTGTTTACTCACTTAGAAACTAGAAAGCCAGTTGATTTACAGTTGGAGATGCACCTAGCGAAGGAAACAAAACCTCATCATGTCATTTCTGGCCAAAACCACCCATTGCTTTCTACTAGCCTTAGGGAAGAATCCACACTTCTTGGCTGGTCACGTGGGCTCCTGTATAGTCAGCTTCCTGTCACCACTGTAAAGCATTTTTCACAGTCTCTCCTCACCTCCCCCACACAGCCTCGACAAATGCCGTGGTAAGAACAAGTCACACTCTCTCATCTTCCTGATTTTTCAAATGTTGCTTTGCACCTCCTCAGGTCTGTGCCCTCGATTCATTCCTGTGTCCACTGGGGTACCCCCTCCAAGGTGCACATTTGGTTCAGTCATCTTGTGATTATTTTCCACTAGGATGGTCTCTCTTTGTGGAAACCTGCCCCATGGGAGTTCCCGTCCTGATGGGCAACAAACTGAAAGCGTTAAAATGGGTATGTTCAAGGTGGGCAGTTAAACATATCTCCTTTTCTGACTCTAATGATGTTCCATCAAGGTTTTTTGACCATGCTTAATAAATGGTAATAAACCCTTATTTGTCAGGTCCCCTTTCTGTTAGTCATCATCAAAGAACCTCATGCAAAGAGAGCCTAATCCAGCTGACTCACGAGAAGAAGGGAGGTTTCTCGGGACTCTGTGGAACGGAGCATGGGTATCTTCAAGAGGGCCTGACAATTCATCCTTTGGGATGGACTGTGTGTCCCTATAGGACCTTGTTTTTTTCCTTTTTCTTTTTTTTCCATTTTGTGGTGATTTGATCAGTTTTATTTTCAGAGGGTAACTTTGTTTCAATATTCTCAAAGTGTCTTTATCATTTCTACATTCCCTGACTCATTAGATGTGTATATATGATTTTTTTTTTTCATCCTTACACAGGCATCATGATCTGGCAAGAGAGCAGAGGCAGTGAGTGTCGTCTGTTCCATGTGCACATGATGAGGGCGTTCTCTATAGAGAATTTGAAAGAAATAATAAAAGCAACTTGTTTACAATAGTGTTACATGCAAACCGTGGCATACTGACTTTGCTAAGTGCAAATTTTAACTGCAAAATATTTTACTGAACTGGAATAATACCTTTTAAATAGAAAATGAGGGTTTTTTATTTTTAAAAAGTAACTGCATATTTTAAAACTTCCATAAAAAGTAAGTAGAAATTGTATTGTTATTATCATGACAGACCATTAAATATATACCGTTTTTTGAAAAATTAATATATGTTAAGTCTCAATTTATTAAACCCTTTGTTTCCTGTAATATGTATTTTACAGATTAACTTTATGTTTTCTGGAATGGTTACTGAAATTTATTTTCTAAATATATAATAAAGGATCAAAAAATGACCCACCCCAGCATGAAATTTGCTAGGTATATCACAGCACAGATGGGGTATTGAAAAACTACAGCATATGTTTATTCATTCATTCACTCATTTACTCACTGTGCACCAAATATATACCAAGCACTCTGCTAGGCCCTGCAGATATAAGGTAAGTAAGTAATCTTAGAAATTTTTAGTATGAGAGTAGAAGAGAGACAAAAAATTCAGTAATTAAAACACTGAGCAGAAATGTTTGTTCTGTTTATCAATTTATCCCAAATGTCTATTCCAGCAGGCATTAGATAAATATTTTGAATTAATCTCTGCTCTGAAAGAAACATGCACAACAAGGGAGCTCGGGGAGCATCTGAAGAGCATTGGCAGTTGGCATTTTGGGGGGTTCAGGAAGAACAGATTGCATGGAGGAGGTGACATGAATTACCCAAAGTTGACAGCTCAGTAATAAAAAATTGTAGCTTCAGCCACGACATTTTTGGGTGATTCTTTACACCGTCTTTTTGTGACAATAGCTGAACAGTGCAGATGTAGGACAAGGTCGGGAGATGGGGATGTGGGGAACTAGCAAGAACTGGAGTAGCCCACGCAAGAAATAATCAGGGCAGCAGCCCTAGTAAATGAAAAGCGGAGACCAAACTCGGGAAGGAAGCCCACTCTATGATCAAAATGAAATTAGGTGGCTCCCATTTGAGAATTCTATAAAAGTTAAAATCAAACAAACAAACAAACAACCCTCTCCAGATAAAAAGTACTAACTCCTTCTTAGAAGTAGTACTTTTTGGAGAAAAGCCAATATCTACACGAAACTTTAGAATGTCACTGTTGGATCTTCATAATTGATCTGGGGCCACTGTGTGGGTCCCCGCGTTCCTGGGTGTGAACGTTAACAGGATGTGATTTCACAGCTGTTACTAAACCAGCACAAAAATACCAGACCTCCCAACACTATAAATACTTTACATGTCAAGAACGAAATGAAGCTATTAAAAAAGAAATGCAGATATAGTCCAAGACAAACAGAGTTTTCTTCCCTAGGGGGAAAGTAAATTATAACCTTTCATAATGAAATTAATGTTTATAAGCACTAGCACTAAAATCAAATTCATACGCTAACTCCTTTAAAGATGGAATACTCCTTATAATTTTTCAAAGATTATTCTGTTCCAGTTTTTAAATGATTTCCTGATGACTTGTAATAGATTCTTATTTCTTTCCAGCATATATAATTTGCATTAGTTTCCCTAAGAATTTAAAAGGCAGTTTTGAGTTTGGTCAAAATAACAAGAATTAAGATCTATGAATTTCTCTTAGATTTGGCATTTTCTCTGACCTTTTATGGCTGTGTGGAATCATTCCTTTCGATGGTTATTTTATTTTGCACTTTTATTTGTTCTGCAGAATCTTGTTTCTGAAAGTGTAGGGTTATGTCATCTAGTAAGTAGCAGCAGAGGGTTCAAAGATCCTAAGTGTCTGCAAAGGCAGGAACCGGATTTAAGAGTGATGTTCCACAAACCAAAAACCTAAATAAAATTACATATTAATACTCATAATGTAAGACAGGTGTAACTGAACCTGCTTTTTTTTTTTTTTTTTTTTTTTTTTTTTTTAGTTGAACTGTATTTACATTAACTCTGAGTAGTCACACAAATGATCTTGTTGTTCTGGGCATTTTATATTTGCAGTTTGATATGTTTTTACAATGTGGTTAAAAACTACAGAAGCAAATTAGGTAAGATCTAAATGTAGACCTTATGAGCTGCTATACAAAGCTGATCTCCTTAATTTACTTGAAACTGTGGTCAAGTGAGGAACCAAATTATCTAAGTGTTTGATAGTTGATACTGAACGATCTTACTGATTGTTGGTACAGATGAAAACTTGCAACTTTGGTACTATGTATTAAGAATGTTCATACATGTCAACCTACATGGGTTTTCAATTCTTCAAACTTATCCTGAGAAAGTAATCGGTTTTTATACGGAAATATTTTCTTTAACTACAAATACATATTGTAGTAGGTAATAATAAACCAGAAAACCATTAAACAGAAAAAGAAAGAGTAATTTTAACGTAGTATACAGGGGTGCCTGGATGGCTCAGTCCCTTAAGTACCTGCCTCTTGGTTTCAGCTCAGGTCATGATCTCATGGGTGGTATTATTGCCCACATAGGACTATGTGCTCAGAGGGGAATCTGCTGGAGATTTTCTCCCTGTCTGACCCCTACTCTCTCTCTCTCTCAAATTCTCTCTAAAATAAATGTTTTAAAAAATATAGTATGCAAATATAAGCTGTATCTATCCGAACATGTACCCATTAAATAATGTTTAGTTAAAGCATATTATAATATACAAAAAGCCCACTCTAATTTTAAGGGAAAATTACAAAATTCAAAATATTCTTTGATTACATAATAAAAAATAATATCTGCAAGTTAGAACAGGAAGTAAAATATGTAAATACATTGTGCGTAGTTGGCCTATTTCCTTTTTATGATTTTCTATATTTAATAGATGAACTTTTCTCCAGTAGTATGTATAGCAAATATACGTGATATTTCAAGACAGTTTCCCAGTATACTTTCATATCCAAACACCTGGTTAATGAGAGGATGACATTTCACTCGGCCTACTTCACAGAGGTTTATCAAATGACTCCTGTAGCACGAGTTTCAGTCAGAACTTTTTTTTTTAATAATTTTTAATTTTTTATAAACATATATTTTTATCCCCAGGGGTACAGGTCTGTGAATCACCAGGTTTAAACACTTCACAGCACTCACCGAAGCACATACCCTCCCCAATGTCCATAATCCCACCCCCTTCTCCCAAACCCCCTCCCCCCAGCAACCCTCAGTTTGTTTTGTGAGATTAAGAGTCACTTATGGTTTGTCTCCCTCCCAATCCCATCTTGTTTCATTTATTCTTCTCCTACATTGTAGAGCTCATGTGTTTTTCAGAACATGCCTCAGTGTCCGTGTTGCAGTTTGGTATCTACCGCTAAATATATTTAAAGCATAGAATTTTGCCTTATTTGAATTTTATGACAACTTCATTGATCATATTCATCATTGAATTTTCTGGGCATATGAATCGCTGTTCATACCCCGTTGTTCATATGATGAATGCTGGGAATATTTCTGAAAGAGTTCTGCTTTAGATTTTACCTCTGTGCCCTATCCTCTCGGTAACCATAGGCAACCAGGTAAGTAGTCATGCACTCACCTGAGCTAGGTATTATTTATTCACATTTTGTAATTGAGTGTTGGGGTTCCCTCGGAGGGGTGGAGGCGACCGGACCAGCCCGAGGCCCCTTCCCGGGGCTGAGCGGGATGGCGAGTGTCGCGAACCCGGACGCACCAACGGATGACACCAGGCTCGGGGGGATCTGTCGAAGCAGGATCTCACTTTATTGTGCGGGGGCACACCTTATATAGAGCAGCAGAAGGGAAGTGAGGACAGAGGGGGAAGAGCCAATAAGATCGGGCGAGAGGAGGAAGTGCCATAGGTTTCAGGAACCGAAACTGTGAAATTGGCGCCTTGTTGGCCGGAAGAGACGGCAAGCCGGCGCCATCTTTATTCTGGGCCGCACCCTGTGGAGGCACCTCTAGTTATGTGCCTTATAATTGAGGAGATATAAGCCTACAAAGGTAAAGTGCTTGTACAAATTCACATTAATACGTGCTCTGGACAAGTCTAATCTAAGCTTTAGGGTTCACAGATGACAGGCTTTATGATGACTGTTTACTGACTTCTGAGGCTAAGTTCCTGCATATGCAGAGTAAACATAGTTACTTATACGGGGTCTTCATGAAACAGCCCCAGGAAATAGCAACTACTTAGTTACATGTCCACAAGTAGTAGTAACAGTAATAATAGAAATGGTATAAACCTTCTCATTTTAATACACAATCAGTTTGAGTTTTCTACCAGACCAGACCCATTGTTAGAAATACTTAGTAGTTTGAGGGAGCCACGTGGTGGGTATTAAGGAAGGCACATATTGCATGGAGCACTGGGTGTAAAAAAGCACAAAAAAGTGCAAAAAAGTGCAAAAACAATGAATTCTGTTACACTGAAAAGAAATAAAAAAATAAAAAAATAAAACCTATTATAAAAAAAGAAAAGATTTTCTCTAAAAAAATTTAAAAAAAGAAAGAAAAAGAAAAAAAATATAGTAGTTTTAGTAGTTTTGCCTTTTTTTTTTTTTTTAAACCAAGAGTCCAGGCCAAAACCAAAAAACGTTTCTTTCTGTACCATTGAATAGAGTGAACTGCTTTCCCTCATAGTTAATATTTTCACTCAGTTTAAAATGTTTGACTCTCTCAGATTAATGTAGGGTCTTATTTCCAATTCTGTGCCACAGATAGGCTCAGATTTTTGTCTTCTTTCTCCCTGTGATCCTAAAGCCAAAAGTCCCTTTGTTGGAATAATAATCTCTCCAAAGTAACCACTGACCATATGGTCTGGTTTAAACTTTATGGTCTGATTTTTTTCCGGCCTCTTTTCATTTACAAAAGGAAGATCGTTCTCCATCTGCACATTAATGCTTACATGTATTTTATTTTCTCACACTAATGCTTACATATATTTTATTTTCACACATATACGTAACAGAAGAGGGTCAGCTGGAGCACAAAACTTCTCTCACACTTTGACAACAAAATTCAGTGTCAAATTTTAGATTTTACAAGATGATTTTTGTTGCTAGACTGACATAAACTACTGTTTGAAACCTAGTGAACAGGAATATTTTATCCTGATCAAACTTTTTGAACTGATTTTAGGAATTTCTGCAAGTAGTTATCTCATTTTTTTTTCCTTTTTAAGATTTTATTTATTTTTTGACAGAGCGAGGGAGCACAAGCAGGGGGAGTACTAGAAGGAGAGGGAGAAGCTTGGCTAGGAGCCTAATGCAGAGCTGAATCCCAGAACCATGAACTGAGCAGAAGGCAGATGCTTAACCAACTGAGTCACCCAGGTGCTCCCTTCTTCTACTTTTTCACTGAACTCTGGTCTCTTTACTGAGACAAAGTTATTTATTTTTCATAGAAAACATACTTTTTATGGAATAGATTTTAAATTCCTTTGTGATAAACTCAGCAACAGAATGACATCAAGTGATAATCGGGATAGAAATTGGACCTCACTCTGAAGATAGGAAAATATACAGAGATACAATGAGGAAAACCTGTGAATTAGTGGTTTAACTAGAGTGTGCATCCAGTCATTGGGAACTTTTTTATTGAGTAATTTTACCTTTAAATATCGAATAGGATTTTCTCTGTTAGGACATTCAACAATGGAGCTAGACGGTAGGATCCTAGGCCAGCCCCTGACATATGCTTTTCACCCATGATGGTCTAAAGAGATAATAATTTCTCAATTCGCTTTGCTCCCCGGGTTGGTCTAATGCTATGGTGCGGAAGGAAGAGTCCTTTAATCAGTTCCATTTCTCTGTTGTAGAGAAAGTTATTGACACACAAAATCATGGTCAATAAATGATAGTCATCGTCATTTGTTGCTACAGATGAATAACACAGAAGTGTGTCTACATGTTTCATGTCTGTCCGATTTTAAGGTTCTATTGAAGAGCCAACTCTCAAGGCTTTCTTTGCCATTAGCATTCTTTTTCCAACCAGTTTCAGCTAACAGAGAAGGTATTTGAAGTTGGAATAATCTAAGAGATGAACTGACTATACTTAGTGTTTATTCCATTTTCTATTATTAAATGTACTTCTTTCCCTTGCATAAATTCACTTGTTAATATTACTGCTTCATTTATTTAACATAAGGACAGATACCAGATTTGAATGCCACTATACACAGGATACATTTTGTAAATCTGGTTTTCTATAAACATATATGCTTCTTTTGTTTGTTTGTTTACCTCAAGGAAGTGTGATTAGGCCAATAGAATAGCTTTTAATTTCTTTTGCCATAAACACTTTTAACCTGATCCATAATATGTAATACTTCAATACAGATTTTAATAATTGGTTTGGTGAATAATCTGCCCAAATATTCACCATGTAGGTTACTATCAGTGGTTTATGAAAGTGTGACATATGTTAGTTTTTTTTTTTTTTAAGATTTTATTTATTTATTTGACAGACAGAGATCACAAGTAAGCAGAGAGAGAGAGAGAAGGAAGCAGGCTTCCTGCGGAGCAGAGAGCCCGATGCGGGGCTCGATCCCAGGACCCTGAGATCATGACCCGAGCCGAAGGCAGCGTCCTAACCCACTGAGCCACCCAGGCACCCCATATGTTAGTTTTTTAATTGCATATTTGGGTGGGAGGGAAAGGCTAAATAACCGCAGAGGGAAGATTTATAAAAAGATGCTCCAGTAGTGTGTGGAGTATTTCAATCAACCAAACTTTTATTTGAGAGATGAAGAGATTCTTGTACATATCCTATAGAATCTAAAAAATTCTAGGCTGGTGCCTTGAAGGCAAGATACACATTGTTTTAAAGCCCATTTCTACCTCTGGCGACTCTGCGACTTCTCTGTGTTCCCACTCCTCCACTGTGGAATGATGGCATGAAACTATCACCTGACCAGTTGGTTTGGTCATTAAACATAACCTATAATAGCCTATCAAAGTATGTGGGCAAACACAGGTGCTCATCAGATACCTGTTACTAAATTTAATTAATTCCTACTCCCTTTAAGTACTCTTCAAAGCCACCCATGTAAAATAGAGGTAATAATAAATTCCTCTCCTGTCTGTGTACTCTGGATATCTGTGCTGCCTTTTCAAAGCTCTGATAGGCCAGACAGTATTTACGGGCTTCAGAACATCTCCTACTGAAGGGAAATATCCACCTGTGGGTGATCCTTTACAACATAAAGACCAATTAAAAACAGAAAATATTAACTGGCTAGATACAAAGTGAAACAATTTTGAAGTTATGAACTTAATCCATTAGAGCATTAAGTAAAATCTGAGGATTGCCACTGTTGAATGTATTGGGATCATTAAACGAAACTGGTAAGACAGTAAAGGCAGGAATTAATACCCCCAGCTTCCTTTCCAAACAGTTTTGAAGGTCACGTTTTCCCAACTAGATGCAAGAAAAGGCCACTTACTAAATAGGAACAGTAATTTTCATGTTCCTTATCGAACAGATTATAATAATTTTTTCTATTGCTGGGAATTTACTCTAACGTATTGCATGGGAAGTCAGATACGAATTACTCTTCTTATCTGCTGTTTCCTGACATTTTTCTCGTGGTGCTGTGTAATGAGAACCTCTGAGGAGAAAATTATCAGTTCTTTACATTCGACTATAATCAAAACCTATTTCTGTGAGCTAAAAGTTTCCCCCTCCCCAAATCACTGGCATAAACCAGTTTTCAGCCTGAAATTCAGTGCACTGAGCTGTGGTAACTGGCAGGTGTGGTGCCGCCTAATAAAAATGTGGATTCTCAGGCTGAGCTTTTCCATCATGAGGATGATGCATCCGCTGAAGCCTCTGCGGGTCTGCTTGGTGATCTCTCCCACTGACTGGAAAAAGTGGATGAGATGCACGTTATGTCCGCGCAGCTTTCCCAGCATTCATTGATATTCAGTGGACACGGATACAGATTTCCTCAATGTGAAGAAAAAGGAAAAAAAATTAATAACCATACTAAACTAGCAACTCTAAAAACTACCAAAAGTAGTTTTCCAGAGAACATTCCAGAGAAGGTTCTGAACATTGAAAATGTCCAATCAGGAACTTTCAAAGTTTTAAGTTTATATTATAATATTTGTTGTTGTATGGAAATTTGATTCACTTACTCTTTCTAAGCAACTTACTTTATAAAATATATAATTCTTATCAATCTGTTGGGGAATTAAGTATATCATTATTTCACAACATTGTGAAGTGAGCCCCATAATTTTCAGGTGCATAGCATTCCCACTAACTTTGAGAATAATTCTTAGTTAAAAAGAATTAACGTACAATCCCACAGCCTTCTTCTTTTTAGAGAAGTAACTTTTGTGTGCTTTTATATCCATCAAAACTAGTAATTTAGCTTATATCTAATGAATTTCTGTGTGTCTTTCAGACACATGTTAAATAAGGAAACATTTATTAAAAGTATATTTCAAGTATATCCACAACATGGACCCTCATAAAAAGTCAGTAGTTTCTTGAGCCTGTACCTGGGAGGGGTTTTTCTACCTAAAGATGTTTTGGTTCTGTATTCAATGCTTTTAATTGCTATGGAAATGAGATGTCTGTCCCAGATAGGTTTCTCTCAGTCCTGCTGAGATTTTGCTGCAAAGGCAGGGAGCTGTCAAGGGTCACTGAATTTCTTTCAAGTACTCAGCTTTTCTTGACATTTGACAAGCACAAATGAAAGGCTTGCTGATTCAAAGGTTTCAGGATCTCTGTCAATCCTCTGCCATCCAGAACAGGAAGAAATAAAGAGTTCTAGAAAAAGCCAGTTCAGGATTTTTTTTGGGAGGGGGTAAAATTTATAATTTTTGAAATTGTGCAAATAATACATCATATATTAGTTGGAAAATGAGGGAAATATTACAAAGCAAACAAAAAATAACATTGTCAAGCAAAGCCTGGTGTTCTGAAGCTTTCACTTCCAAAATATCTTTAGTATAAAATATATTATCATAAAATATATTATTTAGCATAAAATCTATATATTACATAATAATGTATTATCTAAATATATTATTTAGCATAAAATATATATTATATAATATATTATCTAAATATATTAAAATATATTTAGCATAAAATACATTATAATATGTTATATTATTAATATAATATATATTATTAGCATAAATATATATTTATATATGATATATTATAGCATAAATATATATTTATTAGCATAAATATATTTATATATGATATATTATATTATAATATATAAAATATATATTAGCATAAAATATAAAATAAAGTTATTATCTATATAATATAAAATATATAAAGTATCTAAATAGACACTTTTACCTTTGTTATAACTTTACATAAAACCATGACTATTTCATATGTGTTCAGATATTCATTTTAATTCTTAACGTTTGGGTGCTCGTGTCATAATATATTAAACCAATTTTTCAACATCTGAGTATTTGTGATCATCACTGTGTGGTGGGCAGTCTCTAAGGTGGTCCCCATTAATGCCATCTCCTGGTGGTCACAGCTTGGAGTCTCCTTCTCTACAGTGCAGGCACAGGACCAGACACTTGCTCCTAACCAACAGAAGATAGCATTAAGATTATCCTGTCTTGCTAGAAGATTCTCTGTTGCTGCTTTTGACACAGCACGCTGCCATGCTATGAGCGTCCTAGAAGAAGACCTCATGGCAAGGAACCGTGGGTGGTCTCTGGCTGATGATCAGCAAGAAATCAAAGTCCACAGTCTGGCAGCTGAGAGTGAACTAGATGCTTCTAACCATGTTGTTTACGGACAGATATTTCCCCAGGAGACCCTTAGCCCTGAACCAAAAACCTTGCTATCAGCACTAGAGGAGCTCCAGCTAAACCACACCCAGACTCTTGACTGACAGAGCTGTGACTTAATAAATGCATGTTCTTTTTGATAATATTGCTATGTTATAATAAGTAACAAAAACTTATAAATAATACTCAGAGGAACCATATTATGTAAAAATCACCATTAAGTTTACTTCCAAAGACATACTTCAAAATGGATTATTATTGGCATAAAGGTATTAACTATTGTAATAATTCTGATTTTGAAGAAGTATCTGTGTAATGCCCCCAAAGAAAAAAAATTGTAAGAATAATTTTACACTGAAAAATTCAGGAAATTTGATATCAGCAACTTAGTGAGAAAACCGTAAATAATCTTAGATAACAATTGTTACTGTATGCCAGGCTATGCTCGAAAGCACTGTACATGTTTCAACTTACATTACATTTGCTGATAAGCATGTGAGAACTATACTATTATACCCAATTTACAGATGAGAAATTTGAGGTGGAAGGGAGATTTGCTAACTTGTTCAAAATCCCAAAGTTCCTGAGGTGTGGACATGGGGTTCTGAACCAGGTAGATAGGCTCTAAAAGCTGTCCTCTTCAGCAGTTTGCTGAAGTGCTTGCTAGATAAATGGGCAACACAGTATTACAAATATTGTAAAACACAGAAAATATCACCAAATTAGCCTTTAGATGTTACTACTCTTTGTCCAACTTCTATTGATTTTGGGCATTTATTCACTGTGCATCACCTTTCGTTCACTTACTCATCTAGCAAATACGAATTGATAACTTGCTAAGGAAGGTATGACATGCTAAGGAAGCTTTAGACATGATAGTAAAAAAAAAAAAAAAAAAAGAACAGGTTCAGGGCATGCCTCTAATATGGGAGACATGTAGTGTAAACACAGTTCCACAGTTGGGAAAAGTGCTCTGATACAAAGCATGGGTTTAAGAGGACATAATAAAGGATATATGGGGATATCCTGCAACTTTGAGGAAGCAGTCTAATCTGACATCTGAAGGATAAATACTAATTAATGACATGGAGAAGCAGAGATGCACATCTCCGGCTTAGGGGCCAGCGTGTGTTTAGGCCTGGCCCTAGGAAACACAGTTATTCCAAGAACTTGAAGGATGATCTAGGCTGCTCAACCACACAGCGAGACACTGGCACAAAATGTAGCTGATTTGATTTGTAAGTATAGAACAGGAAAAGCTCTATACATGTAAACATATTTGTATAATGTTTTTTTGTAAAAGCAATGGATACTAATTGAATAGATTTAAGTAGAGAAGCCTCCTGCTTCTCTATTTAACATTTAACATTAACATACTTGCATTTAACATAAGCTATCTCTGGATAATGCATCTTAAGGAATGGGCCAGGTGCATAGTATGTCCCAGTCCTAATAAGCTGGCCAAATTAGAAAAGCAGGACAAAATTTAAAAACCACCTCCTTGTGGGCTGAAGAGGATCAGGAATTACAGAGATTGGGTGGTGCAAGTCCAAAGTCTCAGGGTGTGTGTCTTAACCCATTCAGGCTCCAGAGGCTGAGTGACTTATAACAATAGAAATTTCTTTCTCACAGTTCTGGAGGCCAGAACTATGAGATCAGGGTGCTGGCACAGTCCAGTTCTGGGAGGACCAGCTTCTTGGTTTAAAGACCATCAACTTCTGGTGGGGTCTTCACATTGGGGGATGGTGGTAGGGAGCTCCCCAGGGTCTGTTTTATAAGGCACTAACCTCTTTCAGGAGGGCTCCACTTTTATGACCTCATGACCTCCCACTGTTTCCGCCTGTCATACCATAGTAGAAGGGGTATGATTGTAATAAATTAATTTCAGGGAAGCACAAACATTCAGTCCATAGCATTGTGGAACCAAGTTTGAGGATCTGCTTTGGTCCCTAAGGCCAATTCTAGCATGGGAACCTGAGTCCAGAGTCAGAGACATGTTAAAGTCTCTCCAGGTTAAGGGCTAAGGGATTGGTGTTCAGGTCTCCCTAAGGTTTGAGGAATAGCCCTAAAGAGCCCTATTCACATGAGATTGAAACAGCTAAATTCTGCCCGAAGGAAGGATGAATCAGAAATGGAAACCTGCACAGACTGCTGTAAAACTTAAAATTGCCTATCTCTGAAATTGGATTAAGAAGATCCTTAAATATGAATTCTAGTTGCCTGGCAAAGCATTGGAAGTTCATCATTAGAATAACACACCGTAGCACTCAAGTTACCTCCACCATCCTCTGTGGTAATGCACTGTTTAATGTTACTGCATTTTAAATGAGGGATATGAAGAAAATTCTTGTGCCTTAAGCAGATGGCAAGGTACAATGAAGGAAGGAATGACCACCGTGAAGCCGATTTGGGCATGTTTATTGAAGCCTATTGCATTGATAGATTCATTAAATAAATTCCATGAGGAAGCCTACAATTTTTTTCCAAATCCCTAAATGTCGCCTTAGGTCAATCTGACTGAAAAACAAAATGAGGTCAGAAGGTTGCAGGATGTTTCATTTAGAGAGAATATTTAAGCTCTATGGATATTTAAGTTCATGGCACCATCTCGAAGGGGAATGCTACATATCCTGAAATTAACAGGTACCCACATGACTAACTCTTACTGGCTTTCCATTACCGATAGATAAAATTTCTTATGATTTCTTTTTGAGATCTGACTCCAGGCTCCCATTCAGTCCTCTTGCTGACGCTCTGGACCTCACATCTGATTACTGTTGCAACATAACAAGTTCTTACAAATGGCAGGCTTTGTATGACTCATTGAATCTGCTTGAAATGCCCTTTCTCTCCTTGATTCTTGATCCTTGCTTTCCTGCCAGAAAAGAAACAGCAAAACAGAAAACTATCCTTCAGTGTCCAGTTTGTGATACTTTCTCCAAAGTTCTTAGCTAATATCTCCATCATATTCTATGAAATTCCTACTCCCATAATCATCCTCATAACATTATTTTAATTTCCCCATTCTTGATATGAGTGAGAGTTTCAAGGACCTTTGCAACTTGCTAATATATACTTCCCTTAAAAATTGCATTTTGATCCATCTTAGAATACATTTGATATCTGATGTTTATTATATCTTGGCACCTCAGTCAAAACTTTCCATTTAACACTCTGTCACAGTAATGATGAGGATTATCATCAATTATATGATGATTATCATCATATAATTTATCATCACTTATGCCTGTCTTATGCACTGGACCAGAAGCTGGGACTATGTCCCATTCTCTTCTTCACTATATATGGGTTATCACTCATATGTCACTGTCCCAGAAAGGGCTTTCCTGACTACTATCCAGAGTAGCATTCCCACTTATTTGCCATTTGACACCTTTTCAATACCAGAGAGAGACAAAACTTGAAACTTCTTATGGTGGAATATGAAACTTAAAAAGCAGGGATATTCGCTTTTTGTTCTTTATGGCAGTTCTAGCCTTTCCCAGTTACTAGCATAAATTACTAAATAAATCAATGAGTACATCTTGAAAGAGGTAATGCATAGATAGATGAATGGATACTGGATATTTTAACAGATCTTTCTGGGTAATAAGTATTTAACAAGTATTTTTCAAAAGGATATTTTCAGAATGCCCCCCAATGTCAGCCCTTACTAGGTACAGTACAAAACCAAACAAGGAAAAACAAAATTGTAGGCAAGAAGAGGTCAAATTTTCAGCCTGTGATACTTTCTAACACTTCTTCTGACCCTTAATAGTGGCATAAAAATTGATTTATTTTACTGAAGTGTTAACTATGTACCCAATAATAGATGTTTCTCTCTTTTTCACAAAACAGGATTAAAAGGAAGACATTTATAACTTTGGATGGATAAAAGTGATAATATAGATAACTATCGATTATTTAACAGCATATCAGCCTGTCTTCTGATTGCTTTCATTACTCATTTCATCTTCATCACCATACAATGAACTAGATATTCTCCCATACTTTATATGTACATACACTAGAGCTCAAAGAAATTATGCAACTTGATTAAGTTCTAATGATAGCAAATCCCCATTTCTTATCCTTATTTTCTCTAGCTCCAAAGTATCTGTTCTTTCTACTATAATAGGTCTTATTTCAATATATATGTTGGCAATAGTTGAAGCTACATATTTGTGAAAAAAAAATTCCTCTAAATTCCTGGGGATACTTCATATTCTTTCTGTCTATTTGACAAATGATTTTGTTTCAAAAGGATGAGAGTCAGTGTGACTGGTTTAACTTGTTTATTTTACTTGAAGTTACCTCTTAATAAGCATGCCCACTAGAAATGTCAATAAACTTATCAAAATCATAAAAGGGTCAAGCAGGGAAGCTTCACACTTCACTCAGAACCTTGCCACACTCCTTGTGATTTGAGGAAAGAAGGGTTGAGTTCAGCCAATTAAACATGTTAAATTCAGAATAAGAAACACTGTCATACAAATAAAATGAATGACAAGCTCAGTCTTCAAGATGTGGGAAGAGAGAGAAAGTACACAAGTTAATCATAGTTGTATAGGTTAAAAAATAAGTTATAAAAACACTTTTCATTTGAACTGTTATAATTTGGGATTACTGTGTAATAGATGTGAATAAAATACTCTTTTAAAAACATTCCTGAAAGGTTTTTATTCTTTAGTCTCTATAATTATGCTGTAAGGCAGGAAATAATGAAAGAATAAAAATACAGTGTATTTAAATAACTTTCTTTACATTTTAAATATGACAATATCTTGAAAAATATTCTTTCTACGAGCCTGACTGGAACAAGGCCTTTTCATTTCCTGGCTTAGTTCTAATCAAAAGTCAAAATAACATTTTCAGAAAAATTATTTTGTATATTAACAGAAAATTCCCATCAAAACTCTTACCCCACAATAGGCAGATTTTTTTATATCAAAGTGCTTTATGCATCTATAAATTGTACTTCTACAATAAAATATAATTATGTATTCATGTATTCAATAAGTATGAATTTAGTTCCCACTATGCACCAGGCACTCTTGTAAGCACTGATAATTTATTGATTTGTAAAATAAATCATCTCAACACTTGAAGAATTTTTACTCTAGTTGAAGAAAATAGAAAATTTGCAAATGAACACAAAAGGAAGCATTGATAAATGCGGTGAAAATATAGAGGATAAAAGCAGGGTTGTTATTGGAAAGTGGCAAGTATGGGTTCTTTCAGTCTCTGCACAGAGAAGATACATATATAAATTGTCCCCTAAGTGTTGTCATACTAGGATCTAGAAGAGGCTCTTTGGAAGAGATGAAGAGTAAGTATGAAGTCTCTGAGATAGAAGAACTTTGTGTTCCAGAGACAGGAAGTAGGCTAATGTAGTTTGATCGTAGTAAATGAAAGGCTAAGGAACAGAATTCGGAGATCACAGAAGACTTTAGAAGTCATAAAAAACATTTGATGTCATTGTTTCTTGAAACTGTGTTAAGGGGGGATGACATTATTTGATTAATTTTGTGAGTTTGATCTGAATCTATAGCAATGAAAATATCGATGTAAAAAAGAATATATTTTTGAGGCAAAGGCTTCAAAATTTGTTGATGGGTTGGACATGGGAATTATAGAGAGAAGTCAGGAGTGACTCTTGGGTTTTTGGCCCTAATATCTGTGTGAATGGTGAGTCAGTGTACTGTAGGCCAAAGAATCAATAGTTCTGTTGTGGTCAGAATAATCCTGAGAGGGTTAATAGATGAGGTGTTAAATAAGTGGTTGAATATAATGTAGCAGACAGAAGAGTCTGGCTCTTGAAATATACACTTGAGTCTATATAAATAAGACTCAAAGTGAGTGGGCTGTATAAGATCATTTAGGAGAAACCGTATAAAAAGAAAGTAGAGAAAACTCAATGCCTAGCTCTGGAACATCCCAACATTTATAGATCAAGTAGGGGGACATCTACTTCTGCCTAGGAAAGATAAACTATTCCATAAATTGCCACCCTGCCAATAAATAACTAGAAAACTGAATAAAATAAACAAAACCATTTTCAGACAGTGTACAATACGCAATACATCATTGTAAGGATGTGATCCCCACCAAAAGGGAAATCAATGAACTGAGCCCTACAGTTTTCCCAACTTACCCCCTGAAAACAGCTGTAAGGCTGCCCAATAAGTAGGGGAACTCAAACTCGGCCCCAAAATCTTGCTAAATTGATGGGTGGGGTTGCATATCAGGGAAACAGAGTCAGCTAGCATTTGCAGAGCTGAGTATGAGAGAAGAATGTTTCAGAAAGAGAGCTCTGGATGTCTGCAGAAGGGTCCTGGATACCTCGGTTGAAGGGCATGATCTGCACATGCATGAGGTGAAACTGCATGAGAGTGGGGAAAGAATTGCCAGAATGTGGTAAACCATAAATTTCTAGAGCTCACAAAGGACCTAAGTATTTCTGTCCCCACCAGCCCCGTGGAGAGACCTTATAATCCATAGATAGCAGGTGGGCATCTCATTATCAGTCATCCTACCAAATCTTAAAGAAAATATGAAAATGATCCAACTAATCATGAATCACTTTATTATATGGCTGATAAAATCTACACTATTTAAAGAAGCACAACAAAATCCAGCACCTAATGACATGAAATTCACATTTGGCATCCCATCAAAATTTACCAGCCATGCAGAGGCAAGAGAGTATGATCCACATTTAGAATAAACTTGGTCAGTGGATCTGGAAATGACAGAAATGATGACATTAAACCATAAAGCACCTGTTATAATAATTGTCGGTCAAGAATATAGAGAAACATGACCATAATGAGAAAATAGACAATATAAAGAGATTGACATTGAAATACAGTATTTGAAATGAAAACTCTCCCAAATGGCAGTGATGGTAGATCAGACTCTGCCAAAGACAAATTAGTAAGTTTGAAAACACCACTAAACAAACCATTTGAAAGTACAAAAATAAAGGGAAAAAGACTCAAAAACCAAGAGAATATTCAGTACTGATGGGAAAATATAGAGTAATACAGTATATATGAAACTGGAGTATTGAACAGTAGGAACAGAAAATTATTTAAAGAAATGATGGGCAATTTTTCCCAAATGTCATAAAAAAAAAATAAAACCTCAAGATCTAAGAAACTCTAAGAGAAAATATGAAAAAGTTACATAAAGGTTTTAATAAATTTTCTGAAAAGTGGTGAGATATATCTATATCTATATCTTTATCTATATCTATATTCCAGAGAATAAAGGATGTATTAGGTACAAGGACATAAATATTCAACTTTGTCAGAATCATTTCAGGAGACTTATTTTCAGAATCAAGACAGAAGAAAACAGAGAGATATCTTTAAACTCTTGAAAATAAAAATAGAAAGTGTCAAACTATACTCTTAGAGGAAAATGTCTTCCAAAATTGAAGGAAAAACAAACTTTTTTAAACCAGTAAAAGTTAAGATAATTGCCAACAGATCTAAGCTGTAAAAATAAAGAAACACTTCAAAAAGAAGAAAAATTATGCCAAAGGGAAATGTGGGTATACATCAACAAAAAATGAAAATTACCAAAAATGGTAAGTGAATAAATGTTGAAAGACATTATTTTAATTTTGAATCTTTTAAAAAGATAATCGATCTTCTTAAAAAAATAAGAATAGTGAATTTTATGTTCATAACATTTAACATGATGAGGTTAAAATTGAAGTATATTTCTGTAAGGCTGTAACATAGGGCGTGAGCTATATAATATTGGAAAACAGATTTTCCAGTAGGACATAAGTTAAATATGTACATTGGAAATATCTAGAAGGAAGCCTATAAAAGACAAAATAAAGGAAGAGCCAATGAATGTATAGTAGGAAACATACCAGAAATTATAGGATCAGAGAAACCTTAGCAGTTAAAATGAGAATGATCACTCATGTCAAATGTTGCTGAAAACCTCTTTCACATCTTGATTCAAAAAAAAAAAAAGAAGAAAGGAAGGATTATTATTATGTACCTCAATACAAATTAGGGATACATTCTGTATCCTCAGAATGCTTTATTTATTGTAATGATGAGTAAATAGGTTGAGTAACATGGTCATAGAGAATTGACCATTGTGTTTACATGACATATACAGTTGATAACCCAATCGAAGCTGCTATGGGGCGGTAATGAGAATTAAGGGCTTAGAATATGTGGTAAATTGGGTACATTGAGGGAATTCCACATGTGTAAACACAGTTTCTGTCCTGTTTCTGATCAGAAACAGTGTCTCTGATCAGAATAACATCAAATATGAGGGTAAGAGCCAACATTTGCAGGAAAAATGAGAATAACGATTTGAACTAAATGAAAGTTACATAATATAGCTGGTGAGAAATTTAGCTCTCCCCACTCTTTAGGATGAGGACACAGTAAAAATAAGTATCATTTTATTTATTTTTTTTAAAGATTTTATTTATTTATATTTGACAGAGAGAAATCACAAGTAGATGGAGAGGCAGGCAGAGAGAGAGAGAGGGAAGCAGGCTCCCTGCTGAGCAGAGAGCCTGATGCGGGACTCGATCCCAGGACCCTGAGATCATGACCTGAGCCGAAGGCAGCGGCTTAACCCACTGAGCCACCCAGGTGCCCAAAATAAGTATCATTTTAAAGAAAAACGTTCTGTGAAGATGAACAGAAGATAAACAGAGAACTGAATCAAACAAGGGAGGGTTTTAGTTTCACTGATATTTTGTGTTTTAGAGATGATATTAAGGTTTTTTTCCTTATATTTATAATGAATCTAGACAGAGGTTTATAATGTGTAAAAACATAGTAGGCTTTGGAAAGAGGTAGTGTTTCTATAGTCCAAACGGAAGGTTTGTTTTAGATAGAGTAGATGTGTGTTTCTTCTAATAAGAGAGGGAATGAAGGATATGTATGTGCTGATGTAGATAGAGGAGTAGAGTTACTGGTGATAAGAAGAAGATATTTTAAAGTGCTCATGACTGTTTTCTCTACAAATAATGAGGCAAAGTCATCAACAGACAATGAACATTGGGGAGGTTGCTGCTAAAATTTTGAGGAAAGGAGTTTAAGAATAGAATGCCCATCTTGGGAAATGGAAAAACAAGTGTCCTGGACCTCTAGGAAGCTTCTCCGGTTGTGATGAGTGATGGTTTGAAACCTACAGTTTTAAGAAGGAAGTGATATTCATACAGGTGAAGCAGATAGCTTCCAGCAGAGTTGTGGTGTTGGTAGGGGAGAAAGGCCAAGAAGTGGAGACTGTTTCATAGGGATTCATTATAGTGCTGAGCTATGAATTCCAAGTCAGGAGAGGGAATCTATGATGACATGAGGACAGGGTGATATTTTTTAAAATAATAAACTAGGTAAGGGAATATCTCAGTTGGGTCAGCAAATTGATAGATTAGTATTACAAAAGTAAGTGGGCTAGAAGTTCTGATGTTCATAGAGGGAGATGTTTGAAATCATAATTTTACAGTCTGTATCCTACAGTTCCAAGACATGACAATGGAACTATGGCTGAGATGAGCTTATGAAAAGATAATTAGAGTCAACAGCCCAAGCAACCGAAATAGCAGGATATTGAACAGGTAACTTATATAAGTGATTTTTAATCCTATCAGATCCAGTGATCTCTTTTCATAACAGATTTTTTAAAGATTTTTTTTTTTAACTTGAGAGAGAGAGAGCAAGCATGAGTGGAAGAGAGCAATAGAGGGACAAGCAGACTTCCTGCTGAGCAGGGAGCCCAACACAGAGCTCTATCCCAGGACCCTGAGATCACAACCTGAGTTGAAGTCAGATGCTCAATCGATTGAGCCACCCATATTACCCTTCATAACAGGTTTTTATTTAAGTCATGAAACTGGGATAAAATATTTTACATCCTATATCACTCATGTAGGACTAATACTCCTATTATAAAAGCACTTTAAAAGGAAGAGAGAATATTCTTTATACTTGATAAGCACATTCAACACTGTCTTGTTGATCATAACTGTAAAGCATGGATACAATGAAATGGTCAGTTATTTGAGAACTCTAAAAAGTAAATAGGAACAATGAGGATAAAACCAGAATTCTGAATACTACTTTTATAGACTGATTTGTATTTCCCAAAAATTCATATGTTGAAGCCCTAAACCCCAACGTGACTGTATTATATAAAGTCTTTCAGGAGGGAATTGGTATTAAAGAGGTTTAAGGGTGAGATCCTCATCCAGTAAGTCTGGTGACCTTATAAAAAGAAGATACACAGAAGTATGTGTGTGGAGAAATGACCATGTGAAAACACAGCAAGAAGGAGGCTGGCTGCAAGCTAGGGACAGTGGCCTTATCAGAAATCAGCCCTGCCAACACCTTCATCTTGGACTTCCAGCCGCCAGAACTGTGAGAAATACATTCCTGATGTTTAAGCGCCCTCCCTCCAATCTGTGGTATGATGTTATATATCCTGAAAGCCTTAAATAACTATGAAACCAACCTAAACAATCCAAAATATCTCTGAATATGAAGAATCCAGAAAATTCCAACTTGCTTACGGAAAGTAAATTAGCAAATAATAATACCGAGATGACACAGATGTTGGGATTTTGTGATAAAAATTTTGAAACAGTGATTCTACAAATTCTCCAACAAACCATGAAAAATAGTATTGAAATAAAGTCATTTTAGAACTAAAAAATGAATTATTTAAAAAACAGCTCACTGAATGAGCTCAATAGCAAAACAGAGATAACTAAAAGTAGTCTAGGCACTGCAGGAAAAATATCGGAAGATTATTTAGTATGAACTAACAAGAGAAAACATAGTATTAGAAACATAAGGAGATCCTCAGTCTTACAAGACAAAATAAAATATGTAACATTTGCCACAATGGAATCCCAGAAGGAGAAGAAAAATAATATAGTTTTGAAAAGATATAAACTACAAAGTCAATAAACTCAACAAATCCAAACAGGATAAGCCCAAAGAAATACATGCCTATATATATAAAAATTAAATAGAAATCTAATGAAAAGGAAAAATGATTAAAAGCAGAGAAAAACAGCATGATTTTTGCATATATAGGGAAATCATGCTTTAAATTACTGCAGATTTCTCCTCAGAAACCATTGAAGCCAAAAGGAAATGGTACAACACATTTTAAGCACAAAAGGAAAGAACCTGTCAAAATTCTATATTCAGTGGAACTATCATTTTTGAATTCATGAAATGTAGAAAATTTTAGGTGAAGGAAAACTAGTATTCATTGCTAGGGCACTTTATTTTTTAATTCATTCACATATTTATCAAAAAAAATAATTGTGAGCATCTGTTGTATGTAGGGCTCTTCTCAAGGCACAAGAAAGCATAATTTTGGCTATGGATATACATTCTGTAGTCATTCAAGCTAAGAAACTATTTGCAATATGTTGATTTAAGAAGGAAAAAAAATAGTGTTCAATTTCTCAAAGGAGGGATAAAGGTGGCCTACATATTTGCTTTCCTGTATGGTTTTCATGAGCCTCAGATGGCTGTTGATCACTTGAAATGTGAATTGGTCTGAAATGAGATGTTCTGTAAGTATAAAATCCACATCAGCTTTTATAGACTCACCGAGAAAAGAGAATATAAAATATCTCATTAATATTTTATAAAACTTACTGTTTTGACCACATTTGATTAGATAGTATATTATTACTAATAATTTCACCTGTTTTTACTTTTTAATGTGTATAATTCTGACACCAAAATTTCAGTGTGTGTGATTTTTCTACACCACCAAGTCATCCTCTGACACCAGTTGGGTTTCCCCCATATTTAACTTAACTTTGGCAATATCTCTTTGGAGATAGTATCAGATCCCACAGGTCAAGGACTCACTCCCATAAAACTGCCCCTTCTTATATAGAAATGCTAAAGGAGGAAAATTATACTAATAGGAAACTGGAAAAATTGGGAATATCAGAAATGTAATTTTTTTTTTTGTAGTACTTGGAGTTTGTGTAGTTTTACTTTTCCTTTCTTGCTGTGTTCTATTGTTTTTTTTCTGAGGAAGTACTGGGAAAATAACTGGGACATAAACTGCCACTGTCTTAAGCCTGGAAGTCTCAAATACAAATTTAATTAACAATTTTAATTTTAATCATAATATTGAGGCTATGAGGCAATACAAAGGCAGTTATCCAACTGCATACTATACAAACAAAAGTGAGATTGAATAACTTTAACCTCTTAAACCACCTTGAAAACAAGTATAATTACATTGAGTAAACTGTAAATGCAATTTTATGGATCTATTCTCTGTTATTATATCATATTAGTGTTTGGGTATAAATATATTTTTCATGGCCTATTATAAAAATCTTTGGTAAATAAAATATCAGATGTGAAACTTAGTTTTGGTCATACAAAAGTTAATTTTGAAGGTAAAATTTCCTCATGGTCATTACAATGAGAGACCTCTAAATCCAATAACGTATACCATTCCAGAGTCTTCCTCCAGGGGTAACACTCAGGAGATGCATTATTCAGAATCCACTGTGGCACACAGTAGAGTCAGTTTATTGAAATAATTATCTCATAAAGATATAATTATCTGGTAAAAATATAGCAAATGCTGTACATGATGATTTAGGTCAACTTTTTGAGAATTTATCCTAGAGAACCCACTGAAGAGATCAATATAGAGCAAAAGTAACCCTTGATGTGTTAACAATTACTATCTAATGAAACAATGTTTTAAATTTGAAAGAGCTCATTTTAAAAATAACTGAGTAACTTCAGCCACCAAAATATAAAATGTCAAGTCAATTTTCAAGGAAATTATCCAAAAATCTAGATATTATTCACATTGTCAAAGAAATTAAAAATCACAGTGAAACTCCTGAAATGGAGAAAAAAACTCTATGAGTCATATTAAAACACAAATTCCTTTCAACACTTTATAACAGCCATATAAAGTCAGGATTACTGTAATTTTGTTTGAAAAGAGAAACCAGACCAGATTTTTTTAAAGGAGAGGAAAATAAAATAGAAATTTACAGAAAGGAGAAGGCCCAGAGATATGGAGAGGGAGATACCAGTCTTTGATTTTGTAATTCAGTTGAAACTGAGGGGTTGGTTCTGTTTTATTTTGTTTTGTTTTGTTTTCCGAAACTGAGTTTTAATAAAATTTCTTCTCCTTGGGATTCTGGAAGCATACCTGCCAGATCTCCTATTTGTTGACCAACATCAAATTAAGTATCCATTAAAATAAGTATAGGCTCTACAATCACAAAATTTTAAAGAGGAACAATCTTTGGGGTATTAGCATATATTAAATAGCAAATTAGAGTTGTATTCCTTTAAAATTAATACATGATGTGCTAGAAATAAAATAATACAGATGAACTCTCAATGAACAGGAATGTTCACCACAAAATCCTCCTGATCCCCTTTCTTACTCTTTATATGAAAACTCTCAAAACTTTTCTGATGGTTATTCCCATAAATATAAATAATAAAGTTTTATCTCTATTATACATTGAAAATGTTTGCTCATCTGTAGTTACTATTGATTTTAAACTCAAAACTTTGCCAATAAGGTAAGTTTATTGTTTATTTTCTTTTAGTTTTGTTTTTATTCACATTGTCCTTAGGATTTTAGCACGATTCTTTTCCAGTTTAATACCCGCTGGTTAAATTAGTTGTTTCCATATAATTTGTAAGTGATGGTTATTTTTAACTGGCGATTTGCAAGTAATCTGAAATTTGTAGTTTGCAAGATTGAGATTACAAAGAACATCTATACGCCCTTCAGTATGCAGTAATAAAATGCCACAAACTGGGTAGCTTATAAATAACAGAAATGTATTTCTCACAGTTCCAAAGCCTGGGAAGCCCAAGATCAAGGTACTAGCATGGCCCCATGGTAACGTGAAGGACCTCTTCCTGGCTGATAGATAGTGTCTTTTGCTGTGTCCTTATATGGTGGAAAGGACTAGGGAGTTTGGTGGGATTTCTTTCATAAAAACACGAATCCCACTAATCCATATGATTTCACTTCCACATGGAATTTTAAAAACCAACAGAAAAACAGATTCTTAACTACAGAGAGCAGAGCAGTTGCTAGAGAGAGAAGGTGGGTGGGGGCGAAGGGTGAACCAGGTGAAGGAGATTAACAGGTACAAAGTTCCAGTTATAAAATAAATGAGTCATGGAGATGAAAAGTACCATTTAGGGCATATAGTTAATAATATTGTAGTAACGGGTGCACCTGGCTTACTTGGTCTGTTAAGCAGCTGCCTTCAGCTCAGGTCATGATCCTGGGGTCCTGGGATTGAGCCCTGTGTCCAGCTCCAGATCAGTGGGGAGTCTGCATCTCCCCCTGCTGCTCCCTCTGCCCATACTTTCTCTCTGCCAAATAAATAAATAAATAAAATCTTAAAAAATAAAATAATAATATTGTAGTAATGGATGGTGATAGATGGTGATCATACTTACTGTGGTGAGCATTGTGAAATGTTTAGAAGTAACAAATCAGCATGGTGTACACTTCAAACTAATATAACCTGGTATGTCAATTATACTTCAATAACAAAAAATTTAAAAAAAAAAACTCTAATTTTCACAAAGGCTCCATCCTCATGACTTAAGCACCTCTCAAAGTGCCCATTTCCAAATACTATCATTTTTGGAAATTAAGAGTTCAACATATGAATTTGGGTTGGTGAGGGGAACACAAACATTCAGTCTATGGATAACCTTGTATCCAGAATCACACTTTGGTAACATTTTTCCCCATTCGCTTTACCATTTGCTATCAATTTCTAACTCCCTCTCCCATTTTCTCCTCTTCCCCAAACTTCTATTTATCACTTAATTCACTATTTGGGAGTAAGTTGTATACATCAAACCCTTTACCCCTAAAATACTCCAGTGTTTAGTAACTAAGAACATTTTATGCAGCAGTACTGTATTTTTCAATAAGAGCAAATGTAACATTGAACTAGTACTTTTACCAAATCTGCCATCTATATTCCAATTGTAATGATTTTCTTACTTTTCTACATACAAATCAAATATTTAATTCAATCTATTTAAAATATTAATATAAGTGCTGGCAATGTGTTAAGAGAAGTGGATAGACTTGCAGTGGAAGTTTGATTTGTTAAGAACTTTTGGATAGATTTTAAAACATGCCCCCAAATCTTTAAATTAGCATGTCCATAAATTCTTTTATTAATTTCTAAGGAAATAATAATGAAAGTCTCTATGATTTTCAGTTAGAGGATGCCTATCACAGTAATATCTATCAATATGTAAGTCATAGAAAATAATTAAATATGCATCAGAGAAACGACCTGAAAAGACAAAGTGTTAGAAGCTGTTAACATTAGAGCAATTTTTCTTCTTTTTTAATCTATAGTAGCTAGACTTTATATCGTGAATTAAAAAAAAATATTGAGTGTCTTAAAATATGCATGCAAATTCTAAGCCCTTTACATATTTTATACAATGTATTTCTCAAACAACTCTATAAATTAGATGCCATTATTTATTCATTTATTTATATGAGGGACATGAGGCACAGTTATTGGAGAAAATAGGAAGAAGAGGTAGAGCAAGGATTTTTATAAGGAAATGTGGCTCTGGACCTTGTGCTTTTGAATCCTACATCATAATGAATAAGTATTACCTTTGCAAAGGAGGAAAACAAAATAATTTGCAATACATATAATTCCATATAAGATTAATTTAGAATAATTCTAATATTATGAAATACAAACACAAGTAGTTTGTTATTTTGAATATGATTGTTACACATAAATCTGATTTGTGAGTAACAATCTTGTCCAATGAGATTTCCAATGAAATTCAGTTATTATACTTTTCCATCTGATGGAATCAGTTTCACTTCCAAAGAGTAAAGGGTTTGGATGCTAATAGGTTGCTGTTGTTTAAAAGAAAAAGAAATTAAAGTCTGTAGATCATCCACTGTAAAATGTACTAGACACATTTGAAAAACAAAATGTACTATTGAAATAGAATTAACTTTCAATTTCTGATTTTCCTCTAAGGTAATATTTCAGAAGATTAGGTATTGTTAAGAAATTTAAATGCAGTGAAAAATTATGGTCCAGAGAGAGGAAGGACTTTTGCTGAGAAAGCACAGTGTACCACCTCCATCCAGGCATAAACATTTCAGAATGACCTTAACGCCTACCTTATTTTTTATGTCTGCATAAAGCTGTGAAGCACGCCTGCAATTAGGACAATAGAGTAAGGAGAAAATAGTGAAAATGTGAGAGGGTAGAATCTTTGCAGGCAATGGATAGGGGACTATTTTGGGATTTGTAATATACATCTTCATTTCAAATAATATACCTCTAAACAAACAGTGTAAGACCTTACAGGGATATGCTGCTATTTTCCTGTGTGCCCTAGAGTTGTTTGGTTGACTTTTTTTTGGTGTAATTTCCTGTATGCGAATAGGATTCTAACCAAAAATTACGGGGAATCCTCTGCATATCTCTGGAACTCTCTGTGTAGCACCCCCCCCATTATTCTTTTCCAGTAGTGTGCCCTGCAAATGAAATTCCTCCTTTCTGGTTTCACATCTGTCCCTCCTCAACACAGAGACCTTGCTGGCATCTCTTTGGGGTTTTCCTTCAGACTACAGCCTGGAAATTGTCTCCAAACAGAAAGCTGGTGCATTTGTCTCTTTCCTCTCTGGGATCAAAGTCCTTTGCTGCTTACGCATCTGTGCTGGAAAATAATCCTTTCATAGGATTTGTCAGGAAAGGCAATTTCCGTGGCAGTTAATTCTCCATGGGTGGAAACATTTGATCTTCTTTTCCACAGTCTCCTTTCTTCGTTCTGCCATTTCTACATTTGGCCATGCTTCCTTTGGCTTCCAAAAGCCATTTTAGCAGTGCTTTGTAGAAAAGCCTCCTTGGGGCTAGCCAGGGTGCTATGTATTGTGGCTTCACAGTATTTAATAGGGGAGAGCATCCCCATGTTAACAATCTCTCTCTTTTTCCCACTTTATGTGCCCTTTCACTTAGCAACGCCAGAATCCTCTCCCACACATACTCACTTGTCTCCTGTTGCTATACATGGACTAGGTCCTACAATTCCTGGATGTAGTCATTTTCTTCTCTTTGGAGAACCTGCAGGTCCATCACTAGGTCACGCTGTGACTTGACCCTAAAGGGACTTCTTGAAAAATCACAGTTTATTAATTTTAACAAGTTAGTAGTGCATTGGGAGTTCTTAGAGAAGGGGAACCATTCATTCCGAGAACAGGTGAGACATTTAATCATAAGCGACTGTGGACTCTGAAAAAAAATCTGAAAAGGTGAGACATTTAAAAAGATCTCATCAGAGAGTGAATCCTGAATTAGATCAATAGTTAGATTCTACCCAAAAAAGAAAAATTACTGGTTTGGATCTTGGATGTTAGTGCACGTTGTATAAAAGGCTTAAGCTAGTCTAGCTTGATGCAATCAATTTTCTCACACTCAACATAATATTACATAAAGCATCATCTAACAGGAGGACAGACATAATAAATGATGAATAATAAGGAATTTCTAATGGATGTCTCAGTTTATCCTTAACCATTGTGACACTAGATTTTTTTATATTTAAGGCAATAGTTAATGGTGCAAATCCAAGGCGCCAAAAGGACCTAAATAAATTGAGCTAATCTTGCATAAACACACCTGTGATTGGTGTGTAATTGAATTCCAATGACGTATTTTTATCACAACAGAATATATGTGTATCTTGTAATAAGATTATATTTTATCCTGCTTGGCTGTTACAGTAAGTCTTATAACACAGCATCACTTGATGTGATTGCATGGCACTGGCCTGAATGAGATTTTCAAGTTTATGGGTGGCCCTCATATACCTATGCGGGGGGAAAAAAATGTACTTTCATGCTTCACTGGGCATCTTCATGAATCGTAGTTATATGCATGGATTCTTTGTCATTTGCCATTATAAAGATGTTTCTCCTTTGAAAAATCCATCTGATGTTTTTAAGGTGACTGTTAATCTTACATGGTTTTAAGATTCATAAGGAATTGTCCAGTGACCCATCCTATGCCTCCATTCTACTTGACTCCTGACAAGCATTTGCTTACTCAGACTCCACCGAACACTTCACTGCTTTGTGAAGGAGTCTAATCCAGTGAGATGATTGAAATTTTTCAGCTAAGTCTTTGTTCTCAGTTCCCCACACTGTTTCTGGATATTACTTGATGTTTCTAGAATGAATCAAAATTCCTCTTCCACATAACAGGCTGTCAGATATCTGCTAAGATAAAGTGCTTGAGATGTCATCCAGAATCTGCTTATGCTAATGCTTTTCTCCAAGATATTTCTAACTAATATAAATTGTATGTGTCTCCCCAATGGGATTATAAGTTTCATAAGAAGAGATATCACAGGTCCTCCTATTCTTTTTTCCTCAACTTACAAGATGTAGAAGAAAAAGATTTTTGCATTTTATTAGTTTTACTCATTTAGGAAGCACTTACTGAGTATTAATTATGTGTCAGACACTACATGCCATATTTAGGAAACAAACATAGTAGGACCTAAAACCTATCCTCAAAGACATTATGGTGTGCTGAGAAAGAGTTGCATATGTAATTTCTGTATAGCAAGTACCTGACTGCAAAGTGTTATCAGAATACAAATGAGATCATCCTTCCTGGTTGCAGCAAAAGATTATTTTAGTAGTGGAGACACGTAAGATGACATGTGAGGAATGAGAATTTATAAAGTAGATGAGGGAGAATGTTCTAGAAAGAAGGAGTGTTGGCAAGATAAAAATGTATGAAAAGCACAACACCAGGAGAGGGAATCTACTTCAGTGTTACAAAGTATAGAGTCCGTATGTAGGAAGTGAAGATGGGGCTAAATAGATACATTGGGGCAAACCACCTTCTCCGTGTCCAGCGCAAATGGGATTTCATCATAGTTTATAGGCCCTGGGAAACCACCAAAGGGTTTTTAATAAAAGCAGTAATGTTCCGAGTACGTGTTTTTACAAACATCGCTAATAGCTCTGTGCAAAATCAATGATACTGAAGGAAATAAAGTTTAAAAAATCAGAAAAATTGCAGGTGGTCCAACTGACAGGTGAACCTGAGCTGGAAATCAGTCAGTATGGAGAGGAAGTTGAGATTTGAGTGATACTGGTGCCTTAGCCATCTCAATGATTTCTGACTTTAGTGGACAGTTGGAAGATGGCTTCCTTCACTGAGGTAAGGAATGCAGGGAGGTAAGTCCATTTGGAAAAGAAACGCTGAGCTTTGCCCTTACCGATTTTAAGATGTCAGTGAAAATTAAAGGTAGCAACACTTAGTTGGAGATATGTGTCTCAAATACAACAGAGGTATCCATATTGATGAGGGACAAAAGAACAGATAGATGTGAAAACAGAAGATGATTGAAGAAACAAAGTATTTAAAAGATGTGCAGAGGAAGTGGTAATGATGAACATGCTAAGAATTATAGTGGGTTACCACCACACCCTACTAGAACGGCCATGTGTGTTGTCATCTATATGCATACGTCCCCCAAGAAAGTTTAACTCAGTGTCTGAAATCATCTGATGGCCACTACTGCGTTTTCCTTTTTTATTGAGATATAATTGATTTATTATATAATGTAGTACATATCTTATAACTAAGATGGAAAGGTAACAGAATCAAAACTTTTCAAAAAAGCATACATAGAGTTGTATTACCATCCTTCAATCGTATTACTTACATGTATAATAAATACCATTCACAGTGTTAATAATGTATTTAAAGTATATTATTTTTTAATGATAGTGCAGAAAACGGATTTGGTTAGTGGAGGCATGAGGAGGTCCACAAGAAACAAGTATTAAAAACTGATAAAATTATTAAAAATAACTATTTCAGTCACTGGGAAATGATCAAAGGCAGATAACCAGTTGATCCAATTTACTCTTGAAAAATTGCTTTTGCATCAAACAACAATGGCAGTGAGGGGCTGGACTCCTTGGGCAGGGTTATTCCCATTGCTCCAGCTCTGATGATAAAATCACAACTTTACTGGGGGCAAGAGGTGACAGAAGAGGTCTACAGTGAAAACTCACAGATTGTGTAGGTAAAATATCAAACTTGGTTCAGAAAAATTGGTAAACCTATAGTTTCACTGGCCTGAGGCTACAACCTCAGTTAACTAGATTGGCCAAGAACAAAGGGAGATAAGATAAAAAATGACAAATATCAGGAAAGAAAGAGGGGAATCACTGAAGAAGAAGCTACAAAGATTATATGGGACTATGATATACAAAAGTATGCCCCAAAAATAGACAACTGGGAGAATTGGATAAATACAATATTACAAATGAACAACATGTATTGAAAAAGAAGTAGACCATCTGAATAGACCTTTACCAAGTAAAGAGAATGATTTGATCATTAAATACATTCCCAATAAGAAGATTTCAGGTTCAATTGATGGATATGATCAATCCTGCATAAACAATTTCCTATACTAGAGGAGCAGTGAACATGTCTTAATTTATTTTAATAATAAAGTTTCATTATAAAAGCTATAGATACCACTTAGTTAGCAGTTAGAGATATGTGTCTTGCAGGATAGCAATATATAAGAAGAATAATATACCGCTTCTATAGAGGACTTAGTATGATTTCAGAGCTGAAAATAAATATAAATCACTAAACAAAGGATAAAGCCAAATAATCATGATCATTTGGCATTGGATGGATTTGGCATGGATAGTAGGCATTTACATAAATCCCATACATAGAAATGAAAACTCTCAGCAGAGCAGGAACAGAAAGCAAATTCCTCAAACTGACAAAGGACAGTTATGAAAAACCTGGAAATACTATAATCGTACATGGCAATATATGAATGTTTTTTACCTAAGATTATTAAGAAGGCAAAAATGCCCACTTTCATGACTTATATTCAGTGTCACACTGGAAGTACTAGCCAGTGCAATATGTCAAGGAAAATAAATTAAGGCCTATGGATCAATAAAAAGGAAGCAAAGTTGTCCTACAATTAACATAATTCATAATTATAAATTTACATAAAAATTAAGTCACGTAAAATATAATTCACATAAAAATCAATCCTACAAAATCTACAAAAATAATCATTAGAGTCAATCAGTACACTTTGCAAGGTGGCAAAATGAGAACATTAACATATAAAAAGGAGTTGTGTATTCCAGTAAAATTCCAAAAGTGCAGTTTAAAACCTTTGTAGTTTCATCAAAATACAGAATACTTGGGAGAAATGTACACAAGATTTCTAAGAAAATTAATTGAGAGATCACCATATGCATGGATTGAAAGACACAATGTTGCTAAAATGGCATTTTTGCCCAATTAATCTATAGATTTCATGCAATCTGTATCAAAATCCCACCAGGCCTTTTGAGGAAACAGACAATTCTAAAATTTGTAGAGAAGTGCAAATGGTCTAGAATAGCCAAAACAATTGAAAAAAAAAATTGCACAACTTCCAGGACTAAGTTCAAGACAAACTATAAAATTACAATAAAAAAGAGCCTAGTATTGGCATTTGCATTAATACATATGTATATATTAATGTGACAGAACAGAATCTAGAAATAAGCCCACACATATATGATCAATTGACATTCACCAAAAATGCCATGAAAATTTAATGAGAAAATGACAGTTTTCTCAACAAATAGTGTTGAAATAATTAGATATAGCATATCCTTACAAATAAATAATAATGTATCATAGGCCTAAAAGTGAACCAAAAAGTAAACCTAAAACTGTATATAAAAGAAACCTAGGATAAAAATCTTTCTAAATTTGGGCTAAGCAAAATATTCTTATTTAGAGCACCAAAGCATAAATCACTAAAAAGTGATACTTGAGAAATTGATTTCCTCAAATTTTAAAAACTTTCAAAAGACACTTAGAAAATTAAAATGCAAGCCATGGGTTTGAAAAATATATTTGTAAAATATATGTAGAAAACAACTTGTATCTAGAATATATAAAATACTGTAACAATTCAAAAATGAAAAGAGAAAACACACACTATAAAGTGAACAGGTGGGACGTCTAGATGGCTCAGTTGGCTAAGTGTCATAATCCTGGGGTCCTAGGACCAAGCCCTGCATGGGGCTCCTTGCTCTGCTTCTCTCTCTCCCTCTACTCTTCCCCCTGCCCTTTTTTAAAAAAAAAATATTATTTATTTATTTATTTGCCAGAGGGAGAGAGAGCGAGAGAGAGAGAGCGAGTGCGCACAGGCAGACAGAGACACAGGGAGAAGCAGGCTCCCTGCCGAGCAAGGAGCACGATGTAGGACTCGATCCCAGGCCGCTCGGATCATGACCTGAGCCAAATGCAGCTGCTTAACCAACTGAGCCACCCAGGTGCCCCTGTCCCTGCATCTTTTACACACTGTGTCTCTCTCTGTCAAACAAATAAAACCGAATACACAAACACACACAAACACACACACACACACACACATGCAAATGTCAAGTAAGCACACGAGAAGCTGCTTAACATCATTAGTTATTAAGTAATTGAATATCAAAAGCTGTAACACCATATCATAACATGCCCACTGGAATGCTAAGGATTTGAGAAACCTCATCTCTAGCTGGTGACATACATAAATTTAAAATTGTACAGTCACTTTGGAAAAGAGTTGGCTGTCCCTTAACACTTATTGATCTAAGGATTATTTACCTAAACAAAATGCAAACCTATGTCCACACAAAAATTCCTATGCCATTAACAGTGTTATCCATAATACCATACCTGGAATTGGTTTAACAAAATGTGGAATAAAGCAGGGGTGAATTAATAAAAGTTAATAAATGATAAAAAGAAGTCACACATGAAAGACTTCTTAGTATAAGATTTTATTTGCATTTGGGGGAGGGGTCTAAATTCAAGACTGTAGCATCAGAAAGCATACCCGGTGGTATCTGGGGCCACCAATGGGAAGGGGGATTGAAAAAGAGGCCTGGGGAAACATTTGTGGATGGATAATGTGGATGGATGGATAATGAGGTGATTCTAAAGCAGGATTGTGGGGAGGCTTTGACTACTCTATAAATTCATTAAAACATTAATTGAACTGTAAGTTGGGTCAATTTTATGGTATGTAGATTAATCTCAAACTAAGATTTAAGAAGATAGTATATGTAATGAAAGTCAGAAAAAAGTTTTTTTTTTAATTTTTTTATGCTTATTTTTGCTGATAGAGGTGGGAATTCTGGCCAGAAGAATGGAGGAAGGATATGCCCAAGGGAAAAATGGAAGCATAGTATGGGAATAGAATGGATTCTCCATAGAGTATGGAGGACAGACCTTTAGAGAAGGATATTGGAAGAAAGTACCTGCCTTTGGCCTTAAAAAAAAAAAAAAAAAAAAAAAAAAAAAAAAAAAAAAAAAAAAAATCACTGTGCCCAGCATCCACAGAAGTAAAAACGAGCAGCATAAAAAGTAATTCATAACTTCATATATTTATGTGATATCACTGGTTAACAGAGTATAAAACTACTAACATGAAGATGCTTAACCCTGTGGGGAGTGTAAGTGGCACAAGGGACTATCAAGAAGTCGGTTCACGAAATACTGGAGTTGACTTTTACTCTTTGAGCACAAGTATGCTTTTAGATGGAAATGGGGGTGTCTGCACTTTCGTGGGAAATCACGTAAGAATAACTGACTTGCTTTTGCGACGAAATGGCTGTGACCTAGAGAAAAAGATGAGTGAGTTCCTGATGAAACTGATGTGACCTAGAGAAAAAGATGAGTGAGTTCCTTGTTAAACATGTTCCAGGACTGCCACACAGTCAGGGTTGGCTTCTGCACCAGGCATCTATTTGCTTTGTGTGCAGTGAGGCAACTCACTGCCCCTTTCCTAGGGCCACAGCAGTGGCAGTGGTCATTTAAGCCATACCCAGGTCCAAGCTCCAGTGGACACTGCAGCTGGCCTGGGCCTTTCTGAGTGTGTGGTGGACCCTCTGCAATATCCTTTTCTAGACATGACTCACTGCTTTCCCGTGGACCAACCCAGCACAGGGACAGGAAAGAGAAGAGCCTCTAGGATTCATCCCCACATAGCTTCCATGGCTTACTCATCAGAAAGCCCCTCTTTCTCTAGTGACAGGTTTAATGAATGAGAGCAGGAGAAGGGAGGGGAAAGAGGGACCTCTAGTACCAGTAGAAAATACCCAAAAGGTTTACAGATGCCACTGGCCCTTCCCCACCAGAAGAGCCATCTTGAGTCTAGATTATGTCCAGAAACATAAATGTGAGCAGGATAGTTCAGAGGAGAAGTTCGAGAGTCAAAGGGTCAGTATCCAGGCTACAATACTCACTTCCTGTAGGGCCTTATAAATTGTGACTCCATTTCCTTATCTGTACTATAGGATTATGATACTCACTTCTTAGAGTTATAAGATTAAGAGAGGTAATATTGGTAGGTGCCTTGTTAGCGTAGTAGGTAGCGCATCAGTCTCATAAGAGAGGTAATATTGGTTAAAAAATGAAATTAAAAAAAAAAACAACTCTGAGTGTTATCTCTTACATAATAAATGCTGTACTTAATGCATTTTGACCTGACTCCACAAAAATAGCATTAAGGCAAATGTTGATTCTCCAGAATCTTGGCTAGCCTTGGCAAATAATGGCCTGCATGATCACTGTGGAGGGTTCCAATAACATCTCAGAGGCAGGTGATCGGGGGTTGAACTGATGTGAGGTTATGATCACACATACCCTTGGGGGAGTTGATTGACAAGGGAAGTAAGACTAGAGAGAACACTGAGAAGGGCCTGAAGAACCAGACTTCTCTCCTGTCTGCCTCAAGGGCATGGGTTGAGTGTAATTGGGAACAACCACATTCTGCCCCCACTCTGAGTACAGCTATATAGAGACAACCTGCTCCTTGGGGACATCCAACGTAGATTTTCTGTTACACCAGTCGTCCAAACTGGGATACCTCTTCTTGTCTGTCAAACAACTAAATCCTCACTTAAGTAAACACAAGTCCTTGTGTGGGCTGTTGCATGTCATTTTTCTCTCTTTATCCACTATCCCGGCATTCCTGATGAGGCCTGAATTACGGAAAAGTGACTATACCAAAAGACATGTTACTTGTAATGACCCTAAAACAGCACCCATTCAAGATTTTGTATCGCAGTGGCCAATTTTGTTCTGTAAAGGGCTAATCATAAATGTTTTCGTCTGTGTGGGCCATACAGTCTCTTGCACTTCCAACTCTGCCACTCAAGCACAAGAACAGCTAGAGGGAGATAAGTGACGGAGTGAGATTGTTTCAAGAAAACTTTATTGAGAGCCGGCAAAACTTGCATTTCATGTAGCTATTTTTTTTTTTTCATTGTTCCTAGGTATATAGAAATGGAGGAAGAGCTCTCAGCTCACAGGCCATACAGAAGCAGGCAGAAGGAGGATATGAGCTGTGGGGTCATTGTTTGCTGTTCCTTGGTTTAGTGCATGGAACCCTCTGCCCACACTGCCTCCTCAGCACCATATATGTCTTAGCCCTGTACCTCCCTGAATATACAAGGAACAAAATACAGGCCTTCTCAGGGCTGGCACCTACCTACTCTATCCTGCAAGGTTGTTCTGAACCTTACCTTTCTTTGACCACAAGACAAATCGGTGGCCTCTGTTGCCTGTGTATGTAGTTCTCACCCAAACAAGAAGACTGAACAATTGGGAAAAGAAGAGTTGTTCCTCTTTCACTTCAAGACACTACACTTTCTCTCCTTGAACTTATTTCCCTCTTCAGGCTTTTGCAGCTGGAAAGAAAACCATACCTAACTGCTTCCTTCCACCCACCCCCAGCAGGACACAACCAATGCCATGATGGCCATGATTGTGCCCTTGAACGGCATCCCCAGTTTCGCACTATGAAGCTTCTTGGTAACTGTTGAAGTTACGTGGAGTATCCCACTCTGTCATCTTCTAGCTCTTAATTGAAAACAAAAATGCTGCTGCATTGCTGTTTTTTGCCACTGCCTAATTCCTAATTTATGAGGACAGACATCAATCTGCTTCTAAAACACTTACATTACACTGAAGTACTCCAGTTCTATAATATCTTGCCTACTGACCTGTTAAGTGCTCAAGGAAAACTGTGAAAAAATATATATATATTGTGAATATGTGCTCGGAAGTGTCATGCTTTAGTGAAACTTACAGCTTTCCCCTTCAACTTAAGTACAAAGAATGATTGGGTAGCACTTTTGCAAAATTTCAAATAAAATCTATGTAATATATACGGTGGGATGAGGGTTAGACGTGCTTTCAAAATTATTGGAAACTATATATCACGATGTGAGCAGGTCATCTGTCACACAATCAAGCTTTTATTGGAAATTCTGACACCAATTTACTTCCCTAGAAAACCTTGAAACCCTATTTTAAAGTAGAATCATAGCGATCATACTGGGAAAAAAAGATAAAAATACCTTCCATTAGTGTCTCCTCTAGTGAAAATTTATAATTACATTTCAACAATTATTCTTTAATATAGAGTATCCAGTTTTACATTTATCTACTGTATTATTCTCTACTAACAACTCCTTTTAAATACCAAAGGAAAGCTCAATGAGACCTCAAGTCTATCAAAAGTGACCAATAGTAAGGATCTGAAAGAAGACAGATGAAATCCTGACTTCCTCATGTTTCAGCTTTATAGCTCCAGCCAAACCATTTAATACCTGGTTTATATGTTTGAAAATGTATGAATTTTCATCCAAATATTTATACATTTTCAAATGTATAAACCAAGTTTACACATTTGAAAACCCAGTTTACACATTGGAAAATGAACTTGTTTTCAGAAATAGAGAGAAAATATAAGAAGTAATGAATGCTGTGTGTGAGACATCACACACATATTGTGTTCAATATCAATATAAATATCAGAGTCATATATTAATGGAGGTTGACCCCACATTCCAAGCATCATAGTTATATCCACAGACCATGGGAGCTGTAGAGGGACTGAGAGGTGTTTCTTTAACCATCTCTTAATCTACACCAGATGTAGAAACTCATGTGCAGAGATGGGAAGTGATTGCTCTGAGCCCATCCAAAGAAGTAGTAGTAACTCCTGCTTTAACGAAATGGTCTTTAAATGCCTCAAACTCACTATCTGTGCTGTAGCTGATTAGGGTCACCATGTTGAACAAATAAAAATTTAAGATGTCTGGTTATATGTGATTTTTAGAAATATTTATTATTTTTAATATTAGCCCCATGTCATATTGGGACGTACTTATACTAAAAATTATTGGTGCTTATTTGAAATTCAAATTTAACTGGACATTCTGTGTTTTATCGGACAACCCAATCTAGGGCAAGAAAAGGCAGTGGTTACAGAAACCTGAAACATGCTATTTTAAACCTCTGAAAATCTTGGCTTTGGCCAAAGACCATAACTCTCCGGAAACATTCTGTTTGCTCTTAAATGCCCAGCTGACTATCACCCAGTTCCAGAGACTTTATTCCGTAGAATTCAGCTTTGCTTCTTCCAGTGCTTGTAAGGTACTTCTGTCTTATGCCCCCGAGTGTGTATAATCACATTCTGCCATGCGCTACATGATAGAGCCGTAAATGTTTTTATTCCCTATCAAGATTGTTATTGCTCTTTTTAAATTATAAATCAGTGTATCTGTTCTGTGTATATCTCAGTGTCTTATAAGCAGCATCACGATACCCAATATCCTTTCAAGAGGGTTTCCATAAGAATAATCGCTATTTCCTAGGCTAAAGCAACTTCATGTCATCTGTCACTATCACTCCTTCAAAATCATCATCATTCATTGAATCTTACTGTATTTCTGGCACTAATTACTTAGAACTCAAATCATATATTGATTTACACCTCAATAATCTTAATAGCTAAATTCCCATGATTCTTTCCACTTCTTTAATGAGAAAACTAAACCCGGAGATTAAGAAAAATAACATAAATTGCCCTCAATCTCATAAAAGGAATCAACGCATCTGGGATTCAAACACAAAACCATGTCTGTAACTGCTTCTGGACTCTAACAAGAGACACAAGACCGTATTTCTGTTCCAATGGGAAACACTAGCACAGGATCTACAGCCCATTTAAATTTGACAAAAGAAAAAAAAATAAATAAATTTGACAAAAGAGGGTGGCTCAGTTGGTTAAATGTCCAAGTCTTGAATTTGTTTCAGATCATGATCTCAGGGTCGTGGGTGGAGCCCCAATCAGGCTCTGGGCTCGGTGGGAGTCTGCTTGAGATTTTCTATGCCCTAGTGCCCTCCTGCCCTCTCTCTCTTTCTACTAATGAACAAATAAACTCTTTTTAAAAATGAACAAAATGTGGGCTTCTCCCAACACGAGTTCCCAAATTATTTTTGGAAAATGACTATGGACTGTTTAGAGTGTGGATGAAGACAGCCATCCCGATGATCAAATAAATGCATCATTTTCTACCAGTTCCTTACAACTTTGGCTTCATGTGTTATTTCAAGTTTCTCAGTCTTTTGAGTACTATGACTGCACTGTGACCTCCATTCCTTCACTCTAGACCCCCTGTGCAGAGGAAATGTTATTTCTTTTCTGATCAAAAAGTCTAAGGGTTCAGCATACATAATAATAAATAATTGTTTACTGGGTGCTAAGCATTGTTCATAATGTCATACATGTGCAAAATAACATTCATAACAACCCTCTGAATTTGGCCTATTATCCGTTCATATTACAAATGAGGTTACTGAGGCTCAGAGGCTATGCCAGCTTCCCAAAATAACACAGCTTTTAAATGCCAAGGATGAAGCCACTGATCCCACTGGAGTCCCAGAGTGCCCAGGCTTACAGAGTATCATATAACCAGTCAAGGCACCTGAGCTGGGACACGTTCTTTCCTGAAATAGAGAGTGTTCCTCTTACCTACTTTATATCATGCTTTGTTGCCCTCGTCCCAGAAGAGACTATTACTGCATTACTATTACTGCATTACTGAGGCTTCACAGGCATCCCTCAGACTTTACTCCCTGCTCTTCCCCAAGACCCGGATCTTGAACAACATGAGATAACTCAAAGCATTCCCTGCATTCTGAATCCTAGAACTCAGGACCAGGCCTTCTGACCCAAACCTCTCTTTTCGTACTACATTTATTTCCCAGCAACTTTTTGAACCTCGCCATCCCCAGCACACCCCTTATGCCATCATACAGAGCTCGTTGAGTCTAAATCCTGGGGTAAATACATTCATATTCCAGTCGAGGCCGTGGCTTTGTGTACAAAACCTCAGGACTCCTCAATGCATATTGGAAAGGGGAGAAACAGAGATGTTAGCATAAAGAAGTTACCACAAAGAAGAAATGGGATAGGCTGGTAGTAAAGTTGTTTTTTCAGTTGTGTGTAAAATGGAAAGAACGTGAATAAATCCTTGTTGTTTATCACATCGATGCTTGTGAACATTTGGTTGTTTGAAATCATCTCTCCCATCAGAAGGTTTGCAAGAAAGATTTTCATGATCTTATGCTTAATTATCTCTTTAATGAAAACTATAAAATTGCAACACCTTAAGTAGGTTTATCGAACTTAAAGAATGGTACTTGGGGCACAGTAATACACCTCTTCATCTCAAAACCTTTAAGAGTGATGTTTGGCTCATTTAATGGTCTTTGAAATAACTTCCTTTCAAATGTATAAATCTGAGGATAATGAAATTACCTACTTTATTTCTTTTGTAAATAATCATAAAGTATAATTCTATATAACTCCTGAATCTAGTAATTCTAAATGAGTAAACTCAAGTCTGTTAGTCAATTAATTTCTTTTAAAGATTGGCATTTCCTATCACAAGTACACATGTATCCAACCACTTCCCATTATATATTCTGCAAGGCTGGATCATATGACATTACTCTCATATCTACAAAATGGAAATTACACAGTTTGGTCTCATGTTGTTATGAGATATGCTCATACCCACCATAGAACAAAGTATGTGTATTTGAACTCGACAGAATTTCAGATTCAGGAAGTTCTAGGTTTTGTTTTTGTCTTTGTTTTTGTTTTTTTAGATTATTTATTTATTTATTTATTTGACAGAGAGAGAGAGCACAAGTAGGCAGAGAGGCAGAGGGAGTGGGTGGGAGAGGGAGGCCCCCCTGCGGAGCAGAGAGCCCGATGCGGGGCTCCATCCCAGAACCTGAGATCATGACCTGAGTGGAAAGCAGAGGCCTAACCCACTGAGCTACTCAGGCGCCCCAGGAAGTCTTAATACTTGTGTAGGTGCCCCTGGCCTTAATACTTGTGTAGCTGCTCAATGGCTTTTCACTGACAAAACTTTACCTTGTTTCCTCTAAAAATCTTTATGCTCTGTTTTCTTCTCTGTTCCCTTCTATTTCTCCAGTCATAGTTTCCATCCCTTCAATGAAGGGAAGGGCAGGAACAAAGCAATCTTGCCAAGCAGATTTCTACTTATGTCAAATCTGGATTTTACAACTATTTCACATTTGAAAGGATGTTACATTCGAAAGCATGTGCTTGTATTATAAACATCTGTATTATTCAGCATATCAGCTTGGGAGCAGTAGACTTGGGAGAAATGGTAGGCTTTGCAGATAGTCCACAAGCATGGAGAGGCTATAAACCAGAAGGTATGATTGAGGTAGATATTCTAGGTGGGAGAAGAGGACATCTCTAATGTCGAAGAAACACAGTGGGGCGAGGCGAGCTGCCCAAGCACGTACTACTTATGGCCCTATCGATCAACTTCACAAAATACACCTCGATTATTGTTGACATTCAATTTTTTAATTGAGCAATATTCATAAATGTATGTGAAACTTGATTTTCCATATTAAGGAATAATTAATCATTAATAATAAGTACTCATTTAAGTTTTGCTGGAATTAGTTTCACCCCACAAAATGGCAAATATCTACACTTTGCCATTTTTCCGTCTAGGTTAGTTTCTAACATTGTTGTGTGAATCTTTACTTGAGTTGAAGTTTTCTGAAATTGTTTTCCTGAATCACTGAAATTGTAGGGGAAAAGGCTAGGAAACTAAACATTTTTCTAGGTATAAGCAGAGTGGAGTTGAAGGGTGAGATTTTGAAGGATTAGCAAAAAAATGTATGCTATGCTAGTGGGTTTGTGTATAATAATGAGCTATCTCAGATCAACAAAAAGACGAATATATCCAAATCACCAAAAAAGAAAAAAAAATGGGGTAGAAGTATCTCAAAAGAGACTAAGAAAAATTATTTTAAAATATTTAAATGACATCGAAAACTTGATCCAGTTTTAATACCTAATACTCTACTGGTCAGTTCAAAGGAGAATAACACTCAAATTCTATTAAAAAATCAGAAGCAAATCTTTATTTTTATTTAAATTATTAAAAAAAAAACAACTTTTGGGGGCTCCTGGATGGCTCAGTGGGTTAAGCCTCTGCCTTCAGCTCAGGTCATGGTCTCAGGGTTCTGGGATCGAGTCCCGCATCGGGCTCTCTGCTCAGCGGGGAGCCTGCTTCCTCCTCTCTCTCTCTCTCTCTGCTTGCCTCTCTGCCTACTTGTGATCTCTCTCTGTCAAATAAATAAAATCTTAAAAAAAAATTGTGGACAAAGGAAGCTACTGTGGGAATGGGAATTCTTTGAGGAATGAGCAAGGTAGTATGTATGGCACATAGTAGGTGCTCGCGATAGCAGGTACATAATGAGTGATCAGTACATGTCTACAGACACCTGGATGGCTCAGTCAGTTAAGCATCCAACTTCTGGTTTTGGCTTGGGTCATGATCTCGAGGTCCTGGGATTGAGCCCTAGGACAGGCTCTGTGCTCAGCATGGAGTCGGCTTCAGATTCTCTGATCCCTTACTGTCCTGTTCATGCTCTCTTCCTGTTCATGCTCTCTCTCTCTCAACTAAATAAATAAAATCTTTAAAAAGTAACAAACATCTATTTTTAAACATAAATTCAAAACATGAGAATAGGATCTGAGTAGAGAGAGAGAGAGGAGAACAAATTAACATTACTCATATTAAACTTACTCCTTTCAGCATAAAAGCCTCAACAAGACGTTTCCATGGATGACAGCAAGACAGTCAAACATTCCTCAACACACACACACACACACATTCACAAAACCACTGTGTATTTATAGTTCTCTATGTGTACCTTGCAAGTGATATTTACATGTTGCATTATAGTTAATTATAATACGTTTAATTTCTGCCATTAAAGTACTTTTTATTAAAGGGAGGAGGTGGTGTCTATTTTGTTTTAATCCACCTCAGTGCTATGCCCAGTAGCTAGACCATCTGTATGTGTTTGTCAGTGGATGTAAATACAAGATTGTGAAACATCTTCAAAGTATGCTGCACTTGAACAGGTAATATAATGAGGTGGTTCAAAGCTCAGATCATATAGAACCATAACTCAATTGCACCATTAGGTGGCTTGTGACCTTAAACAGCTGACCTCTGGGCAATTGTGAATGTCTTCCTTATGCCTGAGAAACATGGTTGAGTCACTGTTTGAGGACAGTTCCTAGCACATAAAAAGCACTCCCTATATAGTAGATATTATATATTAATCCAATATAGTAGATATTATAATTAATCCATAAGCTTATATTTTCCAGAAGAGATGTAAGGAAAATTAGCTAAAGCCATACATTATTTTAAGTTGGGAAAATGCAACTAAAAATAAATAAATAAAACCAGAAAAACAGAAACGCATTCTGTAGGTATGGTTTGCATTCTCTTAGGAGCCCAAGTTTGACTTGAGGAATTCTGTGAGTCCAAGTACAGAAAATCATGTTCATCATCATTTGAGTACTGCAAATGTGAGTTGTTTTGTTTGTTTGTTGTTGTTGTTTTTTTGTTTGTTTTTCTTTAGAGAAGCACACCTGTTCCTATCTGCTCCGGGTGCTGAGAGCCAGATGTCTGCTGTGAATTCACATAAAGAATTCATTGTATAGTGTGCTGCCAAATAACACTTGAGAATTTTTCAGTAAATACACCTTTAAGTTTCTAAAAGCTCTTTTCAGTAATGCCCACTGATGTAAGCTGGTGGCATAGCTTGAAGGAAGTTAGTAAAAATGCCTCAACAGAGTCTCTACCAATGTGTTTAAAAATATGTTTTCTTGGGGCACCTGGGTGGCTGAGTTAGTTAAGCCCCCAACCTTTGGTTTTGCCTTGGTCATGATCTTGGGGTTCAGGCCCTGCACCAGACTCTGCATTCAGCCCAGAGTCTGCTTGATAGTCTCTTTCTCTCCCTCTACATGCCCCCGTGCATTTGCATGCTCTCTCTCTCACTCAAATAATAAAAAAAAAAAAATCTTTAAAAATAGATAACATGTTTTCTGAAAACCTGGATCAACCCAGAGATAAAATTTAAAGTATCTAAATGGAAGGACAATAAAGTTTAGACCAACCCCTTTTTGAATGCCCTCCATACCCTAGCTTCGGGGAACATCTCCTCTCCCACTCCCAATATAATTGATTTAAGTGAATTTGAGAGAATATTTCTCTTGATAATCATTTGTAATATATTTAAGTTAATATCCATTTAATTTTTAGTAAAGAAATACACTTAATCACCCATAATTTGAGTCTTTTGTTCTATAATGTACCAGGGATGAAAGAAGGCAGTAGGATATACCAGTGACAGATTTACATAAACCTCATTCACAACAGAAATGCCCCAAAAGGGAAACAAGCAAACAAATAAGTAAAAAGACTGAAAAAACAAAACAAAACAAAACAGAGTTTATAGTTCCCAGCTACTTTGAGGGAGGGGCTTGTCTCTTACCTTTTCTCATCCTCAGGAGTGACGATCTGCCAAGTGTTTTCATATCAACCCAGCAGCAGAAGCACCAGCAGTTGGCATCAACACTAAGCAAAATCAGCTTGAAAACCCTCAGCGACCTGGAGATGTCTCTGGCGCGTGTATCCGCAATGACTCAGAGTGATCTGGGTGACAGATGGCATCACTCAAAGCAAGCAGTTCAGTCACCAAACTGATCTTTGGTTCATCTTAATTATATGCCTTTGACCAAAACCCGCCTACCAGACCAACAAATGAAAAATGCCATTGGGTGATTCGAGCCTTGGGGACCTCCTTCACCATGGTGACATGTCTAATGTGACAAAAACAGCAGAATGGGAGCCCTAGTGATAGCAGAGTTAGGATATGAAGTCCAGATCCTAATGGCTCTATAATCATGACAATGTTACTTATGAAAACCAAAGATTTATTTAAAAAAATTTTTTTTTGTTTTGTTTTTATGTGAGTCATTTGAATTTATGGTTTCGTCTGGCCCAAGAACACGCCATTGGGGGCCTCAAACGAGCTTTTCAAAAATCACCGGACATGTAAATTTGAATGTTCCCAAGCCCCAGGCCCTTCCACAACCCCTCAGTTCCTGCCAGGAGCTCCCAAGTGAAACTGTGTCCCCACGCGGGTCTCTCCACGGTGGCTCTGCTTCTCCAGGGACTGCGGTTCTGACGCTAACGGCCAGGCCGGCTGGGCACGAGGGCCTCCACGGGCTGCCGTCACAAGATCGCACAGCACGAGTTCTGTTTCCGAGCGGTCTTGTAGAAGGCTTTGGACTGCGTTCCCAGCACCTCGGACTTGGACACCAAGTCATCCAGCCGCTCCCCTCGCTCCAGAAGAGACTCCATGGTGTTGTGCAGAATGATCTTGGTCTCATCCCGCTCAGCCTGCACTTTAGTCATGGGGTCGGCTTCTCGCGGGTTCTGGTACCGACTCAGGTAGTCGTCCAGGGCCGTGTAGTGGATGCTAGCAGGGGATCCGACTGGCCACTCTATCCTGTCCACGTGTTTGGAGAATTCGTCCAGTACCTTCTCCAGCCAGGTAAAGGCCACCCGGGATGGATACTCGCTGTCAGCGATGACCACTCCTGCGAGATTGTCGTTTCGTACATAGACGTGGCCCAGGTATTCTTGTTCTGTGACAGAAGCTCTGCTGCCTTTCGCCGAGCGCTCCACGATCCGCTGACTCGTGAAGGTCGTGAATTCCTGAACGCTGGACCTCTGGAAGAAGCTGAAGGAGGACACGTCGTACGCGGCTTTGAGCAGCACCACCTTGTGCTCGCCTTTGTACAGGACGCTGAGGCTGTACAGCTTCATGGTGCGGCGCCTCCGGGCAGCCCGCCCGCCCGCCCGCGGGACCGCCTCGCAGGGAGCAGCGCAGCCACCGCCCCTGGGGACCGCCGCAGGTTGCTGACCGGTCGGACGCCGGCTTCCCCGCCTGGCCCGAGGCCGACTTCCGGTTCTGGTCCTAAAAATTTTTTTAAGTTAAAAAACACCTCACCTTCCAAGGAATTCATATCAATCTTCTAAAGCTGTAATCCCTTTATTTAGAGCATCATTATTGTCTTAGGTACTTAGTCACTAGGAATCATGTTTAATTCTTTCCTTTCTTTTCCTCTCTGGTCAATAACAAAAATCATATTTATTATCCATCCAAATTACCTCTTCGATCTCTCCCCATTTTTTCCATGCCTGTGTGCACTGGCTTAGGTGAGGCTCTTACAAATTTTCACCCAGAGGATTTTAAATTCGTCTCCCCTACCCTCAGTGTCTTGCTCTCCAATCTGTCCTCCTGAATGTAGCCGGAACCCGTCTCCTGAAACACTGAAGGATATGGCAGTTATCTATCGATCTATCTACCTACCTACCTACCCATGTATGCTTGCTGTGTTCTAACACGTGGGTTGACATGAAAGCCCATGTATGGAAATGCTCTCCAAGACGCTAATTTTGTCGCTAAAATAAATGAAAGGTGATTCCATCCTCGAATTTGCCTGAGTTTTGAAGGGGAGGCTACATCTTTTCAGGCCTCTTCTTCCCTTCCGTGATGCCTCTTCACACAGTTCACGAGCCTCACTGTGCTCGCTCCACACAAAATTGTTCCTGCGCTCTGACATTATTCTCGCTTTTCCATACTTTTGCGCATTTCAGAGCACTTGGACCATTTTAGTTCTAGTAAATTCCCATTCATCATTTAAAACTGCTTGTGTGTTTGCTGCTCCGAAGGTTTTTTAAGAGCCTTTTGTACATAAGTTTAACCTGCGCATATGGCATAACCGTGTTCCAAGTATCATTTAAAGAATTTAGGTATATTATTTAATTCTGTTCTCCCATAACTCCATCTAGCAGGTATTCCTAAAGTCTCCATTTTATAAATAAGATGTACATCAAGTAGGCCCAGATTTGAATGTTGCAGTCAGTTCTGGGGTCCAGTTTCTTAAAAACTATACCGAATCCTTATGCTCTAAAACCTTGTGATACTTGGGGCTTCTTCAAAGTCGGTATTTGACATAATTATTTCCTGTTCCGTCTGTTCACACAGAGAGAATTTGAACTGATAGAAAAGACAAAGTATTGCTCATGTTTTATATTTAGCAGCCGAAAGAATCAATGTTATTTTGAAGTGCCAAGTGAATGGAGAATGGATTCCAGAAAGTCTTCAGCTCCTTTTGGAGAACAAAGTTCCTTAAACAATAAGATGATCTTTGAAATTGGCTTACATTCTTATGCCATCAGTAGTTTTTGATAGTTTGTTAATCTAGAAGGTAGGGGCCTGGAGAGGATTTTTGGATCGTTTGAGACATGAGTTTATTTAAACTGCATTGAATCTTGTACAACAGAGCCATAGAGCCTTAGGACTAGAAAGAATATTGTCTTCCCTAATGTTCTTATCTGGGAGACCTTCTTCAATCAGAATTTAAACCTCAATAAGATGTCATTATGATAATGTTATCTTCATTTCTTTTTGCTCTCATGAAATTTAATCGTGACTTTAAAACCTAATTTTACAATTCTTAATACACTGCATTAATTCCGTTATTGAATGTACAATTACAAGGAAAATTTCTGGCTGCTATTAGCCTGATTTTCATTTTCATAAAACCAAGTGACGTCTGCATTCCACAACTTACACTTCTGACTCTGCATCAAAAGCACGGAATTTGGAGTTCGAAGACTGAGGTTGACACCTGAGTTTTTCCAGTTATGGTCCATGTGATCTCAGTCACATCACTTAAACACCAAACACTTTAGCTACTTTGAAGGAAAGGCCACCTGCCCGTCACTTCACTGCTGGGGGCTGACAGAAGGAGTATCAATTGATTGGGGTATCTTGGCAGTAAATTTGGTCCAATCGTTTCTATGTGAGAAATCGGAAAACAACGCAACACCAGTGTTGGCCTTCTCAAAGCTACAGGACAAATGAAGAGCTGAAGAAATTTCTTTCAAGAAAGAAGAGCCAAACATACTTGTTTTGGTGTCTGAGCTGATGTCACAGTTATATTCATCAATATACCTAAACTTTACAGTGTGAGTGTTTTCAAAATTCCAGTTTCCATTCTCAGAAGACCGTTGTTTTAAGAGATATTTGTTAGGAATCCACAGGTAGCTGTAGGAAAAAGTCTTTCCTTCTGGTTCACATGGTATTGTCTTCACTTTTTCTTGGAGCAAATAAAATCTGCATTAACGCATGGTATAAAAATGGGGCAAAATGGCATTCACCTCTTATTTCAGCATCAACAATGAAAAACATTATTTAGCAACTTCCTGCTCATTCTTCTGTGCCCCCAGTGAGAAGAACGTTAGCACAGATTCTTAGACATCTCTTTATCTTTGATTGCACTTGACAGACTCCTTCCCGGAATGGTGACTTAATAAGTGTTGATTTATTAAATCTACAGATTCTTTCACACTTTGGATGAATGTCACTGCATGCTTTAGTGCCACCTTATGTTTGGCTGGGAATTATTTTGACACATTTGAGTGTTTTTCAGAATGTGGTTTATTGGCCATCTGTATTGAGATCATCTGGAAACTTGTTAAACGTACACATTCTTGGTCCATGAAAAAATCAGAATAAAAGTCTAGCCATCGATGGAGGGGTATGGCCTAAAACCTCTAACCAGTCTTTGAGCCTTTAATAATTAGAAGTTCTTCTGTACTAGATCCATAAGCCCAGGATAACCTGACTATGAGTATATAACAATAAACTATTTGGCTTTAATACAAATAGTCTCTTGCTATAAGACATTTTTTATTGTTAAATTGTTGAATGAATTTCTGTATGTCACTTTTACATTGGCTGAAATTGATTACCAAAAATAATTATTTCCAGTTAAACTCTAGTAGGGAATATATAGATATCTACCTCTCTATCTGTACATTTATTTAACACACCAAGGTGGCTGTGCCTGAGTGACTCAGTTGGTTAAGCATCTGCCTTGACTCAGGTCATGTTCCCGGGGTCCTGGGATCAAGCCCCACATCAGGCTCTCGGCGTGGTGGGGAGTCTGCTTCTGTGCCTCCCTACCGACATACTCTCTCTTAAATAAGTAAATAAAATCTTAAAAAGAAGAATAGTTAAAAACAAAACAAAACAAAAAACCTACGAGGAAATTGGATGTTAGGAAGAAAAATAACAAAATGAACAAATTCCCCTTGCCAAGTCTTAAGATCAACTGTTGTATTGGATTCTCATTATAATTTAAAAGGTAAGCATTTTGGGGAGGGGTCTCTTTTACAGATGAGGAAAAAAACCACAGAGAGGTGATATGATTTTTTTTTTATATGTTCACAGCTCTAAAGAGCAGACCTGACGTCCAAAGCCAGGGCTTGGTAATACTGAAATTCTTATGTTTCCACTGGAGTATGTCTCTAGTTTTTGACTGCCATTGTCTTAGAGACAAGTGTAAATTGCAGGCTTTGTTACCTTAATATTAATCTAGATTAATTTTAAGTTCAGCTTATACATAAATGACATTAGCACATATTATTCAAAAAATGTTTTAGAACCAAAAGATAAAACAGCCGGCTATCACCACCACTGCAGAAAGATAATATATGACTACTTTGAACAGTAAAAATTCAACTGCTTGTAAATTATATTATAGCACTTGTTAACCACAAATGTGACATTAGCTTAGGACGCTTCCAGCTTGAGCAGAAGGAGAAGGAAATCTATTAGCAGTTAAGTAGAGGATGTTTTTGTTGTTGTTGTTTTGTTTTTCCTAAAAAATGACCGAAAATGTTGCTGATCTCCAGTGGCTGCTGTGATTGTATCTGTGACAGGATGCTTTCAAAGAATAAACAATTTTGAATCTTTCAAATGCCTTTAAAAAAAACAACTTCACAATTGGTAAAATGACTAAACATATTCTAGGAAGAATTGCACCAATTTTCTTTAAAGAATAGGAAAAAATTGTGTCTGTTAACCTCCGTAGTCAGCAATAAGAAACAAAAACCAAACTCAAACTTTTGATGTGTACTTTGTTTACTGTAAGTAAATACAACGAACATTAAAAATAGGATATTCTTGAAAATGGCCTTAAAGCTGGTTCAGCTACTTTAAAGGCAAATTTTTCAAATTGTGTTCTGTACCTCCAGGCTCAGGACACTGGTGCAAGGTGCATTTCCTTCCGAGTCTGAGCCTACTTAAACAGGTGCTATGCAAATATAAAACCTCATTATCCCCCTTGATAGGAGCTTATTGTTAGAGAACACAAAAGCAGCAATCCTGTTCCGTAGTTGATTTTCTCCTCTCACATGTTATTTATGTTTTAGAAAGACAATTTAGGTAGCTTTTGAAAAGTGTTCCTGAATATTTATGCACCAAGTTTCTATGGTAAGCATTTCTATAGATGGGATTGTGTAAGAAAATGGAATTTTCTTACAAGTACTGGTCACAAAAATTGTTAAGTACCATTAATTGCAAGCTGTTTATTTTGGAAGCCAATGATAGTTTCTCTATGCCTTAAAATTGCACTCATTTTAGAACGTGTGTTTCTGTCAGATGCAGGTAATGTGTTATGAGAGGATGATATATTGATGGTGATATTGTGAACTTGTAAAATTTATCACCATTCACAGAGGACATTAAAACTAAGGGATTATGGAGGGGCACATGGGTGGCTCAGTCAGTTAAGTGTCGGACTCTTGGTTTCAGCTCGGGTCGTGATCTCAGGGTCCTGCAGCTGAGCCCTGCACTGGGCTCCATGCTCAACCCAGAGTGTGCTTGTCTCTCTCCCTTTTCTCCTCCGCCTACTTGCACTCTTGCTCTCTTGCTCTCTCTCCCAAATAAATAAATAAAATCTTTCTTAAAAAATGGAAGAAATTAAAAAATTTAAAAAAGAGCTTCCCTATGACCTTGCAATTGCACTTCTGGGTATTTACCCCAAAGACACAGATGTAGTGAAAAGAAGGGCCATCTGTACCCCAATGATTATAGCAGCAATGGCCATGGTCGCCAAACTGTGGAAAGAACCAAGATGCCCTTCAGTGGAAAAATGGATAAAGAAGATGTGGTCCATATACACTATGGAGTATGATGCCTCCATCAGAAAGGATGAATACCCAACTTTTGTAGCAACATGGACGGGATTGGAAGAGATGATGCTGAGTGAAATAAGTCAAGCAGAGAGAGTCAATTATCATATGGTTTCAGTTATTTGTGGAGCATAACAAATAACACGGAGGACGTAGGGAGATGGAGAAGGGAGTTGAGGGAAATTGGAAGGGGAGGTGAACCATGAGAAACTATGACTCTGAAAAACAACCTGAGAGTTTTGAAGGGGCGGGGGGTGGGAGGTTGGGGGAGCCTGGTGGTGGGTATCATGGAGGGCACGGATTGCATGGAGCACTGGGTGTGGTGCATAAACAATGAATTCTGTTACACTGAAAAGAAATTAAAAAAAAAAAAAAAGAAAGAAAGAAAAAAACTAGGTGATTATTGACTTTACAGTAACTTTGTGATGGAAGAAGTAGCTTGTGCACCGTAGAAACCGAACCTGAATCTCACTGAGATTAAAAGAAAAATTTCTGCGGGGCGCCTGGGTGGCTCAGTGGGTTAAGCTGCTGCCTTCGGCTCAGGTCATGATCTCAGGGTCCTGGGATCGAGTCCCGCATCGGGCTCTCTGCTTAGCGGGGAGCCTGCTTCCTCCTCTCTCTCTCTCTCTGCCTGCCTCTCTGCCTGCTTGTGATCTCTCTCTGTCAAATAAATAAATAAAATCTTTAAAAAAAAAAATTTCTGGCTCTAACTACTACGGTCCAAGTAACCTCTCTAATTATTCTGCTAAAAGGGTGGGCAAATACGTGTGTGTGTGTGTGTGTGTGTCTGTGTGTGTCTCTTTTCTGGCCCAGTATAACTAAAGCCACAGAAAGGGTGTCTCCCTTTGTCAACCTGTCTCTCTCTCTCTCTCTCTCTCTCTCTCTGCCTCTTGAGAGAGAGAGACAGAGATAGAATGTGCTGTGCACTGGCGATGCTAAGGAGAATTCAACTTGCTTCTTCCCTGTTTTCTAATTTTCTGCTTTACAAGAAAACTTCTGACTCAGAAATTTAATTCCCAAGCATTTGCTCTGGGAAGAAACTGCTTTCAAAAGACTATGTGAACACTGTATATGCTCAAAACTTATAATTGCGTCTTTGAGTAAATAAATCTGTTGGGCAACTTTTCTCTCCCTCCTCAATGTGTTGTTAAATACCAGCTCAACACCAGACAAGGGTCTGTTTAAACTCAAACACTGAACTTCAGGATTGTAAAAACTAAAAGCTGGTTCATGTCGATGGTTCATGTTGACTCAAACCACAATATGCTCCTGGGATAAAGTTTTCCCCAGGGTTACATTTGTCCTGGGATAATAAAAATAGTTCTCTGACTTCCGACATTTTTAGGGTTTCCAGAAAACCAGGATCCTGAACCTGTGTGGGGGAAAAAAAAAAAAAAAACCACCTGGACAAGGATGATTCTGTGGTCTTCACAGAACAGCATGTGCTCCGTGGAATTCAGCTTTCTGTCATGCTTATAGATGGATATGTGTCCCCTCCATGGTCCCCTGCAGTATCTTTAGATGGCAAGGACTCGGTCCCTGGCTCAACCATCACTGTTAACAGGTAGAGGGGATGATACAGGGTTGAACAAAATGATGCTTATGGAACCCAGGACATTAACTATCTTTCAACAAGTAGACCAAGGCGGTAAACATATATACTTTAAAAATGGAGAGAAAGGCTGCTTCTTCAGTCTACCAAATGCTGCAAATGTCCATCTCTCTTGATAACCAAGAGGCTAACACACCCAGCCACTTACATTTCACCTACTTAAATTGCACTGTCAGAATCTTTTAAGAAATGCTCAACTGAGCCACATTTCTCTTCTTTCTAGCTTATATTGATCTCCCATTCAATCAATGTGTTTAGGTTCAGTTATAGCTCTGAGGTCAATTCTGATTAAATACGCTCATATTTACCCACGATGACTACGAAGATATTCTGCTTTTGCCTCAGATATCAACTCTATTGGTCATGACTGCAATTTGAGGCTCTCCTTGCCCCCTGATTCTTCTCTTTGGAAACCAAGTGGAATGGGAATATTACACCATTGAATTCTCCAGCAGCTGCACAAGATATGGCGACCTGCAAACTAAATATTTACTTCCATCAAACTGAGCATTATCTCTTTAAGTTCCCAACATTGAAAACTCCTGTTATTTATATGCACAATGGCTGTATTATTAATAATAATAATGATAATAATTATTATTTTCAGTGTATCCTGGATGATACCTACAGACTTTGCTTTCCAGTAAGCAATACTTTTTTTTTTTTTAAATAAATAATGGGAAGTTTGGGGCAAGAGGAAGTAACTAATTTTTCTTAGGATCTACCATGTGTCAGGTATTGAATAATGGATTGGGGCTTAAACTCTGCTATCTCACTTATTCTTTCTATGAACACTTTTGCAGATCGAGAAGCTGAGACTTCTGGTGTTTTAAGCTTGTTCAAGCTTTTTGGTGCAGGACCCCTTTGAGAAGCCAGGTTTTGTCACTCCAAACCCTATTGTGGTACTGCTGTTGTTACTTGTTTTTGTTTTGTGCTTTTTTTTTTTCTTTTATAGCATATTATGTACTGGGCACTTAAAAGGATTTGCATTATTTTGAGGGAAAAATACTCAACCTATTCAATGGCATCCATCTGCCATCAGAACAGGTGTTGCAAATTTCATTACTATCAGCTCTGTCTGCCGTCATATCAGAAACTATGGGTTCCTCTTCAGTCAACACTGTGGAATAGCTATATGAGAAGGAGCCTTACCAGACAGCTGAATCTTGCATTAATCGCCATTCAGGTTTCGCCCAGTTTAGAGTTGAGAAGAATGACATTGAAATGGGATGATTTAAAACTTTTTTCTGTGTTATCCAAGTTTTAAACCTAGTTGGATCAGCAACAAACAAACAAACACATACACTTAAAAGCCCATAGAAAAACAGTCACGAAGTAATGACCCCATAATATTCCCTGGCTTTTTAGTAGAATCTACTATGCAAGCATGTGATGAATCGTTCACAGTACTTTGTAAAACCAGAGACAAATAACTTCTGTTCTCACCACTGTTTTTTCGCTTCCATTTAAGTTTTCCTTCAGAATGTAAGAGGAGGGAAGAAACAAGTTTGCCTTTCCATCAAGAATAAATAAGTATTCCCATTTGTTACATGGTGTATAACCAGAAGATACTCTACTTTTATATTGGATGTGTAGGAGTGTGATGTCAGATTTGGCTCTTATGTGCTAGATTAATAAAATCCTTTCATGATTTTCATCTGGTCGATCTCTCTCTTCCCCATATTTGCCTTCCAGTTATGTTTTTAAAGCATCTTTATAAAAACTGTCACACACACATGCATCAGCTAAACTGAACAAACTATTTAGTTTGGCGTATGTTTGCCATTAAATCATACATTGTTACAGTCCATCCTTGGGTCTCAGGTTAGGACCTACTGTGCTTTATTTGATGTCAAGCGCTGTGAAAGACCCAGAATCCAAGAATACATCCCTCGTTGGTTCGTTTCCAACAAGTATCAGTAACTAAATACAATGCAGTTAAACCTGTAAAAAATACAAAGTGGTATGTTCAGATAATCTTAAAAGCCCAGAGAGAAAATTTAGGTGATACCAATAACAGTGTAGGCTATGTTGTCTAACTATGTGCCAAAACACTGTTTAAGGTATTTTACATTTATGAATTCAATCGTCATAACCAGCTCATCACTATATAATAGTGTTATCATTCACATTTTGAGATAGGGGAATTAAAGCACAGAGAGGTTTCATGACATGTCTAAGTCACACAGCATAAAAATTAGAACTAGGGCTTAGCTCAGGCAGTGTGGCCTTTGAGTCTCTATCCTTAAACCACATTTTAGGTTGCCACTCAGAGATCAGAAGGCCTGGGGTTAGTCACATAAACCAGGATAGTTTCTAAGGACTGTTCAAGATTTAATATGAAAATTGATGTTTAAAACAAAAACAGATGGTTAATCTTGGGTTTGTTCTTTGAAAAAAAAAATTTCCCAGTTTCACTTGGTTTCAACTTCTCTTTCCTGCTGAAAACACTTTCCAGTTTATGGAGCAGCTACGTGTGTGTCAAGGATTGGGGTGTGAGGGAGAGAAGGAAGAAAATTTTACAGGCAAATGAGTTCTTAATTGATAATGAAATGGATTTATTCAATTGCAATTTAAAAAGTCTCATTACATTCAAATTGTATAATTCAGAATTGAATTTTTTTTTTTCACTTTGTCACTGTGGTACAGAGATTTTGAGAGAATATAGACTTTCATGTTCAGTTTTGGGGGAAGTGTGGAGAGCAGAATCGTGGATGGCATTTCGAGTTCATCTGTAGTTATTCAGACCCGTTGCGTGTGCCCCGTCATCGGGGCAATGGCTCTGCAGAAGGGCAGCTCCAGGCCACCGTATAGGCTGCTGAAAACCATTCGCTGGCAGCTCACTGTTCCTGAACAAGCTGACATTTTATGGGGACTATTAGAAATGCATGAATTCTGCACACAAAATGTCAACTGATATATTAAGAAAGAGCAACTCTCCGCAGTCACTCGCAGTAAAATTTCTTTAGCTTTTACCCCATTCTGCTTCATAGATACATTGTATCTACGCTTGTACCATTTCAGATGAGATCACTTGACATCCAAAATACACATTCAAGTTAAACTTCTGCAGTAAGAGAGTGAAATCTTCAAGAGAAATGAAAATAGTATCGTCTCTCCATCTTCAGTTCAGGAACCAAGGTCATGGATTATGAATTTTAAGCAGTCAGTATATCACTCAAAAATCATTCCAGATATAAGATGGCATCTTTATTCAACTTGCTGATTACTTTTAAAGTATGTTCTCGCTCAATAGCCTTTTGCTTTTGACTTGGAGAACGTCTATAAATTGGATACTAATACAAAAAAATTAACCCCCATCATAAAGCAATTGAGTTGAATAGCATGTTTTATGTTGAATATTATAGTCCGTGATGCTATCTCCTCCAGTGCCTAGAAATTCAGAGAAAATTGAATGCTTGAAAATTGTAAGCTTAATATTTTTCGAACCCTCACAGTATGACAGAGTGGAGGGAGGTATTTCCCCATGGAAAATGAGATTAGCCGTAAAATCGGTCCCTGGAGTACAGAGAGCCCCGAACACTCAACAGCAGGCAAAGCAGAATACAGCGGCCTGTTGATAGCAATCCCCTTGTTCATGACTCAGCTCGCGTGAGAGGAACAGACTCATGGCTTTGGTTTTCTGTCCGGTGCATCTTATGCTAGCTTCCTTGTCACACACAATGCTATTCTGCAGACACGTCTGTCATGGCTTTCCCCCCACACTGCATTCCATTTTTCTCACCACAACTTCTAAAGCTCCTTTTTGTTAAAAATACACTTAAATAATATCATCTACAATAAGGTCACTTCAGAGGAGGTACTGCAGCTCTACCTAAAATGCAACTAAGAAGTGATGGTTCAATTATTAAGTTAATTCTAATGCCAATAAAATCAGTTTTATTTACTGATATACAAATTTAAATTTTCTTGTGTAGATAAAAGCAAAAAAACTATGATTTTCCCTTGAAAACAAGAAGTAAAGAAAGCTCAATGAGAAAGCCCATAGAAAAGTTCAGAGTTCAATGTGTACATGTTTACTCAGAAAAGCATCACCTATTGGGTTTAAATGATAATATTACTCATCTCATCACTCATGACTAAGAAAGCTGCCACTTGTGAATAATTTAGAATCTGAATGCTGTGATTGTTTATAGTATCTACAGTAGTACTGGGTTTCTGCTTTGTTGTTGTCTTACCTTGTTGATATGTCATTTTGTTGTTGTTCTAGAAAATAGAAAATGGGTTTAATTGTGTTCTAGAGATATTATGTCGTTCGTGCAAAAAATGGAAATAGAGTTAAAATGGAAAATTTTTAAAACATATTTACTCATGCCCGGCCTCATACAACTAAAAGCACAGTCTGTCCAGGATAGTATGCAAAGAAGGGCTAGTACATTCAGGAGGTACATCATTTTCTCTATTGACTGAAGTCATTTCTGGAGTATTTTATACTCCATGAAGCTATGTGAAACATAGAGTTAGGAACAGAAGTCAAAACTTCGTCATTGCTTTGGTTTTACATTTTTTAACTTTTGGAATATACACCATCAGTCACCTCATGTTTATTATTGACATATATACTACGTGCAGGAGTCTGTGCTAGCCACAGTGAGGAGATACAAAACATACAAAGGGGGTTATATGGTAGAATGTTCCAGAATTTGACTTCTGGAACCATACAAACTTATTTGAATCCTGCTCTGTCACTTCCTAATGAGTGGTCATGGAGGAGGTGCTTAACCCTTTTAATCTATTTCCTCATCTCCAAAATAGTGATAAAAATAGTCTCTGTTGAGGTGCCTGGGTGGCCAGTCGGCTAAGCCCTGTCTCTTGGCTGTGGCTCCGGTCGTGATCTCAGGGTTGTGAGATCGAGCCCCGAGCTGGGCTCCCCCCTCATCATGGAGTCTGCTTTGGGTTCTTGCTGTCTTTCCCCCCACCCAGTGCTCTCTCTTGCTCTCTCTCTCTAAAATAAATAAATAAATCTTAAAAAATAGTCTTTAAAATATGTCACAAAAATTTCCTTGAATAATAACCTGAGTATACACACAAAATATTTAATGCTCACTGTGACTAGCACATAATGAGTACCCAGTATTATTAAACTGCCATCATTGCTATGCTTATTCAACTCCATTCTCCAAGGAATTAGAAGCTAATTCAGTAAAGAAGGATTGAACTAACAAAAATACAATTAAAAACCGTCATACTTTAGAATATTATCTTTAGGGGATGCCTGGGTAGCTCAGTGGGTTAAGCCTCTGCTTTGGCTCATGGTCTCAGTGTCCTGGGATCGAGTTCTGCATCAGGCTGTCTGGCAGGGAGTCTGTTTCCCCCTCTCTCTCTGCTTGCCTCTCTACCTCCTTGTGATTTCTCTCTCTGTCAAATAATTAAATAAAATCTTAAAAAAAAAAAAAGAATATTGTCTTTAGGAGAAAACTCTCAGGATATAAATAAAACCTAAATTGAAATTACACATATAAAAATTATAAATATGCCCTTAATTAGACTATTTTTAGCCCAAAATGAATTCCCTAATTAAAAAGAAGGAAGGAGGTTCTTTTAGCTTTGGGAAAAATAAAAATATTTTCATAAAATGTTTTTACATAAATGGTCATGACAAAATGGACAGGACAAGAAAATTGTAAAGGACGACCTATAATCCCAGCATTCACAAGTGAATATGCTCAATTTTTTCTTTTTTAATGTATGTTTCTCTGGTCTTTATGATGTCATTTTTTGCACAATGGAAATTCTATTGTACATTAAAATTTATGTCGGCTTTTGGTGTTAAACCTTATAGCATAATAATTTTCTACATCTTTGGGAACTCTTTACTAGTATCATTATTAATATTTTGAAAACTTTGCATTTTATTTGAGGACACACTATCCATGCATGTGGCATGGCAAACACTTGTCCCAAGTATGACAATTAGAGAATATGACTGGATACAACTTAACGCAATTATGATGTTCAAACATGATTTTTAAAAGGCACCATTGTCAGTTAAAATTTTTAAGAAAAAATTTATTAAATTGAGAAACACATTTTTTTTTTGAGACGTTAAAACTGCAGGATGAACAGAACAGTAAGAAACAAGGAAGGTGTCAGTTGATCTAAGCCAGTGTAATCTCATGAGCTAAAAATACTGAAGTAGAAACACACAGAGAGTGATAGTCTACTTGAATATGTATATTTCGTGCTTTATATGGTGTAAATTAAAACTGGATGATGTGGAGAACAATAGCAGAGAGACAAATGTTATAGTCTTAGGTGATTTTCGATCTCAATCACAGATAACTTCATTGTGGTTGGTCGCGAATAGAGACCCTATGTAAAGGACACATCCTAAGGAGATGAAAGAAAGTCAGTGTGTCGTGTTTGTAGGTACTAAGTACTGAAGTACAGAACAGTTGCTTAGATTTTTAAATAATTTACAAATTAATTTCACATGCAATATATTGTAAATTTTCTGAATAAAGTACTGAAAAAGTAATTATTTTTCTTTATAGTGAGTGAGTTGGTGAAGTTCCAGAGATCCATTTTGTGCCTAAAATTTTGTGTTTCATTTTGTTTTCACATCCAAACAATACATTAGTTGAAAAGAAAATATGTAGGAATTTTAAGGTTTGGCCTCAAAATTTTGAACACGTTGTTCTATTGCCTTATTAAATTTGTTTCTTTATCTTACACAGAGACAAAAGATTGTTTGAAATAAAAAATATATTAGGCAGTATACTAGTTACTACAGATATATGGACAAGTTACCCCAAAACTCAATCATGTAAAATAACCACTTATCACGTTTATGACTTCTCTGTTTCAGAAGTTCTGACAGAGCTCTTAGGGATGCATTGTCTCAGTTTTACAATATCTGGAAACTCATCTGGAAAACTCAAAAGCTGGAGCTAGTGTTATCTGAAATCTTTGCATTCCCCCATCTGGCATCTGGTCTGGGAAGACTCAAGATCTAGGTGCCAAAGTATCTGAGGGTTTTAGGTCATGTGTACCTCTTTCTGTGTTGTCTCTACATGGCCTTTCAAGCATAGTGGCTGATCATTCATGGTAGCCATATATATGGTGGTCCAGAGCTTCAGAGGTGTGCTTGGCGTGATAGAGAGACAGGGAGAGAGAGAGAGAGAGATCTTATCACCTATTATGACCTAGTGTCAGAAGTCACTTTGTAGCACTCTGGTGATCTGTTGGGGAAGGGGATTCAAATTTCCACCCAGGTCCAGGGGAACATAGACCCTACCTCTTAGTTGAAGGATGCCAACATCACATTTTAGTCAGAGCATGTGGAATAAACTATATGTTGGTGTGTTCATCTTTGGAAAATATACTTCACCTTAGACATGAAGGCTCCTGATAACATTACCTTTGAATTCTGACTACCCACTGCAAAAATTTCATCATTACCTCTGAAACCCGCTGTGCCTTCCTTTGAATGTATCATCTCCACTTACCTGCCTTTCCCACACCTTCACGTCCCTGCATTTTTCCCTTTTCTACAATTTTACCAATGTGCTTTTATGCCATCTCACAATGGATGCTTGTGCACACACAGACAGGTGTACCCAAATTGGGATTTCATAGGATACAAATATTACTGAATGCATTCTTCCGTGTCTTACCCCCCTAGCCTGTGTTTTTAAGGTTTATCCATACTGTTGCATGTAGCTTAAGCACATGGGTTCACATGCAGTTTACTATTCCACTGAATATATACTCCACAAATTATCCGTTTTATTGGTTATGGAGTTTGGATTGTTTCCATCTTTGTTTTATTTATGTGACTATTATCAGGTGGATCTGAATATTTCGACATTCTTCTACATGTTTCTTGATATACATGTAAGAGTTTCTCTAGCCATTATCACTTAGAATGTAATATTTATAGCAATTAGAATGTATATTCTCCAATGTTTATATTTTTACATAAATTTCTTTGAGTTTTCCTTTTATGTATAAGGCTTTAATATACATACAATTTGTGTGCATTATATGCCATAAGGATAAAGTTCTTTTTTTTCAAATGGATTTGGACTTGAATCTAGCACTATTTATCAATTAAAAAAATGTATTGGGAAATAATTTCAATTTTACAGAATTAGGTCAAAAATTAAAATAGTACAAGGAAAAATCATGCATTTTTTGCCCATCTTTACCTATTTTTCATATGTCCATGTAATAAGTATGTGCAGATTACATTTAATATGCCTCCTTACCTCTGAATACTTTTTTGAGTATTTCCTAAGAATAGAAGTATCATGTAATCACAGTTGACATCAACTGTATACATTTACAAGAAAACTGAAATATGGGTGATAAAGTATTGATTCAATGTAAATGAAATGTAAAAGGAATTTTTTTTTCAAGAAAACAATCTTTATTTTGTTTGATGTCTTCTCATGTCTGCAATGAGGTTCTGCATATGTGGTGTATCTTAAGATTTCACATTGGGAAGAACATGATGTCCATTGGTTATTATAACTGATCAGCAGATGAAGGCTTTGCCCTCGTTTTCCACTATTAATTTACTGTGAAAAATATTTTTGCTTTTAATCTCTTTCTCAACTAATAATCAATGGGAGAACACTTGGATATTGTGCAAATATCTCAACTTCAGAAAAATTTCTTCCTAAGCATGGTATCCACTGATGATTCTTACCTGGTCTAATCTTTATTATGGTGGTTGTAGTATGAAGATTGTCAACCCCAGAACCGATGCCACATTTAATAGTTTGGTCTCAGTCTTCTGTCAGCAAGAGCCTCACTTGCCCTGTGTTTATGTATATAGGTATTTATCTTTTTTTTTAATTTATACATTCATTATTAAATAATAATAAATTCCTATGTTTAGTGGTTTATAATTCATCAGTGAACGTAACTATTTCCGGGCTCAAATCCCAGATTTGGCCTGTGGGAGCCTTCTCCTTAGGTCTTCTCTGTATTTGGGATATGCTCCCATTTGTCTTTCTGACACAACAAAACATCCCAGGCTCATCTTGGACCTACTCTACCCTAAGCATGCATTAACTTTTTCCTGAATGCTGTAGTTCCTGTTGATCAGCACCATATACATAAGGGCCCAGTGCTTTACTATTCATCAACAATAAGTCTGTTATAATTCAAACTTTCATATATGAGTGGTTCCAGTCTTGAGTTCTCTATTAGTGCACATGACTCTTACTAAAATCTCTGATTATAGTTTCCTGATAGTTAACTGTCTTGTCTGCTTTTAGGAGTGTCTCAGTTCTTTTTCGCCCTTACCCATTCCTGTAAAATATGGAATTGGTTTGCTAATTTGAATTTTTAAATAACCATTAGGATTTTGATTGAAATTGCATTAACTCTTAAGTCACTTTCTAGAGCTGTGTCATCTTTCTGTAGGATACGGAGTACTTTTAAATATTTAACAATTTAGGATTTTTTTTTATTGTTAATCATTTTGGATTGGTTTTCCCCCGCACACAGTGTCCCCTTAACTAAACTGGTGTAATATATTTTGTCATTTCAGAAATATGTTCTTAGATTATATTTTTAAATCAAACATAAATTTCTTGGGTTTATTTTGTTGTATAAGCCCTAAGTAGGCATAGCTTATGTTTCATTCCTCTCTTCTCAATAGCTATTATGTATGTAGGGGATATTTTTATTTTTCTCCTTTGGTGTTCATTCTGATACACATACTGTAGCTCTTGTGCCAGATATGTAGACCCTCTTAGACCTTGGAGCTGCCAGGTGGACAGTTTTAAGGTGACTAACATTCGTGGTTTGCATGGGAGGGAGGAGTTTCTGGGCTGAAAAGATTTTCAAGGTTCAAAACTGGGAAAGAGTCTGGCAAACTGGAAAGACTTGCTTATCATACACAGGACCGAAGGCAGAGGTTTCTGTTTGTTTGTTTGTTTTTGCCCAGCATAAGGGCCATATTTCCATTGTGAATAATGGGAATAGTATTATTCTTCTATTTCATAGGCCATTTAAATGGATTTAAATGGTATAATCTTGAAATAAGTAGCAAAGTAGTATTCCAAATTAAAATAATTCCAAAATGAACTCCAGGCACAGGTAACTTTGCCAGAAAATTTGCCAAAGAGTTAAAGAAGAAATGATGCCAAACATATACATTCTCCCACATAAATGGAAGAAAAAGGGGGGAAATGCTCTGTCTTTCAGGATGAGTTCACTCTATTTGTATTTGTTTTTAATGTCACCATCACACTGATTTAAAAACACATGACCCAGGACTTATGAAAAAGGAAAATTTATTATTTTAAAACCCTAAATAAATATTAGCAGAAAATTTAGTAAAATACATATTATGTGCAAGTTGTATTTAGTCTTTAAAGTAAGTTAGGGAATATTTTTAAACCAATGTAATTTGACACCTTAATAGAATAATAGAGAAAATTTGAGAATAATCTCAGTACATGCAGATCAGTTAGTTTATAACATTAAATTCTGTTCATATTCTGATACAAGGTAGCTTGTATTTATAACATATAAACAGAATGTATCATACTTGATGGTAGAATATTGAAAGCTTTTTCTTTGAGATCAGGAACAAGGATGGCAGTGGTATCCACTTTTATTCAAACACCCTCCCCCTCGGAAAAGAAGCCCTACGTAGAGGAATATACCATGTGAATATATTGAAAGACTCAATATCATAATAATGTGATCTGTGTCCAGATTCTACCAGATTTGCCCAATCAAAACTCTAAAAGGATGGATTGTTGATCTTGCTAAACTGATTCTAAAATCAGAAGAAAAATTAAAGAGCCAAGAATATCCAAGGCAATCTTGACGATCAAAATGAGAAGACTTGCCCCTAGTGGATATTAAGACAGCATAGTTACTATAATTAAGATAATGTGGGATTTGTACATAAATAGACAACTAGACCAACAAAGTAAAATAATAAGCTCAGAAGGACATCAGTACATATATAGACAGTTAACTTATGAAAACTGTGGTCACAGAGAGTAGAGGCCAAAAAAAAAGTGTTTTTAATAAATGGTGCTGTGGCTATTTGGTATTCATGTACATATCTGTATCCACAGCTTGTACAGAAATCAATTTCAGTGAATTGTAGATCTGAATGTTAAAGGGGGAAAAAAAAACCTTCAGAAAGGTAACACAGGAGAATTCTTTACAACTTCTGTATAGAAAAATATTTCTTAAACAGGACATAAAAATTAAGAATGTAAATATTGATAAATTTGATGACATTAAAATATTTTCTGCTAAAAAAAAGGAATGAGGGGTGTCTGGGTGGCTCAGTGGGTTAAGCCTCTGCCTTTGGCTCAGGTCATTATTCCAGGGTCCTGGCAGCGGGGAGCCTGCTTCCTCCTCTCTCACTGCCTGCCTCTCTGCCTACTTGTGATCTCTGTAAAATAACTAAATAAAATCTTTTAAAAAAAAGTAATAACATAAAATGCAGTCACCTCCTGAATGAATGTCTTTGTAATCATATAATTGACAAAAATCGTATCCACAATGTATAAATAAATCTCTCCTATCATTAAGAAAAAAATAAATAAGAATATGCACATGACAATTGAACTGTGCTTCACAAACGAGAATATACACATAATCAAAAAGCATATGAAAAGGTGCTTGAAATTCAATAGGAAAATTAATATTAAAACCATGAGATAACAGTGCTTTCCCCAACAAAAGGCTAGAAATAAAATTCATAATACGTTTTATAGTAACTGATGGTTGGAAAAAAAATAGGATGAAAATAACTTTTACGAACTTCTTTATACACTGTAAATTGTTAAAAACAACCTAGAGAAAATTTAGTACTATTTACTCTATTAGAAGAATATATATATATATATTCTCTCTCTCTCTCTCTCTCTATATATATATATATATTCTCTATTAGAAGAATATATATATATATATTCTCTCTCTCTCTCTCTCTCTATATATATATATATATACTTTTTAAAGATTGTTTGAGAGAAGCATGCAAATGCAGGGAGGGGAGAGAGAGAGAGAGCTTGCCCGCAAGCTCATACAGAAACAGGGGGGAGGGGCACAATGAGACAGAGAAGCAGACTCCCCACTGAGCAGGGATCCAGATGGGGAACTGGATCCCAGGACCTGGGGAACATAACCTGGGACAAAGACAGATGCTTAACTGAGCCAATCAGGTGCTGGAAGATACATATTCTTTTTTTTTTTTTTTTAAAGATTTTATTTATTTATTTGACAGAGAGAAATCACAAGTAGGCAGAGAGGCAGGCAGAGAGAGAGAGGGAAGCAGGCTCCCTGCTGAGCAGAGAGCCCGATGCGGGACTCGATCCCAGGACCCTGGGATCATGACCTGAGCCGAAGGCAGCAGCGGCTTAACCCACTGAGCCACCCAGGCGCCCCTGGAAGATACATATTCTTTATGCTGTTGAAATTTTACTCCTAGGTATATAACTAAGAGAAGTTCACATATGTGCACCAAAAAGGCATTTAACAGAATGTTTTCACTGATATTATTATAGCACATCAACTCTGGAAATAGCCCACCAGCAGTAGAATGAGTGTAAACCAGGTGTTTCATGTAGTGCACGTGGTGCCATGCAGCTCGAGACGGAGCTGCCTCTACAGGCAGCATGCAAGGAGGAAGGGGACCATGTTAGGAAAGAAAAGGAACATTCCTGTGAAGGATTGGCACACTGATACTTGTGATTCTGTCCGTTTTTGTTTCAAAATTATGAACTGGAAAGACACAGCCGAATTGATGAGAAATAATTTTCCTAAGGAGGGGTACCATGGAATAGAACTAGGAGCAAAATTAGGATTTCAATGGTATTTGTAATTAATTATTTTATTTAAAGTATCTGAGATCACGGCCTTTTTAAGGAAAATTAGATAATTGCGTGCACATTGGTTAGTTATTTTCAACTTTCAGTATTTTAAAAAAATTTCCGAATTAGAATATTTTAAATCAATGTGAATTGATGAATCCTCAACAGATCGATTAGGGAATTGATTATGTTTGCCAGTGCTTCCGGGGGTTGCAAATAGAGCCTGGAATATATTCAGGACATTTCATCCAGCAGATAGAAAATATTGATTGTATTGAGTGCGAATGGCCATTATTCCTGCCTTAGAGATCTAGTGAACATCCATATGAGCTTTCATCTGCTCTACTGCAGAGCTCCCCAAACTCTGCTTCTCCTAATCCATGTTGATTCATCCCATTCTGACATTTCTAAGCTTGAGACACTTTAATGCTTGCCTATGTTTCTACCATAATTCTTCAAATCAGTAGCACAATATTCTAGGACCCCCCCCATCCTCTGCTCCATACATCTCATTTTTGCAGTGTCCCCTCATAAAAACCATTGTAACCAGACTTGACTGGGTGCTTTCAATCCCAGAGTTCTGTTTTGTTCATTTTCATATGTTAAGATGATCACATTTTTTCTGATAGCATGGTAAATTACCTAAATTTTTAATGTTCTAAACAAAGTGTACAGAATACACACTCGGGCCACAGAACTGCCCTGTGTAATACCATGCCTTTAGATGCAGGGGTTCCTGGGGGCGTAGTGGGTTCAGCCACTGACTCTTGGTTTCAGCTCAGATTGTGATCTCATGTTTGTGGATTCGAGCCCCATGTCTGGCTCTATGCTCAGCACAGAGTCTGCCTAAATTTCTCTCTTCCTTTCCCTCTGCCCCTTCCCCCATGCTATCTCTCTTAAAAAAAAAAAAAAATCTTTCAGATAAATAAATAAATAAACAATAAAACAAACCTGATCAAACTTGCTCTGTACTCAGCATATAGTTCTTTGCAACAGTTTCACATAAACTTGAAAAACATATGTGCTCTTCTGTTGTTGGCTATAAGGTTCAGTTGTCACATCTATGAATGTGTCAAATAGATCAATATTTAATTATACAGATTAAATTTTCTGAACCTTTACAGATTCTTTTTGTCTTCTTGTTCTATAGGTTACTGAGAAAGATGTGTTAAATCTCCCACTATGGCTATGGATTTTTTTTTCCTTTTTAAGTTATGCCAGATTTCACTTTACATATTTTAAGGATACAGTTTTAGGTTCATATATATTTAAAATTTTTACATCTCTCTGGTCAATTGACTTTTATCATTAAAAATGTTCCTTTTTTTAAATCTCTGGTCATGCAGCTTGCCCTGAAGCCTTCTTTGTCCAGTATTAAAATAGCTCAATCAATTTCTACATCATGTCTTTCATCATTCTTTCCCTTTCAACTGTTCTGTCTCATTGTCTTAGACTTGGTTCCTAGGAATAGATTCTGGGACAGATAGTAGCATCTAGACTTACTGGGAGGTGCTTAGGTATACCTATAAATAAGGATTAAGACAAGATTGGTCACAAAGAGAAGCTAATTACAATGTGGTTGTGACAGAAGGTTCAGAGGGTCCCATAAAGAGTTTTGGAACTGGGATGTCTCTTTCCAGCTGCCCATAATTAGGGTGAAGAAACCAGGACTTTTATCCCCAGCAGTTATCCACCAAGGGCCACCTCTGGGAGGTGATGTCACCTTAGGCATGCAGTTCACTGCATTCGAGAGTAAATTCCAAAGCAGGATGCAGCTGTGGGTGTATAATCCCAGCAGTTGGGAATGTGTGCAAAAGCCCAAAAATGGGATCCAGGTGGAGCAAAATAGTATCATTAAAGTATAGTAATAGTATAATGAAATAATTATATTTAAGGTATATCCTTTCCCAGGAATCTATTATTTGGTGTACTCTTTTTATTAAATTTTAAATATTAATCTTTAATTTGATTACATTCTATTCACAATTAACATAATAACTGATATATTAGGTTGAAGTCAACCATTAACTTTGGTTAGAAAGCAAAAGAAATGTGATTCACCTATGCTGTGCTCCTTTTTCCTTCCTTTTTGGATTTCATTTTGATAAAGAATTATATCCTATGTGAGTGATGTTTGTGCTAACTAACCTTATTGTGTTAATAATTTCCTGATGTATACATGTATCAAATCATTACACTGTACAGATTAAACTGACACAATGTTATAGGTCAATTACATCTCAAAGCTGGAAGAAAAAAAAAAAAAGGATGAGTGTCCCCCTCTATTTGTTGTTAGCCATACATTTCTTTACTATTCTATTAGGTGGTTACCATAGAGGTATAAATTAATACTTTTATTTATGAACAGTACAAAAACCTTGGGAGAATTTTGGAATATCTACTCTTCTCCAACCTACAGAACCATCCCTCAAAAATCACTGTACAATAATTTTTGCAAGGCCTCTCTCAATATAGACAATTAGATTTAAAAATCTATGAATAAAAATTTATGGGACCATGTGAGGTCCCATAATTATTATTTATTAGTTAATATTCAGTCTAGAGAAGATACTAGGTAACTGTGTGTTTGCTTATTGACCTAAGTGTGTATAAAAATTTTTTGCAGTGTCTAGACATCACCTTCTGCTTAGGTCTAGAATTCATCTCTTCAAGGCTATTATCAAATCTCATGTCTCCCACTTAGAGAATAAGAGAGTGAGGCTATCACTTGCTATCCCATGGCTTTTCAAAATGTTTATATTGAAATAATACAGATTCTCTTATCTCTAACTTCATTTATTTAATGCAGGTTACATAATTACTCATGACGCTGCATCACTCACTTATTGCTTTTGTGAATTCTGGCTTCCAATGCAAACATTGTTACTGAACTTTGTCAATGATGACCACAAATGTGATTCTCTCCCAGAGTATGCAAGAAAATATAAAAGATACTTCATTTTCTGGTCTTGTTAAATTAACTATTCAGAATTTTATAGTCTAAATGTAGAGTAACACATCTCCTAGCCACATCTTTTTTTGAACTTTTTAAGCTATATCCCTCAGTTCCTAAAACAAGCTTTTTTCAGTGTTGACCTTGTCTTGTCCTGCTTTCTCCACACTGCTACCAGTAAGAAGGATAAGCAAGGTCTTTTTCATGTTTCTCAACCAGCATGGCTCACAACTGCTTGTTTATACAGTCTCTAGGTCTACCACCCTTACAATGTGAAGAACATATAGTTCTGGAGAAAGGAGATTGTCTCTATCATTATAGCACGTCAATTTTCTTAACTTAGGAAGTCCTGAGCATGGAGAATCATGGAAATACTTCCATTATTTTTTTTAAGATTTTATTTATTTATTTGACAGAGACCACAAGTAGTCAGAGAGAGAGAGAGGAAGAAGCAGGCTCCCTGCCAAGCAGAGAGCCTGATGCGGGGCTCAATCCCTGGGATCATGACCCGAGCTGAAGGCAGAGGCTTTAACCCACTGAGCCACCCAGGCACCCCTATTTCCATTATTTTGACACTCTCTTCTCTCCTTCTATATGACAAGGTACTTATATGTCAGACCTTTTTACCATGTCATGTATGTTTCTTATGCTCTTCTCTGTTTCTATTATATATAATTTTCTTTCTCTTGTTTGGGCCCTGAAATATACATATATATATTTTTTAATTATTTTTCAGCTGACAAATATTCTTTTCACCTGTCTAATAATTTGTTAAACCTGCTTAAGTTTTTAGTTTCAGCCATTATATTATTTAAATCTATAAAATTCATTTTATTCTTTAAAATTAGGCCCTATTCTCTATTTAAATTTTGAATCTTATAATTTAATTATTTTAAAACATAAATTTTGGTCACTATAAAGCCTGTGTCCAATAATTTCAATATCTGGATATCATGGAGATCTGTTTCTTTCTTTTTTCTTTTTTTCTTACTGTTTTGTCACTTTTTTCTTCTCCAAGGATGCTTTTTATAACTGTCAAATATTATGTATGAAAATTATAAAAATCACCAGATACTCTGAGTAGTACTGTGTTCCTGCAGAAAGAGTTTACTGGGATTTTTTAGGCAGCTTTCTTCAGGCAGTTTTTCAGGGTCATTTCTTTTATCAGAGGTTGAGATTATTTGAACTTAGATCTAGGTCCTTGAGAGACTAGTCAATTTTTGGATCACCTTTTCTCCTAAAGTATATCCCTCTGGAGTTAAAAAAACAAAAAAAACAAAAACAGAGTCTGTTTGCTTGTTTCCTTTCCTTTTTAACCATATTATCTGCTCCCTGTAAGTCCCTGAGCTCCAAATTCTCACTCTGACCTCAACTTCTGTGGGACTGGGGAGAATACTGACTACCTTCTCAGCCTCTTAGCTCCATTTTTGCCATTGTAGTTAACAAACAACTTCCTCCTGGGAAAGGACACCCAAACACTGGGATCACCTATTCTTACTTTTTTCCTGGATCCTGGCCTGGCAATTTATCAATGTCTTGATAGCATTCTAATACCTTCAAACATATTTCACATCTTCGTTTTCTAAATTTTCCATTTGTTTTAGTGAAATGAATGGTCTGAAACAAGTAATTCAGCCATTATTAGTAGGTTGCTCTGTCAGATTGCCAAAAAAAAATTCATATTGTTCTAATTCAACCTAAAATACAATTATACACTCTATGCATGGTATATAGCTACTCATACAATAAACACATGGGGAACACATTATTAAACACAAAACTGTGCAACATGCATAAAAAGTTGGAAAAGACATAACCTAATAGTCAATAATCTTCAGCCACATATTGGGAAGGTTTAAAATTAGCATTTAGATATAAGTAAATATTAGTGTAAGGATAGAAGCAAATATTAGAATTTAAATTACTTTCAGATTCACCTGAGATTGATGGAGTGACTCTTTAAATCCATTCTAGGAACTTTTAATAATATTCATAAAAATTGGTGACGCAGTTTTTTTTTTTTTTTTCTATTTTACAATGAAGACATTGAGATTTGGGAAGTAAGTTTCTTGCTTAGTATCACGCAGCTAGATGTTGGAACACAGATTTGGACACATATTGAAAATATGTACTGTGTGTTCCTTAAATTTTAGTGTTCCTTCCCTTCTACAAGGCTGCTTCACTGAACCACACTCAGAAATTTTGCATTATCTCTATTTGGGTTTTGAATGAAATAACATAACTTTCACTCTGCACTATTTAGGACAGAATCTAACTAGGCATGCAAACAAATCATACTTTTTCCTTAATTATACAAAACTTTCAAGTGTATATTAATTAACTTGAGTTTTACCCTTGCTCCTAAGTCAGAATGAGTTTCTTCCACTTCTCTACTTTGATCTAGGTCATGGCTTAAATGGTTATTCTCCTCTGTGACTCCTGACTCCATGAGAATCATGTGGTTTGTGAGTCAACTTATATCTAATGTAAATTTATGTTTACATATCAATTATTTACCATTATTAGGTCAGGACAATTTTTTCTCTGACTTTAGGAAGAGAGACACTAGATTTTCAAAACAGAATCTAAATTTATCCTTAAGAATTTTGACAAATTGAAATTGCTTGAAAGTGACAGTAATTTTGCAAATCAGGCAGGAAGACTTCCTAGTTCTATTACAAATGCTTTTGTATGTCTATTAAGAGAAGCAGGTTCCAAGGATCAGACTATGAATCTTGGATTTAAATTTTAGAATCTGTGGTGCCTGGGTGGCTCAGTTGGTTAAGCAACTGCCTTTGGCTCAGGTCATGATCCTGGAGTCTCGGGATCAAGTCCCACATCGGGCTCTCTGTTCTCAGTGAGTTTGCTTCTCCCTCTGACCCTCTCCCCTCTTACGCTTTCCCTCTCTCAAGTAAATAAGTAAAATCTTTAAAAAAATAAATAAATTTAGAATCTGGTTTCTTAAATTGTACCATGATAAGATAGAGAAATTAACAAAGGGTATTATAATAATAGCTTTCTGTTCTATTAAGTTTTGTGGTAGAGTTTCTCTCAACACTTAGTTTTAAGTCTATGGAATTGAAGTATTTTAGAATTCAGACACACATATTAATTTCCTATATATTTAACAATGTGAATCCTTACCTTTACTGATACTTCAGAATATCTATGGTCTTTCCACATCTATGCTTTATCACCATGATAATGTTTTATCAGATGTCTCTAAAAACATTTATCTTTACCATATTCTTCTGTTTGCTACATTAATTTCTGCTTGGTTTCTGTGTAGGACAATCTCCACATTTACTCTTATTATATATTTTCTATAATTTTAATATTACTTAAAATCTATATTCAGAGAGCATTTCTTTTTTAAAGTTTTTTTGTTTGACAGAGATCACAAGCAGGCAGAGAGGCAGGCAGAGAAGGAGGGTGCAGGCTCCCTGCTGAGCCGAGAGCCCGATGCAGGGCTCCAAGACTTGAGATCAAGACTTGATCAAGGCAGAGGCTTAACCTACTGAGCCACCCAGGGGCCCCCAGAGAGCATTTTTTTTGTGAAAAAAATGTAAAATAAATGAAACTAGCCAGAATTATACCCATTCTTTGGTATTCACAAAAAATTTATGAATAATACTTATTTTTCACTGTTTGCCATCTTTTTCTTCTATCTGAATTATTATGCTAATAAACCAACCATTTGGGGATGATGAATTTTAATTTTCTTCTGATTCTGAAAACTAATAGTTATTTAGGATATCAAAGGTTTTGTTTTACAAATGTCTCAAACTATCTACTTTCTTCCTTCAGCAATCACTGACTACTCAGACACCTTATTTTAATCTCATTTTAAATTATTCTCTCCCTAAAATATAAAGAATATATAAAAAGAATTTGGCTAAAAGTATATACTTATATGATTCATAGTATATAGATGTATATCATACTTACATATTTTTTCTTGAGATACCTGGAATGGAGGGTTTTTGTGTTTTTTTAATTTAAGTTTTATCTAATGTAAAGAAATATAAAATGAATTACTTCCTTTCTCTTTTTTTATTCTTAAGTACTTTCCTAATTTGTAAATTAACCTCCCAACTACTCTGATTGTGTTAATACACCATTGCTCATTTTACTTTCTCTCCATGCCATTTCTCATAAAAGGTCTTCTTATAGTGATCTTTCCTCCCTCTTTCAACAAGAGTTTCCTCCAGAGACATTTGTCCAAGACATTCCAATGTCTTCAAGACATTCTTTTTAAAAGATTTATTTATTTATTATAAAGAGAGCAGGAGAGAGCCTGCACACGCCCACTGTAGACGGGGTGGGGGGGGGAACAGGGGGGTAGGAGAGATCGAATCTCAAGCAGACTTCCTGCTGAGCACAGACCTGCCCTTGGCTCCATCCCACAACCAAAGCCTTTAAACCTTTCTAACAAACATCCTCCCTGAGGTCCTCCTAGTGGCTGATCACAGGGTTGACTTAACTGGTTCTCTTCCCCTCCCAAAGCACCATTCATCACACAAAGTAGGCAACCCAAATTGCTCTTTGAATGTTAACTAATGACTTTGTTTTACATGAATAAATCCTATTTATTATGTATGATTTGAAGATCTATTGTGATCCTGAAGGGCTGGTGGAGAATTGACAATCTGTTCTTATCTGAATGTTCTGGAGCTAAATCTGTCTTACCTGGCTTTGGAGTCAAATTGGCTTTGGTGGGATTTGGGGGGAAATTACTTAAACTGTTGTGACTCAAGATCTGTAAGACAAGAATTGTTGTTAGCGAATTTTTTTTTTTTTTTTTTTGTAAAGATGACTTTTCCATTCTGTCCTGCAGGCTCTAAGTGCCCCTCAGCTCAAGATCAGGAGTTTACATCTCTGTGTCCATCCCAGCATGTGGCTGACATCTAGCAGCCATTTACAATATGGGTGAGATGAACAGACGGGTAATGAAATTATTAATGCTCATGAGGACGAAAACAATTCTCAGGGCTGATAGTCTCAAGGAAGAATTCCCAGAGAGGCTGAGAACTGATCCTTGGCACTGAAGGACATGTGAGACCGAAAAAAAAAAAGGAAAGAATTTTTCAGCTGTGCTTCTAGACAAAAAGTGTATCTCCGTGATAATCACGTGAAAATGTTTTCCGGATGTCAAAGCACATGAAGTATTGATTAATGCAGGTGTTTATGGTGAATTTTTCTAAACATTTCATATCTGTGTAAGATTTATATTTGCTTCACCCAATAAACAGAAATTACTTTACATTTCTAATCCGTTTGCCTGCATTGCTGGAATTTGAAATAGTTAGAATTTAATTCCTTAAAAATTGTTGGTTCTCTTTCCCCTTCATTCATTTCCCTCTCCCTTTTCTGGTCAGCTTGAAGCCAAGGGGTAGGGGGAGGTCCCAAAGAACAACAAAAAAATCCCAAAACCAAAAAGCAAAAACAGAGCAAATCATTTGATAGGTCCGGGTGCCCTCTAGTGGCAAATCCAATCACCAGCCTAAGGACCACTCAGGCAGGGTCATTGATTTGCTGCCAGGTCCTTCCCACCTCTTCCAGGGGATGCTCTCCTAGGCTCCAAATGCAGAATAGACACTAACACACTTGAAACAATAGCTGGGTAATAGATAGAGAAATTCAGTGAGACTAAGAGGAATTAAATGATAGCTACACTTTTTTTTTAAAGCTTTATTTATCTATTTATTTATTTATTTGACAGGGTGTGGAGGCAAGGGGAGAGAAAGAAGCAGACTCTGCTTAGTGTGAAGTCTGACTCAAGCTCAATCCCAGGACCCTGAGATCATGACCTGAGCTGAAACCAAGAGTTGGATGCTTAACTAACTGACCCATCCAAGGGCATGTATACCTACACATTTAAAAAAGTATTTTTTTTCCCAGAAGCAGTATAACCTTGAGCCAGTCATTAAATTGCACCAAGCTCCATTATCCTCATTTTTAAAAAGGAGATATTTCTATGTCCCCAAAATTCCACAGGAATAGAGCATAAATTATATTAAAATGTTTCATTATCTAAGTGACTGGAATAAAAAGGTATATCATTATTATATTTTTATGGTATATAATTCAAATAATATGAATTTAAATGTATTTATTCAGTAAGCTGACTTTTTATTATTGACCAGAAATATGGATAACTCGGTCTAGGATGGTGTGAAAAATATTAAAGTTGAGAAAATAACTATATTTTGTGTAAAATTGTATCTACATAATTATTCCTCCACCAAGTATATATAAATCAAATTAAAAAAATATTTTCAATTCAGAAATGAAAGATTCATTTGGAAAAGGAGCATCAAGTCAATTATTAAATATTTACTTATTCATTCATTCAGCAGATAATTTAAATACAATCTGTTTTGTGCTAGATATTAGTGTAGGACTAAGAAAAACATGATGAATTCCTATTTGGAGCTAATGTTTCAGGAAATAAGCACAAACTAGGTAAATAATCATATTACAAATGTAGATCTAGCACTCTGAAAATGCCAGAAAATGAAATATATAACACAAGGATGTTTAATAAGGGAAATTGTATTAGCTGGGAAAATACTGAGAGAATGAAGTCTGGGGTAAAATGTAAACATTATAAGAGCAATGAGTTAGGGTGGATTTGGGAGAAAGAAAAATATTCCAGGCAATAGCAGATATGGAAGGGGGGAAAGGTTCATTGAAAGACTGAAAATATCAGAAAGTAAGAGGAAATACTGTGTTTGAAAAAGCAGGAAATCTCATTGGGCATCATCAGCATCAGCATCATGGCCACATGAAGGACACTAATTATTCTTAGAGTGCTCATTTTGCAACTTCAGTTATACCGTTGTTTCCTTCTGGAATTTTGTGACTTAAAAATAACTTCAAGAAACAAATTTCTTAAAGAGAGAGGCAACCCACGGAATGGGAGAAGATATTTTCAAATGACAGTACAGACACAAGGTTGATATCCAGGATCTATAAAGAACTTTTCAAACTCAACACACACACAAAACAGATAATCATGTCAAAAAATGGGCAGAAGACATGAACAGACACTTCCCAATGAAGACATACAAATGGCTCTCAGACACATGAAAAAAATGTTCATCATCACTAGCCATCAGGGAGATGCAAATTAAAACCACATTGAGATACCACCATACACCAGTTAGAATGGCCAAAATTAGCAAGACAGGAAACAATATGTGTTGTAGGGGTTGTGGAGAAAGGGAACCCTCTTACACTGTTGGTGGGAATGTAAGTTGGTGCAGCCACTTTGGAGAACAGTGTGGAGATTCCTCAAGAAATTAAAAATAGAGCTTCCCTATGACCCTGCCATTGCACTACTGGGTATTTACCGCAAAGATACAGATGTAGTGAAGAGAAGGGCCATCTGTACCCCAATGTTTATAGCAGCAATGGCCACAGTCCCCAAACTGGAAAGAACCAAGATGCCCTTCAACAGATGAATAGATAAGGAAGATGTGGTCCATATACACGATGGAGTATGATGCCTCCATCAGAAAGGATGAATACCTAACTTTTGTGTCAACATGGATGGGACTAGAAGAGATAATGCTGAGTGAAATAAGTCAAGCAGAGAGAGTCAACTATCATATGGTATTACTTATTTGTGGAGCATAACACATAACATGGAAGACATAGGGAGATGGAGAGGAGAAGGGAGCTGAGGGAAATTGGAAGGGGAGGTGAACCATGAGAGACTATGGACTCTGAAAAACAATCTGAGGGTTTTGAAGGGGTGGGGGGTGGGAGGTTGGGGGAGCCATGTGGTATTAAGGAGGGCATGGATTGCATGGAGCACTGGGTGTGGTGCATAAACAATGAATTCTGTTAATCTGAAAAGAAATTAAAAAAAACAGGTTTCTCTTTCTTTCTTTCTTTCTTTCTTTCTTTCTTTCTTTCTTTCTTTTTTTCTTTCTTTCTTTCCTTTTATTTTCTTTTCTTTTCTGTTTTTTTTTTTTTAAGAGGCCATTTAAAGCTACACACTCCACCCTAACATACATATACACAGGAGCTCATACACAAAAAGTGCAGACTATTGTATATGTTTATTATTTCTAACAAAGAATTTAAAAACAAGTACAATGTACAATTTCCTTAGTATTTATCAATTGATAAAATCAGATACATTTGTGGTAAAAGTTTCATGTTCTATAAAAATATATTAACATCATAAATATATGTTTTTATGCTTCCTTTTTTGGCTCCTTCTTTTGTTGTTGTTTTTTCTTTTGTTTTGAATAAGATGTTTTCTCATGTTCCCAGTGATCCTCAATTCTTAGTGGTCTTGCCCCTGTTTTATATGCCCCTTGCCTTGGGGTTGAACTGGATCTAGTTATCAATTTGCTTCTAACAGATAGAATTTGGAAAAAATGACAGAATGCCTCTTCTCAGTTAGGTTACCAAGACGATGATTTCATCCTGTAGACATTTTCTCCCCAGCTCTTCTCCTAGGAAGGCTCTAATGAAGAGGGTCCGTTGAGAGCGAGGGTTGAGGGCCGTCTCTGGCCAATGGCTGGTGAGAACCAAGGCCCTCAGTCTCAAGCCCCAAAGGAGCTGAGTCTTGCCAGCAATGACCAAGGCAGCTTGGATGTAGATCTTACCCCAGACACTTGAGGTGATTTTGCCCCCAGTCAGCATCTTGATTGAAGCTTTGTGAATAAGGTAATTGTCCATTCTGGTTCACCTGTGACTGAGAGGTTTCTCTGGATGTGGGACTTCCAGTTTTAAAACCCGGCAAAGCCTTGGGCAAACCAGGATGAGTTGGTCATCCTACTTGTAAGAGACTGAGCCAGGAGATCCACAAAAATAGTGAGATAATAAATGTGTGTTGCAGAGGTGCCTAAGTGGCTCAGTGGGTTAAATGCCAGACTCTTGACTTCAGCTCAGATCATGATGTCAGAGTTGTGAGATTGAGCCCTGCCCTGTGCTCCATGCTCAGTGGAGAGTCTGCTTGAGATTTCTTCTTCTCTCCTCCTGCCCCTCCCCTTCCCTTGCTACTCTCTTTCTCTCTCTCTCTAAAATAAGTAAATAAATCTTAAAAAAAAAAAAAGTGTGTTGTTTTAAGATGCTAAGGGTTGAGGTAATTTGTTTTGCAGCAATAGAAAACCAATACATTTATATTCCGGATTCAACACTGGCCTAAGTTCTCACGGGAGAAGCTCTGATTTCAAGTGTACACTGGCAGAGCCTTCCTCAGATCCTCTACAGTGTTCTGTGCTTTTCCAGAGGAAAATATCCCAAAATGTGTCATCATGGTTACTTGTTCTTCTTTCTGTTCCACTCGACCAGTAATACTCTGATCGAAGGGACCATATTTATTCTTTAAGGAAATCTTTCTAATATTTGGAGCAGATGTCACAGTCCTGGAACTGCATGATAGGTATATGTACCCTGGATGGCTGACTTATACTCTTACATGTTCTAGAAAAAATATTGTTCCATGTTCTAAAAAAAAGTGGGAAGATTTCCTTTTCACTTACTTAGGGAAACTATGCTTCCTAAATTGAAAAATACTTCAGCTCAATTAAATTTTGATCTTCTATGCATTATCACCAGATTTCTTATATCTTTTCCATGTTATAAAAAAAAAAGATAAATGCTTTTTTTTTTTTTTGAAGTCAGAACTACTTGCACAAATCTAACTCCTCACTTTCTGATGAAGGACATGATTAAGAAGTCAAAGGGTTTTGATTTTGTGGTCAAGGATTTCAGAATAAACTGACATTTGTGTTGAAGTCACAAGAGACACATTACCAAGAAATAACTTCAAACTCGGTTTTCATTTCACTAAGGGGCACAGATTGTAATCTTTGTATAATAATGATTTACTAAAAGAAACAGATATGATGGAATGGTAATACTTTGTAGAAGTGCAGTTTTGTCCATCATTAGTAGACTTGCCTACACATCTGAAAATAGAGTTTGTAGCAGACAACATTAAATCCTATTAACTTAATTGACTAAACCACCAAGTTATGAGGTTATTATTCAGTGCACTCTCTGCAGACCACTTTCCTTCTGTTTATTCCACTGCTGTCCTTTGAGCTCCAGGTGATTGCTCTTTAAATCTATGCATGCAGTTGTGTCTCAGTGAAAGACTGAAGAGCATGGCTACACAGTGCACTAGCACCATATTTCTGCAAGCAAAACTCTTCCTCAATTTTTATATTTTCTGTGTTCTAAAGATGTTTTTATACCATATGTGTCAGTTATTATGGTCTTTCCAAATGTAGTCTAATTACTTTTTTTTTTTTTTTAAGTTCACTTTCTCCAGTACCTAACCAAATATCAGTGAAGTTTGGTAATCTAAGAACGCTATTCCCACACCAATTCCGCCACTACTCCTTTGGTCAGGCTACGTGTGTTGGTGTTGACTGATTGCTTCTTGACCTTCACTTGGTTCCTTGGGAGCTGTTTTGTACTCTTTTTTGGTGGGAACAGGTAAAAGTGGAAAGATTTCCTTTTTAATTACCAACAAGCAGAATGAAAATAAAGGCTTTCTTAGTGGTAGAGTGCCAGGAGTGTTGGAGGGAACTGGTATCAGACAGGGAAGCAGCAAATGTGGAAAAAGAAAATGAAAATTCTGGTCTCTCAGGAAATCGAAGGGAAGCACTTACTGCGTAAAGTGAGAAGTTGGACCCAAGGACATTTTAGTAAGTAAATTGAACTTTTTAAGCTCTCTAGAGCATAAAACATAGAGAATATTAAAAACTATTTCTAAGAACAAAGTGTGGATATGCTTATAGTATCTAATAGGAACACTTTAGATATTCATATTATATTTTATTTGCAGACTTTCATTCAAAAGGAATTTGGTTAGGGGGTGTCTGGGTAGCTCAGTCAGTTGAGTGACTGACTCTGATTTCTGCTCAGGTCATGATCTCAGGGTCCTAGAATTCAGTTCCACATCAGGCTTGGCACTTGGCAGGGAGTCTGCTTGAGGATTCTCTCTCTCTCTCTCTCACTCCCTCTGCCCCTCCCCCTGCTCATGCTTTCTATCTCTCTAAAATAAATAAATAAATCTTCTTTAAAAAGGAGTTTGGTTAGCAGTATAAATACTTTATTGGGTATTTGAGACATTTTGCAAATGGTGTCATATGCAAAAAATTATTTTATGGTTTGTAAAACATTAATATTTCTTGTAATTACTTTAAAAAATTATGTGACATTTCTGAATCTTCATCTTAATTCTAACCTCCTTTACTTTTCTATAGAATTTACAGTCCTCACCTTATACAATATGAAAAATGCCTGGGGATTACCAGTAAATAAAGCATGAAACTTATTCATTTCTGAAAAGGATATGTGCAGTCCTGCTTAGAGATTAATGCTTGCTTCAGAGACAGCTACTTGTTGCCTTGGTTGAAATGAACTGCATTTTATTACACTTGTCAGAATGTATGTTTGTGTGGTGCATTCTATTTAGTTTGTAGTTTGTCATCATAGAACACACAAGTTAGAATACGTTGTATTTAGAAAGCTAGAGATTTAATCTCTCAAACAGATTATATTATATTTTCCAAGTCTTATGGCCCACCATCAAACAGGAGATGATATGTAGGGTATTTCAATAATGCCTACATTGTGCATGTTCAATCATGGCTAATTAGGCAGGCTAGTTAGTCTATTTTTAGCTTCCCCTCTATGTCTTGCATTAATGAAAGTTGTACTACCTATTCTTTAATTGGATTAATTAAGCTCCCCAAAATTATTCTAAAATCCTGAGTTAATTATATATTTATACTTTTCTTAAGGGAAATACATGTCTTTGTAAAATTAAAAAATTTTCTAAATATCAAAAACAATTACAAACATAAGATCATTGTAGGAAGTTGGGTTCGTGGTAAGATAGTCAAGAAATTGGAAATTAAAACACATGCATGATATGTTCACACACTGTCATTGGCTCATATTACTAATGAGATAAATATTTTCAGGAAAAGATCAGTTGTGCCAATAGAAAAGATGTTTCAGTCCACTTTGCCTACATGTCCATGATTTGACTGAATTGCTGTTTGTTTTGCTTCTTGAATTCCACGTAAAGAAAGGTACGTCTTTACTACCCTCACAAACTATACAAATTCTGCCCATGGTCCAAGTTCTGGCTGCTTGCTTCATAGAAATTTCTTGATGGCATATGGCACAGTTCTCTGTTACTTGCTACTATTCATTTCACTTACTTACTGACTTACTCATCTATCGAGACGACTAATGACCAAATTTTTGTGTGAATAAAATTACCTTGGCAGTATGCATACCATGCACATTCCTGGTCTGCATGCCTGGAAGAATTTGGTTTAACAAATGGAGGACACTGTGCAGAAATCTCCACAACTTAGAAGATCATGTAACCATTATATCACATTTAGCCATACTTGCATTCATGAAAATATTGCTTTCCCTATTTTTTTCAAAGACAATCTGAGGCCTTTATTTTCCTGTGTCATGCCAAAACTCTCATGTATTTACTGTAATTTTTTTCCAACATCCTGCAGCATTGCCTGGCATCTTGAAGTCCTAAACAAACAAACAAACAATAGTAGACTATCATTATTTTATTTCAATCTTCATTTGTACACTATGCAAACTCCTTCCTAAGTATGTCATAAACATTCTGTTTTATGGCCATAATCATCTGGTTGAAATAAATTTAATTCTATAATTGTATAGATTTAAATCTTATAACAAGTCTTTAAATCTTGATTTCCACATGCCTCTGTGTGTGTGTGTGTGTGTGTGTGTGTGATTTCTTTTTACTTTCATTTATATGTTGTTTAAGTTTTCAAGTCTATTTTAGTAAAGCTACATGTATAACAAATTTCTGAGAACTTATCCATTTGAAATGGAAATAAAAGTTTTGCAGATTGGAAAGGGAGAAATAAAATTGTTTTTGCTTAAAAATGACATAATTATATGTTAAAAAGCTGAAATAATTGACCAAAAAAAAACCCCTCTTAGAATAATAAGCAATTGTAGCAAGGTTGCAGGACACAAGGTTAAGATACAAAATTTACAAAATCACTTTCCTATATACCAGCAATGGACAAGTGCAATTTGAAATGAAAAGCACAATACCATTTATAATAGTACCCCGCAAGAGGAAATACTTTGAGGTATAAATCTAACAAAATATGTATAGGATTTATAGGAGGAAACTCTACCACTCTGATTAGGGAGAAACTGAATAAAGAAGTCTTCCAAGTTAATAGACAGGAAGACTCAGTATTATTAAAACGTTAGTTCTTCCCAGTTTGATCGACAGATTCCATGTAATCCCAATCAAAATCCCAATGAGATCTTTTATGGAAACTGACAAACACATTGTAACATTTATGTACAAAGGCAAAAGACCAAGAATAGCCAATATATCATTGAAGGGCATATATGGGAAATAGCTACCTTTCTCTCAACTTCACTGTGAAACTAGAAGTGTCCTAAAAAAAAATAAAGTATTAATAAGAAAAAGAGAAGCTTTTGTATTTATATATGTTCTATTTGAAATACTCTGCCCCACCTTTTCAGGGAATCACAGATATGCTAATCAATTCATAAGAAGCTTCAAATCAGCCCTATAAGTTTACAACCTGAGAGCGCTTTGTCTTGGAACCATGCTTCTCACCTCTCGTCTCATGCTGCAAGACTTCCTAATTCCACGCAGGATGCCAGTGAGTGTCCATTCAGTACTCAAGTTAGCCCAAACTTGAAGTGCTGAAGAGTCATACCAGACGAGTCACCCCTAATAAAGAGAAGTTTGGAGCCACTGACCCCCTGCATAGACAATTACAAGATTTATTTCATTAGACTCCTAAGAAGAACTACAAAACCAAGGAACCATTGCCTACATTTCTGGCCGACTCAAAGAGGTATCTTTGCACTGGGTTTCCTTCCCCTCCTTTTCTGGGTCACTCTGTTTTTCTTATTCCTGCTACTTGGGTTATTTCCAAAATAAACCACCTGCTTGCCAACTTCTGCTTCAGGTTACGCTTCCAGGAAAATCCAAGATAAGAGAAAAGGCCTTTGAGCAGCCATTAGTTTTTGGTAGTTAGAGCTGGACTCTCAGTCCTTTCCAGGATAGAGTAATAGGGAAAAACGAAAAAAGGGTAATAGGGAATGGATTTACTATTTCATCTGAAGTAACTAAAAGGCCAAAAATGGCTCTCAAGACAATGGAAATTAGCTAAGAAATAACTATGACCCTTCAGAGATGGGAAACAAAGTGGTGAGCCCAACAACTGCACCAGCTTACGGCATGAAGAATATTCCTCGGGCCAGGGAGTGGGGGGAAACTGAGGAAGAGAATGGTGGTGATATAAGGAAAGAGAACTGGGGTCCAGACGATATTATATTATTGCACATGGAGCATAAGAACCTTACAACACTGTATTCACAGTTTTCCCTCCCATACTCTGTGCTAATGTTGCCATATATGTTACTTTTTTTGCTTAAAATGTCAGTTATTTTTTAGGACTGCAATAATCGCACTATGGCTGGTAAGCCAAACACAGGGATCTGCCATTCCACACACCTACCAGAGTGGCGTTAATACACACAAATGTCCATCCATTCATGCATGCCTGCGTACATAGATACTGGCAACACCAAGCGATAAAGAAGGTATGGGGCACCTGAAGTTCTCACATATTAGTGGTGTGGAAGACAAGGGCATAAGATTTTGGAAAAGATTTCTACTACTTGTATGTACTTGAGAGAAATGGAAATATCATTTCACAAAAAGACTTGTACCAGATGATTTATTCTTTATAGTAGCCCCCAAGCTGTAAACAACTCAAATGTTCATCAGGATATTGGACATACATATCTTAAAATATCTATCATGGTAAATGCTACTCTGCAACAAAAAACAAGGGAAATGCTGATACACACAACATGAACACATCTCATAAATATCATGTTAGGCAAAGGACATGTTTCTATATGAAGTTTCAAAAAGTAAAAAAGTAGCTAGTAGTGTCAAATATTAGAACAGTTCTGCCTATGTGGGCCAGGATTTTTTTTTAAAAAAGTTTGTAAAATCTTTTTGTGGAGATGAGAATATTCAAAACCTTCTTTCTTTTCTTTCTTTCTTTTTTTTTTTTTAAGATTTTATTTATTTATTTAACAGAGACACAGAGAGAGAGGGAATACAAGCAGGGGAAGTGGGAAAGGGAGAAGCAGGTTCCCTGTTGAGCAGGGAGCCCCATGTGGGCCTCTATCCCAGGACCCTGGGATCATGACCTGAGCCAAAGGCAGATGCTTAGTGACTGAGCCACTCAGGCGCCCCCAAAGCCTTATTTCTACAAGTACTCTGGGAAAAAGTAGGAGAGGTCAATTAAGTATAATAAATAATAATAATAATTATTATTATAAATAAGATAATAAATAGTATAATATAGATATATAATATAATATATTATATTATATAAAATAAATAATAAATAAATAATGAATAAAAATAATAAAATAAATTAAAATAAATAAATAATAAAGTAGAATACCCCATAGGCAATGAGAGTTGTGATATTTAAGAGAGTTTGCAGTTTACATTTAGACCAAGAGACACGAACACTAAAATTCATGTGAGTAAATACTCTATAGCCCCATCTGGTTTTCTCCACCAAAAACAAAGGAAATACACTCACAACAATGTAAATGAATCTCATAAATAAGACAAAAATAGTGTGAAATGTAGAGCCACTGGACCAAAATCGAAATTTGAAAATGGTCGTACTTTGAAAAGAAGTGTAGCAGTCAGAGGTTCACAGCAATGATGTAATGTAAAGTGTGTTCTAATAATTGAAAATTCGATGCACAGATTTATCCTATAGGCATTTGGCAGGAAGAGAAGCCCTGAAATCTCCAGAAAATCTATTCACTACCTACAAGTGATAAACTTTTATGACAAGCATGACCATTACACTAAGAAATAGGTAGTTCAACAACCTGAGAGATGTTTCCTTCAATTAAGGTCATCACATGTAAAGTTTATCTTAAGTCTGAGAATAAGACCTAAAAACTCATATTTACCATCCAGTTCCTTCATCCTTCTGATTCTGTCTTAGGCAAGAAAAAAAACAGAAGAGGAGAGATAAGCACTGTGGTAATAATACTCAAAAGGACAATATTTTTCAAAAGGATACTTTTCCATAGAGGGGGAAAAACATCTTGGAATGGTATGGTTCATAGATCTCTATCTCTACAGCAAAATTAAGTTATCAAACTAAGTATAACCTTCTACAGAGACTTCACATGACTGCCTATTGTCCCCTCTCTTTTTTAGTACTAGGCTGCCAATTTCATGATGATGTATGCATCTCAAAAACATTTTCTGAACACTGCACTCAATAATGGAGCATTTGTTTAAGAGGGTCAGAATAGTTCAAACTTCATAATGTGAATAAATGTCTAAGAGTGGGTTAAATATTACCTTACACTTTTATAACCAAATACACGTTATTATAGGTTGTATTTTAAAGGAGGTTATTGTGACCTTGGCTCCCATATTTTAATAAATTATTATCATATGCAAGAGCTAAAATTCGAGCATTTAATAGGAGGTCATACTTGAGTTTTCATTTTAATCTAGGAACTAATTTGGTTTCTAACATTTAGTCTCTCACTTGTAGTTAAGTACCCAAATTCCTCTCTGTTACTCTTAAATGCAGAAAAGCACATAATTCCCAAGTTCTTCAGTCTTCCAGTTTAGATTTTATAGATACATAGATAGATAGATAGATAAGGATTTACAGATACAGAATGATAAGCTCTATTAGACATCACAGTTTATTTTATGAAAGATAACGTTCTTAAGTGAATGCATTTTAGCTTGGAAGAGTTAGGATTTAAGCAATACCTCTGGAGAGGAATTAAAGTAAGTGAAAGATGCATAAATATTAATATATTCATCTTCTTTTATTATTTTTGATGATCTGGGTTGGAAGAAGAGATAATATGAAATGGAAGTAACAGATTTGGTAATCACCCCAACCTAAAAGGTTCAACCTTTACTAGAGTCTTCTGGAATCATGGACAATTTACCTGAAATATTTTCCAGATTCAGTTCCCTAATAAGGAAATAATATCACTACCCTTATTAAGGGTAGTAATTAGCATCACTCACTCCTCTGAATCCCTGGTTTGCTGGGCGATTACTGGGATTTACATTGGTTTTATATAAGTCAGCAACATGTTGTGTTACGGGAAACACTGGATCTAGATTAAGGGGTCCTGATGCCAAGATCTGCCTTGAGCACCCTTCTGCTGTGTTCATTGGACACGTGACCTAGATAATGCTGGTGAAGCTTTCCACTAAATTTAGTAGAAATGTGAGAATGAAGATTAACAATCTGCAAAACACAGAACTTTAGTCACTATTTCTCAACCTAGAAAGCTGAACAATATTAAGGATGTATTTCTACCTCAAGGTGAGGCTAAATAACTGAATAATTCAGTTGTTTCTGTTGCCTGACAGATAATGCCCAACAAAGTTCAGTTATTACAAACTGGCACTAATGTCCATGTCCTGACCAAAGAACTTACTACAGTATTTAGAATTATTTATGAATATATGCACCACTACGTGGATTCACCTATTTGAAACCAGATCCTTGTGTGCTGTCCTGGTTGTGTGGTATCCTGGTGTCAAAAAAAAAAAAGTTTGGACTTTGGAAGATGTTTTCCAAATTTATGAGTAGCTTAGAGTAGTCATTTAACAGTTGGAAGATATAAAATAATAATCTTTTTTTAAAAAGATTTTTATTTATTTATTTGATAGAGAGAGATCACAAGTAGGCAGAGAGGCAGGCAGAGAGAGAGAGAGAGGGAAGCAGGCTCCCTGCTGAGCAGAGAGCCCGATGCGGGACTCGATTCCAGGACCCTGAGATCATGACCTGAGCCGAAGGCAGAGGCTTAAACCACTGAGCCACCCAGGTGCCCCTAAAATAATAATCTTTAAAATAGTTATTTAGAGGGGTGCGTGGGTGGCTCAGTTGATAAAGCGTCTGCCTTCAGCTCAGGTCACGATCCCAAGGTCCTAGGATGGAGCCCCTGTGCCAGGCTTCCTGCTCAAGGGGGAGCCTGTTCCCCTGCTGTTCCCTGCTGTTCCCCCTGCTTGTGCTCTTTCTCTTTCAAATAAATAAATAAATAAAATTTAAAAATAAATAAAGTAATTAAATAGTTGTTAAGCTTTTCTACGCAAGCTACATGATTATCATAAGATTCTGAGGATTAGGCATCATTCTTTTTTTGTTTTTTCTTCCCTTTTTATTAACATAAGCTCTACACCCAGAATGGAGCTTGAACCCATGACCCCAGGATCAAGAGTCCTATGCTTTTCTACTCACTAACCCAGCCAAGCACCCCAGGGCGTCTTTCTCTTTGACAAAAGAGCCTAAGACTCCGATATGTTAAAAATTATACTATTAGAGAGTAGAAGTCTGAGGATAGAGCCTATTTTGTGTATTTTTAAATAAAATGATATGTTCACAATATAAATATCTTAGCACAACACATTCCCTCTACAACCCCCAAGTGGGTCTCTGACAAGAGTGACTCTGATCCTTCACTCTTTGTGCCCAAGGTTAATCTCTGTGAGATGCAGAGTAATCTCAGTAAATGGGTTTTGTTTAAATAGAAGAATATGGTAGGATGAAAAGAAGGAAGTTGGGAGTAACAGAAAATGATTCTGAACATAAAACAAGAGACATTTCATTAAAAAATTTGACCATCAACAAAATGCATGTAGAGGCAGCTCTTTGAAACAGGGATGTACCACTATCTTGTTTTAACAAAAGATCAAGTTTAAGTGTTGCATCTAAGAAAGATGTGCACATATTTTTAATTGCCTGGAAGGCATAATCTATATTCAGAGTATTTTTATAATTAAAGACTTTGGGTAAGTTTATTAAAAGTCAAAATCAAGTGTGATATTTTGAGGAAACTATTTTTAAATGGGAAATGAAAGACAAGTTTGAATTCTGCCAGTCATTACTCATTTTCAGAGTCACTTGAAGGGGTAGATTTATGTGTGTGTTTTGGCTCTATGTATTGGTTTAATAAACATTAACAATTGAGGTTTATAAAAATCCTTAGGACACTTTAGAGTTCACAGTCATTTAGCTTAAAAAATCATCACATTTTACTATTCCTTCTCCTTTCTCTTAGCCGTCCATGCATACACACACGTACATTCTGTAGTAGGGTTTGCTGGTACGGGTGATGTAAAGGACGTGGATAGCTGTGGTTACTCTGGAGGGAGAACCGTTCAGTAGTAAGGTGGGGTAGAACCTACTTTGACTGGAGGGTAGCACCCAGAATGATGATAATTTTCTTATATCAATTAGGTATTGAAGGTGTTAGGTATTCATATCTGATGAAGCTTGATAACCATATATTATTATGTCACATTCTATAATGAGATAATGTAAATATAATAAATATATAAATATAAATAAATATAAATATAATTTTTAAAAGTCATTTTGGTTTATCACCCAAACCTCAGCACTGCCATGTCTTGTTACTATCAAGGGATAACATAAATTAGAAAAACAGAACCTTAAATGTCAGCATCCATTCTTCTTTCAAGCACAGGGGGGAATGCTGTAATAAGATCATAGACCCTAGTCAATATGTAGTATTGTCCCAGTTGGGGACTATGACAAGAGCAGGAAGGGAACTTTTCATCAGCTATACAATTGTTACTGTCAGAAATTACTGCCAAATCTAAAAATAGAGAAAACCCTTCCATACAGGCAGTAAAGCACTGGTTGGCCATTTACTCTTTTGTAGACTTTGCAAAGGTGAGAGCCTCACATTAGAAATAATGATGTTTCTATTTTTTTTTTTTTTTTAAAGAAGACAAGGATATGCAGAGTTCTACATTCTGCAGCTCTTAATATTTTATGTGAGGTACTCTTCTGGTACTGCTCGGTGATGCACACACATACTCTCCAGTCTTTCTCCTGTTAACTGAGGGTTAATCTCCATAACAAGAGCTGGGTTTTCATGAGGAATAAAAAATGAATTAATTTTATTTGTTTTCCCTTCTATCCAACTACTTAAAAAAATTATTTATTTTTTCATTCATTTCTTTATTTGAGAGAGAGAGGACACCTTCCAGTAGGGGGCAGCGCAAGGGGGAAGGAGATGGAGGGGAGAGAATTTCAAGCAGACCCCACACCTTGAGCCGATGGAGGACTCAATCCAGGGACCCTGAGGTCAAGGCCCGAGCTGAAGCCAAGAGTCAGGCACTCAACCAACTGAGCCACCCAGGCACCCCACTTCCCAACTACTTTCTTAAAAAGCACCTTTTCTGGGGCACCTGGGTGGCTCAGTGGGTTAAAGCCTCTCCCTTCCGCTCAGGTCATGATCCCAGGATCCTGGAATTGAGCCCCACATTAGGCTCTCTGCTCAGTGGGGAGCCGGCTTCCTCCTCTCTCTCTCTGCCTACTTGTGGTCTGTCAAATAAATAAATAAAAATCTTTTTTTTTTTTTTTTTTTAAAAAAAAAGCACCTCTTCTATAGTTTGTTACCTTTCTAAAATTTCTACATCAGGGCCTGGGAGTAATAGTTCTGAAATCTACTCCCTCTCTGAATCCTATAGTCTATACCCATATATTTCTTTTGAAATGTGAAGGGCCAGAAAGCCTGGCAGCAGGGCCCCTTACTGTTGGTTCAAAGAAGTCTGAAGGAGGTCTGGTCTATCACGGCTTCCCACGCTCTGCATCTGTCACGGGAGGTCTACAACGCCTTCCACTTTCTCCTGCTTCTGGTCTGATGGCCTGCATAGATTGGAGGTCTTGCCCCCAGTGATCCTTCCCCTCCTCTATTATTGCCAATGCCCAGCCCAATAGTAGTTAAAGTTAATAGTTACATCTACTATATATTGAATAAATTTTATAATTATTTTTTCAAATGTTTTTTCTGAACTATTTTTCTTTCTTATCCTCTTGGCATAACAATGAAATACACATTAGTGTTGTCCATCACATCATTCTGCTTATTTTTTCACCCATTCTTCTTTGTGTGCTTCAAATAAGACAATTTCTGTTGATTTTTAAAGATTTTATGTATTTATTTGACAGACAGAGATCACAAGTAGGCAGAGAAGCAGGCAGAGAGAGAGGGGGAAGCCAGCTCCTTGCTGAGCAGAGAGCCCGATGCAGGGCTCGATCCCAGGACCCTGGGACCATGACCCGAGCCAAAGGCAAAGGCTTAACCCACTTTCCTGATTTGTGTTTAAATAGAAAACTTTTTTTTCCCATTTATAGTCTTCTCTTAAGCTCATCTAGTGATTTTTTAAAATTTCATATAGTCTATTTTTATTTCTAGAATTTCCATTCTGTCCTTATAGTTTCCATTTCTCTCATGGGTTTCTCTATCTCCTCCCTCATTTTGACCCATCTTTTCGCTTTTGTCCTTGAAGCTATTCATAATAGTTTTGTTAAAGCCTTTGTCTGCTGGCTCTAAATCTGCTTCATCTCAGGAACTGTTTTCAGTGCTGCCTTTTTCTTGATTTTCCTGAACATGATAGAAAGACTGGATTGTAGTGTCTATGTGAAATGGGTGTTGAACTTTGTTCTGATAGGCAGTTGAATTACTGGCATTTACTTTGCATCCTACCAGTTTGACTTTATCTTTTGTTAGGGTGAGTCTGTTTCATTTCTCCTTAGTCTAAGGCATGTCTCTAATGATAGAGAATGACCCTTTCTCTTAACTCATGACCTTCTTAACACAGCAACTTAATGCCTGATGTTGCCAAAATGGTCCCCTTCCCTGTCTGGACAGAAAATCTAATATCTCACAGCATTCCATGTCTTCAATATTTACATTCATCTCTTACTCTCACAACTGGTACTCTGATGGACTTTGGAGCTTCAAACAGTGCCTGCATTGTTAGCTCTTGGCCAAAGAACTAGGCTGGAGGGGCGCCTGGGTGGCTCAGTGGGTTAAGCCTCTGCCTTCAGCTCAGGTCATGATCTTGGGGTCCTGGGATCGAGCCCTGCATCGGCTCTCTGCTTGGTGGGGAGTCTGTTTCCCCCCCTCCTCAGCCTGCCTCTCTGCCTATTGTGAGCTCTCTCTGTGTCAAATAAATAAATAAAATCTTAAAAAAATAAAAAAAGAACTAAATCTGGACTGACTTTGAAGCCTTGCTCTTCCCTCTATACTTCTTGGGTCAAGGCCTCTCGGTTCAGGTCTCTTCTTTGTCATACCCTTTACCAGTCCCAGGCTGGAGCTGTAATTTGCCTGACTCCCAGTCTTCCTATAATTCCAGCACTGGGTTTTACTTTCCTGTGCCATAGTAGGCAAAGTGTCTCCAGTCAGATAGCTTGGGCAAAGGTGGGCCTCAGTGTACATGTCCCCATTCTCTCAGTGATCATATTGCTGCTGCCTGATACGTGATGTTTGAATTCCATTGCCTCATGTATTTTGCCCAATAGTAGTTTTTAGGGTGGATGGACAAATACTATACTAGTTACTTCATCAAGACTGCAGGCTGAAATTTACCCTTTCCTTTACATTTAAATATTTAAAAATACTTCCTTAATTTTTCCTGGTGATAAACAAAACTGCCATCCAATTCCTGCACAGATGATTAGATATTTTTCCTTAAAAACTGCAATAGTAGTGGTAATTTTGGAAAAACCCAAGTCATCAAGTTTAATTATTTTAATATAAAAATCACGAAATTATTAAATTCTCACAGAATACCAGGCATTGTATATAACACTGTATGTGGTTTTCTCATTAATCCTTACAGAACTCCTTAAGGTAGGCACTGTACGCATTTCAACTGTGAGAGAAAGGAAACAGAGAAACCAGCTAACTCGTTACAGTCTCATAGTTAGCTAGCACCTCCTGAATTCAGGAAGGAAACTCAGGGATTTTGCACCCAGAGCCCACGCTCTACTGTTACATCAAGCGAAGAATATGGAAGTAACTAATTAAACTGAGAAATGACACATTAGTGATCAGTGCTAAATAAACAATTTTTAGGGAGAAAACTTTAAAAGTCACAAAATGGAAGCACAGCTAATTAATATTTGTAAGTAAAACAAAAGAGGGAAGAAAAACATATATTTTGCAAATATGTCATAGTACAGAAGGTACCAAGGGAAACATAGGCTTGGTAATTAATGTGTAGAAGAGTGAAGTTACCGACTATAAATAACTCAAAGTTCAAACTAATTTCTTATTCTGTCTTTAGAGGAAGAGGCAGGAAACATAAATCCCTAAAACTGGATGCAGGCAGAGAACTTGTTTGAGAATCCCTGCTTGCAGAAGATTTGTAAACCAGCATGAATTTGCAAAACACTTAAATGATTAAAGGAATTAACTATCACTGCTAGGGATTAAACTAGTTAGAAAAGTCACTGGTTTCTGGCAGGACTGCCTGGGGGAAAATGAGCCCTGAATCATCAAGGCCGAAGGCAACTGGTGCTGGGCCCATTCTGACAATGATTGAGATCATTGACCTTGGGCAGGTCATTTCTCCACTTGAGCCGTAAGGGTAAAGAGAGACCTGGAGTACATAGTCTTTAAAGTACTTACTAGTTCTATCTTCTGTGCTTACTTTATCAATGAAACAAACAAACAAACAAACAAACAAAATCTTTAAAATTTTTACTCCAAAATAAAACTACTAAGTGAGCAATGCTTCATGGGAATTCTGTTATATTCTAATAGATTTCACTGCAAATAATTAAAGATAACCATCCTTGGAGTTTGAAACAATTGCACAGATAATCTAAAACAAATTAATAACTGGCACATTTCACTATCAGTATTCATTCAAATGTACTTTCAACTAGCCCTGGATTCAAGTTCTATCCTTGGAGGTTCTTGTAAATAGTTAGCAGAGACCATGGGAAATTCATCCAGGATAGGAAATATGAAAAATCCTGAACATTTAGACATCACAGTGCCCTTCGAATGTGGAACTTCTGTGATGATAGAGAGATGAGAAGAAACCATCAGTCTACTGACCAGAAGCTGATTTTGTTTCTTAGAAGCTGTGTGAAGTTAGGCGTTACTTTAATTTGTTGAGGTTCAATTTCTGAGTCTTTGAAATAGATCAATAATGCCAAATCTACATAGAAATTAGAGGATTGCTGATGATGAATATAGAGGAATGAATAGTAACCATTCACCATCTTTCTTTGATTCAAAAGAAAGAAAGAAAGAAAGAAAACAGAGCTGCTATTTTATCATGTGTATTTTTTAACAACCTTATTGGGATATCTCTGACCTAAAAGTAATACATGTTGAAGGTATACAACCTGATGTTTTGACATATGCATATACTGTGAAAAGATCACCATAGCCAAGCTAAATAATTTATCCTCATCTGCACAGGTACAATGTGTGTGTGTCTGTGTGTGTGTGTCTGTGTGTGTAGACTCAAATGAAGGTCTGTCCTCTTGAAAATTTCAAGTATATAAAAAAAATATTAACCATCATCACCATTCTGTTCATTGAATGTCCAGAACCCACTCATCTTGCATAACCAAGACTCAGTGTCCTTTGACCAACATTTCCTCATTTCCCAGTCTCCCATCCCTGCAAGCACCCTTCTACTCTGCTTCTATGAGTTTGACTGTTTTAGATTCCACATATAAGTGAGGTCATGCAGTATTTTTCTTTCCATTTCTGGCTTATTTTGACTAGCATTTTGCTTTCTAGTTTTATCCATGTTGTTGCAAATGGCAGAATTTCCTTTTTTTTTTTTAAGGCTGATTTGTATAAACTGCATTTTCTTTATTCATTTATCTGTTGACAGAGATATGGTTGTGTCCATATCTTGGCTATTGTGTGTACACCATTGGTGAGAATGTAAATTGGTGCAGTCATTGTGGAAAATGGTATGGTGGTTCCTCAAAAAATTAAAAATAGAGCGACCATATTCAAGGATTTCTACTTGTGGGTATAGATTGAAAGGAAATGAAATTTGGAAATCAGATATGGTTTTAAGTTTCTACTTATTCTTTAATTTATGACAGAAATAAGATCTCAAGACATGAAAGATATCAATATGCTTAAAACAATCCTGGCAATTAAGAATTTTTATAAAATAGCAACACATAAGCAAATATCAGATTATTTAAACAAGAATTTATAAATGTGTGAAGTTCTGGGGCACCTGGGTGGCTCAGTGGGTTAAAACCTCTGCCTTCAGCTCAGGTCATGTTCCCAGGGTCCTGGGATCAAGCCCCGCATCGGGCTCTCTGCTCTGCAGGGGGCCTGCTTCTCTTCCTCCCTCTCTGCCTGCCTCTGTGCCTACTTGTGATCTCTGTCAAATAAATAAATAAAATATTTAAAAAATAAATAAATAAATGAATGTGTGAAGTTCATTAAACATTTAATATAGTTTACTATTTTTAAAAAATGTAACTTAATTTATATTAAAGCAATTTAAAATTGAGTGATTTGCCAAATTATAGGCATTAAAATGTTTTTTTCATTTTATCTCAATTTCAGATTTAGAATGAAGGAAATATTCTGCTTCTTAGTGTTTATTCTTTGAATACTTTATTTAAAGAAAACTCATATTGCTTACTCTCTGTGCTAGATGTTGGAAAGATATAAAAATGAGTAAAATATGGATCCTGCTGTGAGAGTACTTATAATGACAAAGTGTGGTCATAATAGAGATAAAAACATTCTGAGGTTGGAGATAATTTTGTCCAAGGTATGAAAAGTGATATCCCAGAAGAAATCACATTTTAAATGGACTTCAAAACAGAGAAAAGCTTTGATAGATGGGCAAAATGAGAGGAACAGAGCCATGGGTAAGTGAAAAGTGTAGCTTAGCTTGGAAACCCATAGCGTGGAATAACTAGAGAGTGAAGTGTATAGAAATGTTAGTGGAGATGGTGTGGAGGTTGTTGACTTGTGCTAGATCATGGCAGCTGCTGAATGCAGTGTTAAGGAGTTTATGCTAAATATGGAGAGCAGTTTGGGACCCCTGATGTTTTCTAAGATGGTGAGCGGTCTTAACAGAATTAAATTTCAAAAAAATCACTTCAGGTTTGGAAGTTAAAGATTTGAAGCAGATCTGATAGGATGTGGATGAGAGGTGGGGAGATCCTAGGGTCATTCAAATGCAGTGCAAAAGAGGAGGTGGCGTTTCAGGACATCTAGATTCTTCCTGATATTCCTGGCACACTGTTCAGATGCCCAGCTATAACTGAGACATGACCAGGCCAGTTTTGTTGTCTCTGTTGGCTGTCTCCATGATCTTCCTTTGGGTCAGTAAATCCGGCTCCCCGTGGTCCTACTTTCTGGTCTCATTGGTCTGCTCCTGGTTCCTGAGACCTCTGAATCCCCTTTCTCCACTGAGTTGAGCCCTGTATCTCTTCCATCTCTCAGACCGCAGGTTCTTCAGCAGTCACAGATGTCCTCATGATTTGAATGTAAAACTGGGACCTCAATCAACAGCTGGTCAAGTGATTTTCAGAGGTCATTTTAATTTTCAGATGTCTCTCTCTATATTGTTTTCATAAAAGTCTCTCCTCCCAGCTGTTTACATGGACAATTTCCTCAATGCCAAGTTTCTACTCAAACATCACCTTCTTGAAAAGGCTATATGGACTTCTGTTTAAAATTTGAACAGCCCGCCTCACATCCCAAATTTGTCATAGCATGGTCTATTTTAAAAATATGTATCCTGCCTTAAGTATTTATTGCCTTCTAATGTACCATATTGTTATATTGAATTTTTTGTCTGTCTCTCCTACAATCTCTAAAGAATGTAAGCTACATAGAGAGTAGAGTCTTTATTTTCATTATGTGTCTGACACATAGTAGGTATTCAAAAAATGTTTTTGAATGAGGTAAAGACAGTTGTCATAAGGTATTCTATGAGTGAAAAAGACTTCAAAGTTATAATTAAGAAATGACATGGCTTCTTCAGGAAACTAAGAGATATTGATGAGAATAGATTATGGATTTAGCATGAGTTGGGAATAGCATTGAATGGAGAAAGAACCTGATGTTGATCATATCTTATAGCTAAAATCATAAATTTATGCCTAAAAAGTTAACCCTTACTCATTTTACAAGCGCTCAGAACTCTCTCTCCTCAGTAAAACTGTCCACAGATGGCACTCAGTAGGTATTTCTGATGGACTGGATTGACTTGAGAACATTTCTATGATATGAGTACCGTATCTGCTTGGTACCTGTGGTAGGTAGACTAGCAGCACCCCCCCCCCCCAAAGATATCTATGTCCTTATTTCTGGAAACTAAATAAGTTGTGTTCTATGGCAAAGGGAATTAAGGTTTCAGATGGAATTAAAATTCACAATTGCCTGACCTTAACATAGGGAAATTATTCTGAATTATTCACATGTAATCACAAGTTCCTTAGAAGTAGAAGTAGAGGCAGAAAATCTCTTAAAGATCATAGAGATATGATATGAGCTTAATTCAATTTGTTGTTGCTTGCTTGAAAAATGGAGGAATGTAACCATGATCCAAGGACTATGGATGGCCTCCAGAAGACAGAAAAAACAAAGAAGGATATCCACCCCTAGAGTTCCACAAGAGAATGCCACCCCACCAAGATCTTAGATCCATCAGACCTGAACAGGTCTTCTGATGTACAAACTGTACCATAATAAATGTATGCTGTTTTGAGCCACCAAATGTGCAGTAATTTGTTATGGCATCAATAGGAACCTTCATGAGTGAAGGGCTAATGTAATCACTTCCCTTTCCATGAGCTTGTAAGTTTTATGGCTGCTACTTCTTGAAATCCAGTCCTGTGGTTCTGCTTGTGTATGATTATAATTTCAGAAAACTACTGTTCTGAACATTTGGAAAATCCTTGGTAACAATCTTCTAGCATGTCTCCTGTTAAATAGAAAACTATAGACTAAAAATAAATCACAGAGCCCATTTCCAACCTCAAATTCTTGCTGTATTTTTACTCTTCTTTCTCTTCAGCTATTTTCACTACTAGTAACATCTGTGAAGAGGAGAGCCAGATGTGAAGTAGTATGGAATACAGTTTGCTGAGAGGTGCTCTAAAAAAAAAAAAAATGATCATATCAAATTGTTTTTACTTAAGAAAAAGTGAGAGTAACATTTGAAAACTACACGGACTGCATTATAAACATACTCTTCAAAGTGTATTTTATTTCAAGATAGTTGCTCATTAGGTAGAAAGTGTTGCTATATTATGGAAAGAGTATTGGATTGAGAATCAGGCTATTTTGTTTCTATTATTAGTTCTGTAATTTTAGACTGTATATTAACTTCAGTTTCTATCCATAAAGCCGGAGAACCTTAAAGTGTAAAGGGTGATGTTTAAATGTGAGGCAAACTACTGTAAGTAATGGAAAGAACATTAATTGAATAGTCACCAGACGGAATTTCATTTGTAGGAGAAAGAGCACCAGTTTTAGAATTACAATGAGCTTGGGTTGAATTCCCATGGCACCATTGCCTCTCCATGCTTAACCACGTTATTTACTCTCTTAGCTCATCTCATTGCTCATCTGTAATAACAACAATTCCAGGTTTAAGGCTGTTTGGGGGACTTAATATAATAATGCTATTGGTTTCTTCACGCAGTTTCTTGCCTTTAATAAATAAAAAGCTGAAATAGATCCAAGGGAGTTTCTCTGTACCTGGGATCTCCTATTAGACTTACCTCTCAGTCTTCATCTATGAGAAGTGACTCTTGCTTCTTTGGTGAGAATTAAATGAGACATCATATGGATTGCTTAGTATAGATTAGGTATTCAACAATTACTTACTAAAAAAATGCAGAGTCCAAAGTCTGTAGGATCTTCCTTCTGAGGAGGGCTTGACCCAGACTAAGATACATTAACATCTCACCAAAATGCCCTCATCTTACACAATGCATTTTCATCTTTCAAAGGAAGTATGAGTGTAATGCTGACCTTTAAGAAGGACAATATAGGCACATAACTCCCAGAGAAGGGGGATGCACATTGTGGGAGCCCTTAGCATTTGAGGCAGCTACCACTACAGAGTTGTAGCAACAAAGGAAAAGAAGGCTTTGGTGTAGATTGTAAGGTGATGAAAGTTAAGTCCAAACTGAATGAAAATGAAAAGACCAATGTAAGAAAGAGACAAAGAGAAGGAAGAAAATCACAAGTGAGATGTAGATGATCGAGCTTTAAATGGGAAATGTAAGGAGGAGAAAGTAGCTGCTGTTGATGTTCTCCTGTCATCACTGTCTCTCTCTGTAGGGCAAGGATGTTTGCCCTTTATGGTGTCATGAATCTCTTTGGGAATTTAATAAACATGTTGACCTTCCTTTACCAACTTTCGCACAGAATTACAGAGCATTTAAGAGTGACCTGAAGTTCATCCATGAACTCTAGGTTAAGACCTCCCACTGCGGAGCATATATTCTTAATCAGGAAATTACTTGATAAACATGAAATCAGAATCCAGTAAATCTTCAGTGACATTCAGGTGGGAAACAGAGGTGCAGTATAAGATAGAGTACTCTGAATGCCTTAAGGCAAATGTAGATAATTTGCTTTTTGAGTGCAGAAGCAAAGGGTACATTGAGTTACTTGGTTCATTCATCCCACAGTGATCAGCAGCCCATCTGCTACTTCAGGTTCAAGGGAAGTTAATGCAGTAGCAAATTCCTGGATGAACTGGATGGGAAGGAAGCTAGAGGTCGGAAGTATACATCCAAAGTCATCACCAAACAGTAAATAAGCAATTGGAAGTGTCAGATGACAAAGACGAAGAAAATGCACAACAGGAAAAGCCCGGTAGGCAGTTGGACACATGGAGTTAGGAGATATTGTTTCATTTCCTCAGAAATTAATTTGGTATCATTTTTCATCAGATTTGTTTAGTGTAATAAATACTCTCTCTTTATAGTAGCACAGCCATTTTGTTGTTCAAACTGCATCTTTGGAACAAATCCAGGAAGCTTTACTTTCTCTTACAAATGGTGTGATCCAGCTTTAGCCTGGGAGAGTGATAGAATAAGGATAAAGAATAGACAACCTATGGATACTAAAAACTGACCTCCAATTTATCACCTTAAACTGCACTGGAACAACTAATGTGCATGCATTCCTATTAGATATAATGTCCAATAGTATTTCAAGTGCACAAACCTTCCCAAGGTTATTACACTTCGAATATAAACCAGTAACATAGTGAAATCATTGAAGTATGAAAGGGAAGAGGTGTTACACCTGCATTTATTTTGGAAAACTGCTTATTATTGCTTGGGTATCTTGAGCCACCTACATTGACATATTACTATTTGTGGGGCAGAAAAACCGGGGTCGGCCTTGCTTCTTTCCTACGATTTCATTTTAAAACTTATGTTGTGAAATGCATACATTTGAGTATATAGAATATGCATATTGAGTTTATAGAATAAGGACAAATGGCAACAGGAAATGATTATCTAACCTAAGAAAGAGACTCCTGGATCATCATTTTCTCTCTCCCACAAAGAAAACCCCTGCACTGAATGTGTTTTAATAATAGTTCTTTGGATTTTCTTTACATCTTAGTGTTAACCCATTTCTCATGTGTAAATGAAATCATACCATAAGCTTTTTATGCATATGATTTTTTTCTACAAAAGCTTCATTTCTAGGTTACTTATCAAAAGGTCTTTCTTTATTGGGGTGCCTGGGTGGCTCAGTCAGTTAATCATCTGACTCTTGATTCAGGTCAGGTCATGATCTCAGGGGGGTGAAATCAAGCCCCAAGTTGGGCTCTGCACTTGGCATGGAGCCTGCTTAAAATTCTCTCTCTTCTCCCTCTGGGGCTCCCCTCCACCTCTTCCCTGCTCTCTCTCTAAAAAAAAATAATAAAATAAAAGGTTTTTCTTTTTATATTCCCTTTTCTTATGGAATATAATATGCACACAGATAATTTGTAAAATATTTATGTACAGTTTAATTACTAATCCTAATAAAATGAACACCTATATGTACCCCAAACAGCTTTAAAAATGAAAAATCACCGATAACTGAATACTACCGTGAGCTTCTCAGTAAATATAGACCCCTTGTCCAACTCAGAAAAAAAATCCATTTTTCAGTATTTTATTGATTTCCTAAGGGTTTGATCATAAATTTATACATTCCTATGCAGTATTTTAACTTTACATGTTTGAACCTTCATTTAAATAAAATCCCTATAAATATAAAAAATAAGTGAATTTTCTCCCAGATATTTTGCATTGTGTATCCATGTAGTTTTATGGAACTAGTTTTAGAATGTAGAATATATAATTAGTTTGAAATAATATTTTTATATTAAGTTATATATTGTTATGTATTTATAATTACACTTAATTTCCATTGCTGTAAACTATTCTGTTGTTTGATTATGCCAGGATTAATTTATCTGCGTTTTGATCATTGATTTTGTTATTGTTGTTATTGTTTATGTTGTTGATGATCTGCTCTGAACCTAGCACATGTCTCTAGATGTACATATGCAAGATTTCTTTAGATTATATACTCTAGAATACATTTTCAAGGGTCATAGGTGGGAAGTGATCAGTTTTCCATTTAATTCCTGATTATTTCAAAGTTATTGATTCAGGTATAGTACAATTTTCATTTTATCAGTATTCCCATTGCTTTATATGGCTAATGTTTATTGGAGTCTCGCATCTTAACTTTTTTTAATAACTCAATCTGTTGAAGGTGATGTGATGACTCATTTTGGTTTTCAGTCCACTAATTACTTGACAGGTTGAATACCTTGTTGCCGTTGTCATCGTTTTAATTTCCTGGATATTTCTGTTGTCTTATCTGTGAAATTCCTATGTGTTTCGCCCTTTTCTTTGATAGTGAAGTCCATCACTTTTATTGATTTAGAATGTTTCATTACATATTTTGGTTATTTGGTTAGACTCACATATTAAAAATATATCACTTAATTTGTTGTATCGTAGTTTCACTCTCCTTGTGGCTTCTGATAAACAAATGTTCTTTATTTTCATGCAATCAGTTTGTTAGCTTTACCTTTACCATTTGTTCTTTTTAAGTCTTAATTAAGAATTTTTTAGTTATTCAAGGTCATAAATACATTTTCTGTTATTAATTTTTTCTGGGTCTTGCTTTTCACATTTAAGTTCCTAAATTTACTGAAGTTTATTTTTGTAACTAGAATGAGATGAAGCTTAATTTTAATTTTCCCATATATACAACAAATTGTTCTATTCTTGAATTCTCATTCTGTTCTCATTGATATTAATGCAAGATCTACCAAAAATCAAATAGCCAACTTTTGCATCAACTTGCATGGGACTCAAGGAAACTATGCTGAGTGAAGTAAGTCAAACAGAGAAAGTCAATTATCATATGGTTTCACTTATTTGTGGAACATAAGGAATAGCATGGAGGACATTAGGCGAAGGAAGGGAAAAATGAAGGGGGAGAAATCAGAGCGGGAGAGGAACCATGAAAGACTATGGACTCCGGGAAACAAACCGAAGGTTTCAGAGGGGAGGGGGGTGGGGGGATAGGGAGCCCAGTAATGGGTATTAAGGAGGGCATGGATTGCATGGAGCACTGGGTGTTATATGCAAACAATGAATCTTGGAACACTACATCAAAAACTAATGATGTACTCTATATCTATAGTGACTAACATAACATAATAAAAAAAATATATGGATTTATTTATATGCCCTCCATTTACTATCATCTTCAGGTATCTCTTACTATGGAAACTTATGGTATTTTAATTACTATATCTTTAAGTTTTGCTTTCTGGTACAGAAGCTGGTTATTTTCCTTTATTAGAGAATTAGTAAACATTGACTCTGCTATTAAGGGAAAAAATTGGCTTGTAAATTTCCAGTTGTAAGAAAAAAATCTGCTCTGAATTCCTTGGAATTATAATTAATCTCTATATAATTTTTTGTGTAGTTACCATTTTTATGATAGTTAATGCTACTATTCATGGCCTTCATATATCTCTTTATTTATTTAGGCTATCTTTATTAGTTATAAAATAAATTTTATAATTTTTTCCTAAAGATCTTGCATATCATTTTTTCATTCAAAGGGTATTTTTTTATTGCTATTGAAAATAGCATTTCTTTTAAACAATACATTTTATGTCTATTGCTAGTAAATAGAAATGCAACTTACTTTTCTTTTTTTTTAAGATTTTATTTATTTATTTGACAGACAGAGATCACAAGAAGCAGAGAGGCAGGCAGAGACAGAGAGAGGGGGAAGCAGACTCCCCGCTGAGCAGGGAGCCTGATGTGGGGCTTGATCCCAGGATCCTGGGATCGTGACCTGAGCTGAAGACAGAGGCTTTAACCCACTGAGCCAGCCAGATGACCCACAAGTTACTTTTTCTTAGTACTAATCATACCTAAAAAAATTGTTCAACCCCTTCATTAATTTCATAGTTGCCTGGAGATTTCTTCGGGGTGCTATTTGGAAAAAAGTATTTTCTGGGAATGATGACAGATCACCTTCCCTTTTCAATTCTTAAAACTTTTATTTTTTCTTTTTGTTTTTTGTTAACACTATAAACTACGCAATCTATTCTCAACACTAAGGTGTAGTACTATATTTGAACTTTGGTTTCTTGGCATTACAGCAGGTATTCTACATAACCATGTTATTAAGAGAAAGTTAACATGAAACATAACTATATAGGTTCATGGCATACAATAAATGCCTAAAAATGTTTTTTGTTCCTGCCTTTACATATGCATAAAGAATGATCCATATTTATGGCTTAAGTTTAATGATTTCCCCAGATTAATCAAGATTAATAAGATTTCTCTCTTTTTTTTAGGATTTAATGTATTTTAGTGGGGGGCAGAGGGAGAAGAGAATCTTAAGCAGACTCTAGAGCTGAGCGCTGAGCTTGAGGCTGGATCTCGAAACCAAGAGACCATACCCAACCCACTATGCCACCCAGGGGCTCCTGAATAAGATTTCTTAATTGTCAATTAGATACCTGATGGGGATGGTGGCAGGGTGAAGTTAGAAAATGCACACACGCCTATACAGTACTAAAAAGGCAGAGAATATCTTGAAATTGCCTTGTATTTCTCTGTATCCAGTTAGAAAACTTGTAAAGACAAGAAAAAGAAAAAATGGACTTGAATTATTTTCGTTTAAAATAAGTACTCATTTAAGTGTCCCAAATCTCTGCTTAATATTTGTGTCCAGGGGTGTTACTTAAAATGTGTCTCCTACAAGTTAAAAATGACAAAGACTGTCACAGGAAGTGAAAAAATATGGAAACCAAACCTCACTTACATTGACACATTTGTTATGAACAGGGCCTTTGAGGAAGATCACTCTTATGTATTTTTTTTTTCTGGGTGAATCATAAGTAAAAATAGAATAAATTTTGTCTCAGGGATTATAAACTCAATTCTGTCAGGTAAATTTCTATGATTTTCTTTGAAGGCAGCTCTAATTACACTCTTCCAGGGGTCCTCTGTGAATGTTCAGTTTTACTACAGTTTTGACTTTCATTAATTTGAACATTAAAGGAATTCTCAGAAACCATCTGAGCAAAATGCTTTTACAATCCCAGCTGTGCTATTGATTCTAATAATTAAAATCTGAAACTAAAATGAGAAACTTATTTGGAAATCAAAAATATGTAGGTATTCCTAATCATAGCAATTTTAAGCCAAACTTTCTCTCTGATAGCAGAGTCAAGGTACTGAAGCAATTTCTATAACCTTAGGGAAATTATGGGCTTTTACATATAAAACTTTATATTTGCTGAATTATTTATTCTATTTTTTATACAGGGTCTGTTCTAATGTTATGCTCTTTCTGTAGATACACAGAGTTGGGTTAGAATTTTTAAAACTTCCACAAGTGTGACCAAGGATCTAGAGGTGGGCAGATTTCAAGGACTAGAGAAAAAATCAGGGGCACTGGGTAGGCAGGAAGCCAGGGTTCTGTTGCTATTTTGTGAATAACTGACTGTTGCTCTTGATCCGCACTCTTTTCCATCTGTAACGTGAAGAAGATATTGGGCTAGAATCATCTATGGCAAAGTATTCCTTTAAAATTGTACCTCAGTATAATTGGCACAAGGACCACTGAAGCAATCAGATGAGACTCAATCACATGAGGCCCAATACCCAGGCGTCAATAAGAAAGGCTCAATCCCAGGTAACTGAATGACTGGGAAAAACAAAGGGAGGTCAGCATTTTTAATCATTTACTTCTCTATGCCTCTTCCAGTTTTCCTTTGCTTGGCTTTCCTATATTCCTCATTCTAGAAGACCATCTTGAATTGATCTCTTACCTCTAGGAGATGCCTTTGGTTTAAGCAAATCCAAGATGGTGTTTCTCAATGAGCACTTGGAATTTTATTGAATGTGGTAGATCTTAGTTGGCTCCATAGCTACGGAAGCTCTAGTTGGTTTAGCTGTAAAATAGCATTGATAATTGCAAAAATTATACCTATTTAGTGTGTTCTAACACCTTGGGTGATGCATATAAAATGAATGCTCAATAAACATTAGCTACTATTAGGAATATCATGACAATTATTCTTTCCTGAAGTGATTATTAAAATTCAAAACTCCTGACCTCATCTCAGAGTCTGATGGGATAAGGTTGAGGCAAGTGGGTTTTTGTTGTTGTTGTTGTTGTTGTTTTTAGCAAGCTCTCATGTGTTTCAGATTCATACTCATTGGATTATTATTAGCCAAAGGAAAAAAGGAGATGAAAGGACCTAATTTTTATTTGTTCTTGGCCAAAGGAACAAAATGGGCCCCCATAGCTCTTTTGTGGTCCAACCCAACCTACTTCAGTGACAGTGTTATGTCTATTTGGTTTTGCATACACTGAAGTATCTTCTGGAATGTGGCAATGTGGTTGTAGTAAGAAACAACTATGTGGGGCCTCCCATGCGTAGAACCATAAATCAACTAGACTTTCTCCCTACTATCAGGAATAGCAATTTTTTATAAAAAGAAATATAGATCACTATCCTTTATTAAACTTGAATTCTACTTCAAATTCCAAGTGTGAACTTGAGTATTTTTGACTTGTGTATCTACTTATTTATTTATTTAAAATTCAATTAGCCAACATGTGGTACATCATTAGTTTCAGATGTAGAGTTCAATAATTCCTTAGTTGTATAACCAATTTTAAAAAGTAATTTTTCTCTCATGGGTCATAGTATGGAAAGAAAAAAACAAGTTAATATGTGGAATATGCCTCCTGGAAGCTCCTCCTCTTACTTCTCATTAAAAGCATATCACACCATACAAATCATTTCCTTTCCTTGCGTTACTGGTTTCTTTTCAGTTTGGTGTTGGGTTATTATGTTGAAATAGGTATTCTAATGCTAGCACTAGAAGATGGATGAATCAACACTCTACTATCGAGCGAGCTGTTTAGAAAGTTAGCCCCCTTTGAGAGATGACAGTTAGTCTTTGGAGCCTCTCTTTTGAAATGGAAACAAATATAGTGAAGATGATATCCGATCCCCTTCCAACAACACTTTTCATTATTACCTAACATTACCAAAGGATAAGGCAACTGACCTGAATGAGGTAGGGAGATAAGTGGGGAATTCATTTTTCCTTCCCCATCTTTAGTCTTCTGAAGCTTTTGCCAAATAAAAATATCTCAAGTTTTCTATGCAAAGTAGGAAAAACATAGTTCAGGCAGTGAATCGCAGGTATTTGCAGTGGTGACATCTGCTGTATAGGAGTGACCCTGCTGAGGTAAAGTATGAGATTGTCTTTAATCTTAAGATCAACGGGCACCTGGCTGGCTCAGTGGTTTAAGCCTCTGACTTTGGCTCAGGTCATGATCCCAGGACCCTGGTATGGAGCCCTGCAGCAGGCTCTCTGCTCACCAGGGTGCCTGCTTCCTCCTCTCTCTCTGTGATCTCTGTCTGTCAAATAAATAAATTTTAAAAATCTTAAAAAAAAATCAATTGGGACATAATTGGCATTTTAAAAGTATCAGGTATTTCAATCTATGAAAATTACATGCATGTAGTTTCCCTGTAATTTCTGTGATATTTTATAGTATTGCTAAAGGTATGGAAGTAGAGAATTCATAAAAAGCATAAAAAATTTTCAAGTCTTTTATTATATTGGTTCCTAGGTATTTTGATGTTTTAAATTACTATTTAATATGGTATAATTTTAAATGATTATTTTCTGGTTTTTGTTGTGGGCGTATAGGAGCACAAATACTTTTTGTATATTGTCCTTGTATCCAACAATTATGATATATTAAAAGATTAAGTCTCATTCTTTTTTTGAGATTACTTTAGATTTTCTGTGTGTATTAGCTGAAAAAAAAGAAAAAGCTAATGTTTTTTCTTACCAATCTTGCCTCATTCCTGAACCCCAGGAAAAAATGCTTTAAGTACCTCATGACCAAATGTGATTTACTTTTTTCTAATAGATAACAATTATACGATGAATTAATTTTCCTTTCATTGCTAATACAAAGAAACATTTATTATTATATTACATGTATTATTATATTACATTATATTTATGCTATATTACATATTAGCAATTTCCTTTTCTGCATCTATTCAGATCATCACATGGCTTGTCTCCTTTTTACCCATTATGTAATCACATTGCTGAATTGCATTAATTTAGTTTGTTAAATGTTAACCACCTGTGTTTCTAGAATAAACTGTACTTTGCCTTGATATATTATTCTGTTGGTAAATTGTTGGATATGATTTGCATTGTATTGCTTAGGATTTTTACATCTGTGCTTATGAGAGAAAATAGTCTGTGAATTCTTTTTTCTTGCAATGCCTTCATCAGATTTTTGACACTGAGTCTCATAACTTAGGAAATGTTACTTCTATTTTGTCCTCTGAAGGATTTTGTTTAAGAGTTGTATTATTACTTCATTAAATGTTTCTAAAAATACATGAGACTAGCCATTTAGACCCAGAGTTTATTTGTTTGGGAAGTTTCCAGTATGGATTAGAATTTTTAAAATCAACCAATGAGAATTTTCATATCTTGCCATGTGATAAATTTCATAGACTGTACACCCATGGCATTGTAAAATATTGATTCTTCGAAAATTGATATATAGAATAACTGCAATAATAAAATCTAGCAGAATTTGTGTGTGGACATTGACGAACAGATTCTGAAGTTTACTTTGAATTGCAAAGTGTCAATGTTAGTCATGTTAGTCCAAAAATAAAAGTAAAACCAAAAAGTTACCATTTCCAAACATTAAGCCCTTTTACTTTGAAACCTTGACAAATAGAAGTGTAATATTCTTTACATTACAGGATAGACCAACTGAACACTAAAACAGAGAGTTTAAACACTATTCACAAACACTCAAAAACACTGCCCTAAAATATGAGGAAGGAGACATGGCAGTATCTCAGACTGGGGTCATCACTCCAGAGATGTCAAGTCCTACAAATTTCAACTTGGAATACAGAAGCCAGTAAGCATATATTTGTCAAACAAATAAAGATTGGTAGGCATGGAGACCAGTAACCTGTGTTCAAATACAAGCCTAGTTATTACAATGGATAATTTTATGTATCCACTTGACCATACTAAGAGAGACCAGATAGCTGGTAAAACATTAGTGTGGGGTGTATCTATGAGGGTGTTTCTGGAAGAGATTTGTGTTTGATCAGTAGACTGAATGAAGATGGTCAGTCCTCACCAATAGGGGTGGGCATCACCTAATTCTATGAGGGACTGAGTAGAACAAAAGGCAGGGGAGCAGTGAATTCTCATGCTCTCTCCTGGAGCTGGATATTCATCTTCTCTGGCACTAGGACATCAGAGCTTCTGGTTCTGAGCCTTCAGACTCCAGGACTTACATTAGTATTCCCTCTTCCCCCCACACCCCACTCCCACATTCACTTTTGGACCTTCAGACTTTGACTGGATTTCCTGGTTTTCCACCCTGCACACAACAAAGAGTGGGACTTCTCATCCTTCATAACCATGTAAGCCAATTCAAATAAATCCATTTCCTCTTAATGTATCTGTACATATTTATTGCTTCCATTTCTCTGGAAAATCTTGACTAATAGAGTCATGTTCTAGCTGCATAAGATTTGGAGTGAATCACTTAATTTTTTTTTAATGTCAATTTCTTCACCATTATAGAGAAATAATAATGGAAGCTGTATTCTATCATTTCTGAGACAATAAAATAAAAAAAATGTCCAATACTTGGTATAATGAAAAGACCATAGTAAGTATTTAATTAAAGTTGGTTATTACTATAACTATAATTTCTTGAAACATGATCAGCTCTTTAATCGATAGAGATCTTTTGGTATAGTCTATACTCTATATCATGAGTTCCTCCAGAGTTACCACATTCACTTTTGTTTATGCTCCAGTGTGACTATTTCTCTCTCTCAATGACATTGGTTATATAATATCCTTTAGAGTGTGTACTTTGTAGTCTAAGTTGACTAGACCATCCACTATGAAAGTAAAATTCACATCAATAATATAATTCAACACAATATGTGTTGTTAATATTGAAGATGATGAACATTTTCTGTGATACATATTATAGTAGCACTATTTTGTCTGAAAAAAAAATGGTTTAAGTATATGTTTAGACTAACATGCTTCCTCACTTGCAAACTGGTGAGAAATAAAATGTTCATATTATGTGTAGACTGTCTTATATGACAAACCTTCAGCAAATACCTATGGTTTTGTATTGATCCAAATAGAGGCATGATGGTCTTTACTTTTGCTTAGTCGTATGTTGCTGTCTCAATTTCAGTGAAAGAAAAGGGTTCACAGAGGTTTACACTGAAGTTAGAGAAAAGAAACAAAGATGATGGAAAGAAAAGAGTTACTTAAAAATTGATTAAGAAGTTGATATTATTGATTCAATCTTTACCATGTAGCATTATTCATCATGAAAGTTGTGGAAAATCTTTTTATAGGTGTATCTTTCATAGTTACCTAATTAAATCATTGGCCATTAACATACTTTATTTCTATCAGTCTTTGGAATTCCACATATGATTCGATTTTGTAAAACAGTACTTAATTTTCTTCTATGTTTTTAGTGACACTTTAGTTGGTCATGGGAGACTGATGAGGACGTTCTAGAGTGGCGTTAGAAATCTCAGAAGCCTGCATTGAGACTCCTCTCTCTCCCCAGTCTGTTTTCCACTGGCTCCCAGTGTGTTCTCCTTAAAATGTAAATGATCATGTCACTTCCTGAGTATGTCATGTCATGGCTGTCCTGTACAACAAAGCTAAATTCCAATATCCTTTATAGAATATTCAGCGATTGTCAAGTTCTGGCCTTTAATTTTTGTCCTCAGGCTCACATATCGCTATTCCCTCATGTCTTCATGCTTTGATTGGCTCACCTCCACCTGTGTGTCTAACAGAAAGCCTGGTAGACCACAGGCACGGGAGAAATCCAAGTGTGAAGTCTGAGCAAGCCAGGGGCGATGGCAGCATACCGTTGCAAGTTCTGTCTCCTCTCTGAAAGCACACACAGCAACCAAAGAAACCAAAATGCATGCAACGTTTATATAATAAAACCAAGCAACCGGGTACCCTCATGAACTCTAAAATATGAGAATGAGTTACCAAGTAACAATCACTAGCAAAGCCCAGCCCAAACTATTCCCTGGGCAGGAAAAAAGGGAAGGAAAGCCCTGGGATCCGGCAACACAGAATCTAATCATTACCACACACTGACTCTGGGAAGGATCCACACGCTGTGTGAGAAGCCAAGTGCACCGATCAGTAACAGATGAAATGAGGAGGGATTTAGACGGCTTTATTTTGCTAGGAAGTGTCAAGAAAAGTCCAGCAGTTCATGGGAATCTGTGACTTAGGAATATCCTTGAGGCTAATGACCCAAGTGCTTTAAGACAGAGCCTTCAACTAAAGGAAAAGTCTTAGGAACAGAATCTTAATTAGGGCTGAGGTACTAGAGGCAAAAGAAAGAGAAACCTTAATGGGAACCGGAGGGGGAGCTGTGAGGGTGGATTTCAGAAACCGCAGGGCTTAATTTTTGAATATTTTGCGTTAGCAACATGAGAAGAGACTACAGAATCGTGAATCTAGGAAAGCTATCCTCGTCTAACCTTTCTTCTTGAGAATAAAATAAAACACATCTGATTTAAATATGGACAAAGAAAAGGAAGTTGAATGAAGGTACAATAAAAGCCCATGCCATCCTCTAAAAAGATTTTAGCCTGCTGCTCAAAACTTAAAGAATTTGAAAAGACAGCTGTTAGAACTAAAAGAAGAATCCATCTATTATTTTCAAAATGGAAGATTACAAGGAACGTAAGATCAAAGGAATATTAAAAATAATGCCTCAGCTAAAAGCAATGTAGAAAAGAAGACAAATTTTAAATGAAAAATTTTCAAGGGGAAAAAGATTAAAATTATGTGATATAAGTGAGAGATTTAAGAAACTGAAAAGAAAGTCAGACATATAAAATAAGGGTTCTGAAAGAATTCCAAAGCAATGGAAAAAGGAAACATTATAAAGCATAATTGAATAAAACTTTCCAGAAATAAGGAGTTTTTGAACCTATATATTAAAAACATCCACTAATATTTTCAAATAACCTTACTAGATTTTATTTTTTTAAAGATTTATTTATTTTCGAGAGGGGGGCTAGGGGAGGGTGAGAAGAGGAGGGGAGTGGGAAGAGAGAGAGAGTGAGAGAGAGAGAGAAGCAGACTCCCCCTGAGGATGGAGCCCACCGTGGAGCTGGATGTCCTGACCCCGAGATCATGACCTGAGCCAAAAATCAAGAGTCAGACTGCTGAACTGACTGAGTCACCCAGATGCCCTAACTTTACTGGACCTTGGAAGTTAATAAAAAAAAAAAATTATGGGCACATCACAGGTTCTAAAAAAAAATAAAATAAAATAAATAAGGTAACAAAAATCAGATTGAGGTCAGAATTTCTAATAACAACATCCAGCAACCTATGTAAACTATGAATAACCCTAATAGAAAAAGTTTCTAAAGAAACAAGAAAATGTTCAACAACCTAATAGAAAAGTATGCAAGAAATAAGAACCACCGAGATGCCTGGGGTGCTCAGTCAGTTAAGCAACGGCCTTTGGCTCAGGTCATGATCATAAAGTCTTGGGATTGAGTCCTACATGCATAGGGCTCCCAGCGGGGAGCCCGCTTCCCCTGCTTATGCTCTCCTTTGATCTCTCTCTCTTGTGCCTCTCTCTCTCTAGCAAATAAATAAAATCTTGGGAAGGAAGGAATAAAAGAAGGACGAATGAACAAACAGTAGGTTCACACTTAAGAGAAAAGAAAAAAGGACAAAGAAATCAAGTGGTCCTAAAACATAGGAAAAGACCTTAAGAGCAATGAACGTTAAACTACATGAGATAGAATTTCTTGACAGTATTTTTTGGGGGGGAAATTTAAGATTGCCAGCATATTCTGTTGGCAAAGATGTAGGGAAACAGATTTCTCTCATACATTGCTGATAGCAATGCCAAAGGATATGAGTGCTATGGAAGAGAATTTGGCAATATCTAGCAAAATTAAATATGCACTTTTTTCTTTGAGCCAACGATTTCACCAGCAAAAATCTATCACAGAGGTGCACTGCCAAAAATATGAAAAGTTGTATATACAGATCTACTTGTTGGACCAGTATTTGCAATAGCAAAAAGCTTACAGTAACCCAAATGTCCACGAGGGATAGAAGAAAAAATATATAGTAATTACATGGTGGAGTACTATACAGATATGAGTGAGGGATATTTGGATAAACTCTTCTGATAAAAGCAAGGTAGAGAAAAGTGTGTATAATTTGCTACTATTTTTCTGCAAATGTGATCATTCTTCAATAAAATAGTAGCAAATAAGCTATTGCCTTAGGGTATGATATCTTCGAAGCCCACATTAAAATACATACCAAAGATACCTGAATCAATAAATGCATAATTTCTATAAAGTGAAATAAGAGAAAAACATTATTGGCCACCTTAGCAAGGAGCTATGAAACCTAGTTTTTATTTTTTTTTGTATTTTTTTAAAGATTTTATTTATTTATTCGACAGAGAGAGAGAGATCACAAGTAGGCAGAGAGGCAGGCAGAGAGAGAGGGGGAAGCACCACTGAGCAGTGAGCAGCGAGCCCAATGTGGGGCTTGATCCCAGGGTCCTGGGATCATGACCTGAGCCGAAGGCAGAGGATCTCACCCACTGAGCCACCCAGGCACCCCTTAACCTAGTTTTTATTTTGAAAATCAAATATCTCAACTGTTTTTTCCTGTCAAATTGTACCTCTGGATAACCCAAGTATTGATGGGAAATACGTTATTTTATTTTAGAGGAATTGTAGATAATATATACTAGAATAGTGATAAAATTACAATATTAAAATTTTAAAACCCCTACTTCAATAATTGAGTGAGACAGTAGTCATCAGTAATCACAGCAAATGAGTTGATAAAGTAAAGTGTGCATTTTGATGGAAATACAGTATACCAGCTATGAAGTGGTCAGACCATAAAACCTAACCTGAATCTAATCATGTTCCTGGACCTAACTACTAATTTAGAAGAAATACAAGGTGTAGAGGGACATAATAAAGAAATCATCATAGATTCAATCATCAAAATTCACATTATGAGACTATCCAAGGAAAAATTATCTGCTATTTTAAACGCAGACATTACCAAAAAATATTTAAAAATAAAAAAGTCGAAGGAGGGAAACCTATAAAGTTTTTTAAAATACATAAAAGACATTAAATATTTGTAGTGTGTGAACTTTATCTCAATCCGATTAAAATACGAAACAAAAAATCTGAGAGGTGATAGAAGAAATTTGAACCCTGCCTAGATATGATATTTAGGGCATTAAGAAAATGTTATCATATTTTAGATGTCATGTGGTATTTTAATCATGCATTAGAAGAGACATGTTCTTAGAGATATGCAGTGAAATATTACAGATAAAATGAGGTGCTACTAGGGGTTTGCTTCAAATCACTCTATTCATGGGGAGGTTGGGGGTACTGTTAAAATAAGACAGTCCATAACTTAATGATTACTGAAGCTAGGTGAAGGGTACATGCTTACTATACTCTCTCTGCTTTTGAATATATCAGAACTTGTCTTATAGAAACTTGGGAGAAAAAAGAAAGAGAGAGAAAATGTGTGGAATTAAATTGAATTCCGGTCCTAATGCATCCATTTACGACTGCCATCCATAAATATTTCCTGCTCAGGCAATGTCTGCTCACTCTAGATTAGAACATGACTCATACTCACAGCCACTCGGACTTTCAGGTGGGAGAAGTTCCCACATCTTACAGCTCTACCGTCAAGAACACCTGACCTTCTTTCTTGCAGTAGGAGCAAGAAAAACATGAGAATCATTACAAGGGCTTTTCACTGCCTCAGCCAAAAAATGGCAGTATCCCTTCTGCTCACATGTCATCGGCCAAAACTAGTTACATGGCCCTGCCTATCTGCCAGGACTTTAGAGAAAGAGCATCTCACACAACAAGGGAGGAAATTGATGGGAATAAGTACTGGTAGCACCCATAACATTTATCACAGCATTCCATTGGATCTTTAAAAATAAATAACATTTTATGAAGCATTTTAGAATGTATTGTCTCATAAAATTCTTGAAGCAGGCTTGAGAGACTTGCATAGGCTAATACTCGCATTTAAACACGAAGATGTTAAAAATCTCTTAAGTTCATGCAGTGAAGCAAAACATATATTCAAGGCTCCTGACTTAGAACATTTCTACCGATCTCCTGTGTTTGTGTAAGAACTAAATAGGCTTATATATTGGGAATCACTTGGTGTGCCGCAAAGCATTAAGTGGGTTAGTTAATTTCTCTCTTGAGGAAAGAGACTCATTAATGTTGCTCTGTGCCATATGGGGGATAGCTTGGTATGCTTTGAAAACAAGGTGCTGAAAGGCACGGTGAAATCCTGTTACTATCAGCTGGCCAAGTCGCCAAGGACCCTCCTTTGCCAGAAAGAGAGAAGAATGTGCTTTTCTTTCCAAGGACCATCATTTTGTCTTGTCCTCTTCCATTATGTCAGCAGCTGAGTCTATACCTTGAAGTCTCAATCCACTGGCATAATTCGCCGGAAATAGTCATCTGTGACGCTCACAGAATACATAGCCATAAACCATGGCAGAGTGTTTCCAGAGGGGAAAGTCCCACAGCCATTCCCTGGGTCCGTGTAACAGATGGCAGCCTCCCATGGCGCCCCATCAATCTGGTTAGCACCAAGTCCTTTACACAAAAAGAAAGGAAAGGGAGAATTTGTTTGAATCGTAGTTTTGGAAAGACATTTCCTGAAATAGACCCATGCAAATGAAAAAAAAAATAGAAGAAGAAGAAGAAGGAGAAGAAAAAAGAAGACAAAGAAAGAAAAGAAACAAACAAACCCCACAATGGACATAGCTTATTCACTGCCATACACACAAGTTCCAGGCACAGTATGAAGCCACGGCGTGAGTACAAGATGAAAACCCCGGCTTCAGTGAAGGACTCCCTACTCTACCTAAACGCCAAGAACTTCCATGTTCCAGAACCATGCCAACAGTTCTCCCTCTGGCCAAGAGTCTGGGACACTCAGACTATATTTAGAGATGTTCTTCAGCATTTAAGGACCCAAGATTGTCAGCCTATTAAAGCCTTCTTCAATTCCTTTAACTGTGAGAAAAGCCTTCTCTCCATGGTTCCTACATGTCCCCCCAATAAGCTGTGCCTAATCACTGTACTTCTATAAAAAATAACTAGTTTGATTGCACTTAATTTTTGACATGCTTTCCCATATTTCTTCCTGTAAGTTTGCAGAAGAAGAGACTGAGTCTTGTTTTTCTCTCTGTTTAGACTGTGTATTACGCTGATGATTACTAGAATAGAGCAACAAATTTGTATTTAATGGATAATCATAAAATGATGGAGCGGAAAATGAATGAAGGGGGGAAAAAGGCCTTGAATAGAAAGATGAAATCGCAAATATAGTTGGCATAGACTCGGGACCTCTGCCTTAGAAAATGAAAATGTGTGTGCCTAGATTGTCCAACTCAACAATTTCAGGACTAAATGTACTCTGAGAACTCTAAAGGCTTCTGCTAATACTCACTTATACTGAGGGGAGAAAAATAGTTAAAAATCAATTTCACATCCTCCCTCATCTTTCACACTTTAGTGCAGATGCCCAACGGTTTTGGACTGTCATCTGTTGTGCTAGATCCTGGCTGAAGGAAGTGTTAGGACATGCAGCTCCTTGCTCTGCAGAAAATCACCCTATTCCAAAGTTAGGACACAACAAGCCTGACTGAAGAATGAGATCTGGCTTTTTGCAGGGGGAGCAACTTGCCTTCTGAATCTGGAAACCGCTTATTCAGGTAACAATCATGTTTCTCTTTGTATTTTCTCTCTTTGCTTAATATGTGTCTTTAACTACTTAGGTGCTAATTAAATTTTCATAGTCACATATCTGGGTTTTTTTCTCATATAATATTTTACATTGTCTAGGACTTGAGTTGTGGCCTCATATTTTTTCAGTCTCCATCGAGACCAAAAGAATGACTTTCATATTTTTGCTGTTCAATTAATATTTGTTTGTAAATTAATAGTATGCATCAAATATATCCCTAAGAATTAAGAACTGAAGTTGGCTTTCAATCTGAGGCATCATTACTAAATAGTCTAGATATACAATTTTGGTCTTCCCATTGACCCAGCAGATATTAAAGTTGCCCTCATTTTAACCTCTAATAATTGGTAATATAGAATTTTATTTCTTTACTATCTTATTTATTTATTTTTACATTTTTAATACTGCTAGGAGCAGAGAATATGAATCAAAACTTGTTGAGATTTTATTTGTATGTGTAACTTCCTCTTAGTGGTTATCTGCTATTTTATTCCCTTAGATGCTCTTTTCATTAGAGGTTCAGTCCCTTCTTGTGTGGAAGGGGCTGATTCTGCCTTTTACCCAGTCAGCTACAGGGAGGGGACCCATTGCTCAGACTTGGATAACTTCAACATCATGGCCACAGTGAATGACTAATAGTAAAGGCATGATAAACTCCAATGAGAATAACTCTGGGGTTTTTCTCTTACACATATTAGAAAAAGATTCTTCACTGAGGTCGATCACACTGGCAGAACAGAAGATGGATGACATTGATCATCTTGCTCATCAAGTAGAGAGTCTATCTAAGAGTAAAGTAGACAGAGCCTTAGTGCCATCTTCTGGATACCTCATTCCAACTGTGAGAAAGCCAGCAACACCTCTGGACTCCTGTTCACAGAACCAAATATGTTCCCTTTTATTGGTCAACCCATTTGAAATAGACTGCTGTCAACTACAATGGAAAGAATACTGATAAAATATCTCTAGGATTTTATTGGTTCTGATTTGTGTTTTCTGTCAGTACTCTTGTAGTACATCCAACGGTTTTTGAAATTGTGTCATAGTTTAATTGTCATCATTGTCTTTCTTCACAGTACACAAAATAATGATATGTCTTTCAATTAGTGCTTAGTGTCTTAGAGCTGATGAAATGTTGGACAGAATCAATGCTCTGTCAACATGCCATATATACTGGAAAAGAAAATATGGTCAACCCTTGAACACCATGGGTTTGAAGTACACTATACACAGGTGTTTTTTGATAAATGCAGTACAGTACTGGAAAGGCATTTTCTCTTCCTTATGATTTTCTTAACTTTTTCTTTTCTCTAGCTTACTTTATTGTAAGAATACACTATAAAATATATATAGCATACGAGATATGTGTCAATCTACTCTTTGTGCCCTTGGTAAGGCTTCCAATCAACAGAAGACCATTAAATAGTTACGTTCTGGGGGAGCCAAAAATTATATGTGGACTTGTGTCTGTGTGTGTTGTCAGTGCCCCTGCCACCCATGCTGTTCATGGGTCAGCTGGACATTCTCTAAAGCTGCATTAAACCAATAGTGTAGACAAATCATTTGGTCTTTGACCATGAATATGGCTAGTTTTAGTTGAGATATTTAAAGTTGTTTAAATTAAACAACATAGAGTTGAATACAGGCTTGGTTGCCTATGTATTCTCTCTTCTATGCTCCCCAAATTGTTGGGTCTGTTATCAAACAACGAGTGAGCTTTCAAAAACTTTGATCATATTGTAACATTTCCCTGCATGATATAAACCTCTAATAAATTTTCTATAACACTGAGATTAAAAACCAAGTGATGTGCTGTGACCAAGAAGCTACAGATGGTCTGTGGCCAGTCCATCTGTCTGTCCAACTTGATCATGTTCTGTCCCTCTCTCCTCCTCTCAGCCCTGCCCTAACTGCAGGATGCCCCATCCCCTCACATCTCCAGGTCTTTAACCTTGTTCCTCCATCATTCCCTCCAGCTCTCTGCTCAAGAGTCATTTGCTTAGAGAAGCCATCCTGGACCAACCTAAGTTAACATAGCATATCCCTCATGATTCATTTCCTTCCCTCAGTTTTAATCTTTCTTTGGAGCAGTTATTACAATTTTCTATACTATGTGTGTTCATTTGTTTTGATTTTTACAATTCATCTTCTCCCATCAAGATGCAAGTTTGTTGGACATAGAAAAATCCATCCATCTTATTAGCCACTATAGTCCCAAAACAAAAAAAGACATTCACTACTTAGAAATTTAACAAGTGGCAATTCACACATACCATTATCTTTGCTACATTTGGAAAAATTATTATCAAAGGTGGTTATGCAAAATTACCTTTCAAACAACATGGCATCAGTTAGTGGTTTTCCTCATCTTTGTGACCACTTACTATTAGCAGACTTTGTTTCAATTGCTGGGAAACAAATGGGTATAAAATTATGACCACTTGGAGGCACCTGAGTGGCTCAGTGGGTTAAGCCGCTGCCTTCAGCTGGGGTCATGATCTCAGGGTCCTGGGATCCAGCCCTGTATAGGGTTCTCTTCTCAGCAGGGAGCCTGCTTCCCTCTCTCTCTCTCTCTCTGCCTGCCTCTCTGCCTACTTGTGATCTCTCTCTCTGTCAAATAAATAAATAAAATCTTTAAAAAAAAATGATCACCACTTGTGTTTTCATTTGATTTTTCTCTATTTACTCTGAGGCTGAGTATCATTCTCTTTCTTGGCCTTTGAGGTCTCCTAAGTTATGGCGTCATTGCTCACACATGTTTTCAGAATATTTAAGGATTGATATTTTCTCATTCATTGTAGGGGCTTTTTTGTACAATCTCAATATCAGTTGCACACATGCATCTGTTAAATTATCTATGCAAGAATGCCAGTTGCTTTTTTTTTTTTTTTTAAGATTTATTTATTTGATGGGGCACCTGGGTTGCTTAGTGGGTTAAAGCCTCTGCCTTTGGCTCAGTCATGATCTCACAGTCCTAGGATCGAGCCCTGAATCGGGCTCTCTGTTTGGCAGGGAGCCTGCTTCTCCCTCCCTATCTGCCTCTCTCTCTGTCTCCTTGTGATCTCACTGTCAAATGAACAAATAAAATCTTTAAAAAAAAAAAAGATTTATTTATTTGAGAAAGAATGACATGGGTAAGGGGATGGGCAGAGGGAGAGAGTCCTCAAGCAGATTCCCTGCTGAGCAAGGAGCCCAACACAGGGCTGGACCCTGAGATCATGACCTGAGTTGAAACCAAGATTCAGTTGCTCAACCCACTGAGCCACCCAGGCACCCCTGCCAGTTGCCTTTTAATGTAAAATGATGTTTCCCCCTTTTTGTACTAAGTACAGAAGATATACATTTTCTTTCAAAATTTAAAGATTTTCTTTTTTATATTTAGAATTTTAATCATCCTTGGAGTACATTTTAGTGTATGACCTAAAGTTGAAATCTAGTTTTATACTATTGTTATATGCAAAGTTTATTGTCATAATCATTTATTAACATCCCATTAGTCTGTCATATGTGAAATCACCATCTATCAGTGGGTCTGTTTCTAGGCTCTTTATTGTGTTCTGTTGGACTCTTTCTATGCCCACTCCCTGCTGCACTATTTTAGGTACGACTGCTTCATATGAATCCTTTATGATAGAAAAAGTTCTCCCTCATTATTTTCTTTCCAACAATTTTTGATTCATTTAGGGTACTTACACATCCATATATATTTTAGGATTAGGAGACACATTCTGTGGGGGAAAAAAAAACCAGCACACCTTGTTAGGATTTTGATTAGAATTTTATTTAAACACCAGTTTAAGTTGATAAGAACTGACACTATTAAACTAGAGATCCACTGAAATTTAAAATAATAATAATAATAATAATAGTCTTTGATACCAAAATCTATAAATAACTTTCGGGAAATTCAGGAAAGATGTGAAGAGAATTTTTTTTTTTTTTTTGAGGCTGGACTTTCACCTGTCCAGTAAGCCATGTTCATAGACTTATTTCTCTGCATTGAGATTGTGGCTAAAAGAAACAGACGTTTATATATGTCCTTCAGCCACTGTGGAGGGATGTTTATCGAGGGAGACCAGAGAGAAGTGTTCTGTATCTTTCCAATTATCTCAAGCACTGAATATATATTGGTGTAAGTAAGCAGTTAATTACTGCCAGAGCCATAGAAGCAGGCCAAATCTTTAATTTCTACCAGCCATTAACAGTTTATTCTTGATAATAGAGATAGGTTTACTGAAGCTATCTATTTAAGTCCTTAACTGCAGAATTAATTTTTGTATGGGGAATGTTTCCATAAATTCATGAGATGGAGGAGTATTCTCCTCAGCCCCTGACCTTCCTGTGGTGCTAAACCACGAGGAGATGCATATTCAGCTCTTCCCGAGGAGAATAGTGACCTGCAGAAAAAGAGGGAGAGGATGATCATCCATTCAAGTTGAAGATTTAAAAAAAAAAAAAAAAAAGTCCTACCCACAAAGCACAGAACAGTGAATTAGGGAATATATAAAGCATCTGATTCTGAGAAATTGAATTTTCATTGCAGATGTTGCAAAGAGATAAAGTTCCTCCCTGAAAATATATGCCTGTCATTGCAACAAAAATATGAAAATGATATTAAAGCAACTCTAGAACATTTTATTATTTCTATGGGGAGAGGAAAAAATAACATTTTTTTGTGCTTTGTAATAAATTGGTTCCCTTAATTTTCTTTTCTGCCAGGAGTGACAGATGATTACAAAGTTGATCACACAAACACAGAGCTGATTTTAAATTATAACAGTGCAAGCAAAATAAGAATACTTTCTTTTGCCCCCAAGGCAATTTTGGAAGACAAATCATTAAAAGGAGTTCACTAATTTTATATAGCAATGCCAACATTTTTCAATTACATTACATTAATCTGTGTGTTTTTAAAACTTTAATAAACACTTAAAACTATATCCCATTATAAAACAACAAATAGAACAAGGATCTGAATGAAGAGGAGGTTGCTCTAAGAGCAAGAAAGCCAGTGAATGAATAAAATTGGAAAGAAAACAAAAAATAAAAGTATTACTCAAAGGGATAATATTTGTTATTCTGCCTCAGGCTATTGATACTCATGGCTTTAGATTTACTTTCTTGACATGGGTGTAGAGTAAATGTAATGGGAAAATGTTTTAAAGATTGAAGGAAAATATTGTAGGCTATGAATTTGCAAGGTTCTACTTCCCGTCAATTACTGATAGTGTTCTATGCGCTCTCTCTGCATAAATAGATAAAATATATATGTATATATTTAAATATATGTTAAATATTAAATATAATAAAATATATACATATATTTATATGTGTGTACATTTATAAATTTATATATTTATAAATAGATAAATAAATATGGAGGTATTTCCTTCCCCAAAACACAGAAGGCTTTAAACAGGGAGAAATGCTCAAAGTCACCAGTGGGAAACATCAGAGAAAATGCAAACAGCACCGTCACTGGCCTCATGTCCGTCACAGCTCTAACCCGCCCCATCCAGAGAGGTTGCAGGCGTGCTAGTTGGTTGAACACACACTCCTAGCAGCTTCTGGTCATCAGCAGTTATACCATTTATCCCCCATAACTTCAACTCTCTGTTATTAACTGTTGTCTAGTTTCAGATTCTCCCAAAATACCTGTAACTTCTGTATGTTTTCCCTTCTCACGTCCTCTGAAAACTATGGTAAACATATTTTTAGACCCCAAACTCAACTGAGATTATTTTTTTTCTTCTTTAAATATTTTATTTTTAAATAATTTCTACACTCAACCTGGGGCTCGTACTTATAACCCTGAGATCAAGAGTCACATGCTCTACCCACTGAGATAGGCAGGTGCCCTTCAACTGAGATTGTTTTAATAAGAATCACCATTAAATGGCTATTTGATAAACGTGGAATATTTTTGATCCTTTTCAAGTCTGTTGTGTCTATCACTACTAGTCTCCTCTTCTTTGAAATTCTGTGCAGTGCCAACATCCAGATTTACTTTCCTCTTCCTTCTTTGACCTTCATAAACATCTCATTCTCAGCTCTTTCCTGTACCAAGTCTCTGCCCATAATGCATTATTCCTGCCTTAATTTAAGTCCGTTGTATCCTATCACACTGTTTCACCTGCCATCTATCTACTATGACTCCAAGTGGTTACTTCCAGCCTTATTTTCTTCTTTGTTGTCCCCTGTGTCAGACTTGTAAATCCAATTATGCCTGGAAATAATCACCTAGACATTTTGCACACGCCCAAGTTTAACGTATATAGATCAGATATCATGTTTATGATGAGATTAGAGTAGGTAACCTTTCTTTCCCGGAAATGTTCCCCCTTAAGGGAGAAAGTGGATCATAGGCCCACTGCTTTAATTCCTCTCACCAATAAGCAGCTCTGAATGATTTGTGTTTTTCTCCATCTTATTATTATGTCAAAAAGGCAGAGAGATACAGATACGTGTGTGTGTGTGTGTGTGTGTGTGTATGGTTGGGGACTTTGTTGTTGTTTTGACAAAAGGATATCTTTCCTTTGAATAGGAGAAAAGTATTAGAGGAACCTCCCCCTAGACGTGGTAGAGGTGGGAAGAAAGGGCAGCAAGAGAGCTGCCTGCTGGACTCTTACATGAGTTCCTTCACAGTTAGTCTTAACTCCTGATCCTAGGATTGTGAAACTCTAGACTTTCTGTTTTCCTCTGTCATTGTGGACTCGACGACCCAGATAGTGGGTAAAACATTAGTTCTGGATGTGTCTGTGAGGGTACTTCCCGGAGAGATGAGCATCTGAGTTGGTGAATCGAGTAAAGAAGAGGACACTGCCCAACGGGAGTGGGCATCATCGAGTCTCTCGGGGGGCCCCACAGGAGCCCCACAGAACAAACAAGTGGAAGAAGGGTGAACTCACTCTCTGTTTGAGCTGATACATTTACCTTCTTCTGCCGGTGAAGAAGCCTTCTCCTGCTTTCTGCCTTCTCAGACTTACAGACCCAGCTGGATTCAACGCCAGCTTCACTCATTCTCCAGCGTCAGAGCATGAGACTTCTTGGCTTTGGTAACTGTATGAGGCTCTTCCTGATAATGAATCAGTTGCTCTCTTTCCTTCTCTCTCTACCTTTCTTTTAAGATATCCCATTGGTTGTCTGAATGACCCCAACAAATACATCGTGGATCCACACTGTAATAGACATACCACCTGAGAACAGAAACTGCTGGAATATTTTTCCCCGGAGCAAGGGAAACTGAAGGGAATAATTCTATGTCTTTTATCAATGGTATATATTCAACCTTATGTCACTCAATCACTCTGTATTCCTTATATCAACACTTCAAAGGAGATAGTATTATCTCTTCATTATCTCATTTTATAATAAATTGAGGCTCAAGAGATTTTTAGCTGCTTTTCCTCAAACTACAGCAGAATTAGAATAGAACACACATGCACTTTCTGGAGCTGCTCTCTACTCTGCCACCATGACCTTCAGCAGAGTTGAAATGATCATCTAAGGTCAAGTTCTGCTAAAACTTTTATTTTCATCTCTTGCCACTTTGCCTCGCCCTTGGCATACCTACCTTGATACAGCATGCTATTCCGTGTCTCCGTTCTTATAGTCATGATCCTTCCTCACTTTAAATAAATTCCCCACTCACTCCTCTTCTGGCTATGACTTATTCAACTGCCTGCCTGCCTTTTTACCATCCTTCCTTCCTTCCTTCCTTCCTTCCCTCTGTTTTGTTGTTTGAGTAAATGTATCAGAGAGCTGTTAGGGACTTGACAATGAAGAACGAGACACAATCTTTACCCTGGAGAAGCTCTATTTAGTGGGGTAGATGGACTTTACACAGGTAATTTCAATAAGGTGTGATTAAAAACCATAATGAGATAATTGTAAAACACTTTACCTAAGCCCTTTACTTCCCGATCCAGGAATCTCTCCAAAACTCCACCTGGGTAGGTACAGTCATCCTCCTATAAGCTTCTGTAGTACCTTCTATGTATCTTGCTGCAGCAATTGCATTCTTCAGTTTACATTATCTGTTTCTATGTATATTTTCTCCACCTGATCATTAGTTTTCAAGGCAGGGATCATGACCTATTCATATCTGTGTAGCCATTTTGGGGGAAAAGTTAATGATAAAGAGCATTCAAGAAATAAGGTTGCAGATAATTTGGTTTCTTAAAAATTCAGTGTTGCTATATATTATATGACATTTACAAAATAATTTTTAAAAAACTGATACATAGAAGTGTTTATGCTCAGAAATTTTGGTTTTGCTCCATAAATGTTTCATTAGGTAAGTCATCTTTATTCATATGAAATATTTTGTAACCATACAATCTGTGTTCTGTAAGATTACAGATTGAATTCACCATTTTGGGAGTCTTGTTCTTGCCACACCTGGTGTTTCTCAGTAAGGCTCCACTGCTTTAACTTAACACCTGAGAATCTGTGCCTGCCTCATCACTTCCACTGAGGAAGTGGGGTATGTAGGGAAGTTTTGGAAATTAGACACAAGATGTTTCATTCTCTAGAGGAAAGGTCAGCCACAGATGGTGTGAGAAAGGACCAGATATGGTATCAGGACCAATAATAGGCTGGGCCCATGAAAGTAATTCCCATGGACTCTGTTAGAACATCTTTAAAGCTAACCTAATACCACACAATTTAAGTAAACAGTGTAGCTGTTTTGCAAAACAATTCAAGATGTATATTCTAGTCTTCATCATTCCTTTACCAGGAGTGACTCCAAATAAATACAAAATCACTGTTTGCAAGGTGCATAAAGGCAGGTTTCAACACAATCCCTTTTCCTACCAAAGTGTTATCCATGATCTACAAATTCTGAAGAGAATGAAGCTAAAGGAGAGCGTGTTAAGAAGTGAAAAACCTTCCCAAAGTCATCCGAGTAACTATAGTATGTGTTGTCATCTTTGTGGGTGACTAAATTGGCACAGGAGACCAGTTAAACTCTCAGCCTGTGGTGCCATGCTGGGTCCTTTAAGATATGAATGGTTCATAGGCTCTTATAAATTAAGGATGACATCATTTTAATGTTAAATTATTTATTTGGATCTTCATTTTCACCAAGGATCTTGTTTCTGTTTGTAATTAATGATTATCCAATACTGATCAGAGGCATTCTGTTTCCCCAGCCCAGGTAGTATACACTGGGGGAAAAGATCATGTTTTTATGAGACCATCGACATTTTTTAAGGCTTTCAGTTTTGCTCACAGAGGAACACTCTGATTCATCCCTCCCATGCTGGTTCATCCTCTGGCTTTTTATTCCTCAGGATTTCACTTGCTAATTTTAATTTGCTAAGGCATCAGAAAGTGGACATCTGGACTAAGATAGCAACAATAGGTCTTTTAGGATCTTTTCTGTGTGACACATAAATATGTGGCCCTGAGCTTTTATCTAGAGACACATTTAAAATATACACGTATATGAATTTGAGTTCTTCATTTACTGTGCAAATCTGTGAGAAGACTTGGTTGTTCATATTTTATCATCTGTGTAAAACACATGAAGGGAAAAAATCTTTCAAAATTTAGTCTAGGATATTCTGAAAATAATAATATCAATAACAATAAAGCCTCTGCCCCTGAGAACCTTCTCCATTTCAATCATTCTACTAAGTGCTTAATGGACAGTAGACCCTCTCCGTGCTATAGGCATGAAGACTACATTCAAGTACTTCTTTAATCATAATGAATTTTTTTTTTTAAAGATTTATTTCAGAGAGAGAGTGAGAGAGAGAATTGTGAGGTGGGGAAGGGGCAGAGGGAGAGAATCTTTTTTTTTTTTTTTTAAAGATTTATTTATTTATTTGACAGACAGAGATCACAAGTAGGTAGAGAGGCAGGCAGATAGAGGGGGGAAGCAGGCTCCCCACCAAGCAGAGATCCTGATGTGGGGCTCGATCCCAGGACCCTGGGATCATGACCTGAGCTGAAGGCAGAGGCTTTAACCCATTGAGCCACCCAGGCACCACAGGGAGAGAATCTTTAAGCAGAGCCTCCACTGAGCATGGAGTCTGATGTGGAGCTTGAGCTCACGACCCTGAGTTGAAACCAAGATTTGGTCGCTTAACTGACTGAACCACTCAGACACCCCTCATAATGTATATCTCGACACATCATGTTAGCAAATATATTTCCTCCTTTTCTCAACTCTGTTTTCTCCTTTCAACTTGTGTGTTGTTTTTGTAAGCTTATTTAATTCCTTATTTTAAAATTGAGGTTGTAACATCAATGTTTGTTTATATTAGCTGGTTTTCTGTTTTATTGCATTTCATGTAATTAAATCAGAGTGTAGTGAAAAAATGTAGGATTTGCAATAAGAAAACCAACCTATAATGCTCAACTATGAATGTAAACATAAACATTCCAATGAAATACTAGAAAGCCTACAGGAACTGATAGGTTTTAGAGAAATCGAAGTTATGGGAAACTAAAGATTTTTCCTGGGAATGTGAGAATCACTTAATATCAGAGTAGGTATTACAATATTATACCATACCAGTTTGTCCAAAAGGAAATATCACTATATACTATCAACTTGTGTTTAACTGATATTTCACTGATTTTTCAAGATGGTGATGCTTACTTCTGTTTCCCTACCTATGGTGCTTTCCGCTCAATCAGAGCAGCTTCCTGAACTTTGATTAGACTAACAGATTCATTGAGTTTACTTTTTATCATTCAAAAATACTCACTGGATAGGATTTTTATGACAAACCCTATTCTAGACACCAGAGGAAAAAAAAAACTAAATGTAAATGTGTGGTCCTGTTCTATAGGAGCTCATATTATATAACATAAGGGGTTTTATAGTTCTGGACACTCAGCCCTGACACCTGAGCTAAGCCAGCTCCCCAAGGTCCACCTGGAGAAGGAAAAAGTTAAACTATAGATTCCTGGTCCCCAGCAGAGCTACTGAATCAACACCCTCAGTTGTGGAGTAGAGAAATTTGTATTTTTTAAAGGTAACATGGATGAAATATCTGGGGCCACTGGGTAATCATATGTTGCTTCTAACCATTGACTGTTTCAATATCTTAAGAGTACAATGAGCAGATTTCTTTCCTCCCTTTTTTTTTTTTTTTTTTTAGAGAGAGAGAGAGAGAGCATGCATGTACAAGCCAGGGTTGGGGAGGAGCAGAGGGAGAGGGAGAGAGAGAATCTTAAGCAGGCTTCATGTTCAACATGGAGCTCACAACCCTGAGATCATGACCTGAGCCAAAATCAAGAGTTAGACACTTAAATGACTGAGCCACCCAGGTGCCCCTAGAGGACAATGAGTAGACAGAGTGAGAGATAAGAAAGAACAAGGAACTTAAAGTCTGGAATTATAACCTAAAGACTCAAAGGTCATTTTTTTTTTTTCTTGAGAATCACTTCGTTATGTGCTTTCTGAAATATTTCCTTCAGACTCCAACGAAAGTAGGCCTGAAAGATATTTTGAATATGTATATCTCCTTATTAAATTGAACACCCCCAAAGTTTATGGGACTCTTATAAGATAAAAAGGGGGTAGTTGTATTCACTTCAACACTGATTGGATCCCACCTGGAGCTGAGTGGACAGTGGGACAACATAAACCCATGGTCTGTTCGGAAGTGCAGCAGGATTATCATGGTATCAGAAGTGCTATTATTGTATAAACAGTAACAGAGATGTTAAAATGAGGTTTTCTAGTCTATAACATCGAAAATGAATCTGAACTTGGAGTCCAATCCTTGCTCTCACACTTACCAGGTAGTAGACCCAGAACTTCCTCCGTGAGCCCCTCTTCAGGCTGATACACTCACCAGTAGTTACCAGACGTATGTGGGCCATACTCTCAGTCACCAGATTCTGCCTCCACAAGTCTTTCTTCTCCACAGGTGGCCCATTGCCAGTGGCAAGCTGATGCGGGTTTACCTATGTTCAGCGCCTTTGTCTTAATTCGGGACATCATGGAAGGGCCATCCCAGCTCCAGATCTCCTCATAGGAACAAAGGAAATCTCACTTGAAACCATTGTGGTTCAACTTTTTCCTCTGCTGGGTCCTGCTTTCCTCCTTCCTCACTGTGTACCTCCTGAGAAGACAACCCACCCCCCACCCAAGGAAACCCCTGCATACAAATCTCAGTCTCAGAGCATGATTCCAAGGAGGCTAAACTAAGACACTGGGTGTATATAATTTAACAAAGCAACATCTTAGTGCCTCAGTTTCCTCATCTGCAAAGTAAAGAATGAAAGAGGTCGTGGAGGATTAAATGAGAGAAACCGTACATGTACACACACAAGACATAGACAGATGCAGATTACTCAGTGGTTATATGTTTACTTATTTTTTAAAATGCTATAACATATACCAACCAAAACCCAATTATTAGTTGGACAATTCCTCAATTTATAAATTTACATTATATAGAACATCATTAGATTCACGATTTCATGAGAAAGCAGTGATTTTCTGTTGGGAAGATAACAACCTTTCCCAATTAGGAGCTTACAGAAAGCTTCCTGTTTATCCTTTCCAGTGGGAAATGACTATTGTTATTTCATGACATCATTTCTGTGGTTAATTGAGCCTTTATTTATCATTTCTTATTTTTCTCAAAGTTTGCACATGCTATATAAATGAAAAATAATTGGAAATCTGGTTCCCTATTAGCTACTTTTTCTCTTTTTGAGAGACAAGAAACCAACTTCTATCCATAGGTAAGCAAAGGGGAGTAACTTTTTTTGGTGTTAAAATGCAGGTGGTGGGGGTGCCTGGGTGTCTCAGTCAGTTAAGCAGCTTCCTTCGGCTCAAGTTGTGATCCTAAGGGTGCTGGGATCGAGCTCTGCGTTGGGCTCCCTGAGTCGGGCTCCCTGCTTAGCCGAGAGCCTGCTTCTCCCTCCCCCTATGCCTGCCACTCTGCCTACTTGTGTTTTCTATCTGTCAAGTAAGTAAGTAAATAAATGAATACATACATACATACATTTTATTTTATTTTATTTTATTTTATTTTATTTTATTTTATTTTATTTTATTTTATTTTTAAGAGACGGGGTCTCGCTATGTTGCCCAGGCTGGAGTGCAGTGGCTATTCACAGGCGCGATCCCAATACTGATCAGCATGGGAGTTTTGACCTGCTCCGTTTCCGACCTGGGCCGGTTCACCCCTCCTTAGGCAACCTGGTGGTCCCCCGCTCCCGGGAGGTCACCATATTGATGCCGAACTTAGTGCGGACACCCGATCGGCATAGCGCACTACAGCCCAGAACTCCTGGGCTCAAGCGATCCTCCTGCCTCAGCCTCCCGAGTAGCTGGGACTACAGGCGCGCGCCACCGCGCCTGGCACATACATACATTTTAAAAGAGAGATAAAATGCAGGTTGTGCAAGTAACCAAAAGCAAGGATTTGGAAGGGTGTGTGGTGGGGCTGGGGAGTGAAAGAGAATAAAAGAAGAATCAGAAGAACCTAGGGCCAATCAGGCTTTAAAATGGGCTATACACCACAAGTTTATTGTTTGAACTGAGTTTTTACAAAGGGTTAAAAAATGCAAAAATGGGATTAACCATCTAAAAAAATAGGGAGTGTATTTTATGAGCCGGGTGCCCATCAACAACTAATTGACCAAGACGTTACAGAACACAGTGCATGAACTTCTCTGTAATCCCAATCATGGTCTAAAGCTTTCCGCTTGAAGAAATTAACTTGTCCAAGGCCTCACAGCTAATAAAAGGCTGAGCCAGTATTCAAATCCAGGTCCTTTATTCCAAAGTCCTGCATGGCGCCCCATAAATCCAGCGTATGCATTATATCAAATGTTCCTCCCTGTGGAACACATTAGCGGGTACACTATTTTTATGGAGCATGTAAATAAAAACAATGAATAGGAAAGTGCCTCGCACGGTCCTGGGAATACAGACAGACACTCAGCCAAATACTTGTTAAATCTAAACGCATAGCTGCATCCGCCAACCCATCTGTGCTGTTTATGCATTCTTAGGTAGTTGAAAAAATTAAGTGACCAGCAATTCTTTTGTGTATGAGCTGCAAATAGAGAGCTGTAATTTTAATTGTAATGTAGATCACTCTGTCAGTTGTGGCTTTGGGACAGCCTTGCTAACCTAGATCTACTTGTTCCTAAAAGGCAAGGGTTGTCTGCTTCTGTGTCATACACTGTCTCCCTGTGGTCTCACCTCCGAAGGCACCAGCTTCAGAAGGGCCTGGGAGTTCAGAATCAGATATGCCTGGGCTTGTGTCCTGCCTCAAAGCACATTAGTTTGATGACTGTGTCATTTCACATTAAAAAAAAAAAAAAAAAATCTCTGTAGAGAGAGAGCACGTCTGATGGGGGTGCACAAAGCAGATCCCCCAACAGTGGGGGGGCTCCATCACATGACCCTGCCATCATGACTGGAGCCAAAATCAAGAGGTTCCACTTAACCAACTGAGCCACCCAGCTCCCCTCACATTTTTGTGCTTCAAATATACATATACAAAATAAAAATCACAATATCTCTCACACAAGTATTGTATGATAGACACTAGATAAAAGAGATATAAAATAAATAAAAAATAAAATAAAAAGAAATATAAAATAAGACTCATAGTATCATTTCAATGAACATAACTTTCCCCTTCTCTCCCATCTGATATTATAAACAAATGCACACACATATATGCATATAAACATTCTATATACATATAGAATATACATACACACACGTGTGTGTCTATATACATATACATATATATATATATATCTTTAGTAAACATTAGTTTCCATCCCTTTGTAAGTAAAACAATAAAAATATCAAAGGTTACATTTAAATACATATATTTGGGGTGCCTGGGTGGCTCAGTGGGTTTAGCCTCTGCCTTCAGCTCAGGTCATGATCTCAGGGTCCTGGGATCAAGCCCAGCATGGGGCTCTCTGCTCAGCAGGGAGCCTGCTTCCCTTCTCTACCTGCCTGTCTGCCTACTTGTGATCTCTGTCAAATAAATTCTAAAAATCTTAAATTTAAATAAATAAATGCATATATTCAGTAATCGTAGTAACCTTGTAACTTTAAAGGCAATTGGCCACCATTTGCTAAAAGTCAATTTTATTATTTTTATTGCAGCAAATATTCTTTCTCCTGTTGAAATGGAACTGTGTCGGTGATCTAAATGGTACTGTGACAGCGGATGTTCTTTCTTGATTCTTCTAAAGCCCCCAGTGGGCTTATTGTCCCCAGAGCAGCAGGTGGACTCTCACCCTTAATTGAAGGGAAATCTGTGGCTCTTTACCGACCATTTCTACTCCCCAAATGAAAACCCGGAACAACCAAGTAAAGCATTCACACTTGATGCTGAGATTTTCCAGCATTGATTTTTTTGTTTTCACAGCTCAGCAAAAGGTTGTGAGAACCAATTTTTTTTCCTTTTCAACTTTTCTCCTAAATTATTACAAAGGGCTCTCATTTTACCGAATGTGTTCTCTTACGGATGCATTTCCCCTCCCTGCCCCAGTCACTAGATAAAAAGAGAAAGCTCTTTTAGATGAAAAGAGGAGTGAGAATTCTCTGCTTTCCTGAGCACTGCCAGAAATGGTATGGTAAACACATCTTGCATTTGCTATTTCTAATTTTCCCCCAGAGTTCTTTAATTTTTCCCTTTGTGTTTGAAGGAACTCTATGCTCTTTTCAGCCAACGAAGAATTAAAACCAAACCCAGTTTTTCAAATACAGACATTTACATTTCAATGTTCTTTAGAGGAAGAAAGAAAGGCAGCACGGGGCCTCTGAGCCCTGCAGGTGTCTGCACTTTGTGTTTCCTTTCCTGCTCTAGAATAAACCCTGCCCTTGGCCCAGAATGGGAATGGGAGGGCTGAAAATAAAGACACAAATTTGGCGCAGGACTGCTGGCCTTTCACAGCTCAGCTCGGGGAGCTGTCCCTTCACCAGTCATCAACAGAGCAGCTAATCTGCCATGCGTGGGTGACATGGCTGTGAATAAGGCGAACAGGAAGCCCCCTGACAGGCGAATACCACCGTCCCTCTCACTGATCTCTCAGGGCAAAGCTAATAGGTGATCCGGGGCCGGACAGAATGCTTGAATTCGTCAGAGAAATACAGTCATGCAATCACGTTTCTATGTGCAGATAGATCGACAGATTGCAGCAACTAAGGAAGGGTAGCGCTGTTTTAGAAGACATATTCAAGTTTTAAGTTTTTTTCCCCAAATACAAGCACACAGTTTAAAGAGAAAACAAAGGAGCACAACAAAAAGACACAAATTGGGAAATTGGGTAGGTCTCCAGGTGCTCATTGAAACACCCAGCAGTCGGCCATGCTTCACACAAACCAGGTCCCCGTTCTCCAGAGACGACCTGTGACTCATGGCTGATTTCCTTGGCAGTATTTTCTCCACATCTCTCAACAGCAGGATGACACTGCTGTTTGTAGGTTTTCAGTCTGAGGCATTGTCTGAAGACTCTGCCTGGACATCCTCTGCCCCACCACATAAAGCGTACACCTCCCGCACCCTCCCAATTTTGCAAATACAATCATGCGGTCATTTGCATAGGATGAATAGTCAGTCCCCAAGTTATTATGACCAGGTAAATGCTGTTCACTACGATTATTATCCATTCTCTGCAAAATATTTTGTTAAATTTGGAATGTTATTTCAGAGATAATTTCCTAATTTATTTTCCTTGCCTATTGTGTTGTTCACTAACATTTCCTGGGTATGTACAATTTTCCATCCCCAACATTTCCCTGGTTAGGTACAATTTTCTCTACCTAAATCCAAAAGCATGAGGTGTTCTGTTCCGTGGCCTCTTCGGAAATGTCTTGCAGAGCTTTTGAACAAATTCAGTGTGGGCAGATTGTTATCTGCCTTTCCCTTCACCATTCGCCCCGTGCAAGTGCAATCTCTTCATCTCTAATTTGTTTGACCCCCTCTCTCCTCCATCCCACAGCTTTCTCTCTTTGGTTTTATTTCTCCTTTAGGTAGAGCATAGCATCTGAAAGTTTCTTTAGAAAAAGTATATAGCGTGTAATTTTGTGATATTCTAAAAATCTAAAAATGTGTTTATTCTACTCTCACATTTAAGTGATAGTTGGGATGTAGACATTTAGGTTGGAGAGGCGTTATTATCGCTGGTTTTCAGTGTTGCTGATAAGTGCACTGCATTACTGGTGCTTGTCGTTTTGTTGGAGATTTTCCCCCACTCCCTGGAAATTTTAGGGCCACCCCATTGCTCCTCTTGTTCTGCGATTTCACCATTTTATCCCTAGGTATGGCCCTAAATTCATATTTTGAGCCAAGTACCATCTATCCATCCCTAATGTGAAGCATTATTTTCCTTTTGGGAACTGATCTGGAAACATTTGATATGTTCTCCTTCTCTTTCTAAAGGCGTGTTTTTCTAGTGCACAAATAATTCAGACACTCAACTCCTGTACTGGTCCTGTCATGTCCTTCTCTTCTTTTTCTCCTATTTCTGTTGCTTTATTTTCTGTTATGTTTTTGGAGATTCACCTCACCTTGTCTTCACAGAATTATGAAACATTAGATGTGAGAGACCTCAAAACACAACACAAAATGAAACAAACATCAGTTCCCTCAGAGAGATGTTCTGAGTCTTTGGTAACAGACACATTCCTCCAGGGACTGGTGGTCTCTCCATGTCTGCTTTTATTTACAAATAAGGCATGAAAAAGTTGACTTAAAGAAGTACCCTATAGCGATTAAAAGGGATGAGCTACTGAAATATGGGACAGCATAGGCCAGTCTTAAGAATATATTGTTGAACCAAAGAAGTTAGGCTAAGAGTGTACATGATTTCATTTATATATGTTTTAATCAGGCAAACCTCAATCGTGTTGTTAGATTCTCTTGGAGGAATTGCTGGTTTGGGGAGGGCAAAGACTTGTTCAGGGGTGCTGGCGATGTGTTATTTCCCGAGCTGGATATAACCTACCTAAATGTGTTTTCTTTTCTGATAATTCATCAGGCATAACCATTTTGCATTTTCAAATTTTAAATCTTAAAATTCTTATTGGGACAGTCCTTACACATTTTTTTTTCCCCTAATGCACCAAAAGCTTTTTGTAGGATAAAGTAAAACACAAGGATTTAAAAGCACAGGTCTTGGGCACCTAGGTGGCTCAGTTGGATAAACTTCCAAGGCTTGGGTTTGGGCTCAGGTCATGATCTTGGGATTCTGGGATGGAGCCCCACCTTGGCTTCCATGCTCAGTGTCAGTACAGAGTCTGCTTGTCCCTCTCCCTCCCCCTCTGTTCCTCCCCCAGTCTGTGCTCTCTCTCTCTCTCTCTCTCTCAGTCACTCTCTCTCAAATAAATTAATAAAATCTTAAAAAAAAAAAGTCCCACAGTTGTTTATTGTAAGGTCATCTACCTAAGCTTGTCCTATGGAGAGGAAATCCCAATATTAGTATCTTTCATTCTTTCCTATTAGGCTGATTTTTCTAGGATAGACTATGCGCATCTCCTGATTGAAAGGTAGAGCTTTACCACATTCAAGCAGCTGAGTTCCTCCCTCAGATATGAAGGAGCTATTTGCACATATATACAGACTTCTTAAAAATTAATAACCTATTTATTAAGATGTAATTCACACCATAATGCTTTTTGAAGTATACAATTCAGTGGTCTTAGATGATTCAACTCAATCCTCACAATTCAATCCTACTAACTATAAAGTTAGTATTAATATTGTCCCCACTTTATGTATGCTGACGCTGAGGCCAGAAGGGATTAAATGGCTTCAAATACCTTTAATGAGAGCATAAATACAAAGTACTAAGCAACATGCATTCAACAGGATAGATAGTCTATTAATATGAGCTATCTTTTCCTTTTGTTGAGTAATGAAAAGACATTTTGGAGATTGTCATAATACACTGATCATTATTTAACATTGACTTAGTCTGTGTTCCATTCCAGGCACGTGTGAAATCCTAGGGTACAGTGATGATTGGCCTTTGACCCTGTCCTCAAAAGTGCTCACAGATGCCTCAGAAGGAGACTCAGAAACAAACTCATAAACAAGTATGTGTTATCTGGCGATGACTGTCACTGTATCTAGCACAAAGTGTGAGTTAAAGAAAGCAAGTTGGAATCAATTTTTCACATGTACATCATTTTTTAAGCATGTACTCTCTTAAGCAGAATGTAAACATATGAATAGAGCAAAACATTCATTGCTCATGGAGTTCTCCCACTCAGCCGAGAGATGCAGCCTATGACCACCCAGTAAAATGAATAATATCTAGCTCCTATGGGAAGCAAGAGCCCAGAGGAGAGCAAATGACCTCCAGCTGGGGCTAGTCTGAGAAGGCTCGAATTAGCACTTAAAAGGAGAGCAAGAATTTAGAAGCTCAGAGAAGCAAAGTGGACACTTAAGATAAGAATGTGTTTAAAGGATAAGAATGTGTTTAATTTTATTCACTGATTCATGCCACACTTATTTATTAAGCGTATAAAATATCCAGGCATAAGGAAATCACAAGAGGCACAAAGATGAATAACATATCATTTGTACATGAGAAGAGCTCACTATCCAACAGGAAACAAAGAATAGCACAGAATGAGCCCAGAGTCATGACTCTGTGAATGAATCCACACATATGGGGGTGAAGAGGGCCCTTGATGGGAATTTGGTCCTCCGGGAGGGTCTTTCTCAGAGCGATCCAGAAAAGTGGGTTAGCTATATTGCTGCTCGTGGTGCTGGTGGTCAGGGTTCTCTAGGGCAGTCTCCGCAGCCAGAATCAGCAAGGACAAGTGAAAATACAAAACAGGCAGAGTAGAAGCAGAGGCAAACCACGAGAGTGGGCTGAGATGCGAGTCAAAAGAAGTATGTTGGCAGCAGAGTGACAAAGCCCTCAGGGGTTCTTGCAGCAGGTGCTGGAGTGGTCCGCTGAGCTTCCATTGATTGATAAGTGGACAACAAGCCTGTCTACAAGTAGAGTCAGGACAGATGTTCTGCTACTGCTCTGAACAGTATTCTCTGATCAAATAAGGAGATAGGTCAATGTTGCTGGTCAAGGAGAAACTTCACGGAGGTGGTGATGTGTGTGTTGGCCAGATAGGTTTCTGCAGGGTGCAGATGGGGAGCCGTGAAAGGTCACTTGATGCGGGGCTCACAGCATGCTCAAAGGTTTGGGGGTGAACGAGTGCATGGCTACATGGGGTGTTCAGGGAATATGAGCATTCTGGCTTTTTTTTAGCACAATGCATGAGTGGGAAGAAACAGTGGGATATGAGGCTTGCAGAGAATTTCAGAGAACTCTAATTAGATGTGAAGGGGGGAAGCTTTGTTGCAGAAATCATGTGTTTTTTTCTTAGTTTTCCAGTTATATTTATTTTCCCTTTACAAATTGAATGGACTTCATTTTTTTTCCCCCAAAAGAAGGACTTAACGGTGGTGTGGGGGTTAATTTTATGTGTCAACTTGACTGGGGTGCCAAGTAGGTGGTCAGACATTATTCTGGGTGTTTCTGTGAGGGTATTTTTGGATGAGGTTAACATTTAAATCAGTAGACTGACGAAAGCAGACTGTGTATGTACACACACACACACACACGTGCACACACACACACACAGACACACACTAGTGGTTCTGTTTCTATGGAGACTCCTAATTCAAATGCTAAGAACCTCTTTTCTGACCTACTCTCCAGCCATTCTTTATCCAGTTATCAGACTTAGGTTTTGAAATACCCCATCATTTCGCAAGCAGCAGCCTGAGATGAATCTGTGGAACAAAGAAACAATTTAGTAAGTGCAAAGCATCCCAGCAGCTTTCCAGGGGACACGGGGCGAGGGGTCATGAGTGCCTTGATTTCTGCGTAAACACGTGTGCACTAACATCACAGCACAGAGAACCCTGCTCAGGAATGTGTCTCATGGCGCTCAGTCCAAATCCTTGCTCGGTTTCCTGCCACTCATGTAATCAGAGGCAATAGCTTAAGTCCAGAGGCCTCGATGTGCTCTTCAGTACAATGGAGAAGCAAGAAGGGGCTTACCTACAGGTCCGGGTGAGACGACGTATCCAAAACCTTGGCATGTGAAAAACCACAGTAAATCCCAGTGCCTTCCGTGAGTCCTCGTGAGTGCCAGACTATGCTAGTCCTCTGTCGTCTCTGCCTCTCTGACCTCCCCCATGAAGAGAAATGCACGGTAATTGCAGGAAAATCCCTTTTGTAAACCTTTTGGTTTCCTGTGTCTTCTGTCTTCTGAGCACATACAAGTTTCAGTTGTTCCTTGGCTTATCATCATTGGAAACACCAAAAAACAAAACAAAACAAAACAAAACTTTCATTATCTATGGCCAGGTGTACCATATACCATGTAGTCGTCATCTGACATACAGCTGGTTGTACCCTAAAATATTTTGCTTTTTAGTATGTATGAATTCATTCAGATAATGAAATCTCGGGAAGAAATCTAAGGGATCATGCAAATCCGTTCTTGCAGAGCTGGGCCTGTGATCACACACACACACACTCACACACACACTCACACTCACTCACACACACTCTCACACTCACACACACACACTCACACTCACACACACTCACTCACACACACACACACTCACACACACATTCATAAACATTAACAACCACCCACAAATATGTTTTATGAACTTTCATGAGACGCCTCCAGGGCCTTTTGCAAAGTCACCTGGTTAATCTCTAAATTAATCTTTGTGCAAACAAAATTCCTGTAAGCCGTTTAGCGGGTGACTTCAGAGACAGGGCAGTATACAAGCTTCTGACAGTGCATTGTGGGCTCGATGTCTTTAAGAGCTCTCTTTTCCACCCCGACCAGCATACTGTGTGCTTCAAACTGTACTCCTTAAGTCCTGGCGTATGTGTGCCTATATATATATATGTGCAGTAGCATTTTTTTTTTTTGCCTTTCAATTAAACTCTCCAGATTATAAACATACCCTCAATGTCCTAGGAAAGAAAGAAAGATCATCTGGCCTGAACCCCTCTTTTTTGCAACTGCATAAGATGATAGAAGGAAAACATCAACTTTTTTGTGTTCCTGTTATGGGTTGAATTGTGACCCTTAAAATGATGTGGGAAGGTTCTAACCCCTGGTACCTGTGGATGTGACCTCATTTGGGACTAGTGTCTTTGTGGGTGTAGTTAAGTTGAAATGAAGTCACACTGCAGAGGGTGTGCCCTTACTCCAATGTGACTGCTATCCTTCTAAGAGGAAAACTCCATGTGAGGAGAGATGCACAGAGGTAGGTCCCATGCGAGGGCACGGGCACACGGAGAAGGCGGCCGTGTGACCCTGGGGAGAGAGAGACTGCGGGGATGCTGTTCTAAGACAGGAAATACCAAGGGTTGCTGAAGACAAGCAGAGACCAGGGGAGAGGGCATAGCCCTGCTCGTGCATTGATTTTGGTCTTGCAGCCTCCAGAATTGTCGGAGAATAAATTTCTGTTGTTTTGAGTCTCCCGGGTTGTGGTACTTGGTTACAGAAACCCTATGAAGTGAATAGAGTCCCACAATAGCAAACAAGCAGACCGTTACTTGAATCCTCTGCTGAGTTTCTAGGTTGATAAAATATGAAATGAGAGCAGCAGAATTTCTTTGTAAGAGGGATTGAATAACGGTTACCTGATGGGCGACTGAAGGTGCCTGTGCACGATATGAGAAAATGTCAGTTGCTGATACCAGAACACGGGAGGGACGATTGGAATCACCGTAGGTTCCGCCTCCAATCCCTGTGCCAGCTTTTCCTTAATACTCCTACCGTGCACTATGTTCAATTCCAAAATAAGGAAATAGTAAGCATCTTAATTATCTAGACAGAGGATTTGGTGCTCCTTTGGGAAGGCAGAACATGTAAGAATTTTAAAGCTGGACCTATATTGTGTATAAACCAGACCCGAAGCCAGTAATGCAAAATGGATACCCATCGGTGCTAGAACCAAACTCTTGGACTTTGGGCAAACTGCTTAAATCTAAACTTCATTTTCCACCCCTGCAATAGGCATATAATAATAGCTTCTATATATAATTTTAGAATGAAGCGTGGTGATGCAATGCATTCCGAGGGGTTAGTTCAAGTCCTCGTGAGAGCACTCTGTGTATATTATGTGCTCAGAGGAGCAAGGGAGGAAACATGGCATAGGGCGGGGGGAGGGCGGCAGGTGGTTGTCCCGGTGAAGGAAAGAAGAGGTGGCCCACGATGAGCTTTGTTCAAATTACAAATAAGAGCATTTTAAATATGTTTATAATGTGTTTGTCATCCCACCCCCTTGTCTCTGCCTTTCAGAGAAGAAAGTGCCTTATTTTTAGAGGTGGATTTCTTTCAACATTCGGTGTGAAGCTCATGGTTTATAAAAGTCATCGGTCTGGTTCCTCTTTACGCACTCTACGCACCCACCCTCAGAGCCCAATAAAAGTCATCCTCGCTCTCATCCATAGAACTTTAAACTTGAAAATGTGATTTCACACATGGTAACCTATTTGATTATTCAGCAACCAGCAAGTGGTTGGCATGAAAATGTGTTCTGTGCACATAACAGATGAGGACACAAAGGCGTGATATGGGGGGAGCTGCCCGGGCCACAGCCTGGGGGGGTGCTGACGTGCAATGCTCCCCTCCTCCCCAGAGCCTCTGCACACACCCAGGAAGGTGTCCTCTCTTCCCATTCGCCCTGCCTAATGTCTCCCCATTATTCAAAATTCAGTGTTTCTTCTGGGAGGACATAACCACGAATATCTTCTGTGGTTCCTTGGATTTGTCTTACTCTCCCTCCTATCACTGTCGTACCACACTTGAGTGAAGCATTCCCTTCTTCTTCTTTTGTTTTTTTTTTTTTTTTTAAGATTTTATTTATTTATTTGACAGACAGAGATCACAAGTAGGCAGAGAAGCAGGCAGAGAGAGAGAGGAAAGCAGGCTCCCTGCCGAGCAGAGAGCCCGATGCGGGGCTTGATCCCAGGGCCTGGGATCATGACCTGAGCTGAAGGCAGAGGCTTTAACCCACTGAGCCACCCAGGCGCCCCTGAAGCATTCCCTTCTTTGTCAGATTATCCCCACTAGACCCTGGTCTCTTTGAGGAGAAGGAACATGGCAGCAGAGTGTAACACAGAAAGGGGCGGGGGTCTTCTCTGCACAAGACAGAAGGTGGTGTGGAACCACACACAGAGCACGGAGCTAGAAGAAAGCTTTTGTTTAATGGCATACTTGACTTCTTCTCACCCCTTCCTTAGGTTAGCCGTCATTCCTGAGCACTGTCCACATGCATCTGATAACTGTAATATAGTCTGCGCTCTTTCTTCTCATGGCCTTGCTTAGGGAAGTTTGAGAAAGATACCACTCATGCTTGAGACAGTTTTTATTTTGAATTTTTAAAAGGTTTTATTTATTCATTTATTCATTTATGTGAGAGCGAGACAGAGAGCACGAGTGAGGGGCTCAGTCCTAGGACTGGAGATCATGACCCGAGCTGAAAGCAGACGCTTAACTGACTGAGCCCCCCAGGCACCCCTTGAAACAGTTTTTTTCACCAAATCTTGATCAAAAAGCAATGAATATGATTCACTTTGATGGTGATGATAAAAATAATCCAAGTTCCACCAGATCTGTTGCAAGGTTAACCTTACCACAAACGTGTGCTCTGGGGCCAAACCCAGCCAAACTGAGAAGGCTAACCCAGAGAAGGAATCAGTGAGCGTGACAATTTAGACTCAACCAAGAATGCTTTCACGTCAGTTTGCCATTGAACCAGCAATCAAATGAAGCAAAAGGTTCTCATGAGACCAGGGGGACTTGGAAGCTTGAGCTGTGACCAGTCTTTCCCTCAGTCTACCAGTTCTCCTTATCTCAAAGGGGTAGCCCAAGGTCCACGTGTTTTCAGCAGACCTCATGATAAAGTTGGAAGATCATAGAAATGCTGCCTTGAGGTGGATAAGAAACTCCATGTAAGTCTTCTAGATCCACTCGAGTAACAAAGTAACTAAAAAGTAAAAATAAAAAACAAGAATACACTCAAGTTTCATATTTTACATGGCTATTTGTTATTGCCTCATTGGGTCTTCTTAAATTGTCCTCTAATAGGTCCAACCATAGACACCATGTTATGTATGCCCTTTTAATATATTTTCCAGAAACAGACCAAATGTGTTACAAAAGCAAAGGGTTTTTTTTTCCTTTCATCTCCTGTCTTGAGACATGCTGTGTAGATCCTCTCTTCGCTTCCTAATGATGCTATTTTAGACATACCTCATAGGTGTCCTGTGACTTTTCAGTTATAAGAGTAAGTCTCATTTTGGGCGCCTGGGAGGCTCAGTCAGTTAAGTGTCTGCCTTTGGTTCAGGTCAGGATCCCAGGGTTCTGGGACCAAGTTCTGCATGGGGCTCCCTGCGCAGCAAGGAGCCTGCTTCTCCTTCTGCCTCTCTCTCTGTCTCTCATGAATAAATAAATAAAATCTTAAAAAAAAAAAAAAGAAGAAGTCTCATTTTGAAAATTAAGACACTCTGGTTTCAGTAAAACCCTAAAATAAGGGAGCATATCCAAATGGCCAATACACATGTGGAAAAAAATAATTGAAGTCACTCGTATCCAGGGACATAAAAATCAAAGTAACAATACCATAATGCTTTACATTTAAAAACTGGTAACAATTTTAAAGTTGTGCAGTACACAGTGGAGTCAAAAGTGTCACAAAAAGATCCCCTATTACGTTTTTGACAGAAATGTGAATTGTTACAGAGTTTTTTAGACAGTGGTCTAGCAACAGCCATGAAAATGTGAAATTAAACATTTCCTTTGACCCTCAGATCTCACTCCTGGGAATCTCTTTTGCAAAATGAAAACACAACTGTGTCAGGGTATACATGATGGAATCGTTATTAAAACATTGGTATGTAGAGGGAAAAATTAGAAAACCAGTGAAAGTCCATCAACTGGAGACTAAATAAATCATGCCGCAGTCCCCACAGCGATATTGAATAGCGTGTAGTCATTAAAACAAAACACAGGAAAGTTTATATAATAGGGCCTCATTGGGAAAAACAAGCAAAGAGCAATGATCTTATTAACTTCAACGTATGTACAAATAAAGAGATATATTTATGTTTATTTACTATATATAATTATATATTCTGTTATATAGGAATAAATATTGATTCATGTTACATATAAAAGAGTTTAATGACATGAATTATGAATCACCTGGTTGTCGTGAAGGGCAAATTTGGAGTTGGGAAGACAGAAAGTAGAGGGAGAGCTTCAAGCAAAGTAAAAACAAAGTAAACTGATAATAATAGCAGTGTGTATGTATATTATGATCACACTGGCATGTGTATGACACAATGATATATGCACAATTAAATCAGAGACAAATTAAATCAGAGACAAATACAAGTATGTACAGATAACTAGACTTGGTGAATCTGACCATTTCCAAAAATTTGGGACACAAAGAAAAAATAAATCAGTAAAGCAAGTCCTTCTTCCTGTTTGTTGTTCTTGCTGTTATTGTTTTTAGAAGGAGAGAGAGGGAGCCTGAACTGGGGGAGGGACAGGGAAAGAGGGAGAGAGAATCACAATCAGACTCCACACTGAACACAGAGCCTTGCACAAGGCTCAATGTCACGACCTTGAGATCATGACCTGAGTGGAAACCAAGAGTACAGCGCTTAACCAACGGAGCCACCCAGGTGACCCCCTACTTTCTATTTTTTAACAACCTGTTTATAGGAGTTTTTACTTTATTTTAAAAAGATTTTATTTATTTATTTGACAGGCGGAGATCACAAGTAGGCAGAGAGGCAGGCAGAGAGAGAGAGGGGGAAGCAGGCTCCTGGCTGAGCTCCCGATGTGGGGCTCGATCCCAAAACCCTGAGACCATGACTTGAGCTGAAGACAGAGGCTTTAACCCACTGAGCCACCCAGGTGTTCCAGAATTTTTTTTTCTATGTAAAAGTTTTATATGTGCCAGAATGTGCCAGAATCAAGAGGACAAGTTTGACAAGCTATCTTCCCTGGTAGCTCCAGTATTTCCTAGTCCAAACTGGTGTCAAAAGATCTACATTTTTCTGTCTAGTCCCTGAAGCTTAATGGCTTTGTGCCGAATTACCATTTGCTCAGAAGACACAAAGTGCTCCATCCTGTATTAAGGAAAGCTCTCAAAACTTTTGGGTTCTAAAGGAATATTTACCCATCAAAAGGACCACATAAATACATCAGAAATTCTAAAAATTCAGAGGTTGATCGTGGAATGATTAAGCCTCTCTCCTGTGTGTGGAAAGGCATTTATGCTTCATTATTTATATTTCTAACCTGAACAAACATTCCAGGAAGTCATTCAGTCTATAAATTGTGATTATCAATTGTAATAAATGTGTTTGTATCTTAGAAGGAGCTATTCCATAATTACGCTTATTTCTTAAACAATAGAAAATGCATGCGCTGCATAATATCTTTATTGCAGATATTCTCTTGTCATTGCTGTTCTTTTTTTTCTTTTTTAAGATTTTATTTATTTATTTGACAGAGATCACAAGTAGGCAGAGGGGTGGGGGGGGCAGCAGGCTCCCCGCCGAGCAGAGAGCCCGATGGGGGGCTCGATCCCAGGACCCTGGGATCATGACCTGAGTCAAAGGCAGCGGCTTTAACCCACTGAGCCACCCAGGCACCCCTAATGTTTCAATTTTTAATGGAAATTTCAGAATCTTGTATTATCACTGACATATTTGCCTTAATGTCTTAGAGAAACACCTTGCACTTGTCTTTGTTTTGTCTTTCAAATATTGAAGAAATTCTGGTAAATAAGACACATTTTCCCAGAACACCCAGAAAGAATAAATATCATGGCATGTTGGACAACTGTCCAGTTTCAGTACTCAGGGTACTTCAAGAACAGGGCTTACCCCTGGATGCATCTGGACACATCCCCGTCAGTCATGGGAGAAAACAGAGCTGCATCAGCCCTAAAGTGGGAAATCCTTTCCCAAGTATTTTCTAACAAATTACTGTTTTATGGTCATTGAATTTTTACCCTCGAAGACGAAAGAGAAAATACATTTACAGGAAAGAGGAAGCAGGCCTAGTTCAATTAATATCAGAAGAGAAAAAGAAGGAAAGAACATTTCTTGAAACTGTTTCCACAAGAAAGGAGCAGAAATCGGCATATAAATTGAGAAATTCAATCTGTTTTCTGCAAAAGTGTCATGTTTCACGTGGGAAAGAAGGAAATCCTGACATTTGCTACAACACAGATGGACCTTCAGTGTATTATGCTAAGTGACGTGAGTCAGGCAGGAAAAGACAAACACTATGATCTTACTCCTGTGTGACATCTATTAATACAGTACTGTTGAACTCCCAGGAGCAGAGGGTAGTATTGGTGGTTGCCAGGGGCTGGGAGGGGCAAGAGACATTGGGGAAATGCTGCCAAAGGGGACAGACTTCCAGTGAGAAGATACGTAAGTTCTGAGGTTCTAACACACAGCAGAGTGATTATAGTCAGGAACCCTGTAGTAGATACTTTCAAGTGGCAAAGAGAGTAGATCTTCAACGTTCTTACCACAGAAAATGAAATGATAATTATGTAATTTGATGGATGTGTGAGCTAACTCTAGGGCAATAGAGGCAATCATATTGCAATATCAAACCAATAGTTGTGCACCTGAAACTTACCCAAGTTTATATCAGTACCCAATTATATATCAGTATGGCTTGAATGGGGGTAGGGAGTGGCAAAGCAAAATTTCTAAGCAAAAAAAAAAAAAAAAAGGGGGGGGTGGTAGCTACCCTTTATTGGGTTCTTATCAAATAACAACCATAGTACTATTTGAAGGTTGTATTACTTTCATTCTCATACCTCATCTCAATGCTATACCTCATAGCAGCATTTTCAGAATATGAAACTCATTTTGCCTGGAGAAAAGGACATTCTCAAACGAAGCAGTATAACTCTTGGTTTTAGAGCAATGGAGCCAGGAGAAATTGAGTTTTGCTATAGAGAGTAAATGGGTTCCCCTCCTTAGTACAGCACAAGTCCCCTGTGCCACACATCGCTCCAGGTCAACCCTTAAAATATTTTCATTTGCAGAGACAACGGAGGAAAGCAGAAAATGTTCCTTCCCAAGTCAGCTTTCTGTCTGAACTGCAAAGATGAGGTGAGGACTGGACTAACAGCAGTTCTTTATGCGTTCCAGTGTCCTACTAGAGACGAAGCATTGTTTATCCACATCCAGCTTTCTATTCTAGAGTCAAAATTGTATTCTGCCCCAGTCTATTAGAGATCATGGTTTGCATGGTTCATACCGTAGGTTTCTCTGCAAGAATGTCAACTTGGACAGAAACTTTTAATCTGTATATCCTTATATATCTGTATATCTGTATAACCTTAGGTATATCCTGAGGTTCACTGAATAAATAGATGCGTGCCTGCCTTAAGGGGGCGCCCTCGTCTGGTTCGCATCTCTATCTTCCGCTGCCATTGCATTCCTTTCTCTTTCCTGGTGAGGCAAACGGAAGACAAGGCAGAGGTTCTATTACACGGCAATGTAATAGCATTACATGGCAAAATGTAATAGCATTACATGGCAAAAACTTGCTTTGCTCAGGAGGAATGCATGCAAGCATCATGATGAAAATGTTCTTGTCAAGTGCTGGGTAGAAGAGAGACGAAGAGATATATTTTCCTCTCATCCCAATCTAGAAGTTACTTTTCCCTCAAAAGGGCAAAATCTGGATTTGTATCTCAGGACCTAGGCGTTCTTGCAGGACATACAGCAAGAAACAATAGTTTTAATAATGATTTTGTTGTTGTTGTTGTTTACATAAGAGGAACTGATGGAGCAACCGCATAAATGGTGACTACTTTTTCCACCTATAACTGCAAAGATTTACTTTAAGAAGCATAAATTCTGGTGCATTCTATTGACTGGGCATCAAAGGGTTCACAGTGCTTTATAGTCATCATTTTATTTATGCCTCATGGCAGCCTTCTGATGTAGATAATTTATGGAATGCTTTTCCAACAGAGATGTCTAGGGGATGAACCTTCTCCATAAACCACGTTTATGAGAATTATTTTTTTTTACTTTTATTGTTATTTTTTTAGCACTCTGGTGACCTGCAGGGAAGCGGTAAGGGTGTACTTCCCAACAGTATCAAGCAGCAGCGGACTACACAAAAAGGTGAGTTCATTGTGGCCAGTTCTCCAGACCCACCACAACCTGCACTGTGTAAGGACCACCAACCCAGTGAGTCTCTGTGACATGGGGATTACATTCTCTTTGGGTATCTATGATCAAATGAAAAAAAAAAACAAAACTGTGCTTTTTATCAACCAAGGAAATATTATTTTACTGTAGCTTTGTTTCTGTTTCTGCTTCTGTTTCTGTTTCTGTTCCTCCCCACCCCATGGCCTCTGATCCACCTATATTACCTATAGGTAATATAGGTAGGAACTATTACTAGTAATTCCATTTTACAGATGAGAAGATACAAATACAAAGAAGAAGTTAAGGGTCTTATTCAAAATCAGAAAATTGGTAAATGTTAAGGCAAGGATCTGGCACATTGAACACTGTCTTTTTTCCACGGGATATGCTTTACTCCTTTGTTGAAGATGAGTTGACCATAGAGTTGAGAGTCCATTCTGTTCCATTGATCTATTTGTCTGTTTTTGTGCCTGTACCATAATGTCTTGATGATTACAGCGCTGTGATGCCACGAGCTTTGGTTTTCATTTTCAGCATTCCTCAGGCTATTCGGAGTCTTTTCTGATTCCATACAAATTTTAGAATTGTTTGTTCCAGCTCTGTGAAAAATTCTGATGGTATTTTGCCAAGGATTCCATTGACATGTGTAGGTTGCTCTGGGTAGCAGTCAAGCTCTCTCTTACAGATGCCATGATACTTTATGTGAAAAACTGAAAAGACTCCACTCCAAAATTGCTAGAACTCATACAGGAATTCAGCAATCAATGCACAGAAATCAGTTTCCATACACTAACAATGAGATAGAAGAAAGAGATTAAGAAATTGATCACATTTACAATTGCACCAAAAACCATAAGATATCCAGGAATAAACCTAACCAGAGAGGTCAAGGATTTGTACTCGATAAACTACAGAACACTTATGAAAGAAATTGAGGAAGAAAAAAAAAAAAAGAATAACATTCCATGCTCATAGATTAGAAGAAGAACTATTCTTAACATGTCTATGCTACCCACAGTGACTTCTTAAATAAGGTTGCTTGCTCAAAGTTTATTAAGGTCTTTTCTGATTAACTTTATACCAGGTCTGTACATGTATTTAATGAATATTTGGTGAAAGAATGACTGGCTGAATTAATGAATTAATAAGTGAATGAAGCCCTAAAGAACACATAATATAAATTATGGTATTAAATTTATAAACAGGAAATGATATTTCTGCTCTGGAGGAAATAAAATTAAAACGTATTTCCTCAGGCAGTAGTAATAAAGGTAATTAGAAAAACAGAGACTTTGAAAATGGTGTATTTTAGAATAAACAGACCTGGATGTGGGCAAAGAGGCCAAAGTCTGAGATGTAGCCTAAATATACCCTCGCCATTTAACCTTGCAGAAATCCCTAGCATCACTGAGTTTCCATTTCTTCTTCCATGAAAGGAGAAAATAATTGTTAACCTGCCAGACTCATAGAGCTGATGGGAAGATCAAAAGTACTCATGGATAGAAACATGATTTATAAAGTGAACACACTACGGAAAGTAATTACTGGTAGAGAGCGTCGAAATGGGGAAAGGGCTTGAATGTGAATGAGGAAGTAGCACAGAGATTAAACAGGCCAAGAAATATAGTAAAGCCGATATTAAGTAAATATCACACAAATGAACACACACGTATGCCTGGGAAATCCATTAGGCCCGTAGGAGCATCTGCCAGGATTCTCCCTGGTGGAGTGGAGGCCAGCAGGATTGTTGTTCTTGAGTTGTTGGGCATCACACCCCTACCTAAGGAAGGCACTCTATGAGCACACAGGAAGAGCAAAGGGCTCCAGAATATTCCAACAGAACTTTGGGTCTCCCGTCCACTTTCTATCTCACTGGTATTTTTCCCTTCCAGGAGAAAGAAAATATTTCCCACTATAGAACCAGATCATGAGAAACAGTTAAGTATTTTTAACAGGGATGGGTAATGAAAATGCTACGATGTAAGGGCACCTGGCAGGTACAGTCGGTTGACAATCCAACTCTTGCTTTGGCTCAGGTCATGATTTCAGGGTCGTGAGATCGAACCCCACATAGGGCTCCATGCTCAGTGTGGAGTTTTCTTGAGATTCTCTCTCAGTGTGGAGTTTTCTTGAGATTCTCTCTCCCTCTCTCTCTGCCCCTCCCTCTCTTCCTCTCCCTCTCTTGCTCTTAAATAAATAAATAAATCTTTAAAAAAAAAAAAAGGAAAGAAAATGTTAGGGTTTGGAGGACATAGGATTTGGGAAGGAAGGAGTAATATCTGCAGAACGATTGGTAAGTTCTGGTCATGGAAAAATGGGGACCCCTAGAGTGACGTCAGACATTTTTTTTTTCTTATAACTTAGGCTTGCCACAGTTTTTGATTTAGTAGTTTTCATGAGTTACTTTATCTTTACAAACATTCTAGGGTACAGATAATACTGCCATTTAAGATGTATTCTGTCAAGGGGAATATCTTCAGTTTTGATGGAAGAAAAATAATCATAACAATAAAAAATCTGCTAATATTTACTAAATGCTACATAGTTTCAGAACATTCTATAAGAAAACTGACTTAGTACTGATCCTCCTGGCAGGGCCGGGTAAGTATCCAATTGGCTGTTTGAAGAGAGAGAAATTAAGATGGAGAAAGACTATGTAAAGCATGTCCAAGGTCACAGAGTTGATAAGTGATAGAATAAAGTATCCTTCCATTACACCGCACTGCCTCAAACACATTCTGAGAAGTTTGGTCAGCCATTTTGTGGCCACAGACCAGACTCATAGGCTAACAGTTTGCATGGTGATGTGGAGAGAAAAAATGTTTACAGAGCACTTACTATGCTCTTTACGTACGGCATGTCTGTGTTTCATTTGATCACAGAGCAGCACTGTGAGCTACATGTCTCTGTGTCGGGATGACATGGGGGAGTGGAGGTTGTGTCGCCTTCTAACAACATGCTTCATCTTTGAGAACATACACTGCTCGGTAGGAAACATTTTATTTGTTTTATTTTATTTTGTTTATTTTATTCAATTAGTCAATTTTTTTAAAAGATTTTATTTTATTTGACAGAGAGCACAAGTAGGCAGAGAGGCAGGCAGGGGTGGGGGAAGCAGACTCCCCACCAAGCAGAGAGCCCAATGGGGGGCTCGATCCCAGGACCTTGGGACCATGACCTAGGCCAAAGGCAGAGGCTTTAACCCACTGACCCACCCAGGCGCCTCTAACTGATTAAATTTTTAAAGTAGGCTCCATACCCAGTGTGGAGCCCAGGTTGGGGCTTGCACTCAAGAACCGAGCTGAGATCAAGAGGCGGGCTTGACCAACTGAGCCACCCAGGCTCCCCTAGGAAAAATTTTTATTTTTAATTTCTAACAACAGCAGTCCTAAATCATGTGAATTTTCTACTCTACTCATGCTCCCTGCAGAGTGGAATCACTAGATTTTATCTTCATTGACTAAACCACACTGGCATACCTTCAACTATATCTCTCTGGGCCACCATATGGCATTCTGCGTCCATTGTGTTTCTTTGCACATTGAATTCCACTCAAGTAATTGGCCGTTTAACGTAAGCTTTCGGTGTCTTCATTTGTTAACAAATGTGCTTGAGCCAGCCTGTTGCGTAATTACATGGTAAATACCTCTCACTGCTTTGCACATGTGACTCTGTAGTGACCAGCATATTCCTGTTTCTCCTGGCAAAGAGCCCTTTGCTTTGACATTATTAGGTTTTGCTTTTTAAACTTCTTATAACTAAATATATGAAAAATACAAATAATGATTTAAAAAAAAACATAGCTGAGAAAAGAAATATGCACTGTTTGCATTACTGAAGACATAAGTACATAAGAACAGAATAAAAGGAGAATACTCACGCATGTAGTGAGATATACCGTTTTGGGAAATACTGCTACATTACTTAGAGGGAGACAGACATGAGGTGAATCCGACAACCCACCCAAGTATCCACACCTCCTGGCCTCCTTAAGTTCCTCAGGGACATCCATGAAAGTCAGCCTGAGAGGTCCCATAAAATGTTACCTGCTGACTTTCTTCCCGCCACATGCTATGGTGTAGGCGTCTGTTCCCTGCTCTGCATGGACTGCATTGGAGATGCCAGCCACATAGGGCTGATCAGCAGGAGGAGTCAGCCAGGATTAGTCGGCAGCACCTAAGGAACCGTGCCCATTGTAAATGTGGGCTCTGTGGGCAAGTTCTTGTCCAGTGAAGTCCTCTTCACAGTTCCAGAAGCATTTACTAATGACCCACTCAACACCCAGGAGTTAGAAGAAGATAGGTGGTTACTGTAGAAATGATGGTTGAGTGTTTGCAGCGACCTACCAATGATTTGTTCCAAGTTAAAAAGGAGATGACTATGTGGGTAAGAGAAGGACATGTGTACCCCGGCAATGTTACCCAGTGTGATAATTGGAAAGACAAAGGGAGCAGTGAAAACAGCCATAAGAATCTTACATAATGTAACCTCAGACCTCACAGTGGGGGCTGTCATCACACTATGTGATATTCATTACAAGAAACCTGTTCTCCTGGGCCACCTCCATCATAGAAAAAAGTCTATGGCATGGTCAGGATTACAGTTTTGAAAAAGAATCTGGAGCTATGGAGAAATTAGGTGTCAAGAAGGAAGCCCAGTTAAGCTGAAACCATTGGCAATGGACGCTGCAAAGAACTAGACATTCAGATGAGAAGCTGTGACCAAACAGAGTAGAAGAAACTCAGGGGGTACTCCAAACTGCTCTGTGGGAAACACTGTACTGGGGCAAATACACTTATGGTCCCTAAGGAATTCACCAGCCATGAACACACACAGTAATCACCCACATACACTAAGAAAGGAGAAATAGACTGTTCACCTATGTTTGTGTCCTTGTCCCCAGCAAAGTGTCCATGACAGGACACAGCCTAAAACAGATCACTCCACATTATCCCGAAGAGGTAGGATCTGTCAGAGAAAGGCATTTTGATAATTAGAGCTGAATGAGAGGAAAACGTCTAGAGTAAGAGAACTGAGAAAGCCAGAGATGTAGCATCTAGGTATATGCAAGTGACTGACATTTGCAGAAGGAAATGAAGCTAGAGGATGTGTAGCTGGCAGGGATGGTGGGCCAGGACTGACCTTGGAAGAATTTCTGAAGGGGAAGGGGGCTTTAGGAAAGAATGGAAGAGAGAGTGACATCCAAGCTTGAGTAGGTCAGTGCTGACGCCGGGGATGGCATGTGGGTTAGCAGGAACAGAGGACGCTTCCCTGGGCAAGAAATGTGGAGAGGCGCAGAGAAGTGTCATAGGTTTCAATGTGGAACGACTGATAAATTGTCCTCATTATTAAGAGTACACAGTTGCATTCTAACTGTGTTCAAATGAGCTGGAGAATATTCCTCATTGGAGAAGTGGCTATTTCTCAGTATGTATGACAGTACAAAGAAGATCTTAATTACACTAATAGCTTGAAATTATAACTTTGTGCACTACAGAAGCAGTCCCTTGCCATGCTCTGAATGAATTATTTTTCTGTAACTTTTATGATCAGGAATCCAAGTTTGTCATTCAGAAGCTGTAGAGAGAGGGTAGTGCGGTAGGATTTGTGAAGTGCCAGGGTGCTTACCAAGAGGAAAAGAACTCTGTGGTGTTATCGGCATACAAGTTTTTGTGGCTGATTTCCTGTTCGAGGCTTCTAAAACCTGGAGGCATCTACAGGAAAAATGGCAGTTGACCTGCCATAATTTAATGAAATGTACACATTCTATTATTACAAGTGACCATACAGAGTAGACATCATGCGTCTTCCATTTTTCCAAACATTAACCAGTCATTTAAGTACACACACACACACACACACACACACACACAGCAGATTGCTATTTCTGCAGGTGTTGGGGCAGGGCCATTGAACTCAGGTCTTTACAGAGAGCTCGCTAAGTGCTGTGTGTGGCTGCTGATCAGAGCTTGCCTGTCTTGGTCTTGCAGCCACACAGGGCTAGCCCATCCCCCACATTCTCCACTGAAATCCATCTTGACACCTAAGTCATTGAGCCAAGCTAGATACCCTTTTTCCTGGGCCCTCACTCCACCCAGTGCACAGGTAACTGGTGTAAGGGTAAAAGCAAAGTTATTACTTTTAAACCTGTTCCACATATGTCCAGAGGGTCATGCAGAAATGGAGGAGAATGGGGCGCCTGGGTGGCTCAGTGGGTTAAGCCTCTGCCTTCGGCTCAGGTCATGATCTCAGGGTCCTGGGATCGAGCCCCACATCAGGTTCTCTGCTCAGCAGGGAGCCGGCTTCCTCCTCTCTCTCTGCCTGCTTCTCTGCTTACTTGTGATCTCTCTCTCTCTGTCAAATAAATAAATAAAGTCTTAAAAGAAAATGAAAAGAAAAGAAATGGAAGAGAACATACGGAATCCAGCCTCCTGGGTTTGCCTCTGTGCTTTTGAGGAGATCAGAGGTGTGGGTGAGACAGTGACCACACCAGATCCTATAAAATCTCCAAGGACATGACTGACTAAAGTAGTTTACTCTTATACTGTAATCATTCTCCAAACCAGACAACACTCCAAAAATCCCCCTCTGATGATGCCAGTCTTCCTGAGCCTCTTCAACTGGCCCTCATTATCCCCCAGAATTCCCACAGCATTTTATTTGATTGGCACACAGCCTGGCCCTTCATCAAGGACTTTAACTATAAATCGAGTTTTATTTCTTCCTAACTCTCCTATAAGCTTCTCAGTAGCAAAAAAAAATGATGTCTTTTCTTTCTGTTGCTTGTGCAGTACCCTAACTCGGAACAGGTCATTATGTAGTACCTTGATAATAACATTTGACTAACCAATAGTTTTGACCTTTTAGCCCATCGATTGTCTCAGATTTCTTTCTCAGTCTGATGCTGATTGAAATCTATAGAATGAGGATGCAAAGTTCTTCCTCTCCAAATTCCCTGTTGGTAATTTTACATCTGGGTTTTTAGCTCTGAGTATTTCTTATAATTTATTTCCTAGTTTATTATTGATAAACTGTTCCTTCCTTCTCTTAGACTCTGGGTAAAAATGTTAAGCTCATATTGAAATCATAACAAATTCTTGGAAAAAAGACTGTTTGTTTTTGTCCTCAGAGAAACTATTATTATTTTAATTCATGATTAGAATTACAGCACTGCTCATTGGGATAATTCTCCAATATGCCCAAACTACATTTTCTATAAGCATGTTGTGTTGTTAATGTACCTTAGATTCCTGGGAAGAACTAAGCTATTAGTTCGGTATATCTGGGTTTCTTGCCAGCTGGAAGAATTAGTTTCTGATACATTTAGAGTATATTTAATAGCTCATTGATGCTTAGCTGAATTTTAAACTGGGATTGTTTTAAAATTATGAGTCACAGAAAAGATTGGGGAAAAAATGGAAAGTCTGAATTCCCATACATCATTTATTTCCGGCTTCCTTTAAGTATTATTCTTTCAAATCTGAATAGATTCAGAATGAGGAAAATAAGATTAAGGTATAAGGGGCTGTGAGCTCTATCCTGGATATCACAGATATAGAATAGAGCGTAGGATATAGAATAGATCTCACAGATAGACTCCAGAACTTCTGACGAGTCAATCCTGTGGCACTCAGTTTGAATCCGTGTGTGATAAGGAACAAAGACAATTCATCTGTATGCTTGCTTGCTTTCTCCTCATTCCCCTTCTCTCCTTTCCTTCCTTTCTTCCTGCCGTAGCAGTTGTTAATGAGAACTCATAAAATACAACAAAATTCAACTTCACTGTGTCATTTCCCACCATTACTTTGAGTTACAAAAAAAATAATTTTTCCCCATTCCAGGACGGACATTTGAGTAGATCCCATACAAGTTTTTCCACGTTCATTCTTAAATAGTGATGCAATCCTACAGTTATTTTTCAGTCAAGAAAAAAATGCCATTTTTAATATTTCCAACCAATACCCGGATACAATGAATGCTTTATTCACATATTCATTCCAACATAAGATGTCATCCTCTCTCTTGTGACTTGTGGTTCCCTGTAGCCTGCCTTTGCAGAGTGACCGGTCCTCGCCTCTCCACTCCCCCCAGACTTGTTCCTTAGTAACACTGTAAAGAAGAGGGTTTTGGTTTGTTGTTGTTGTTATTTTTGTTTTTTCAGAAAAATCTGGGCAAGTCTCATACTTCTTAGTTCCTCTCCCTCTGCTTCATTTCTGTTTTTGGTTACTTTGCTTGCCTCTACTGAGAACAAAAGGGTGATTAAGCAGACATTATGTCAATGGATGCAGTTACACTTTCTGCCTTTGGCTTTGTTGTTGCCTGGCTTGATTCTCTAGCATTTGATGTCACTCTGTCCCACAGACCCCTGTCCTTGTGAAGTTAAAACTTGGCTCTATCAGGTCCTCCCCGTATTTACTTTCTCAGAACTATGAAGAGGATGATAACCCCTGTTACAAAGATTGGCTGTGGTGATCACGCCTGCCTGCTTGTCACACAGCTCAAATGGGAAACCCGCCTCAGCTTTGGGAAGATGCCTAACGTCACTACCCAGGGTGACAGGGTTCGATTTCATACAATCTTGGTTTTGGGTGAGTTGTAGCCTGGGCAGTTAGGCTTCCTACCCAGAATCCCATGTATATCCCTTACTCCAGAAGACATGTGTCCCTCCATCGATCAGAGAATACCTGGCCCCTTTGTAGTAAGTAAAGAGTTGTCCTAAATGGAAGATTCTCTCTGGAAGTCTCCCTTGTTTTGAATTAGACAACTAATAATGCTCTAACGTAATTAATGACAACTAATTAACCGGATTATGTTACTTTGCAGACCTTTTTAGTGGAAGGGGAGTTTCTGGGATTGCAATGACTGACGCTCAGAAGGTTTCCCAGGTACCAAATCTCTTTTCCCTCCAAATCCAGGTCTCCGTGACACAAGAGACCCCTATTCCGCAGGCTTCTTGATTCCAGCTCTCTCTTGTAACATGCAGAATTTGGGCCTCATTCTGACTTCCTAGGCCAGATTTTTCTCGGTCTTCGCATATGGATCTGAAGAGCAGAAAGTGCTTTTTCTTTGAAGATTAAAAGTATTTTCTCTCAGAAGAAAATCTATTCTCATTTACATGTACTTTAGTTTAATAATGATGGTTAATCAACTTTAAACCATGGTGCTTGAAAGTAGAAAGAAAATAGGAAGAGGAAGTACATTCATTTCAGTAAAATGCAGAAAATGAAGATAAAATCGTGTTTTTCCAACTACTTAAATCATCTTTATCAGGCTCACAACAGGAGGATTTAATTTGAAAAGATAAGAAGCATTGACTGAGAAGTGGATCTTTGGGTATTTGACAGAGGAATGAGGTCACTAACTAGAAGCTTATCTTTCACAGAGGTTAATTCTCAAGTGGGGAGATTTGTCGACTCAAGTTCAGTGTTTGTGTCATTATAACTGGTTTTATTTCCCTTTCAAAAGACAGTTTAACGTAAGTAAAAATATTAGTTAAAATCATAAAATATAAGCATAACTTCTTGGCAAAGTCACTGAATTTTGGCGATTAGTATAGTTAGAACCTCCTGTAAAAGAGCGTTGCTTTTTTTTTTTTTTTTAATTTCCATCATTTTTGCCCTAAGTGAATTTAGCGATAAAATTAGTAGGAAAAAAAGGATAATTGTTATTTTCTTCTGAGTATATTATGATCATTTTTCAAATTGTGTTGAGAAGAAGCACACCTTGCTTTTTTGAAAGAAAAATAGAAACTGTTCTTTAAGTGGTTACCCGTGTGTGTGTGTGTGTGTGTGTGTGTGTGTGCATGCATAGGGCAGAGAAGGCTCAGTCGCTCCTACCATCAAAGAGCTTCAAAATGTCGTATCACTAAGTATCCTTTTCCCCTGACAAATAATCAGAGGATTAAAACTGGTAATAATCTTCATATGAACATTTTAATGGCTCAAATTATGTCCCTTATATACCCCTCATTTTTCTGAGCTAAATAATGAGATGATTGGGTCGACTGTGCTTCCACTAGGATGGGACATTAATGATCCGCTATGATCTATCACTAAATTTATCATAAAATTGTTGTTTGTTTGCTTGGGTCCTATTGCATTGGTGTGGGGTACTAGAGAGGAGGCAGGAAATTATTAGCAAATAAGCACTAGTCTTCCCTATAATCTTTAAGCCTGTAGCCAGTTGCATTATTAATCCCATGTAATAAAAGATCATACAACAAAATAGAAACGTCCAGGGGCACCTGGGTGGCTCTGTGGTTTAAGCACCCCACTCTACTTTTCGACTCAGGTCATGATCTCAGGGTGGGACATGGAGTCCCAGGTCAGGGCTCCAGGCTCAGCTTGAAGTCTGCGTGCGATTCTTTCCCTCATCCCTCTCCTTTCCCCTTTCCCCCTCCCCCAGCTCCTGTACATGTGCAGGCTCATGCTCTCTCTCTCTCTCAAATAAATAAATAAATGGAAATCTTAAAAATAATAAGAAATGGTCATTAACAAAAGAACTATGGGTCAGTTTTATAGCTCGTCAAATTAATGAAAACTTATGCTCATGGCTTAGATAGTTTATTTTTGTATTTTGAAAGAATATAACTTAATGTTTCTAAGAAATTTTAATTTAAAGGAATATATTACTTAATTTGGTTCTGTATTAATAAAAATAAGAAAATCCTTATTTTTAGAAAGTGTGCCCTGGCTGTGCTGCAGAGGACAGACTGAGCTGCGGAAAGTGTAGAGATAAGTTAGCAGCCTGCTGGAACATTCTACAGGAGACTTAATGAAGTCCTGAACCAAGGTGGAAGACGCCAGAGAAACTGAAACAAATTCCTGTCAAAAGTCTGGAAGTGAACTTTTGTAACAAGGAGGTCAACCGTCAGTAGTTACTGTAAAAATTAAGTAAAACTGTTTGTGTCTATAGGTGGTGTGTGCTGGAGAGAATCATTAAATCATGCTGCCAAAATAGAAATAAAGGTTTCCAGGGGTTACGAACAGAACTGTGCAGCGATTTCAGAGGCGTGGCCTGTTATTCATTAGTGTCTCCTAATGACTCAGCCTGGCATTGGCCAAACACTGCTGTTCTGGGAATCAAATGCCCTGCCTTCTCAACACAACACAAAATCGTTGTTCTGTGGATCTTCAAAAAACGTTGTTTAGATCTCCAAAGACAGCAGTCAGGATTAATCCAGCACCTACCATGTACAAAATGCTATGTAACGTTAGGACAAATTTATCATCTATAATTAGTTTGTGGATAAAAAATTTTGAGACTCGAGGGACACCATGTTGGTGTCTGCCTTTGGCTCAAGTCATGATCCCAGGGTCCTGGAATCGACTCCCACATTGGGTTACTTCCTCAGAGGGGAGCCTGCTTCTCCCCCTGCCTGCTTCTCTCCCTGTTTGTGCTCTTTTCCTCTCTCTCTTACAAGTAAATAAATGAAATTTAAAAAAAAAATTGAGACTCCAAATGCTGAGTGACATCCTTGGGATTATACAATCACTAAATAGCCAAACTGGAATGTGAGATCAGGCTATGATTAATTATTAGGTTGCTTCCTATTCCATTACACCAATTCTTCCTCTGTAAAGAAATGTGTGTGTGTGTGTGTGTGTGTGTGTGTGTGTATGATATATACAATGTGGGTATATATATACACATATTCATATATGTATATATATATACACACTATATGTAACACATATAGTGCATATAATATGAACACAATATATATAATGTATATATGCACAATATATAGAAATACATATGTATATATATACAATTTTAAACAGCTACTAAAATTACACTATAGAGGTAAATGTATTGAGTTGTAGTGATGTTGCCAGTAACTATTAGCTGAAAACAATTATGGTCACACAAAACCCGTACACAAGTGTCCATAATAGTTTATCATGATAGCCAAAAACCAGAGATGATCCAGCTGTCCTACAGTGAAAGAATGGAAAAACAAAGTGTGGTACATCCATTCAATGAAATGTGACTCTGCAATAAAAAAAGAATGAATGGTCGATACATGCAACGATTTTTATGAGTCTCTAGGACATTGTGCTGAATGATAAAAGCCAGTTTGTAAGGGTCAATTGTGTCATCTCATTTATACAATGTTCTTGAGATAACAAAATTATAGAAATGGGAAGTAAACTAGTGGTTGCTAGGAGTTAGGGACTGTGATGTGTGTAACAGGAGCAGATGACTGATTATACCAAGGTTAATACAAGAGGTCCTTGCGGTGATAGACACATGAATCTACATATGTAGTAAAATTATGTCAAATTAAACCAACACACACACACACACACACACACACACATGCGCGCGTGTAGAAACAAAACTGGGGAAAGCTGAATAGATCTGCAAATTGTATCAATGGCAATATCCTGGCTTTGATGTGCTACAGTTTTGCAAGATGTTACCATTAAGGGAAATGTAGTAAATGGTCCAAAGATCTCCCAGTCTTATTTCTTATATTTACATGTGACTATACTATACAATTATTTCAAAATAAAATTTATTTTGAAAAAAGATAACAGACATTTATTGGATGTTTAATGTTAAAGATGATTTAAGATAATACTAGGAAATATTTGAAAATGTACATACAATAAAAATGCTTTGAAATATATAAAAAATTATTCTGCATTATTTAAGTAATGTAAAGTAATTCAGAACACTTTTAGAATAATAGAAAGAGATCACCTACCATTAGCCTGCCCAATAACAACTTAATATTTTGATATGTATTCCTCAGACAATTTTCTGTTGTATTCTGTTTCTATTGTATACCTTTTGGTTTTTGCTTTATGAAAATGTTATTGTTCAGTTTTATAATCGAGGTTTTTTTTTCAGTTGATAATTATTGGCAACATCATTGCAACTCAATACTTTTATGTAATTTCAGTAGCTGTGTGACATTTCTCTGGGATAAATGCCCAAGAATTCAATTGCTAGGTCATATGGTAATTGCATGTTTAGTTTAATAAGAAGCTGCCAAACTGTTTTCTGGATTGACTATACCATTTTACATCCCCACCAGGAATGTATGAGGTTCCAGTTTCTCTGCATTCTTGCCAGCATTTGGTGTTGTCATGTTCTTGTTTCTGCCATTATGATAGGTGTGTAGTGACCTATCATTGGTTTTCAAAACAATTTTAAGATAGACATTTAGGATGCTCAGTGCTAGTACAGGATGGGATAGACATCAATTTCCCGCAGTGAATTTAGTGAAGTTCATTCCGTTTGACATGGTAAATCCACTTCTTGGAGTCTACCCTACATGTAAGGAAATTATTCTCATTTCAAATTCCCCAGGTCACCTTCTGATTATTTAGCATTCCAGAACAATTTGCCATTAGTTGGGGACAACTCAGGTGATGGAGATGTCAGCCTCGAGATGTCTGCCTCCCTGTGTCCTGGATAGTTCTCTTTCTAGTGCAAATGAAGAAATTAGCATTCTGGCCCATGGGTCAGCGTCCTCCAGCCAGTCCATGTGAAGCTGTCATACAGCAACAGGATCTCAGCTGGGCTTACTGACCGGTCAGATTTCTGTGAGCCTACAGGCATGAAGGCCACACTCAGGGTGGTAGAAAGTTTTCCAGAAAAATAATGGTCAGTGGAGAGCCTCGGCAATGGGGCTGAGGGTGTCCCCTCACTGGGGGATATGCCATAGTTGCGCCTGCATGCAGTTGGCAACTCCGAATGAATCGTTTAGATTTATAGGTGAACCTTTCATGTGTAGAAACTTCATGATGTCCCATAGATATGATCACAGTATTTACTTCAAATACCAAACAAAATAGAAAAAAAAAAACTTTAAGTGATAAAGGGGTTTGGATTCTTGTTTTAATGGATTTTTTTTTTAAATATCATCTCAGATTTAGTTCCGGAAAATTAATGAGCTGAGGGCCAAGATTATCAGCAGATTCAAAATTGTTTCTCCCTGAGAAAGAAACCAGAAGCCCCTCTCATTCACTTTAGTGGAATTAAAAGAAAAATTGAATAAGACCTTCAAAATTCTCTCCTTCTCTCTCATTCTCTGATTTCCTTCCTTCCTGCCTTCCTTCCCTCTCATACACACACACACACACACACACACACACACAATGGAGGCAGATGAAATTCCAGATTATTTCTAATGAAATTAGTGTATAAACCCCTGGACTCTTTCTTACCTTGAACAGCAAATGTGTTCAACCCAGACTTGCCAAAGTTAGATTTAAGAATTACAACCATGTGTTCATGAATGAAGAAAGAGTCATTAGTAAGGGCAAACACTGTCATACTGATTTTTTTTCCTCTGTGACCCTAGTAAAATCAGTTACTAATCCTTGAAGATTTCTCAATAATTATTCCCAAAATATTTAAAGTAGGATTTGTGAGATGTTGTGTTCTTTATGATGAGTGTCTAAATGTCTTATTGCTTTTAGAGTTCATTTATTAAAATCAGAATACTTAATTCTAACTTTTTGGGTGTGCCAAACACTTTTTTTCACTTAAGAAAAATCTTCACATGTATTAATCCTTTTAATCCATATAATCCTGTTTTCAGCTGCTAAAATCAGCCTTGCTGGGGAAGAATAATAACTTTTCATAAACTTATCTGAAGTCCTATAACTAAAAAGAGTGAAGCCCGTCAGAATCCAAACCCAGTCAGTCTAATAATCCTGGTCCCACTGCTTCCTTGAGCCTAGTACCTTCTACATGCTTGACACTCGTCAAACCATCATGTGCTCAGTGGTTACTGAGAAATAAATAAAAGCAGCTGGTGTTTCCTTAACTTCTAAAACATCTTTCCTCTCTCAGGGAAATGAGTCTCAGAGCAAATAAGGCCTAGGAAACAAAACTAAAGAAAGTGAAGGCCAGGGCTGCCCCCTCTAGAGGCTGTGAGTTACAGTTGCAGAAGCTGCTGGGCTAAAGGGGAAGGGAAGAACTGAGCCCCCCTATCCTCAGCTCGTGCAGAGAGGAGGGAAGGAACCCCACACAATGTTTCTCTACCCAGGAGCCACCTTCCTGAATTGATAAGCTGCAAAGTTTATAAAATGCACCCAAAGCTCCTGCTACCTGTGTACCAGCAAGAAGTTCATTGCCATAGCACTCTCAGGGGTGCCCTGAGCTCCCTGAGTGACCTTGGACAAGCCTATTTGTTTTTTTAACTTCTTCCTACCTCCTCCCATTTGGGGACCTAAGCACATGATTCTAGAAACTGCACATAAGCTGGTAGAAGGAGCTTTATCCTTCTTTTGGCTCTACTGAAGCATAATTGATAAATAAAAATTATGTATTTTAAAGTATACAACTTGATGTTTTGATACGTGAGTATGTTGTGAAATGATCCCCACAATCAAGCTAATCAGATGCATATCATATCACATCGTTACAACTTTCTGGATGCAAAGTTTGAATACAAAGCTTGAGTTCTGTCTACTGGAGTCTTTTAAGACAGGTTCACCGAGAAAATCATAATGCTGAAGGGCTTTTAGCCCTCATTGTAAAACTATTTGTAGTTCTTGAAGGCAAAAGCAAACAAACAGAAACCAAAAGCAAAAACAAAACAAAGCAAGCAAAACAAACAAACAAACAAAAAACCAGAAACAAACAAAAACTCAGAAAGGAAGGAAGAAAAAAGGGAGAAATAAACTATGGAATGGAGACATACTTAATTGGATTTGACCTATCAAGGGGAGAAACCTAATTTTTCAGAACACTAGTTTTACTTGTATCTTACAAAAGCAAATTCTCCCTCAATGAAAATTCTCCAAGGACTGAAAAAAATGGAAAAGAACATAAATTGTGTCTAAAGATGTTTGATTTGTGGTTTGAGGGCTTAGCAACAAAACTACCGCAAAAGGATTTTATGTTGTCATTTTTAAACTCCCTCATAGTAAATATGTCATCTTTAATGGTAAGACAAGTAAATTTGAAATTGATTTTGAATTGAAAAAAATTGGAAGGAATTTACTAGAATCATGATATAGTCAAGAATTCTTCACATTCTCAATAATACAGAAGCTAGTTTTTCTGATTACTCCACTTTACATTTTGCATTTTCTTGTGGCCTTTCTCTTTTGACTACCTCATTAGTGTCTTCTCTGAACTATGGGCAGAGGAATGAAAAGGACACTCTAGCATGACGGGCAGTGAGCATGAGCATGACCTCTCTGAGATTCAGGAACATTCTGGGATTGCAACTGCCTATGATCAGCCCAGGATCCAGCTCTCTGTGAATTCATTGTGTACTGTAAACATTTTAATGGGAACACCATTCATTATAAATACATCAACATATGATTTTACTAAACCATTTTCCATTTTCTCTTAGTAAACACATATGATATACATCATCATTAAAAAGATCTGTGTTCTATTCCCAAATAAAGTCTCTGCTTCAGCTTTTTTCCCTACTATCTCCTTTTACCTTAGACTGTTGCATCTTGTACTGTGCTAAATAGTACCCTCCAAAAATTCATGCCCACCTGGAAACTGTGAATGTGACCTTATTCAGAAATGGGATATTTGCTGATTTAATCAATTGTAGATGATATCCTACTGGAATAGTGTGGATCTTGATTTCAGTGGCTGGTGTCCTTTATTTATAATTTTAAAAATATTTTATTTATTTATTTGACAGAGAGAGAGAGAGATCACAAGTAGGCAGAGAGGCAGGCAGAGAGGGGGAAGCAGACCCCTCGCTGAGCAGAGAGCCCGATGCAGGGCTGGATCCCAGGACCCTGAGACGGAGACCCGAGCCAAAGGCAGAGGCTTAACCACCCAGGTTAAGGCACCAGGTTAAGGTTAAGGCACCAGGTTAAGCCACCCAGTCGCCTCAGCCCCAGAGAGATCTGAAGACACAGAAGAGACATAGGAAAAGACCACATGAAGGTAAAGAAAGAGGGTGTAGGTCCGCTGCCCTAAGCCAAGGAACTCTAGGGGTTGGCAGCAACCACCAGAAGCCAGATAAAGCAAGAAAGCACTCTTCCCTAAGTCCTTTGGAGAGAGCACAGCCCTGCTGACACTTCAGTTTTGAATCTGTAGACTCCATGACTTCCATAAACGTCTCTTGGTTTCAATCACTCAGCTTGTGATATTTTGTTATGGAATCCCAGGAAATGACTCTGGACAATATCTAGAGCTTTTTCCCCTTGGCCTAAGAGTCTTTAGGAATGTGAAAGCACCATCCTCAAACCTGGAGAAGGTGAGATGCAAAGAAATAAATTGACACGGAAAGGAGGCCTCTGTTTTTGAATTCGATGGGTGCAGCCTAATGGGACGGTCCATATCCCCAGCACATCTTTCTATGTTCTAATTGTGAGCTTGACTGTCTACTAGAGCGTAAGCTCTAAAAGAGAGCATCGAGGTTTGACTCCTAACTGACTTATCCCCAGGGCCTCCTATAGTCTCTAGCACACATTAATTGATCAATAAATATCTGAGGGAAGAAGGAAAGAAGAGACGGAGGGAGTGCGTCACGGAGGGAGGGAAGCACAGCCAACTCTGTAAATGAAGCTAAAACATTCTATCTATTGAACTTATTTCCAAAACCATTGATAATGTCAGGAACACCTAGAAACCTACTTCTATATTCACAAACTTACTAGTAAGTAATTCAGCCTTTATTTTAAAATACAGTTTGCCATTGTGGTAACAAGGTCATTAAATGTTCCGTCACTTATAATGTTCAGCATTAGAACGATGAGATAATAATAGACTTACAGTGTTAGTAGAGATTCTAGAAATAATCTTTTCTCCCGTCATGTTGTAGAAAGGAGAAAACCCAGGCCCAGAGGAGAAGTGGCAGGATCCATGCATCCTGACTCCCAGCTTCATGTCCTTCCTAGACCCTCCCTTGGTCTTGCCAGGGCGTGGAAGGTGTTGTGTGAGGGACGCTTCAATTACAAGAGCATAACTTCTAAACTTGATGTCATCCCACATTGCAAAAAGAGAAGCAGACTTCATAATCTGAAGATTTTGTCTTCTTTATCACTGACAGAGCCTCACAATGAAAAATAACAAAATGGAATTTGTACCTGTGTCAAGGACTCCTCTCAAATGCCAACTGTTCCCTAAAGCAAGACCAACTTCCATGTGACTTGGTGTCCTCCTCAGGATAGAAGACTCATTCTCCTTTGCTTTCTGTTTTCTGACCTAAAATGTTGCTGAGAACCAAAAGACGGACTGGCCGTGAGCACTCTGCACAGCGTCCCCCACACTGCTGTTATCCAGGGTTTCTGAGGATTGGAAACAGCCCCTTGGTCTCTGGCCAGTCTCAGCTCACACGTTGCATTTCTGACTGCAGCGCTTGCTTGATTCAGGGGGCTCATCTTTCCTTCCATTTCTTCATCCAAGCCAATGAAAACATCCCTGGTGGTGCTCAGGGAAATGTCATGTCAAGTTGATTCCGTCCTATTGTTTTTCTAATTTAGAACAAGGATAAATGTTAGCTCACTGCGGCAGACAAACATTCTTCTGACATTAAAGAGACCTGTGTCTCAGGCCAAGAGCTGGCAGGGTTTTAAAATTTACAAAAGAAATTGCTGCAAAACTACCTGATTTCAACAAGGGGATTGTCAAAGTTGACTCCTTGAAAGAAAAAGGATAATGGAAGTCATCCTGCAAATAATAACAAATCCAAACTGTATTCTTTGCATCAAAAAGATCCCCAAACATTATCAGGGGTCAAATCAGTTATGACTGGCTTGCCTTTTGGTTTACTCCAATTGCTGGCCCATGCATTTCTTTTACTTACTGATAAACAGTCATAATTTAAGTAACATTGGGATTCATTTTCCAAGCATTTTATTAGCTTCTCTGAATTGATTAATGCTTCATAAAGTTTGCTTGAGGGCAAAAAAAAAAAAAAATAGTGATTACATTTTTTAAATTTTCAATTTTATAACTTTACTACTTTATATCACAGTGCCATCTATTGGAGTAAGTGTGTTTTTTCAACAGTAGTCAAACAAAATCAATCACTCTGTTGGTCTCAAAAGAACGACCAAGTTAGTTTATTAGTAGGAATGACAATTACTCAAAAGGATATTAAATTTCAGCACAGTGTAAAGCTCTATAAAAAAATATGGAGGCGTAGGTAAAAGCAAAGAAATTACATGGATGTATTCTAAATTATTATATCATGCTGAGATACTGTTTTATCAAAGAAACCATTGTAGCACCATTTCTTGATATAATTTCATCATACTCTCTTGAAAAATGTGCAATGCAGATAGATAATCAAAGCAAATAAAATTTGTGATGAGGCCGACTCCCCCGACACCTGAGAAATCCTGAGACGTATGTTCTGTGCCTACCTTGCACCCTGCAGTGTGTGGTGTAGTTTTCATCCGCTCCCATGCCCTTCTGCATGGGTGAACTGTGGATTTAGGAGGGCAAGGATGATACCTTCTCAGATCTATGCTCCAGGACCACACACACTGAGTATTGGGAGAATCTCATAGAAACACAGTGCAGACTTCTTTCCCTTATCAGAATGTTATCCTTCCTGGCTCCCATGAAGACACGTGCTCGCTGGAAGAACGAGGAACATATTCAAGGGAGGCAAACATTACAGATCCGATTTGGCATGGTTCAATGGCACGCTGATCTGGAAATGCCAGGGCTAATTTCAGAGCTGCAGAATGAGTGTTTAAAATATTCAGCCCATGGTTTTCCTCTCTTCTGTAAATGTTACACGTTGTTCTATATTGTACTTCCCTTAAATATTTGCCCAGTGAGTGTACTATAGGCAGGATCTTCATTGGAAAACATAGGTCCAGAAGAAATCATTTTTCAGATCTTTAACTTTCATTGGTAAAATCTCTCACAATATCTTTGCCTGTACATATCTTTGAATTCATGAATGGTCTTTTTCTCATCTTTAAAAACAAAAACAAAAACAAAAACCCAAATGCCTCTCCTATTATAAGTTTTCCTTTGGTGACTTTTCCTGGGATGTGAAAGGTCCTATAACCTCTGTATATGGGGATTGAGTGGAATAGGGGATGTAAAGCGTGGCAATAGAAAAGTATCTTCACATCTTCTGAATTCAGATACAGGATAGAACAGTATAGAAATACCCGTACTCTTCATTTATGGTCTTTTCCTCCTTCATCTCCTGAGCTTTTACAAAGAAAACATTCATTTATAAGGAGAGGCACATGAGAACAAAACAAAAAGAACTGTTGCACATTAAGACAGTCATTTTGCATTAAGTTAGACCTATGAAGTTATTTCCAGTGGCTCTTTTCTTAAAGACTTTACTTATTTGAGAAGCAGAGAGAATGCACATGTGTGAATAGGGGAAGAGCCAGAGGGAATGGGAGAGAGAGAATTTCAAGCAGACTCCTCACTGAGCACAGAGCCCCGTGCAGGGCTTGGGCTCAATCTCATGACTCTGAGATCATGACCTGAGCCGAAATCAAGAGCTCGACACCCAACCAAGAGCCCGACTGAGCCACCCAGATGCTCCTATTTCCAGCTACTCTTAAGATTCATCCCTTGGCCCAGTTATCATTTAAAAATTTTCTCCTTTGAGCTGTCAAGGCAGAAATATTTTAATCCTTGGAATCTTTAAAATGCAATTGGAACGTTTTCTGGGACTACCACATTTGTATATTACATTGGATCATACCCAAGGATAAAGTTTCCAGGTTATTATTTTCAGATTCACTGTGCATTATTCAATAAAGTAGTCAAAAACAGTTTATCAAATTACACCATTAAGTGGTTAGTTCAATTATAGTTCATCTTCCTCTTATCTTCTTTTATTTATTTATTTTTTTAAAGAGTTTATTTATTTATTTGACAGAGAGAAATCACAAGTAGGCAAAGAGGCAGGCAGAGAGAGAGGGGAAAGCAGGCTCCCCGCTGATCAGAGAGCCCGATGCGGAGCTTGATCCCAGGACCCTGAGATCATGACCTGAGCTGAAGGCAGCGGCTTAACCCTCTGAACCACCCAGGCACCCCTCTTATCTTCTTTTAAACACAATTACTTTTTCTATCTCCAGAACAAGATAACATGATCATCGCCAGATTATTATAGAGTTTTGCTACATGCCTCTTTTTATTAAATGGGATTTTGAATCAGGTTTTATTTCACTAAAAGATAGATCTCCACTTTCACAACAATAAAATTTTGCCATATACCTGTGTCATTTTGGTTAACTGGGTACTATTGATGACAGTAATATTTCTTTAACTCAATTCAGAGGAAATTTATAATGTACAAGTTTCAGGAAATAAAATAAATATAAAAATTCCAATTAATATGCACATCTAATTATATGACAGAGTGATCAGTAAAAGACTTTTAAACTTAGAAATATAATACATGAGAATGGAAATTATAGAGAAATTGGAAATGAACTATGAATTCCAAGGAGAAGGGAAAATAAAAGTTTTCTATACTGAGGAAGAGCTTGTTCATTTATTTTTAAATGAATAGTGGGGGTTTCAAATCACTGGAGAATTATCATTCTATTAAATATAATTAAATATTATAATATTATAATATATATTATAATATATATTATAATATGTATATTATAATATATATTATAATAATCTTATTGTTAAAGGTTAATGTTTATAATATGAGAGATATTAAGTAACTTTTTTTTTTATAGATACATGAGTATACATTGCTCTGACTTTAAGACAGTGCTGGGCATGTAGTAGATTTCTAAAAATGTAATTTTAGAAATTTCCTCAAAACTGAAAACAAGTTATTATGAACTTTGAAGCCATGCTCTTCCATACTTGGCTGGAAACACTGACTTTCCATAAGCACTTCTAAGGGCAAGTCAGCTCATTTCAAGGGCGGATTTAATAGCCAGATCAAGGTTCCCAGGCTGGTATTCTCTGCCATTTCTTATCAGAGAAACATGAATGTCCCTCCCAAAGAACAAAAATAAGAAAAGCAGAAAGTGTAAATTTCAGCAGTCCAGGCCTAGACCAGGTGCTCTTTTTAGTATTTTAATGACATTAGCTCATCTGTTCTTGTAGAAAAGCAAACAAGGGAGATACTGTCATTTTCTTTCCTGTACAAGTGAACGCTGGCAGCCTGTTTTTGTGGTAGAACCGAGATGTGAATCTATGTCTGTCTACCTCTCAAATGCTGACTTCTTCCAAGGAATCCGAAGAGAGTGTCTACAATCACTCCTCTCGGATGGAAGAGGTGGCTCTTCTCTAAAGGAGAGTAAAGAAAAGCAAGACATAGTCCTAATTACTGCCTTGTAAAATGCCTGGCAATTTTCTAAACCAAATGGAATTAGTCAATGCGATAATAAACCCATTAAGTTGGATCATAGTGGCCTCTTCTGGTGAAAATGAGAATATCAGAAATCTTTGTTAAAAATCGTAACTGTTTAATGTAAAGTTTGAATAAGTTGTACAAAATTAGTGTCTATACATTTACAAATGATATTTCTTTAGAGATACTAATTCAAAACATGACAGTATATATGGTAGATAATTCTGGGATGATTTTCCTATATGTTATTAAAACATATTATGAAGAAATCATATTACTTTAAACAAACACAAAGAGGAGCCTCTCAGTGATGCGATCTTAGGTAAATTCTGGATTTTTCCGAAGCTTCTATTTTTCAATATGACAAATAAGAAAGATTGTGATAACAAAACCAGAAGATATCACAACCACTATTACAACTGATGACCGTGGTATACAGTTAAATGCCATAGTATGCTATTGTAATGATCTTTGTAAAAATCCTGTAAAATCACTAGACAAGGTTACACATCCCAAATTATAATTGTAGACACTAAAGCTCACACAGATCCCATATTCTGACTAAGTATATCTCTTAGTTGTGGGTCCAAGTTGTAAACCCAAATCTCCTGATTCGAGGTTGAGTGAACTTCCCACTGCAGAGCAGTGCTGGTGAGGGGATGATGGATTTTATCAATCTCTGCAGACGAAAACTTTTATCAACCTGAGTTCCCTACACCTGCCACCATTATGGACCTGACAATGTCCGGGTAGAAGGGCTGAAAAATTATTCAGTCCCTTGGTTTTCAAACTGTGTCTCTCTGTTAATCCTCCATATGCTTCCCCCAGGTGAACAGGAGTGGCAAGTGGACAAATTTCTTGTTTCTTCTCCGATGTCAGCCTAGTCTTAGACTGGGTCTCCTCAGGGAGTAGATACAACACAGTACTTCAAATGGAATATTTAATATCAAGAATTATCGTTTGACTTTAAAGGGTGAAGAAAACTCTAAATAACTTAGACTCAAGGAAAGGTACCCAACGGAAAAATAAACGTGGACATGGGTAGCCTTCACCAAGGTTGGGATCTAGACTTTGTTGGAGAAGTTGTGGTTAAAACTCAGAAGATGATATTCACTTGGCTGCTCTGGGCCAGACTGGTCCACTGTTGCTGGGCTGAGGCTGTCAGACAAGGAACCACAGCTTGGACTGGCATGGAAGGAAAGCCCTTCCCTGATGCAAGGGGTCTGGAGGCTAGAGACTTGCAGCTGGGCATGGTGAGCAGGAAAGACCCCTGTAGGATGCAGAGAGGCCCAGTGTGGAAAGCCAGTGCTGGAGTGCCCAGGCCCTCCCTGACAATGTCCCCAGAAGACTCTGAAATTTAATGGGAAGTCCACAAACATGTGGCCAGAATGTGACTGAAGTAAGCCTCACTCAATCTCCCCAAGACATGCCACTGGCTCCCATGGAAAGCGAGTAAGAAGATTAAATTAGAAGTATCCCAGAACCAGGAAGAGAAACCCCTTTCCCTTGCAGTGTCGCCGCTGAAAAATCCAAATGCCCTCAAAATGCTGAAATGAAACACTTTTAGGGTCCAGCTCAGTTATCCACAGAACAGAGAGTAAAGGACAGATTTGGAGCCAAGAGGCAGTTACATTCATAAAAAGTAAAGGCTTCAACCAGAGCAGTTCAACTCTCAAAGGTTTTATGCAGAGGGCAAAAGAATTTCTGGTTGACTTCAAAACAACAACAACAACAACAACAAACAAACAAACAAACAAACAAATGAAGAACAAAACAACAAGAGATTCTAGTAATTCAATGTTTTTCAAAGCTACCAGTGTTATTAAATCCAATCTACTTTACAGGATAGAAAATTGTGTTCCAGAGAAGGAAAATAGTGTGGCCTAGCACACATTTTTGGTTAAAGGTAGATCCTGGACCAGGATCCAAGCTTCCTGGTGTACAACCCTTAAAATCCAGTTAAGGCTTTCCCATATGACTTGACCTCTCCCATCATGTAGAGAAGACAGAGGCATGCTTTTGCATGTGTGTGGCTGAGCAGTGTTGGGCCTGATGGATAGACTCATATTAAATATCAGGCCAGCCATGGGAATTGATTGGGAAACTGTCGCTATGAAATGGATGACCCTTGAAAACATTCACCCAGCTTGCTAAATAAAAACAGCTAATCAGAAAGAACCACATATTGTATCTTTCTGCTAGTATGAAATTTTCAGAGTAGACAGATCTGTAGAGACAGAAATTATACTGGTGGTTCTCCAGCAGGGAATGCTACAGTTATAAAAAGATTCTAAGATCAGACCCTTGGCAGTGTGGTTGTGGTAGACTTCTTACAGCTTGAGAATCACAAAACCCAGGGAAATAATCACAGTGGAAGACCAGGGCACCAGGCTAAAGCGAGTAGCTCAGCAGCAGCCCCGTCACTGCAGGCTGCCAGGCATCGGCAGAGGGGTCTTGGTCTTGGCACCCCACCACTCTCGGTCAAGATGCAGCTGAGGTTGACTTGGGACTCCATGATGGAATTTCCTGGTGTCAGACAGTCTGGTAGTAGAGTCCATTCTTAGGGGTTATGTCAGAGCGTCTGTTGTTTTTCACAGGTGGCAATCTAGAAGCAACAAGAATTTCTGATGTATAGACAAGATAAGCAGACATACGGATTCTCAAGAATAGTGAGGGCAGTTGGCCTTTAAAAAAAAAATACTAGAGTTTCTGCTGATTTGGCAAGATTGAGGCATTATAACTTGAGTATTAAGGGAAATATGATCCTGGCACACATTAGCAGGGCTAAGAACATGGTGATAATCATATATTATTTATTGTCTTCAGAAGACTATTCCAGTGCATATTATGCACTTTTTATAATTTAAGAAACTGAGATTTATGGAGGTTAATAAATCATCCGAGGTGACCAAGCTACTCAGTGGGGGTGTCTGTGCTCAAATCTAGACCTCTGAAGACCAAGTCTGTCCTAAGGAGTCCTGCTTTGTTCTATGGGAACTTTAAGGTTTGTGGATATTGAGGTTCTTGAAAAATTATTCTAGTCACCTGTCTTGGACAGCATTTCAAAAAGTTCTCTCTGTTACATATATTAGTAACACCCCAAACATTCCTTAGAATTATATTCTTCAGAATGGCTATAAAACTGTCTTACTGGAAAGCTTATATTACTTAGATCTCAGTTGTTTCAATGCAAAACCAATTACTCATCTTCATTCTCCCCCCCAGTGTGAGAATGAACACGTAATGTCTTGCAACACAGGCAAGGAGATTCTCTTTCCCGGTCACACCCAGCCACATATCTGAGATGAAGGAGACATTGAAGATCCATTCAACAAAAACACACAAAACATGTTCATGTAAAACTTAGTATTCATGTCATTTTTTAAAAGGAATCTTTTTCTTATGCACTTTGAGAATCGCTACTTAATCCTTTGCTTTTCCTCTAATTTTTTGAATATTTTTGAGCTCTCCATACACTTCTCCTAAAGAGGAGGGTCACATGGAAATGCCCTAAGGACCGAGCTTTGGTTTCACTCAGATTTGTGGCCTCTGCCTTTTGGAGCCAGACCACCCGATCCTTCAGGACATATTCTTGAGTTTAATCTAGTTAAGTAAAGTTGAAATAATCCATTTACAAAATATCCTTTCGAGATCAATTAACTTCAGCTCCTGTTTACATGGTTCAATTTTTATGGCCTCTGCCAAAAACGAAACCAACCAACCAAACTAACAAATAATAATAATTTAAAAAGAAAACAAAGCCAAACGAGTCACCATCCTATAAGCTTGCTAGAAACCCCATGAACTCTGATTTCCCACTTTTAGCACTAAATTAATGTACCTTCTGGAAGAAACGGGCTCATTTAAAATGGTAGGTGTTTATTTATCGTTTTCTTCCCTTACTCCCTTTGACCTTGCTGGAGGTGATCTGCTGCTTGGCAGGATCGCAACGGACCAGAGGTAACGTTGTCAGGGAATTTTCCCACTTTTGCAGAGTGGAGAGGAGCGCGCCCCATCAGTACTCCGAGTTAAGTATTTCCAACAATCGGCTCCATTTCCTCTGCTGTCAGTTTTGACGTCTTTGATCATGTGGCTTATGTGAAATCTCTTCAAGGGATTCTTACTCCGTGTCCAGTGGGACTTGTTGCCCTTCAATATGTTCATCGTAACTGGAAATGGCTTTTACCAAAATTCTTATTCAAGTTGAATTACAGTTTTCCCTTTGCCTGTGAACTTCCTCACTGACCTGTAGATTGGGAGTGAGAGGACTGTGTCTCCCTCACACAGCACACCCAATGCCCTCCGTCACTATTACAGAACCTGTAACATTAAGTAGTAGTTTGTGTGTTGAAGGAGCTATGGCACCATTTCAGATACAGGGCGTCCCACACACAAACTGGAAAATGAAACAGACTCTTCCAATTCATGGTTCTGGTTTGAAGAAAACCATGCCGGATAGCTGTGGTTCTTGTTACATTTCCAGATCAACTAAAGAGGCTTAAAAGAAGAATGGCTGGGGCACCTGGGTGGCTCAGTAGGTTAAAGCCTCTGCCTTCGGCTCAGGTCATGATCCCAGGGTTCTGGAATCTAGCCCCACATCGGGCTCTCTGCGCAGAAGGGAGCCTGCTTCCTCCTCTCTCTCTGCCTGTCTCTCTGCCTACTTGTGATCTCTGTCAAATAAATAAATAAAATCTTTAAAAAAAAAAGAAAGAAATGTTAAAAAAAAAAAAAAGAAGAAGAAGAATGGCTAAATGAGAAACTCTATCTGGTGAGAAACTGTACCTTTCAGTCCCTGTCTTAGCCTTTGATAACCCCTCAGACCCACTCTAAGGGAGTGTCTTATCATGTCCTCTTTCCCAATCCCAGAGCTGCCTCTCCTCTGAGCCTTACCTAAACTAGGTAAGCTGAGCACCCACAGATATAGGTATATGTAGATATATTTGAAAAATATAACCAAGTTTGAATTTAGCTTACCAAAAAAAAGCAAAACAAAATAAAACAATACAGAAACAATTGATGGTTGACTCCCTGTTCAAAATAAAGTATTTTCATTGTAGTTCAACTGTTCTGTACCTGTGTGGGGCTATTTAACTTGAATTGTTACAATGATAATTTCTTTTGATGATAATCCTTCTTTTTACATAAATTTATCCCTTACATTATCCATGTAAAAAAGTTTGTAATTCATTTAAGAATATCCTATATCTCTGTTGGATCTTAATTCTTAATTCTCTGAGGTATTAATTTCTTTCTATCTGTTCAAGTGATAAATTTAAATAATCCCCTTCTCATTGGTAATTAGCCTTTGAGTGTTAATTCCTTTAGTCGACTTTCCACTGGCCCAACTTCACATATCAGTCCACAGGAGTCAACAGGATGAGGCTTTAGAAATCTTATTAAACATTCTCACACACTCACTGAAGTGAGTCACTCTGAACTTCAGGTAATATTTGAAGCTTTCGTGCCTCGAGTAGGCTCTCCTGTTGTGGGGTCGTTATGTGTCATGGTCAAGAAAGAATTCCTGAGATGTTTTACAGTACAACTTAGTAAGTTTATTGAAGGAGCACAGAGACAGGACCCATGGGCAGAAAGAGCTGCACTTTTGCTGTGTGAAGCTGGCTGGTGGTTATATGCTCAGGGCTCAAGGGCGATGCAGACATGCAGAAAGTATTAGATCATAAATGTCTTATTGGAATTTCTAATCTTAAAACTAACTCTGTGGGCGCCTTGGTGGCTCAGTGGGCTAGGCCTCTGCCTTCAGCTCAGGTCATGACCCCAGGGTCCTGGGATCGAGCCCCACATCGGGCTCTCCGCTCAGCAGGGAGCCTGCTTCCCCCCCCCCCTCCGTCTGCCTCTCTGCTTACTTGTGATCTCTGTCTGTCAAATAAATAAATAAAATCTTTAAAAACAAACAAACAAAAAGATTGTTCTGAGGCTTGTCATTCAGTTCTTGGACATTAACTCTCTGTGAGATGAACAGGCAGCCATGAGACCCTTTAAGAATGTAGCAACAAGTTTATGTTTGGTCCTTATCAGAACTATGCAAGCTATAGGTCAGCCTTCTGGGATAAAGGTGAACATTTTCCTGCTTCTATCCTTTATCACTCCTAGACCCTCCCTCCTGTTTCCCAACCCTAAGGCCAAGTTAGTTGACCTAATACTGGATTCCAGTGTCTCTTCTTAGCTTTTCAGGGGCCATTCTGGGAAGTGGAGACCAGCCTGGGTTCACACATTTCATTCCCTCAGGCTCTTCCCACAAACATACAGTGATTTTTTCCAATGCAAACAAATAAAACCTCACCTCTTTCCTTTGCTCCTTGGCCTCTCCCCACTTCTCTCCCCTCTTTTAGACCCAGAAAGCCCAAGAGACAAGCTCACTCACCCTCTTTCCTTTCTACTCCCCAAACAGCAACCTTCATACTGAACTATTTCTCTCAAATTGTTCTTCCAAACCAATCGTCAGTTTCCATCATTTAATCCAAGGGACTTTTCTGACCTGCTTGGCAGAAATTTTTTTTTTTTTTCGGGAGCATCTTAAGTCAGTTGATAGCTCTCTCCTTTATGAGTAACTGTTTTCTCTGCCCGTTTTTTATTGGGGCACAGACCTACTACTAATAAGGTGTCAAAATCTTAATAGACAACTCAGAAAATATTAAATACATACACATTCATGAAACTACCAAAATTCATGAAACTACCAAAATCAGAAAAATAAAAAAAATGACACAAATAAAAAAATAGGGTATTTGCATCGACCTATCAGTCATATGCCCCCTTTGAGACAATATAACCCCAAATTTACCAGAATCGTGACCTCTATCACTTTAGAATACTTGTTCCTAGTTCTGAAGTTCATAGAAATAAAATCATAACGCATTTATTTCTTTTGGGTGGGCCTATTTACTCAATTGTATGTCTAAAATCCATCAATATTACTGCATGCAAGAGAGTACAGTTTTTCATGATTGTGTGTCCTTTTTATGAGAAAAGACAATGATTTACTTAACCATTCTACAGGAGATGCAGATTTAGGCTGTTTCCAGTGCTCTAATTCAGGCTGTGTTCTTATGATCCAATAGGACCTGACTCAGTCTCTGTAAGAAAACTCATACAGGCAAATGTAAGAACATAATAGGAAGGGTAGCTGGGTGACTCAATCAGTTGAGCATCTCACTCCTGATTTCAGCTCAGGTCATGATCTCTGGGCCATGGGATCAAGCCCGGTATTGGATTCCATGCTCATTGCAGAGTCTGCTTGAGATTCTCTCCCTCTGCCCCTACCCTTACTTGAGCTCTCTTTCCAAACAAACACACAAATAAAATATTTAACATAATAAGAGTACTCTTACACTTAATCATAGTTTATATTCTTAAATATACTTTCAAATTTTTTATTACATTATATTCTTAAAAATATTAAAGATTAAAACAGATGCAGAGAGCATCAATTCAAGATTCTACTGCCTGCATAATATAATGCAGCAAACAAAGACTGTGAAGTTGGAAGGCAGGATTGCAAACTGCAAAATAATCTTCATTATGAGGTTAGGAAAGTCATTTCAACTGGACCTCCATTTCTTCTTCTGTAAAATGAAATAAGATAGATAGTCCAGAATGAGAAATATGTGTAGAATATTTTATAAATTGGAAAGTGGCATGGTAATTATGTTTAGCCAATTAGTGATATGCATTATTCTAGACCCAACTTTCCACCTGATATCACTTAACAGGTACACTTAATCAATTTTCTATATATTTTAAGGTGAAACAATGATTGCAAAATGAATTCAATCTTTTCAAGCAGTAAATACTTTAGGATGACACTGAACAACACTGAAATCTTAGGGGCTCATCTCTCTTTCTTTGTATATACAGTAAAATGAAAACCAATACGTCTAATACCTATGCTTAAAAAGATACATTTTACTCATATTCCATTTTGTTTTAAAATAGGTTATATATTACTAATATCCATCCTAAACATGTGTGCAAATCTTTTTTTCTAATTAGTCCTTCGACTTGTTGCTCAGACTTTCTGTGAAAATTCAGTTCACTCATCTATCATTGTTTTTTTCCCTCTAAATAAATGTATGAGTCCCAAGAAAGTATTTCCTGCATGATCATTAAACTAGTTATTTTGACAACCCATTTCATCTGCCATTTTCCTCTTCTTTTGAGCACAAACAGAAGGAGAAGAAATTGGCAGACCCCACCATGCTGGTGTAAAGCATCAGTACCAGTATTGGTATAACCAATAATATCAATGGCTATGCTTTCGGTACCCACAATAAGTAAGTGTTCTTGTGTCTGGCTAAGGGTGTTGTTGCAGAAAGTGCTAGGTGCACTCACGGTTTTCTAGTTCTTTTACCTCCTTCTACTTACTGCTTTAAGACAACACTCTTAGAATTTAAGTACAGTCCCCTAGGGGCTAAGAAGTGGAAAATTTTAAGAAACAGAAAAGGAAGTTCTTCCAAATTATACATTCTCTCTAAAACTCAATGTATTGTCCTTGAAATAAATTTTCATCTTGGTTACTTTCTCTCTTAATGAGTTCTGGAAGATTTTCTGAGCTTCCTCAAAATAGACTCTCAGGTTCCCTAACCAATCATACCTGCAAACATGTTCCACCATGCTTGAATAGTGATAAATCAGATTTTTTTAAATACCTTGATTTCTTCATTTGTATTTTCCAGATCAATCGTTGTTTGAAGCCATAGCCCTGGTTGTGTGTCCTTTATTAGCCCACACATCAGACATAGCTCCTAGCACCTTCATAAACACTTTAACAGTGTGCTGGTGTCCCTGCACAAAACAGAAGTACACAGTTAATCACACACTGTTGTTGATCCCAAGCCAGTTACATGGGTAAATTGCTGGGAATTCCATCTTTTTTGATGAGGTCTGATACAGGCCATGGTATATGCATTATTTATTGTATAAGAGCTTATTAAGGGACAGAATATGTAGAGTCCTTTCCTCAACTGCCCCTGAAGGACAACTGGTGACCTTCATTTTCAAGGTTATAATTAGCCAGCAGAAAACCTAGTTTTGCAGAGGTACCAGCCATCTTTAAAGCATCAGAGGCAACAAAAGTAAGGTCTGATTCCAGTTAAGAAGAAAGATGAGGCTTCAAGAATGAAAAAGAGCAAGGTCGAGGCATCAGACATTCCTACATGTTTAACTTCAGTGAACAACTATAAAGTGACCTTCACGAGAATGTCTCCCTCAGCGCACCATAGTTTTATCATTCATAAAATGACCATTATTTATAGAATTGTTCTGAATACTTCAGGTGAGAAGTAGTAACCAACTCACAAAGTGCCTGTACCATGGAAGATAATGAGCAACCAATGATTAAGACTTTTTTGGCTTTATTATTCTGTAACTATTACTCAATCTTAAAATATTCCTTAGGTAGTCTCCATTTCCTTAGAGTTACAGACATTTGAAATGATGCCAAAAAGAAATGGGCATTGGCAGTCCTCTAGGCCAGTGACTAGAGAGGAGTTTCACATCTACCATCCATGGAATATTCCCGAATGTCAATTTTGCATGGATCTAGCTTTTAATTAAAATTAAGGACACATAAGTGTACCTAAGGTATGATTCCAACTATATGACATTCTGGAAAATGTTAAAATATGGAATGAGAATAAGCGAGTTAACAAGCAAGAATAAAATCACTTTTCTTTTTTTTAGTTGTTTTTTCAAAGTGTAATATTCATTGACCAATGACTATGTGCACTTGCCCAGAGAAGAGACTGAAGGGCAGATGGAGATTCCTGAGAGAGGTGGCTTTGAACTCACAGCTTCTGAAAGCTAGCTTGATGTTCATTGTCTTTTTACCACACGGCGTCCCCTTCTTACCGACTCCAGGACATACGCATTTCCCTGCTTACCCAGGCAAAAATGCCTTGGTCCACAGCCTTCCAGCTAGATCTTATTTTTCTCTTCCCCAAGCACAAAAATGCAAAGAGCCAGGGCAAGAGGGCAGGAAGAGGTAAACACGTTACCCAGAGTAACTCCTGTGAAGAACAGTGTTCATAGATCTCACGTAAAGACACTTTGAATTATGATCAGACAAATCAGAAGTCAGAATCTATTTATTTGAGTGAATTATGGTTATAAATATTAAATCGAATTCAGTGACCCCCTTATTTTAATTCTATCTTTGTACGTCCCAGCTCTTTTGTCTGTATGCTCAGCAAGATTCAGTTAGGGTTAGAGGGGGGTTTCTTTCCCCTTCCTCCCTCCAAATTATTGTCCACAATTTGTCTCAATTTTCAGGAGATTCACAGACCTCACATTGCATCTAGGCTAAGCCTAGAACTTTGTTACCTTCCTGTGTTTTCCTGTGATGGAGCCTTGTTCAGAGGAGGCAGATTCTCTATTTTTCAGATGTGACAGATAAGGAAGGAGCTTTGTGACTGAAGTACCTGTTGGAGTATCCCTACGTGTGCAGCTCCGCACAGGGACTCCCTTGCTTTGACTGTGAGCCACACAGGAAAGTTGCATCAACTGCTGCAGAGTGATGTTCTCTAAAGCCTTGGAAAAGAACAATGGGGCTTCTACACAGAATCCTTACTTTTCCATTTTTGTGTGTGAATAATCCTGAACTTCAAGACTCTTTGACAGATAAGGAGATTAAAGCCTTCTGAGGAGAAATGGCTTGTTCACATTAAAAGTAGAGCAAAGAGGGGTGCCTGGGTGGCTCAGTGGGTTAAGCCTCTGCCTTCAGCTCGGGTCATGTTCTCAGGGTCCTGGGATCGAGTCCCGCATCGGGCTCTCTGCTCAGCGGGAAGCCTGCTTCCTCCTCTCTCTCTCTCTCTGCCTGCCTCTCTGCCTACTGGTGATCTCTGTCTGTCAAATAAATAAATAAAATCTAAAAAAAAAAAAAAAAAGTAGAGCAAAGGCATCATGGGAGATTTCAGTACTCTATCCATACCCTAAATATAAAAAGGAGAACCCTCTCCTTTGCTCCCAAATTGTGTCATTAGCTTGTGAGTGACATTCAGCCCCCTCCTTACTGTCTTGCTTTGTCCATAAAACCAGAAGGCTGTGATGATGTCGGGTAAAAGTGAAGGGGCCCAGATTTCTCATGCATCCTGTTACTTTGTTCTCTTAATATCTGTAAGGTTTCCTCCCCCTCTTATTAACCTTTAAAATGTGTGATTATCTTACTGTAGTCAGTTCCCTTCAAGTCGAGGTGTGTTTTCAGGGGAAATGACAAGGTAATATTCTAAGTATAAACACTGGCTGCAGTCAGAATCATCCCGTCCTGACTGCCCTTTTCCCTCCTGAAGGGGAGCAATGTAACGGATTCATGCTTGCCTGCCTAGATTGCCTGGTCCTTTCAAGAAACCCCTTTTCTTTTTTTCTTTTTTAAAGATTTTATTTATTTGACAGACAGATCACAAGAAGGCAGAGAGGCAGAGAGAGAGGAGGAAGCAGGCTCCCCGCCGAGCAGAGAGCCCGATGCGGGGCTCGATCCCAGGACCCTGAGATCATGACCTGAGCCGAAGGCAGAGGCTTTAACCTGCTGAGCCACCCAGGCGCCCCTAAGAAATCCCTTTTCTAACAGTGCTGCAGCGCTCACCTTCCAGTCCTCATAGCTCCTCAGGCATGTCCGGCATCTAAAATGTAACTGAGGCTTCTAAAATGGAACTGGTTCCACCTGTCAAAGGAGTTTGCCCCGTATACTCTACAGATAGCGAAGCAGCTGTAGGGTAGTCAGCTGATAGGCAAAATGAACTAGCATTTTAAAACATTTCCCTTAAACCTGAGACCTGTCAAAACCACAGAGTAATGGCTGGATGCAGGAGGAGAAGTCAGTGTTCAGATTTACAGCAGTGAGTCCAGGACTGTGGCAATGGAGGAAAAAGAACCTATTTTAGAAATGCTAAGAAGGAATTCTTGAATAGGTGTGGGTATCAAATGGGGGTATGGTGAGAAGGAGAGATTATTTAGAAGGGGAGGGATTGTTGAGTGAATGGTGAGTTGACTTGAAGTAAGACATGTCCCCTTTTTGTCACTCAGTGCAGGAAACAGAGTTCTTACAAGATTGATATATTGGAAGTAAATCAGAAATAAATGCATCCATGCTTTTCATGTATCTTCACAAAGACTTTCCAAGAACAACAGGGAGTATCTTTTCTTATCTTTCAGTTTTGTTATCTCTTCAGATACTACTTATGTTTCACAAGTAGACTTTAGAAGAAAGTTTTAAGCCAAAGGAAGAAAAGTTAGTGTAATATGAACATTCATGAATGGCACCTTCGGGCAAAGAGGAATGGTCGTTCCAAGAACATTAATGCAGAAGAAGGCAGAGGAGTGCAGTCTGAGAGAGGAAGCTGGCGTGCAGGCTAAATCAATACGGGATTATGGGATGCCTTGAATGTCATGCATCGCGGTTTGCGTTGGATGTGAATGGGACATGATTTAGGGTTTTTGAAAGAAGAGCAATGATCTGGAGTATTCAGAAAGAGAATAATGATTTCTGCTCCCTGATGGTGGATTGATCTGAAGCAGCAAGACCCAAAACAGAGACACCAGGTGGAGATTCAAAAAAAATTGGGAAGCAATATCAGAGATTTAATTAGGTTGTGACCCTCTACATTAAATAGGTCTTCACTGCTGATTCTTTCAGATAACATGTATAATTTATATCATAAAAATAGCTCGTCAGTCTAAATAGAGCTTATTAGGTGCCGGGTACTAGGTTCCCAAACAAATTAACCCATTTAATGGCCACAACAACCATGTGAACAAAATTCCCTCACTAGCCCTCTTGTACAGATGGGGAGATTGAGTCAGAGATGGGCAGGAAGACTTCCCAAGGTCATGCATTGGCTCCAATGTCTTTTTGTGCAGCTTATGCAAAGAGACTCACTCTCTGGATTGTACTCAGTAATACAGTGGGGGGTAGTCTTCTTTTCTGTCCTCCCCCACGCTCCCACCAACACACACACACACACACACACTGCTATCTGTTGCTTTAGGATCCAGTTCACCAAATGTGAAGGGGTCTGTCCCATCCATACACTGAGTCTGTTGACTTTAAGGATTCTTGAACTGATTGAGGTTAGAGGAAGTTTGAATTGGGGAGTTCAGACTCAAGAAATGACTCGACTCTGCTCGCTTAGGCTGTAACTGCCTAATTGTATCAAGTATATTCGATGACGTTTATCTGAACATCAGCCTCAGAGAATAATATATCCTATAGTAAGTGCTCAGAATGGACCTTCAATATCTTTCATTGTAGAGAACTCTTATTATCTTCTCTCAACTAAAATATGTCCTAATCAAGAGACTTTGGCCTCTGAAACTTGGTTTCACATTTAGGATCTGACGTTTACATCAAGGGCAAATCTGGCCTGCTGTGGAAACCCTAAAGGTAGAAAGGAATAAAACTCTCTGTAGAAAATCAGTAATTCTTGACTATGATTCTTTATAAATGTATTCAGAACACACTCCGAGCTCTTCTCACCTGGAAATGGATTGTCAGAATAACCTTCCTCAATAGGACTGAGTCAGGTCAGCCGCAGAAAGAGCTTGTCTAATGAAAAGGACCGCAGGGACCCAAATGCTACTTCTTATCTCAAGCACACCCACGGTTTGCCTGAACTCTATTCCAAGTAGAGGCCAAATTGAAAATCATAAAACTCATCTGAAAATAGCTCTCAGATCCTCCTCTCTCTCCCTATCTGCCATTACATGTTTTAGTTGTAGGGGATTTCCATTCTAAAAGAGGGGCCAGACTAGCTTAGAAAGCAAACCCTAATGTAAGAATAGAAAGATTTATATGACAGGAAAAAGAACTCAGATACTGGATAGAAAATATGCATGAGTGTGCCGTTGAAAGGATTTGGTTTTATGACCATTGTCCTATCTGATCAGGCATCTGGCAGAGACACCGTTAAGCACAATGTACAAACAGTGAGGAAAACCATTGAGTGAAAAAAGCAAGGAAGCTCCTCTCCCTGCAATCACTAATACTCACTAAAATATTTTAGAGCCTAAAATGCAAGAGAATTAGCAATAAAAACAAATATGAAGCTTCTTATATAAACCTCTTTATAAACACTTATAGAATTATTAATATACTTTGTAAAAAAAAGTGATGAAAGTAAAAAAAAGTTTCTTCTCACTTAAAAATCAAACCTGACGTAGAAAAATTTTGAATAACCATTTCTGCCCATATGTTTAAATGAGTATTCAGTTATAAAAAGTTCACATACAGTTTACAGAAAGCATAAAAATTAAAACTCCCTTGAATATGTTAGGGTGCCAACGATACAAAATAATGTGCATTTTTTGGCATCAAAATGTGATTTCATTTCTGAAAGTTGAAAATGAAGATCCATGGGCCCGTGTTTCTGATGTGGAGTGTGTACTGGAGGGAGTGGAGGGAGATATATATATATATATATATATAGTAAAGGATGAATAATAGCAAGGATAATGATTAATACTGGCTTTAGAACTTACTACATGACAGGCACTGTGCCCACCACTTGGTATGCTTCAGCTTACCCACAGATCAATGAAAATAGACCTCTCTATTGCCATCTGTATTTTTTTAGCCTAGACATTGGCAAATATTTGTGGTGATAGACACTAACTATAAAGGCAGCATGGTAGTCTGTTTCAAATACATCTCCTTGTTTCTCACACAAAGCTAGCCTAACACCTAGGGAAGAATAATAAGACCAAAGAGATTGAACTTAGAACATGTGACTTCAGATCTTATCTATACAAGTACTTACCTGTGCTATTGAGAAAATGTTTATTAACCTCTGGACCCTCAAATATTTAATGGGGTCAAGATACCGTCCCTGTGAATCTCACTGGTACATTTGAAGGCAGAAATGAGGTGATGATTATGAAATTTCTTTGAAAATTATAAAATGCCAGAAAATGTAATTGTTAATTTCTTTTTCCTGTGTCTACAAAGCTCTCCAAATTATCAGTGCTGTGTAAGTACCTACCATGGGCTCAAACAAGATCCTGAGTAGTAGCCAAACTCACCATCTTATCAGTGCCTTGAAATTGCAAATATTCTTTTAGTCATGCTCAGGCAGACCAAGTACAGAGAATTAACCACATCCATTATGTCTGCAGCATAACAACTTTGTTTCTTCATGATTCTGCACTGTGGAATGGGCTCAGCTGGGCTGCTCTTCTGGTTTCACCTGATCTCACTCTTGCTGTTTTAATCATCTGAAGATTCAGCTGCTGTGGTGATCCTTCAAGATGGCCTTCATCACATGGTGCATCAGTTAAGGTGGTGAGAATACCCAGGCATCTCTTTTTCCACATGGTCTCTCCAGCAAGATAGTGTGATATCTATGCATGATAGCACAGGGCTCCAGGAGAGTGAAAATAGAAGCTTATAGGCATCTTAGGCCTTGGTCCTATGCTACACAACATCCCTTTGCAGCACCCTCCTGGTCAAAGGAAGTCAGAGGGTCAGTTCAGCTTCCAGGGGAAGGGAAGACATCATCTCTGGGTGGAGGGAGAGTCTAGATCACATTGTAAGAGAGTACAAATTAAATGGGGGATTATAGAGTCATTTTGAAAACATCTTCCACAGCAGCTTAGTTCCTAAGGAAGTCACCTCTGCCAGAGAGCCCTCCCTTCTGTGGTCAGGGCTCTCTGTGATGCAGGGGGCTGTGCACATCTCCTAGAGACAAGAGAAGTAAATCATCCACAATAATGACACTCATTCTCATTGATGACAATTCTACTGCCTGTTCTTTTGAGGAAAGAAGTGATTTTCTCTCTTTTTGATTGAGAAAAAACAAAACAAACAAACAAAAAAAACTAGCAAAAAAAAAAAAAAATAGAATGCCACAAAGAACACTGCCTTTCCTTCAAATAAAAGAAAAAATATATAAGCAACCCTTTAATATTAATTCATGCCTTCCTCCCTCCCCCACATATTTGTTCAGAAATATATTTATACCAGATGAATGGAATCCATGGGATGATAAAGTTAGGGGAAAGAAAAATTATGGTTTACCCATGATGGTATGAAAGGTACCATGGAACATTCAGGTAGATGGCTTAATATTGACATCATCTTTGTTGTTCCTATTTTTATGTAAAATTTGTTGCCTGATCTTCAACAGTGGACATGAAATAGAATCATTCCTGCACGTTACAAACAACCAGCTCAGGCTGCTCTGATCATCCAACTGACCCTGATTCTTTCTTTCCTAATGCAAGGACATTACATTTTGTCAACAAAGAGTATGTTAAGCATTCTAATATTGGATCCATAAATTATAAGATGGTCTGGGGCATCCTTCCAAGTTTCTTTTGCAAAATAGACCAAACCCTTGATTATTGTGTCTAATTGTGTTTGAACATGTGTTTTGCCCTGTTGGGAGTGAGGAGTTTGATTGCTCACAACTCAGTGGAAACCAAGCCCTAACATGTTGAGCGTGCTTCCTTGACTATTTTTATGTTGCATGGGAAAACTTTGTGGTTCTTTTTTGGCAATGTAGGAACTTTGGCAATCATTTTGGAGAATACCAAATAAATCTTCCAGGATCTTAAAAGCTCAAGTCTGTATTGGACCATCGTGTTGATCTACCGGTGAATTGGTCACCAAAGTATGACCTGTGGGTCAAATCCGACCTCCTGCCTGATTTTGTAAGTAAAGTTTCATTGGGACACAGTCAGGCCCATAAATCTATATATTGTCTGTGAATGCTACAACAACAGAAACTAGATGGCCTGCAAAGCCTGAAACTCAATTGTCTGTCTCTTTACAGACTAGAGTTGCTGACCTCTGGCCTATTTAATCACTAAGTTTCTCTTCATTCTCAATTTCCAGAATTGTATGATTATATGTAGGCTTAGGAGATTTTGAAGGTATTTGGACAGAGTGGAGGTATGGCGATTTGCATGTCCTATAAATATCTGGTGGTGGTTTCAATAATGATAGAAGTATGAAGAGGTTGGAGGCAAAAACATATTATCCAAATCTGAGTAAGAATTTATTTCTATTTGGAGAATCAAAATAAAAATAATTATTCTATGAACAAAACATGTGAGTCCTCAGAAGTCAAGTTAGCTTATCTCACAATTTTGCCTCAAACCAACAGTATTTATAAACTTAACTTACAGAGCATGCCTGCCTCACTGCTGTTAAGTTTTTTCCCCTGTGAAGAAGCAGAGATAGCACAGCATAGCTGTCAAATCCCACAGAAAATACACATGAACATGAAAAGGTAAAGAAAGATAAATCCCCAAAAGACAGAGCTTACAGGAGACACTGTTTATATTCTGCTATTTAAGACATTGTTCTTTTCCTATTATTTGCATTTTTCCTCTAATTTCAGCAATCAGTAAAGATTACTAGCAATATCTTATCAGTTAATGACAAGAACATCTGGATCTTATCTCCCTTGACGCATTTTAATCAGGTCATTGAAAGGAAGCCCAGCAGCTGAAAGCTATCTATTTTCTTTGGGATGATTGCATAATATAATTAAAAGTATTTTATCAGCAATCCAAGACAGAAGAGAGAAGCTCTATGCATGTGGCCTCATGGATAAGAATTGCCAGCATTTTTAACACTTGAGGAAACTGTCATGTAAATCATTACCTCATACTCTAAAATGCCATTAGATTTGGGTGCTCATGCTTGCTGGCTAGTCAATGAAAAGACTTCCAGAAAGTCTCTAGCTGCTAGAATCATAAATCCCAGACAATGTCACTTGCATTGAGAACACTTGTACCAGGCAGGTGTCTGTAGAATGGACCCATACCCTTTACTCTACCTGTGAAAAGACATAGGTAGGGAACACAGAATGGTACATTTCCCAGAAGGGAATCCTTCATGAGATTTCAAATCAGAGGAGCAGAATTCTCTTTCCAGCTGTACCACAGAAGTAGCTATGTAAAACTGAGAAGTGATTTGCATTTCTGGACTCAGTTTCTTCCTAGGGCAAACAGGTCTATACATTAAATTTCTACATCACAGCATTATGTCCTATGCATTAAGGTGTCCTTGAAGCAAGTGTGCCTGTGCTGCACAAAGCTTATACATTTTCAAACATAATGTATTAATTATAGCCATTGCCTGGGTGGCTCAGTCAGGTAAGCATCCAACTTTTGGTTTCAGCTTGGGTCATGGTTTCAGGGTCCTGAGATCAAGCTCTGCATTGGACTCTGTACTCAACTTCGAGTCTGCTTATTCCTCTCCCTCTGATCCACACCCCCCTCTCTCTCAAATAAATAAGTATTTTTTTAAAAACATATTAATTATCCCAATGGGCAGTGTGCTTGGCTACTTTTCACTGTTTTTAGACTGAGGTCTAATTTATATATACCAAGCTGTACAGATCTTAAGTATTCAGATAAATAAGTTTTGTAATTTTATATACTCATAGCAACCCTCAAAAGAGACACAATATGGGGTCACCTGGGTGGCTCAGTGGGTTAAAGCCTCTGCCTTCGGTTCAGGTCATGATCTCAGGGTCCTGGGATCGAGTCCCACATCAGGCTCTCTGCTCAGCAGGGAGCCTGCTTCCTCTTCTCTCTCTTTCTGCCTGCCTCTCTGCCTACTTGTGATCTCTGTCTGTCAAGTAAATAAATAAAATCTTAAAAAAAAAAAACACAATACAGAACTTCCCACCACATTAAAAATTCTCTAAGACCCACTTTCCAAACATTGCAGCTGCCTGTTCCCTGAAAGAGACAATCACTTCTGTTTTCAGCATTGCCTCTTCTTGGTCCTCAGATAAGTGGATTGTACCATATATATGCCTTTGTGCCTGGTGTTTTGCTTTCTACGTATTATTTTTGAGCTGTCATCCAAGTAGCATGTGCATCCTTTTATTATCATTCAATTCCATGAATCTAGCACTATTTGTCTGTTATGCTGTCAATGGGCATTCGGGTTGTTTGCAGTTTAGAGCTATTAGGAATAATTGCCATGAACATTCTTGAATAAGTCTTTTTGGGATACCTGTCTTCATTTCTCTCGGGAAATTCTCTTGCCCATAATGTGTCACACACCCAAGAGAGAATGTAGGAGTGTCCAATTACTCTATGTTTGATGACATTTGTTATTGTTTGTAGTCAGAGGGGAGCTGTGGGATGGACATCCCCTAGTGCAAAATTTAGTTTGACATTAAGACTGATGACACCACACACCCCAAAAGATAGAAAAATATTACTGATATAATAGTGAGCCATCTTGGGGAGGGCAAAACAGGCTTCTAAGTAGATCTAAGAATGACTTGAGGCTTCCTTGTCATTGTGCCAGGGTGTAGGCCAGAAATGGGGTAGAGGAACTTAAGAACTACCATCAAACATCTAAAATGTAGTTACTGGGGCTCCTGGGAAGCTCAGTCAGTTAATCATGGGACTGTGGGTTTTGGCTCAAGTCATGATCTCATGGATTGTGGGGTCAAGCCCTGCATTGAGATCCATACTTAGCAGGAAGTCTGCTTGGAGATTCTCTCTCTCTGACCCCCACCAAATAAATGAATAAATCTTTTAAAAAATGCAGTCAATTGATTATAGTTTGTCTTTGGAATTTTAACTTTTCTGGTAAATGTGAAATAACATTTTATTATGGTCTTTAATTTGGGCTGATAACTAATGATGACGGGCAAATTTAGATGTACTTATGGACCATCTGCACCTTCTTTTGTGAGTTACCAATTCAAAAGCATTTGTTTCTTTGTTTCTTTTCCTTTTCATTAGCAATTTGTTGGAATTCTTTTTGTGTTTTGGATATGAGTCCTTTGTGATATATGTACACATATAGAGAGATATAGATATATTCATATATATTCAAAAGGTACGTATGTGTGTATACATATTTGTGAATATATATATGAATAAGTACACACACATATGTAGATATGCATATATACACACATTCCAAGTATCTTCATTTAGTGTACAGCTTATCTCGGAATGCACAATGTTAGCCTCTTACTTCTTTAAATGTTGTTACTTTATGTTTTTATGGAAGATGTTTTTACCAAATATAAAAATCCTAAGCCAAAGTTATTTTTTCCCTCCACTATTTTAAATGAGTCATTCCACTATCATCTCCTCATCATCGTTTCTTAGGGTAATGCACCTGTGACTCTTACTATCTGTGCTTTCATGTAACCATTCTTTTTCCCCTCTGGTTGCTTTTAAGACTTTTTCTGTATCTTGAAATTTTTTTTAGCATGACTAAGCTTTTGCTGGGTATAATTTTCTTGCATTTATCTTGCTTGAGGTAACTGTGCTTCTTGGATATTTGAGTTGGGATATTTCAGCTTAGAAACTTCTCAGGCACTAGGTTTTCAGATATTACCAATAATCTATTCTCTTTCTACTCTCAACTTGAGATTCCCATCACATGTATACTAAACCAGTACTTTTTGTCCCGTTAAGTATCATATATGTTAAAAAAAAAAAAGTCTTGTTTTTCTGATTTAGGTTTTGTTTGTTTTTTCACTTTTTGTTGGTTTTGTCTGTGGGTGGGACACAGAACATGGGATTACCCTTTAGCAACATTTTAAAAGTACAATATAGTATTTTTAAAGAAGATTTTATTTATTTATTTGACAGAGAGATAGTGAGAGGGAAGCAGGGGAAGTGGGAGAAGGAGAGGAAGCTTCCCACCAAGCAGGGAGCCCGATGTGGGGCTTGATCCTAGGACTCTGGGATCGTGACCTGAGCCGAAGGCAGAAGCTTAACAACTGAGCCACCCAGGTGCCCCATAATATAGTATTGTTAACTATAGGCCTTATGTTGTAGAGCAGATTTCTGGAACTTATTCATCTTGTATATCTGAAGCTCTATACCCATTGAGCAGCAAATCTTTATTTCCTCCTCCCTCAACTGGCAACCACAGTTCTACTCTCAGCTTGTATTCTTCTTGAATATTTTGTTACCTCATATAACTGCAATCAAGCCATATCTATTCTTCTGTGATTTACGTACTTCATTTAATATAATGTCCTCCAAGTTCATCCACATTGTTACAAGTGGCAGAATTTTTTAAGACCAAGTAAACCTCTTTCCATATTTGTTTTATATATGTTCTCATATGAGTAATGTGTGCACAGACACACACACACACACACACACTCTCCCCCCCCCATTCTGAAGCTCCTATTTCTCCAGAAGGATTCTGATTTACAAGGAATTTAACACACATGCACACACCTCTTAAGTGATTTTGTCAGAAATAGTTTTATGACCTTTGATATTGTGTGTGTTGTACCCAAACAGGAGATGTGCGATGGACATGTGACCATCCATATATATATCCATGATATGTGTGTGTGTGTGTGTGTGTGACATTTTCTTTATCCTTTCATCCATGATGGTCTTTTACGTTTCATCCATATGTTGTCCAGTATGAATAATACTTCAGCGAACATGGGGATTCATATATCTCTTTGAGATCCTGGTATCTTTAGTTAATTTCAGGTGACCTGTCTTCAAATTTGCCATACTTTCTCCTTCTGTGTCACATCTACTCCTTAACCACCAAATAAGTTCTTCATTTCTGATTTCTGATGGTCTTTCCGTTTCAAGTTTTTTTTTTTTATACTTTATTAATTCTCATGGATCTGCTAGAATCACTTATATCTTTGCTCACATTGTCTTTCTTTCCCACTATATGTATTAACATAATTATCACTGCTATTTTAAAGTCATTGTCTGACAATTCTTACAAGTCATCTCTGGTCTTGTTTCTATTGACTACTTTTTATCTGAAGTATGGGCTATATGCTCTTTTGCTTTTTCTTGGTTTATAATTGTATGCCAGGGATTACATGTGGAAGAACAACAGAGACCTGAGGAAAATAATGTATCCTCCGGAGAAGGGCATGACTCTTCTTTGGTCAGGTTGCCAATATGAAGACTGAGTAAATCTCATCTGCAGTTAAGCTAAGTCTACACTTTGTTGCAGCTTTGTTTAGTTCTCTACTTGCTTCAAATATTTTTAAGGCAGAATTAAATTTTTCTATCCAGTATGGCTTTGGGAATCGCCTACAGCGAAGATTCTAAAAAATTTATTTTTGTCTTCCATTTCAGCCATTGGCTTTAAAACCGGAAAACACATGCTCCCCTCTATAACCTGCCTGACAGTTGTTGAATACGGTGACTTTTTTTTTTCTCTACATCTCCTCCTTTGGCTTTCTATGCACTAGTATATTTATTTCAATTCTACTGCTCTGCTTCCAATTTTCAGAGAGCCATTGCAGGAGAACTATTGTGTTTCAGAGTGATATAAACTCACCCTCTGGATCTAACCCCAATTTTTTGAGAGTCATTCATTGTCTTGTTTTCAGGAAAGGTCTTGGACACTAGACAGTCTTTCCCCATCAAACTATCCTATCAACATCTTTTGTCTTACTACCCTGGAACACCTAGAAAAAGCCAGAAACTATGACAATGAGACAGTCTAACAAATATCAAGTTATTTTCCGACCTGGAAATTTCATTGCTTCTTAATTTATATATCCATTTCTGAATCTGTTGGGGGGGAATCTCTGTCCTTTGAAGGTCAAATTGAACAAAGAAAAGTTCTTAGAGAAATAAAATGCTATATATAAGCAAGGTCTTATTTCCATTTTGTATAGTATATTCTGAGGGCAATATCTGCTTTTTGAGGAAAACGTTCTAATACCAGGGAAACCCTCAGATTGTGTGTTTTCTTTTTTCAAATACCAGAATACTGCGACAGTAGTAACTATGTCAAAGACTAAATCAGACCAATTTTTCACTTAGGGAATTATTTTCTAGCCTTCTATCTGTATGTTTAGAGAAATAGATAATTGTGATTTTTGAAAGACTATTTTGAGGGCTTGTCTCAGGCAGTTTACTTCTGCTAACTTATTCAAATTTGAACAAAAAGGTTATTTGTTACCATTATAAATGATGGTATGAAGACTCAAGTATCATGTCCTGGTTAGTATAGGAGATCCAGGCTTTAATTTAGAGTCTCAATACCTCCAAATTATGTGTTCTTTCTATCATAGTACACTGATATTTTAGAATTTTGCTATATGATAGTTTAAATACCCTTTTTCTATCCCCTCAGATTCCTCTAAGATTATAACATTCCTCTTAAAACATGGAAGCTCCAGTTTGTGTCCATTTTCATATAATTTTTATAATATTATCTCCCTTTGCTAACTCCAGCTCTGTGAATACAGTCAATTTTCTCTAAGTTCAGAGGATTTTTTTCTTTTCTTTTTCCATTTAAGCATGTCTAAGTTCTTTTATTTTAAATTATCAGTACCATCTCAGACTGTTTATTAAAGAACTCTGTTTTGCTGGGATATTCAATAGAGCTAATGTTTATCCCTCTAATCTATAATTATTAGTGAATTTCCTGTACCATCTCCAGCATGCCATCTGGAATTGCTCTTTGTTCTCTGTCTCAAGGCAAGACATCTGCCAATGACCTGTTTTCTCCATTCCAAAGCTCCTAGTTCTCCAAAGCACTCTGGTTTATAGGGAATTTAACACACACACACAGTTCACAAGTGATTTTATCAGAAATAGAAAAGTTAAATTGGAATAAAATGAGCTTTTCAATTATTTCATCTGGATTCTTATTCTGAGCTGTTGTTTTTCTTTCTTAAATCATCAACCCCTCCTAAACTCTGATAAAAAAAAAATCTAGTTTGTATGTTTTGTCAGGAATTAGGAATTTCATGTGGAACTGACCTAATTCAGTTCTGTACTATTTAAGTGTGTGACAGATACTGATACATTCTTGTGAGACCTTCAGAGTTGGAATACTGTGGATACTCCTGGATAATTCGTTTCCCTTGCTTTACCGTGAATTCCTACACAATACCGTTGCTTCAGTGATTCTAAACTGAACTGAATTGGTGTGTAGAACAACAGTTGGAAGATACTGAGTTTTTTTTTTTTTTCTTTTTCTTTGCGGTTATTGTTTGTGTTTTTTGAAGTTTTCTGTTTACTGATCCAGGAACTGGCAGAGAGCATTTATGCAACAAATAATTTGGGGTACATAATATTCTGGTTTATTACCAGGGTTGTGTATTAGAATTGTCAGTGGAGCTTTTGTAATTTAAAATTTTCTGCCTTAAGCCCTAGAACACATAATATGCTACGTGGACTTGAGGCCCAGGTTAAATTGGCTGTGCTCCCATAACTAAGGATGAATAAGGACCTTTACTCAGTGAGTCACCAGAGTCTGCTCCTGGCTGAGAGAATGCAGCAGTGAATATGATCAGGTCTTAGCTCCCAAAGTCCTGGTAATTTATTCAAGAAATAGGCATATAAATGCTCAACTTAAATATAGTGGGTAGTGTACCCAACTGATGTGAAGAGTAGAAAATGTTTTTGAGAGGAAGTGTATCTTAGCACAGTTCTGAGAAATAAGACTCATCCAGATGGAGACGAGGAAGAACATTCCAGACAGAGGGAGCACTGGTAGCAAAGGCCCAGAAGGGAGAGGAAGTCTTGGATATTTGAAGATTTTAAGTAAAAATTGTTAGCGGGAGTGGGCGATGAGAGATAACACATGCAAGCCATGTTAAGTACTCAGATTTCAGTCCTATCACACAGAGTTGTAAAATGTATAAAATATGAGCCTCATAACTGAAGAACCCTGCCATCACTTATAAGTGCTGAAACTTTTGACAAGTCTCTTAAATTCTCTAATCCTCAATCTTCTAATCTCTGAAGTAGGACTAGTAATACCAACCTCTGGTATAGGAAGAAGACAGAGCGCTCTTACAAACAAGAAGCATTTCTTTCAGGATTTTCTCATCACCGAAGGTCATTCTCCATCTGTTTTCTTCATCTTTCCCTTACCCTGACCATGGGCTCCCAGGCTGCAGGCACTCGGTGGCCTGGAGCTGTAGCTCAGGAAAGGGGAAGCCCAGGACCCCATAGCCATCAGGTGCTGAGACAATACAGATGACACAGATAACAATCCCACATCCTGTAATGGGGTTTTGCTGGCTTACAGAGACCCTTAGAGATAGTTGGCTGCAGGCTCGTTAGCTACTGTGATGTAAGGTACGGTGCCTCTGAGACGTGGTCCTTCCTTCATAGGTGTCAAACGGTCGCTGTGCGGCAGCAAACAAGGGCCGGTCACACCAGCTTCACGGGAGGAGCAGAAGAGGCAGCCGGGAAAGGGTGTGTGTGTGTGTGTGTGTGTGTGTGTGTGTGTAGCCCCTTTTCCCCACAACTTTTTATTCTACGAAGAAAGAAAATCCAAGAAGTCCTAAAAAAATGGCCCATTTATACTGCACTGCTCAGCCCGTTTCGCTCATGCTTAGATAAGAACGCTGGGATTCCATGAACGGTTCACACCAAACACAAATACTAGGGCAGGCGAGGAGCCACGAGTGGGGGGCTTCATACCTAGAAATCGGGGCTTAACAGGGACATGGCAAGGACAGCCTTGTTCTGGGCAGAGGGGAGAGGAACTGCAGACATCTAGAGAAACCCAGGGCAAAGAGACAAGTCAGTCTACGCAGAACTAGCCTATGGTAGAAAATAAGTCTAACAGAGTAGAAGAAAGATAAAATAGGGCTATAAAACTGGCATTTAAATAAGCCCCAGTGTCCACTGGGAATTGCAGGTTGGTCACTCCTTTTTTTTTAGTTTTTAAAGATTTTACTTATTTGTGAGAGAGATGATGAGTGAGGCAGAAGGGCAGAGGGAGAAACAGACTCTCCACTGAGGAGGACCCTGAGATCCTGATCTGAGCCAAACCCAGAGGCTTAAGGACTGAGCTACCCAGGTGCTCCTGATTACTGCGTTTTTGCTTGAGACCTTCTCAGCAGCTCATAGGAGGTGTTGGTAGGTGCCAGGGCTGCGACCCAGGGCTGGTATATCGGAAACTGTCATATGTCTTGCCAACATGCTAACACATAACAAATGTCTTCAAGTGGAAATGCTTTTAAACAAAAGCCAAGAAATTTTTAAAAAGAAGAAGAATAAGAAGAAAGAAAGGAAAAAAAACCCCACACCTCAATCCTACAACCTCTTCACCGAGAACAAATAATAAAAGTTTTAAGATCTCCATTGATAAAAGATAGCAGTGAGGCAGATGATTTAAAGATGTGCTCTGGGTTGGTAATATTTCACATAACTATTTGTCTTTCTAGATGAGTCACTCTCCTCAATCTGTTTCGTTATGGGGAAACAGGTGCATAATCCTTGAGTGAACCCCTCGTGGTCTGGCCTGGGGAGCCATGAGTGTACCGGCAGCCAGAACCAGGGGAGGGAAAGATGTCACAGTAGGTTGTTTTCTTGGAACAAGGCTTGAAGTGTGTGTGTGTGTGTGTGTGAGAGAGAGAGAGAGAGAGAGAGAACCTACTGAGTCCCTCTCATGGGTCCCGCTGATGTATTGTACATTGTCTCTAATTCTCCTCACAGTCCTGTGAAGTCATTTCCATTATCCTACCTTTCTGATGAGGAAATGCAGAGAGGTTAAGAACTTTCCATTGTGTCTGACACCCAGGGGCCTAAGTGAGCGAGCGCCAGGTCCCTCAAGGGCTAGAAGCCCTACTTTCTGCCATGTCCCCGTCAGCACTGGGGCAACAGCTTGGGACTGACTGTGATAGAATATGTGGGTGTCTGCCAAGCAGGGCACCCAGGCTGGGCTGCTTCCATCCGCAAGTGGCCGTTTCCAGTCCTGCTTTCCACCCTACCTCCCACCCCCCCGTTTTCCACAGCGAAAACCAGAACTCATTATGTATCGGGGTGACGTCTGCTATATATCTAAAAGGGAGCTCCCTCAAAACCCTCAACACTGGGCTCCTGCCTCTTCTCTGCTTTCATTCTCTTTGCAACCCCAGCCGCAGAGAATCGAAGCTAGATTGAAATGCACAAAGGCAAGTACCTAAATAATCTAATAAAATTTTCTATGGGAAACCCATCTGGAAAAATTAGGATTTATTTCGTTATAGAACCAAACTATTTTGATCTGTAGTACCAGTTAGGGAAATACAGTGCTATATAGTATAGTGAGCATGTTATAGGTTCTGGCATATCATACACTATATGGTTACCATACAAACACAGACCTGTGTGTATAGCTACACACACACACACACACACACACACACACACACACACACTTTTTTTTTTTTTTTTTTTTCTTTCCCTTGGAAGACTATTTCTGACCAACCAGCTAGTTTGGGCACTTATCAAATGATACCAGAAAATGAAAAAAAAGAAGTTTCCTATTCCCTTGCAGGTTTGCCCTGTCAGATTGTTTCCAAAATCATGTTTTTATTTAAGAATTCAACTGTTAATTTCACTAGCCTTGTCCCCTGCCACCTGTTCAGAATTCAGGCCCTAAACCTCTGGGTGTGTCCTCTCCAGGACCAGAAAAGGAAAATTACTCTCAAGCGATCACATACAGAATGAACCACTTTTGAGACTTTTTATTTGCTTTTTGGGACATGCTAGATCCCATTCGTCAGCCCAAGGAAGAGAGAGTGGAAATAAACTCCTCTTTTGTTTAGGAAAACCCACTCTGGGTTTCTAGTTGTTCCCCTCTCTCCCCAAACTGCTTTTTATTTTTTTATTTTATGTTGCAAAGTTTACGTACTTATACTCCCATTCTAACTTGGTTCTATTTGGTCTTTAAAAGATGTGTTAATTCCTTATGGAGAAGAGAGAGAGAGAGAGAGAGAGAGAGCTGTTAGCTCTCTAACAGCTAACAGAGCTCTCAGATTCCCTGCAATCCTCTTATAGGTGTCAGAGGGGATGAAATTTGGACCAGAATTCACTAAATACATCATTTGAAAGAGGGCACTAGGAACCCTCTGTATGTGAAATAGGAACCACAGTTTTATCGTGAGGTTCATAAGTTAGTTTGCACAGAATGTTTGCTTCAGAGCACCCGCCTGCTTCAACAATGTCTGTTTCAAGATGGGGTGGGACTGGTGCCTTCTTGCACCGGCTCTCTGAAGACCAGCTTTGGGGATCCTCAGTTGAGTTGAAGGCCTGACAACATTCCTCTGGGAACCACCAATCAACCAGACAACCCCCCATCCCGGACATGTCCCTGGGCCTTCCAATGCTGTGTGACCCAGCCATGCCAGCGAGACTGTGGTCAGTGACCCACCTCTGGAACTTGCCTGCATCTCATTAGTCCGATAGAGATGCTGCCTTTGGAACTATGGATGGAACACATTACAGATACATGTTCCATACTTCTAATTACATAACTGTCACTGCTGCAGGGCAGTGACAAACACTGGGCAGAGCTGGGGCTCTGGGAACACCTGGATAGACTTAAGTTAGCATCCTAGCAGTCAGCACTGTCTTCGAGGACCTGGACCACTCTCTCAGTCTCTCTCAGCCGTCACTTACATACCTGTACGAATGACGGTCAGCTTCTTGATGAGGATTTTGAGAAGACAACGCCAAAGGGTTTCTCTAAATTGCCAGATCATAAAATTCACTTGGAAGGTCTGCCCTGATTCAGGAGATCTGGAATATTCTCCAGAAAACCTCTGTTTATAAAAAAGCACATTAGGGGAAACATGAAAATAACATAAAAATGTTAAACAGCAAATTAATTTTTTAAATGTATGTCTATACTCTCACAGAGCACTTAAAAATTATCAAGTCAAAGATGACCAGTATCTAAAAATGACAAATATTTTCTGACCCGTTGGTCTGTGCTGACTTTCTAAAGGTCCTCTACATGGCCAGTCCTATAACTTCTCCAAGATCTGCTCAAGTATGTGGTATACACTCCTTCTGTTGCAAACATTTAAGTCATTCATGTTTTAAGGCAATGAGCAGATTCCCTGCAATCCTCTTTATTGCCCGCACTGTGAGTTTATTCACCTCCATCATTTCATTGATTGCCCTGAAAACAAATTCACAGAATATGTGAAAAATATTCACAAATCTAGAAAATGCCGTACTTGAACCGTTCTGACTTAACTCCCAACAAAGCATATATATATATATATATATATATATATATATATATATATGCCTTCCTTTCAGGAATGTTTTCTAGAACAAGTCTATTGCAGATGATGTCAAGTGGCAGGGAAATCCCGATGGCATTCACCAGGTGGCGCCAGAGCCCCACTACAATGCCACCCGAAGGCGACTCCCAGGTCTAGGGCATTTGTGTTCAGGCACCTGATGGGTTTGTGCCTGCTCTTAGATCTTCCATCCAAGCCAGTCCCACAAGTCACCGTGATCTTGTCTACTCCTCATGACACCAGACCTGCTCAGTTTCATCGGGCAGAAAGAGGATTCCTTTCAGCAGCTGCGGGAGCTGCTTTCTCACTGGGATGAAACAAGTCTCAGGTTTGCTAGCCAAGAAGCCTTTATCCAACCCAGCGATGTGCTTGGCTCTGTGCTCTCTCTTGATTGGAAAGCTAGCATTTTGCTGTAGGGTAAGAATGTCGGGCTCCTCTCCTTACGTGTATCTCCAACCAGTTCTGAGGGTCACAGAGGAGAGAGTGCCTGATTCGCACCGTTCATAGAGTGCATAGCCGCAACTGTATTAAAGGCCAGGCTTCCTAATTCCCGTAGCATTTACTTAGTGCTCAGTTTTATTCCAAAGCAACGAAAGGACAAGCAGCTTAGATTTATCCTGTACTCCAGGTCCCAGCACAACCAAAAAAGGCCTTTTAAGTTGCACTGAAGAATGTGCCAACTGACTGATGAGTAAACTGGTTCTATTATTCTGGCAGAAAAGATAATGATTTTGATCCAGAAATTCCAATTATTTTTTGAGGGGGAGAGATATTTTTAACTTTAAATTCAAACTTAAATTTTAGATAGAGTAAAAATGAATCTTCTAAAATTTAAATAATACTATCTTAGAAATTACCTTGAAGTGTTTATTAGTATCCTTAGCAAGTTACAGATATGCTGTATATCAGCAGAGTCATGAATAAGCTTAATTTTTGCAACAGTGAAAAAAAATTGCAACACTGAAATATTTCTAATAGCATGATAAAGCTATTAAATATGAAGATTCATTCATTTATTCACAAACGACATGTCAATCCGTTTTATGTGGTATGCACGGCTGTAGTTCTAAGGATTCAGCAGGGAATGCTCTGCCTTCACAAACTTCTGTGCCGGTGAAAGGACATAGACAATCAGCAATAATACAGAATGTCAGATAGTGGTCAGTGCTTTGGGGAAATGTCAGATAATGTCAATGGTCAGTGCTTGGGAGAAAAAACAAAGGAAGGGAGGAAGACAGGAAGTACTTGAAAGGGGGCAGGGGCATCCGGTTCTAAATAGCTTGGCAAGGAAAGACCTCAAAGATAAAAGGGTGTATGCACAAGGCTTTCTAAGCAAAAGGAATAACAAGTGAAACTATCCAAGAGAGGGGCATGCTTGATATGTCCGAGAAGAGCAGAAAAGCAAGGAAGCCAAAGTTTCTGCAAGAGTGTGAGCCAAGGAGAGGAGTGCTAGCAGAGAGAAGAAGCCAAGGATTATTGCATCAGCTTGCTCGCTCGCTCTTTCTTTCTTTATTCTCTCTCTCTCTCTCAAAACCAAAGAAGGAAGACTTTTCTTTAGTCTCAGCACCTCAGTATTTTTTTGAAATACTTCATGATGTTCCTTTTGCTACTGGGGAAAGTACATAAAATGTCTAGGTTACTAATCAAGCTTCAAAGGTAACAGGGGAAAACTGTCATCGGAGAAGTGCTAAGGATTGATTAATATTGAAATACTTTCCATCTCAGGCTGGAAATTCCACCTATCTACTGGAGCTGACATCCAAGATTGATTACCCAAGCCAAATTAATCATAACAAATGAAAATGTTGAGACACCTATAATTAATTACTACCTAAATGAGATTCCCATCTTTGCTAAAGATAGCCTCTGAAGATATCAGGTCATCCATCTTTCAGTTTCTTGTACTAGATTCATAATTTCATTTTCCTTCTGACTCCCCTCAGAACTCACCACATGTCTTACACAGACAATGACTTTTTCCTTCTGGTTTTAAGAGTATTCTATGGAAGATATATGCAATTACAGGCAAATACGTGTCCTGTGATAATGAGAGCCTTTGCTGGCTCAGAAGAACTGGTATTTATAAATTTGGAAGTATACAATCTCTTTTCTACTTTGTATTTTCCTGACCTTCCTTAAAATACTGTGAATTAGGTATTTGTCATCATTACATCATTACATCATTTGACATCATTGTGTCATCATTACTATGATTCCTATTTTACATGTGAGAAACCATGGTCAAAATACTTAAAAAGCAAAAATGAACTTTGGGAACTTCATCAAGATCAAAAGCTTCTGCACAGCAAAGGAAACAGTGAAAAGATAAAGAGGCAACCCACAGAATGGGAGAAGATATTCAGAAATGACACTACAGACAAAGGGCTGATATCTAAGATCTATAAAGAACTCCTCAAACTCAACACACACAAAACATATAATCATGTCAAGAAATGGGCAGAAGACATGAACAGACACTTCTCCAATGAAGACATACAAACGGCTAACAGATACATGAAAAAAAGTTCATCATCACTAGTCATCAGGGAGATTCAAATCAAAACCACATTGAGATACTGCCTTACACCAGTTAGAATGGCCAAAATTAACAAGACAGTAAACAACGTGTGTTGGAGAGGATGTGGAGAAAGGGGAACCCCCTTATACTGTTGGTGGGAATGAAAGCTGGTGCACCCATTTTTGAAAACAGGGTGGAGACTCCTTAAGAAATTAAAAATAGAGCTACCCTATGACCCTGCAATTGCACGACTGGGTATTTACCCTAAAGATACAGATGTAGTAAAAAGAAGGGCCACCTATACCCCAATGTTCATAGCAGCAATGGCACAGTTGCCAAACTGTGGAAAGAACCAAGATGCCCTTCAACAGAGGAATGGACAAAGAAGATATGGTCCATATATACAATGGAGTATTATGCCTCCATCAAAAAAGATGAACACCCAACTTTGTACCAAGATGGACGGGACTGGAAGAGATTATGCTGAGTGAAATAGTCAAGCAGAGAGCATCAATTAGCATATGGTTTCGCTTATTTGTGGAGCATAAGGAATAACATGGAGGACATGGGGAGATGGAGAGAGGAAGTGAGTTGGGGGAAACTGGAGGGGGAAACAAACCACGAGAGACTGTGGACTCTGAGGAACTAACTGAGGGTTTTGGAGGGGAGAGAGGTGGGAGATTGGTTGAACCAGGTGGTGGGTATTATTGAGGACATGTATTGCATGGAGCACTGGGTGTGGTGCATAAACAATGAATTCTGGAACACTGAAAAAAAAAATTAAATTAAAGTTTTAAAAAAATACTTAAAAAGATTTTCTATCCTCTTATCTTCATCAAAGAACCTACTGCTGCAGTTCACTTGATACTTGTGTGACCAGGTTGGTCCCATGAACCATTTCAAGTTTGGCAAAGAGTTCTGCACCAGCTATATAATAAGAACAAAAATAAGTATCTGATGGATTGAACTTAACTGCTCTTCATGAGATGTCTTCTTCTCATTTCTTGTCCTCTGTACACTCATATTATTCCCTCAGAAGTCACCTGAGGGAATGCCACTTACTCTGGGAAACTTCTACAGAAGTTCTTCTTTCCTCAGATGAATAGTTTTCCTATCCTCCAACTTGTGTACCTCGTGCACATAATCTCTGGAACTACACACCCAATTGTATTTGTAGCTCAATAAATACTCATTGAGAAAAGGTATTAATAAGATCCTACATCACAAGCCCACAGCTAACATCATATTTAATGGTGGAATGTTTAAAACTTTTCCTCTAACATCAGGAATAAGACAAGGTTGCCTACCCTTACCACTTAGTCATCATAGTACTAGAAGTCCTAGCCAGAGCAATTATGCAAGAAAAATCAGTAAAAGCCATTCAAATTGAAAAGGAAGAAGTAAAATTATCTTTTTTGAAGATGATTTATGGTGTATATAGAAAACCCTTAAGACTTCACCAAAACCTTTTTTTTAATCCCTTTAATTAAGCTCCATGCTCAGTGTGGAGCCCAGTGTGGGTCTTACACTCACAACCCTGGGAACAAGACCTGAGCTGAGATCAAGAGTTGGGCATTTAACCTATCGAGCCACCCAGGTGTCCCTCCAGCAAAAACTTTTAGAATTAATAACCAAATTTACAGGGGCACCGGGTGGCTCAGTGGGTTCAGCTCAGGTCATGATCTCAGGGTCCTGGGATCAAGTCCTGAATCAGGCTCTCTGCTCAGCCAGGAGTCTGCTTCCTCCTCTCTCTCTCTGCCTGCCTCTCTGCCTACTTGTGATCTCTGTCAGTCAAATAAATAAATAAAATCTTTAAAAAAAAAGAAAAGAAAAATGAAAAAAATTCATACATATATATACATACATTTGATGAATATGAATAATTTCACATGTCATACATAATGTTATATATGTTACATTATATAATGTTATATATAACCTAAAAAAATACTTAAAAAGTATTTTTTAAGTATTTAACCTAAAACCTAAAAAAAAGAAGAAAATCCCTGAGCAAACAAACAAAAAAACAGACACAGATTCATAAACACACAGAATGAACTGGTGATTCCCAGAGAGGAGGGGGATGGGAGATGAATGAAGTAGGTGAAGGGGATGAAGAGGTAAAAACCTCCAGTTATAAAATAAATAAATCACAGGTATGAAAAGTACAGCATAGGAATAGATTCAACAATATTGTAATAGCATTGTAAAAGAAAAAAAAAAAAAAGGAAATCCTGCCATTTTTGACAATATGGATGAAACTGAAGAGTATTACACTAAGTGAAATAAGCCAAACAGAGAAAGACAAATTCTACATGGCATCACTTATATGTGGCCTCAAAAAAAAAAAAAAGATCAAACTCCTAAAATCAGGGAACACAATGGTGGTAGTTGCCAGGTGCTGGGAAGGTAGGGAGAGTCACAAGGAGAGGCTGGTGGAAAGATGCAAATGTTCAGTTATAAGATGAATAAAGTCTGAAGATCTAATGTAAACATAGTGATTATACCCAGCAGCACTCTATTGGGTAATAGAAATTTCCTGAGAGAGTAGAACTTATGTTGCTCTCATTAAACAAACAAACAAACAAGAGAAGCAATGAATACGTTAGCTCAATGATAGGAATCCTTCCGCAGAGTATATACCAAATCATCATGGTGCATACTTTAAATGTATTTTATTTAAATATATTTAGGTACATATATTTATATAAATATATATTTATATTTGATATAAATATATATTTATATTTGATATAAATCTATATTTAAACTTCATGTAGATATTTTGTGTCAGTTTTACCTGGGGAAACAAAAAGACCTCTAGAAAGATAAAAAAGAGTCATCACCTTAGAAACTTACTAGAGATATCAAATCTGTGGGGGAAAAAAAAAAAAAGGATAGCGTGTGATAGACCCTGTAGGAGTTCCAGGGGTGGAGGTGGAGCAAAGCTCACGGAGGTGGCCTCCAGACAGATGGGGAACTGCTCTCAAGGAACTTGCAGTCTAATATGCCAGTAACGTGTTAAAGCAAGTAGACAAATGGAAGACATAAGTGATAAGCATGTAAAAGAAGTAGAGACAAATTCTATTAAAATTCATAGGATGGGGGATTAAATCTGGTTGCTGAGCTCGAGGAGATATTGATGGAGGAAAGAGTATTTGGGGTCAGTTCTGAAGAAGGAAAGGGCATCTCTACCCAGAGATATCATCTGGGGACCTGGGGGATGGTGGAAGTGGGTATGGGAAGTTGAAGTCCAGGTCACAGAAGAGCAAAAGGTTTTTGAACACAGTGTTGCACTTCACCTCAAGGGACCCCAAACTTGACCATGGCCTCCCTGGGAAGCCCTTTTTCAGTGTGTGGTTTCCTCCATTCTAAGACCTGAGTTGCATAGACACACAGCCCATGATTGATGATTTGCCTTGATATGAAACAGATATCAAACATCAAATAAATATAAATGTAAGGGTGTCTATGTTCATAAGTGTATAATTATAATGATCTGTGCTTGTAGAGTTTGTAAAAACATTCAACATGTTACAGTTGTCATATGCATCAAAATTCTGGAGTTGGCACTACTTTATTTGGGAACTTTGCTTCCTCTTTCATAGGTTCCTAATGAGCTTTATGTGATGAATGCTTGCAATTTATATCATAGTGTCTATAATGGAGTAAGTGTCCATAAAATGCCATTATGGTTGTTGGTATCATCATCATTGTTGTCATTTTTATTTTGGCTTTCTATAACCTGCTGGAGTCTCCAGGCCAGATGTGATTGTCCCAGTTTTGTAGAGGGGTATCCCTGGGCTTGGGAGAGATAAATGGTGGAATGTAACAGATAAGCAAGAAGATTTTAGTTCTTTTGCCTCCCATTCAGTGGTCTTTCTCTTGCCATCATGTCTCAGCATACCCATGTTAGAAAATTCTTCCAGTTGGGGAAAAAAGTTGGCAGAAAGGAAAGTTAATGAGCTGAATCATGTAGACAGACAGATTGGAAAAATATTGTTGTTCCTTTCGCATGTTATGTTCTTGCCAGAAATCAAGTAGATGGAGATTCTGAGGAGTAACCAGTTAGATAAATATGGTGATTTCAAAAAACCAATTTTAGAGCCATACCGGCTATATTTAAATTTAGAAGGAAAAAAAAATCTCAGAAAATTCAGGCATGATGCTGAACTCATTGAGCTTGACTCCCTACCAAATTTCTCTCATCAAAAGTAACGATTCTAAAGAGTTATAAATACCTTAATCCTACATCATGAAGCATAAACTATTTCAGGGAAAGTTTCATATGGAAGTCACCTCAAAATTTTGGGAGTTAACTAAGATGACAAATGTCTAATTCAGACCCCAGTAGCCCAAGAAAAGAATTAAAATGTTGACATAGCAATTAAGGGCTAACCCTCTCAATATATGCACCATTCCCACTGTTCAGAGGTCACTTTCCATCTTTAACCCTTGTCTACAACTCTCACTGGCCTCTGTAAGGGAAACCAGGTCCAACAAGCCATGTTCTAGCTTAATGAGATAAAAATCCTGATGATCAGGGCAGGAAAGTAAAACTAAGATAAACTGGTATTCGCTACTGATAAATATTTAACAGATGTGGTCCAAATCCCCCTGCCAGCTGGAGGAGGGAAAGACGTTCTATTTCACAGTTCGGATATAATTATTGGCCACATTTCTCCAAGCAAAGACAGTGACATTGGCGCACTCCCCAGGAGAATTTTCTTCTGATCTTGGCACTGGGATTTGCTTATCTTTCACAGACTGTAGCAATATAGCCTTCCCTTGACCCAGTTTATTCATTCAAAAGGTACCTGGAACCAAAACCCTGTATGAGAAGTCGAAAAGGAAGGGCTGGCACAGGCTCTGTTTTCTGTATACCCACTGAGGGGTTCCAGTGAGATACATGTATTCCCGATGCCACTGACTGCGCCTTATCTCTGTGTCAACAGGAGACCAGCTTGGCTGGCAAATGACAATTGGCCCCAGGTGGTTCAATCAGGAATTAGGAGAACTTTCACCTAAGCTCCAAGAGTCACCATTTTGGACTTCTTCACAGACAATCACCATTGTTCCAAGTATTATGCCCTTTTCGCTCTTTTTTTTTTCTTTTTCCTTTTCACTCTTTAAACAGACTATGTGCAAATAATTTTCCTAAACATCACCATTGAGACTCCTTCCAGTAATGACTGACTCATCGTTTGGATTCCCTAGCTGCTCTTGGATAATACCAGCAGGATGTTTGGACCATGTTCCTTGACCTGACCAGTTTGACCCCAAGGATGTTTTGGTCCAGGAATGCATTCCAGAACTTAGGTGGGAAATACACCACAACTGTATTCATTTCCTATTTCCACTCTTTCCCATGTCATCATTTTCCTAACATGGTTACCAGAATATTTTTTTTTTTTCTAAATCATTAATCTGACCATGTCATTCCTCTGCTTAAAAGCCATCAACCATTGACTTCCTATCACCCACAAAAAAGCAACACCACATTCTGATCCCATTTGACCTGACTTTTCTTATCTCCAACCTTCTCCTCACAGAACCTCCCCTTGGTCACGAAGCACATCCTGAGTATATCATGTGTTAACTTGGGGTTTTTTGTTTTGTTTTGTTTTTCCTTGCCCAAAGCCCCCCTCCTGAATTGTTTTCAAGTCTCATTATTTCTCAATACAAAGAATCCTTCAGGATCCATGTCAAGACTCTGTGCATCGAGGAAGCATTTCCGGAGAACTCCAGACGCCACATCCCCCCTTCTAAAGACACAGCACGTGTGTATTCTGTCTCAATCATTACAGGCATTTCCTCACTACTTAATTTATACTTCTATTCATGAGAACATTCCTATCTCACCAATAATAGAGAGTTAAGCCTGTGTTTTAATTATATACTTGGCAAGAGCATTGTGATTGGAAACTGATGGATTTTTTATTGTGAGAGTAAGAAGATCCTATCAGAATTCTTCATTCATCCTTGAGTGTCTCAAGCTGTGTAGCCCCCCAAAGAGGACAGAAGAACTTGTCAGACAGAGAAGAACTTGTCCTCTTCTGGGAGTGTGCACATAGGTTTACTCTCCAGGTAAGAAACTCCAAATCCTGTATGAGGGAGCTCTTCCTGGAGAGACTGGCCCTAGGACATCCCATAGAGCTAGAACTAGTCAGTTTAATTCAAGAAATTTGGCACCTGGGTGTCTCAGTCGTTAAGTGTCTGCCTTCAGCTCAGGTCATGATCCCAGAGTCCTGGGATCAAGCCCCATATCAGGCTCCCTGCTGGGTGGGAAGCCTATTTCTCTCCCTCTCCCACTCCCCCTGCTTGTTTTCCTGCTCTTGCTATCTCTCTCTCTCTGAGGCAAATAAATAAATAAAATCTAAATAATAATAATAATTCAAGGAATTCTGTGGAAAGAGAAGACCCAGATTCCCATGGAATCTGTCTTTGTTAGGAACAAGTGCCTGCAGGGGCTGACTCATAGTCAAAATATACATATGATGATTTTATAAAAAAAGTTATATTGATAATTTTATTGTAATTTGAATCTGTGATCTGGAGAGTCATTTGTTTGTTTTTATTTCAATGATTATTTATTGAGTACTTGCACGGTACCTGAGGTCACAGAGAGGGCAATAGGATCCCTGCTCTTGAGGAATGTCTCTTAGAGATGAAACAGCTGAAGCTTGACAAAGTCAAGTGATGGCCACTGGGCAAACCCTGGTTGGTTCAGATCCTCCAATTCCCATCTTGGTCCTCTTTCCCATCTATCCTGCTGCACAGCCTATGCTCAGGAGTAACTCTGTTCCTCCTGGTTCTTTTAAATTTTATCTGAATGGCTGGCAAACTTAGGATAAAGATACAATTTGAGAGAATAGGCCCTATTTTCTACCTGACTTGAAGGAGAGAGCAGAGCCACCTTTCTGAGTGGAATGCATGTGGCTAAAACAGCTTCCCAAAGACAGTTCTGTTCACAGAGACTATCTGGATTATTTCCCCCCTGAAGTCTGCATTTCAAAATGCTTCTTTCCACTGGCACTCATGCTCAGTAAGACCTCACAGTTTCCCTGGGATGTATGCCAATTTGATTACGTCTTTTTTTCCATGCTTGGAAGCTGCTATGTCACAATCCTTTAACCTTAGCAAAGCCAGGAAAAATGTGACAGCAAAGGCCATGTTAGTACTAGAAAACATTTTCCCCCTTTAGATGTTGAAGGTCTGTTACATATTTACAAAGAGGTACACAAAAATATGTCACTTACACTTGGTGTTATTCTGATCAGCTCAGAGTTCTGAATGGCTCCTTCCTTCTCCCACAGAAACTAGAAGATCCTTAGGAAAATGGCTTCGACTTCACGGAAACAACTCAGACACCCTTCCCATCTTGGCTCTCCCATTCTTAACCTTGTGTTTTGATCTTTAATATCCTTAAGAATCTCTCTGCCTGTTAAAGTAGGTTTTAATATCTCCTCCCTGCCTCTTGCAATTAAGCCTTTATAGGATGATCAACATGGTTTCAATTTCTTCTCGGTTCTTGAAACCAGACTTAAAGCATCCTTGGTCCCACTATCTCTTCCTGCTCAATTCAGCTTATCAGGTTCTAAGAAGAGAGTGTAAACAGGCCATGAGCGGGGTGAGGAGGGGAGGGTGGGGGTGAGGGCATGGGAGGTCAGGGAGGTTGGGGTGGAGAAGAAGAAAGAGAGAGAAAGAGTGAAATGTAGGTAACAAATAGATTTCCTATAAAGTTTTACTTTTTCCTTTTGATAGAGGATTTTTTTTTGTTGTTGTTAATTTATTTATGTTTGATAAATGTGGTAGAAGTCGCCTGGGTATTCACAAACAGATTTCCTCTTACCCCTAAACCCAATTCTAGGCAATATTTCCCCATCTTCCTTACAGTTACATATGACCATGAGCGACTCATGTCTAGCCCACAAAAATGCAGGTGTGCTTGACATACACCACAACTCAGCTTGCACTGTAAAGACTTCCTACAAACTGCCCCAGTCGCCCTCCTTCGCCCACTGGCACATAGGACTTATTATCCTAGGAGACAGTGGAACAACTAAACAGAGAGACCTGGGTAGGTCTCTGACTTACCATTGGAAAGCCACCACTGAGTACATTATTGTATTTTATGTGACTGAAAAGTGAGCACATATAATGGGACGCTACTGAAGTGTGGGAGGTTATTTGTTTCAAAGCATAGGCTACCACCAACTGTTACAGAAATCAGTATGTCGACATTGGCTTAGTGGTTGGGTTTTGGGTGGCAAGTAAAGAGATAAATTAGGCCAGAAGAGAAAGCTTTGTTTTGTTGTGACAAAATATTTGGTTGCCTTCAATTTTAGAAGGCAGACTACTTGATTCTTCACCTCTAGAGAAAGCGATAGTAAGAAGTCAAAATAGTTGTGTATCAAATTGTATTGATTTGACTTATCACAGTGTTACAAAAGAAGAGAGGAAGTCAGGCATGGATAGCCTACTTTCCAAAGAGATGACCATGACAATTGAGATACAAGATTCCACAATGTTGGAAAAGCAAGCTGCTGCCAGATCTCAAACAGTAACAGGTAAGACTGAAAGAAATTTTTAGTTATTAAAGCCAGGAAAATATTCTTAGTTGATCTAAATAGCTCAAGTCTGAGGCAGCCTTTCCTGAATGGTATAGCCTTCCCACATATGATTTCACATAAGAACAAGGTAATTACCATTCAGGTGAGAAAAAGAATAGGAAGAGGTTTATAAGAAAGAAAAAAAAAAGATAAGTACATAAAATAAATAAAACAGAGAGAATTATGTCCAAGAAAGGGCCTTGACTATGTCTGTAAGGATTTGGAACCACTTAGAAGAAAATTGATCAGAAGCATACAGAGTTTATGAGAGAAATGAATTGCCAAAGAACTCACAGGTGGAGACTGAAAAGTCCTTGGCTGGCCAGGCTTTAAAGAATCCCTGGGCTTCAAACTTACACAGGCAGAAAAGAAGCTATGAAATGTGGTGGGTCCTCACTTCAGACAAGGGAGCTCTCCCCAGAGAGCCAGTAGCTATGTTAGACTTCCGGTTTAAAAAAAAGGAATTTCCTGTACTGCCAGGACTGAGAGACCTCTATTCACCAAGAATCACAACTGCTGAGAATCAAGGTCTCTCCTTTTCTTAATTTTTCCAATAAGTCTATGATGTTTTCACCCTGCCTCTCCTTCACTATTATGTTTTGTACACGTGTTGAGAGTGGATAATAGATGTTTTGGCTTTGTTAGAGCACGGGTCTCTAGAATACAAGGAGGTAACTCCTTCTCTGGTGGATAGAATGGCTGTATCACCCAGAAGTCCTGGATTTTCAGCTGGGTGCAGTGACAGGTTGGGGCTTTCGTTTATCTTATTTAGGTAAGGGACTGAACTTACCAACTGAGAGTTGGTAACAATTTCCTCTTCTTTCTTGGCTATCTAATGAACTTCATTTCTCATCCTTCCTTACTGATATCTAATATGATTAAGTTCTAGGCAATGTTACTACTTCCAGAACTGAGTCATTAAAAACCTGGATACTCCTAAACATAAATTAGTCTCAGCATTTCCCATAAGGCTATGGTGATATGTTTATATCTCTATACCTGTTTTTTTTTCCTTTTCACTAAACAGTTAGTGAAATGAATTCTGTAACAGTAGAGATGGGGATGTATACAGAGGGGTGGCTATCACAGATTTGGGAGGCCAGAGAAAGCATTAAGGATATTTATATCTAAACTAACAAATGCAGATAGAGAAATTAGCTGAGAATCTGGGTCAAGGGCAAGATACTATCCAAGCAAAAGGAAAAGGGAAGGAGACCCAGAGGCACACAAAATCCTGTGCAGCACAATATATCCTTAGTCTTTATAATGTCAGTGTCCTAAAATGCTTCCTCAAGCGATTGCATCTGTATCTCTTTCTCCGAGGACTCTTTGGTTGCCTGCACCTGTTCTGCCCCCATTCAGAAAGCCAGAAGTGCTAAGAAACTGATACACCTCCCTCCCCAGGATTTGGTATATGAATAGTCTACATCACTTGCCTCTGAGATAGTTTTACTACAGTGCTCATTAACAGAGTTCCCCAGAGTTCCACAGCCATATGCAGCTTTTATAAACAACAGTGTGCTGTGCTTGATAACCCTGTCATAGCTTCTCTGTCTCCACTCTCCGTTACCACACTGGTGCCTCCTGATAACTCCCCATCACAATACAAGTATGTGAAGACTTGTCTCAGGGTCTGCTTTTGGGGGAAACCAACTACCACACCATGATGTAACTGAGGAACTAAGAAAAGACCAAATTGATTAAAATAGGGAATACTTTGACCTTTGAACAAATGGGTGTTAGGGACACTATTCGTGCAGTCTAAAATATACATATAAGTTTTGACTCCCCAGAAACATAACAACTAAGAGCCTACTGTTGACAGGAAGCCTTACCTATAACATAAACATTCGGTTGATACATATTTTGTATGTTTGCACCATATTCTTATAATAAAGTGACCTAAAGGGATACCTGGATGGCTTTATCAGTTAATCATCTGCCTTCAGTTCAGGTCATGATCCCAGGGTCCTAGGATTAAGTCCCATATCAGGCTCCCTGCTCAGCAGGGAGTCTGCTTTTCCCTCTGTCTGCTCTCTCTCTCTCTCTGACAAATAAATAAAATCTTTAAAAAAGTAAGCTAGAGAAAAAAATGTTATTAAAGAAAATCATAAGGAGGAGAAAATACATTTAGCACTGTACTGTATTTAGCAAAAGAAACCTGTATTTAAGTGGACCTGCACAGTTCATACCTATGTCATTCAAAAGCTGACTGTATAAGGAAGATAAATTATAAAAATGCATATGGGAAGGTCGCATTCCTGCTTTCTCTGAAGGGCATTTAAATACTGCTGCATGGCTTGTTAACCAATAGAAGTATAGTTAGACATTAGATCTGTGATAGAAAAAGTAGACATCCAGAAGCAAGAGAAAAATGGATCAGTGTGGGGACAGATGGAGCAAAACCAGGAGAAAGGAGAGAAATTTGGAGATTTTTGTTTTGTTTTGTTTTTAAAGATTTTATTTATTTATTTGACAGACAGAGATCACAAGTAGGCAGAGGCAGGCAGAAAGAAAGGAAGGGAAGCAGGCACCCTGCTGAGCAGAGAGCCCGATGCAGGGCTCGATCCCAAGATACTGAGATCACAACCTGAGCCGAAGGCAGAGGCTTTAACCCACTGAGCCACCCATGTGTCCCCCCTTTAAAAAAATTTTTTTTAATGATTTTATTTATTTATTTGACAGACAGAGATCACAAGTAAAATTTGGAGGTTTTTAAAGTAATCAAGATTAAAGTAATAACTTGAACTTTGGTAATGGACAACTAGACGGAGAGGTAAGAGGCCTTGAGAAAGACTTAGGTTCAGGTACAATCAAATGAGGCAAATCAAATAGACAGGACTTATAGAATGTGAAGAGCAAGAAAGAGGATTAAAATCACGGACATTACTTGGGAGCTGGTTTGAGAAACTGGATGGAAGGTGACAGCCTTTTCTGAAACAGGAAACCTAAGAGTTAACCACAATGAACCAAAAGGAGGTAAAAAGTGCTATTTGGGGCATGATCAATTTGAGGTGCCAGTCAGATAGGTAAATAGATGTATCTAGTAATCAGTAAGATTTATGGATCAGAAATTCAGAAAACTGATCAGAGCTGGAGCTATAGTTTTGAGTATTATCTAAATATGGATGTTAATAGAAGCAGTAAGATGATGATACCCAGTGAGAGCTTTGCAGAGCAGTGGTCAGTTCTACCCAAGGATGCTGCTCCCTTGAAGACAGTTATTTATTTATTTTTCCCGCCTCTCATCACAATGATTAGAAAAGAGCTCATGGATTTTATTTAGAGGGCAGAGGCCAACTATGAAAGATATCTTGCTAGACAGGTATTGAATAATATAGGTGAAATACCTATTTATAATTATCTGAGCCTAGAATCTAAATATTTTTTTCATATAAATACAAAATTTATTTTGTAAAATTTTTTAATGCATTGTATTTTCCAGAAATGAAACTGTGGTGTTAGTCATGATTTTATGTAGTTCTCTTTGGCTATTTACAAAAAGCCATTCACTATTATGGAATATAACCTACTGATATAAAATAACTGTAGTGGTTATGATATTTATGTTGTATTACAGTCATATCTGTTTGGATAGTTAGTTGTTATAAGCTCACATATATATGACAGAGATTTGAAACTTAGATACATTAATAGTTGTTTCATATTATTACCCACATAATTTGAGCATAGCATAATAAGAAAATGGGGAATTATGACATTGATTTCTTTTATATCTGAATTTCCAATTGTATTCAACTTGAATTTGATTCAATTTGAATACGTGTTTCCCCATGACTTCTCTACAGCCTTCTGCACTATTTTTTCTTTTTATACTTTGTTCCTTAGGATGCTATCTATTGAAGAATATTGTCCCCATGTCATTTTGAGCACTGGAAACTGACTTTTGAGGTAAGCAATGTATTTTCTCCTCCTGTGCCATCACAAACAGAGGATTATGTCAGCACTATCAGATATCCTCATTTTATCTTATTAGACTGCCTGTAATTTACATTGGTATGTCACTTCCACTGAGAATAAGGATATTTTCCTTTTTATTTATACCATTGGCAAATCAGTCTGGTCTATATTTATCCTAACTTTTTTTTTTTTAAGATTTTATTTATTTATTTGACAGAGAGATAGAGAGAGGGCACAAGTAGGCAGAGAGGCAGGCAGAGGGAAAGGGAGAAGCAGGCTCTCCCCTGAGCAGGGAGCCCAATGCGGGGCTCAATGCCAGGACTCTGAGATTGTGACCTGAGCCAAAGGCAGCCACTTAACTGACTGAGCCACCCAGGCGCCCCTACCCTAACATTTTTAATCTAGTGTCCAGCCACACGTCTGATTTTTCAGTTCCTATGTTTCTTGGTCATGATGTTTTCTCATCATCTGAACTATATTAAAATCGAACATTCGCATAGTTGACACACAGAATCTAAATCTTAATTCATTTTTTCACATGTATCACTTTTTTTTTTGGGGGGGGAATCTTAACTGGTCAAACTATACTTGTGTTTCAATGAAGATTTACAAATACAAAGTTCTTCTCTTTTTATCTAGGTATTAAGGAACAAAATTCATTTTCACTGATGTAGATATTTTATAGAGCTCACTGTGACAGCATGCATAGTAAAATTAGAATGATACAGAGTAGATAACTGTGACCCCTGGCGAGGATGACGCACACAAAATTATCTATGTGATGCAGATATTTTGTAGAAGTTGATTCTGTCGGTAATTTTCAGGAGACCACACTTACATATTTGAATCTTCACTTTTCTGGGAGGAGTATTATTGTCTGAACAAATGATTAATGCCAACCCTAAAATAGAAGTATTTAGTAGAAATATTATCGCAATGGAATCAAATTTTATTGGTCACTGTTCAAAGAGATAATTGTATTCTGTTGGATCAAATTGCATATTCTAAATACCATTTCCTCTAAAAGCTCATTTCTTAGTGCTTTTTTGGGGCTCTGGGACTTTCTAAGTATCAGAGGAGTGCTTGACTTCAGAGCGATCCCCCTGGTGGAAAGGCTGTTCCTTCCTTCAGGGTCAGAGAAATAAGTGGTAACACTGATCACATGGAAGGGGACAGGTGTGTGTGAGATGGCACGGACAACAAATTATCACCTAACATCATGTTCAGTGTTCATTTATGAAGGTGTTTTTAGTTTACATCTGTGACCTTCATTTCACAGAATGTATGAACCCTGTACACGACATTTTGCAGTGGTTCCGAGGAGTTCTGTGACCTCAGGTTATCAAGCCCAGTATTTCCTCAAGCTCTCACACTTTGTAACTCCATGACTCAAGATGTATTTTCAGGCTCTTCCTCCCATGGAACCTCAGAGCAGTGAGAGACAGAATATTCGTATGAACCAATTTGGAAATTTGTCAAAATTCAAACAGACCATTACTGGCAGAACCTAAAATTGCACAAAGCTTTTTTTTTTTTTCCTTCCCCCCAACTCACTCTAAAAAATTCAGTTCTTTCCACTAGCTGTGATGCTGCTCTATCTGTTCTCACAAGCACTGAAGCCATGGGTAGCGATTAGCATGTCAGAGCAATACCCAGGTCTATCATGGTAATAATTTTTTCTCATGTATTCTTTTTATTACTTTTGACTACACGCAAAATATGTGAACACTGCTAAACAAATCCCTCCCCAATTAGTGGCTTAACACAATACTTAATTATTTTGTCATGAGTTCTGCTGTCAGGGAGCAGGGCGGGGTTTAGCTGGGGCCTCTGCTCCAGGACCACTCACCAAGCTGCAGTCAAGGACCACAGCCATCACCTAGTTCAACGGGAGCAGGATCGGGTTCCCAGCTGACTCTGTGGTTGTTGGCGGGATTCAGTTCCTCTAGGGCTGTGGGCCTGAGGGCTTCAGTTCCAGGCTGACTGTTGAACAAGCATGGCCTCACTTCCTGGCCAGGTGGCCCTCTGCACCAGAGTCGTCACTCACAGGAGACAGGGAGGGAGGTCACCATCTTTGATAGCCTGGCCATGGGGTGTCACCTCATCCCTGGGTCGTATTCTCTTCATTCACAGCAAGTCATTGCCTGCTGAGGGGAGATGATGAGGGGAGTGTAAGGGGAGATGATGACACAAGAGTGTGCACAGCAGGAGTTGGGGATCAAGGGGAGCCATGTCAGAATCTGCCCACCACAAATATACTCGTATTACATCGATTTTTGTAACTCAAATCTCATAAATTCTCTCAAGAGCACCTTGATTGTTGAATGCGATGCATGTGGTTTGGGAGAGGAATGGTTTACTTATTCATTCAAATGCATATACTTTTTTGACAAACCCCATGCTAGGTGCTCAGAGTATGGGAATGAGTACCTGATCCTTTCCTCACGGGGCATTGTCAACCTTGGGTATGGTGGAAGACAGACACTGGAATAAGGTCGTGAACAAGGCTGTAAGGAGGGTGAGCTGTGAGCGGTGGGGCCTTCCCATGCCGGTATACCCCCTTTGTATGATCTCTCCAAGTATGTGGCCTGTTAGGCAAGTAATAACATCATTTTCCTCTTAAAATTTGTTTTATTCAGTTAACCATCGATGGTCACGCCTTACTCCCTCAGAGTGAAATGGAGCTAATAAGGACAATCATCAAACTCTGGTCCAGGTCTGAAGAGTTGACCCAAAGAAAGGAACGGTCACCTCCACGCTGGAGAGCAGTCACGAAAGGGCTTCATGGGGAGACAGAGTTAGACATGAGTCTTAAAAGTCAATATCCCTGTCGATGGCTGGGTGTATGTGGTGGGTGGTACCATTTAGCAAGGCAAGGAATACATGAAAAGAAGCAGGTTTAGATGCAGTGTCAAAGATGATCTTAGGGGCACCTGGGTGGTTCAGTGGGTTAAGCCTCTGCCTTTGGCTCAGGTCATGATCTCAGGGTCCTAGAATTTAGCCCTGCGTCGGGCTCTCTGCTCGGTGGGGAGCCCGTTTCCTCTCCCCCTCTGTCTGCCTCTCTGCCTACTTGTGACTTCTCTCTCTGTCAAATAAATAAATAACTAAAATCTTGAAAAAAAAAAAAAGATCTTGAAATCACAGTCGTCGAGGTTCAGATGAAGAAAATAGAATCTATGCTCTCTAGTTAAAGAAAAACAAAACAATACCGGATTTAAAAAAGGTTCTTGCACAATTTCTAAAAGAGGCTGGCCCTGAGCTGAGGCATCATGGGTCTGCTTCCTAGATGAGAAAAAGCTGTCTTTGAGCCTGACTCTCTGGAAATGGAAATGCATCGCTGAATGCAATGTTTGTTCTAGTCTCACATCTGTAAATGTGGTTGTAAGAACGTCTGGAAAATGCAGTCATTGGGTTCTCCAGCCCTGCTCGAAGGGCATGGGAATAGTGGGAGCCATCAGTTGCATGGTAACGTTGAATATTCAGTTTGAGGTGCCTGTGGGACAGGATTGTGGAGAAGCCCAACAGGCTTTGGATAAACAGGGCTGAAGTTCAGGGGCAACCCACACACCACAGCTATGGGGGTAGCTGAAACTCCGAAAATGTGTATCACCCGAAAAGAATGTGAGAACCAACAAAGGCTTCTAACAACTCTCTGTGGTACTGTATATTCATTTTTAGGAAGAGCCAAGAACACTAGAAACCCTAAGTTGCCAAGAACCAATTAAAGCATCTATTTCAACTTTTGCCTGATGTTTGCATTTGTTGACTCCCTTGCTAAATTACTGAGCAATGACACTTGGCTTAATATATTTTAAAACTACCCATCCCGTTGTCAGACGATGTGTTGTCTCTGACCCTGTGTTAGACTCATCCAAAGTTATTCTCCCCCAAACCTCCATCCATTCACTTTTTTTTTTTTTTTTTGGTACCAGGAGCCTCCCAGAATATGTCTGTGCCCCATTTCCTTCAAATACCTACAAAATTTGTAGGGAATTTATAATATTGTCAGCCTCTTCTTTGAATTGATCACAAGCCATAAGTGACTTTGACTGCTCAGCAAACATTTCTGTAAAGTGTTCTATTTCCTGGTATTCTGTGGGTCCCCAAAGCTTTGAAGAGATTCCTGAAGCTTGGTCACCACCACTCTCACCCCCAGCTTCAGAACCCCCTGCACCCACTGGGGCATCTCACCGACTCCCCACCCCGCTCTGAGCCAGCTGGTAAGGTGCCACCACTGTTCACCTCCGGGGGTCAGCCAGTTAGCAGGTGCGTCTGTACCTCTCCTCCATGACTCTTCTCGCCGCACTTCCTCATCTCAATTTTCTGATCTGAAGTGTTCCCTTCCCTGGACGATAGCAGGAGACTGAGAGAAAATCTGATACCCATAAGTGAGGAACCCCAAGGCCAGATAAACATAGAGAAATAGATCTCAGGATTCCATGTTTAAGGATATGGTTTTTGAATTTTAAAATATGACTTCGCAGAGACCAGGCACACCTAAGTGCCTGGTGCGGATAGCAAGAAAAGGCAGCCGAGGTCTGGAAAAGCAGGCTGATACCAGATGGCATTTCATTTAATGGGATTGGTTTGCTAAGGTGATTTGTAGCAGAGTAAAGCTAACATTTTGTTTTGTTTTGTTTAAATTCAAGTTAGTTAATTTCGGGGAGGCTAACAGTTTCTAATCTGTATTATAGATACTGTGCTAGAAATTTCATTTACTGGTTTTATTTAACGCCTTCCAGTAAGGTAACTGTTATTCTCTCTTTATCCTAGACAGGAAAACAAAGCTCAGAGATGTTAGGTAACATGTCCCGATATTAATTACATCATCCTTTAACAGTGCTTCTTACTGTACTGCAGCTGAGAAGCCTGGCAGGGTGCAAAACAAAGATCCTTTTCAGTCTGTCCTATTGCTCAGTGGATTAATTTGACTAGATTTAGGTTCCAAGGAGAATTCTTAGGATGCTCTCACTTTGTATTTTGTTTTGCTTTATTTTCCCCCGAAAATAGCTTTCTCTTGTCATTTCATTGATAAATGCCCATTCAGAACATCCATCCTGGGTAGTGTCCCACCTGGGAGACCTTGGTTCTCAGTTTATCTTCCTCCCTATATGTCTCATGTGGCTTTAGAGCTTCGGTGCCAGGCAGAAGCCTAGAACTGGGTGTGATTGTCTTCATCAACTTCTGAGATTAACCACATCCCTCCTGCCTACAGTGGGGAGAAGGTTGGGATGCATTAATGAGCAATCTGTAAGACAATTTGGATATTGTTTAGGAAATTTGAATTGCAATCTCACTGCTATTGGCTGCTTGTTTATTGACTTAAAGAATACTATTATCTCAAGAGATCTGGAGTCCAGAAGGCTTGACCCATTTCCTGTTAGTTTTACAGATTCATTTTACAGATGAAGTAATTGAGGCCCTACATGATGGAACAATGAAGTGTCTTTTCCAAATTCATAGAGAAAATGATTAAAGGAAAATGGACCAGAACTCAGAATTATGAAGTCTTATATCCAAGTTCACCTCCACGCCCCACCCCTTCTCATGCGCTCACACATGCTCACACACACACGCACACACAGACTCCAACTAGACTCTTTTCTTTTTCTCAGAGGGATAACATCCTTCATGGAGGTACATGACCCACAGGTCAGCATCAGATCAAATGACCAGAATCTGGTTGGTGCTGGCTCTTAAGTGGTGACCTCGGCATCTTCTCCTAGAGACGAATTAGAGAATTCCTAGAGAATTGCTAGGGGGAGGTTGTAGTACATATTCATTTTCCTATATCACATGCTTCCATCATCTTATTCCTCCTGACCAAATGGGACATTAGACCTCTTGGAAAATTTTTACAAATGCATATTGTATCCATGTGTGCAGTATGAGCCCTGTTTCAAATATGTATATACATTGGCAACTGTTCCTTTTCCTTTCAGGAAGTTGGAAACAGATGTTTCAGCTAAACTAATAACTGGGCTTCTGTATTTGTGTTTGGAATTCAAAGAACTTCTATCCAATGGATTAAAGTCAAATTCATATAGTTTGCCTGATGAAGTGAAAGAATAACATGTTTGATAAATACAGGATTTTTTTTTTGTCATTGGAAGATATTCTTCATTTCCTTGAAAAGGTGTGTGAAAAACTGTGTGTGAACAGGGACCTGAATTTCACTTTGTCCACTGACTATGACAAATATCTCCCGCTCTATCGCATGAGAACTAATTGACAGAGCATCTCATATACCTTGCTCATGTCTTACCTGTAGCCTGTGCTGTATCTTCAGAGAAAGATGCCAGTCTTCTTAGGCACTGTAAACCATGGCTTAGTCTTTATTTTATTTTTTTTCCATAGTTTATTCTCCAGGAACTATCACAGTAAAGAATTCTTTTTAGTGTAAAATTGCACTAAATAGATAGATCGATAACTAATTGTCTATTATATTCGAGAGTCTCAGAAAGTAGAATTAAGTAAGAATTGCTCCTGCCTCCAAGGAGCTCATATTTTCATGGGGGGTATACACATGGATTCAACCAGGGGCATACAATATAATGAATGCTCACAGTGCCACCTGGTGTGCACGGAGCTTCCTGTTCTCTTCCTCTCTTGCTTCAGGGAGGAAGGCTTGAATGTCCCAGCTTGACAGATGAAGAAATGCAGGATTACAAATGTGCGTAACCAACCTTGTCTCCCACAGCAAGTAAACTGCAGGGTACGCTGGAGTTCAGTCCCTCTGATTTCTTGCCCAGTGCCTCCCAACGCTCTTCACTGACTTTTGAACTGGGAGTCATGTGCTAGAGAGCTAGCTGTGGCCAGAGGATGGGGAGGCATCGTAGAGTGGAGGGGCAATAGCGGGGAACCCACTCTATCTTTGTATTCTCACATCTCATCAGGGACAGAGGTAGATCTGTGCACAATCTGTGTTATTATTCCAGGTTCTGCACCCCAATGAGGACAACAGCCCACTCCCTTCCTGGAGCCTCAACTCAGCCTTCCTGCTTATTAGGGGTGTGTGTGTGTGTGTGTGTGTGTGTGCATGCATGCGCAGCCACGTGTATATTCATTCACCCTCCTCTGTTTGTTTCTTTAACAAGTTTGCCTGTAGCATGTTTTCATCTCATAAAATCTCATTGAAAGCCATTAAAATTGCTATTCATTTTTCACCTGACAATTTTATTGGCCACTATGCTTTAATCTAGCAAGGGTACTTGCTCATGTTCCCATGCCTTGACCCAGCCTCTGACTGATCTCAAATAAGCTAATTAAACCAGCTTGGCAATCACCGAGGGTTGCTTGTGCTTGAGGGTGAAGTGTGCTGACACCTTGCTCTTGATACTGGAAGTGGTTATTTGTTTCAGTTGTCCAAATTTAAGCTTAGGCTTCTCTGTCTTTAAACTATAAAGAAGCCCATTCATTTCTTCATTCATTATACAAACATTTATTGACAACCTCTGTTTATGTCAGACTTCACGTTAGAGACTGGAGATAGCATTATCGGTGGAACCCTATCCCTTCCCAGGGAGAAGCAGAATTAATATAATATAGAATGATGAATCCTGTTAATTGGGCTGCACAGACTCTACTATCAGAGCACAGATCTGAACTATCAGAAGGGAGAAAGAAAATAGGCCTGGAAAACCAGATTTCACAGAGGAAATGGAATCTGAGCTAACATTTTGGGGAATAACAGGTAAATCAGATGACTGGTGCAGAGGGTGACTTCTCAAGGTCAAGGAGAGCAGAATGTGCAGAGGCACAGAAGCCTGAAAGTGCCGGGTGTGTTAAGGAGCCTGAGGGAGTGTGGTACTACCAATGTGAAGGGGGAAAAAGGCAGAGAAGAGTGAGAAGGGCCTGGAAGCAGAGTTAAGGGGTAGATAAAAGAGTTTGGCAGTCTGAGCAGATGGACCTTCATCCTAAAAGTCAGAAGATCTAGGGGTGCCTGGGTGGCTCAGTGGGTTACTCTGTCTTCGGCTCAGGTCATGATCCCAGGGTCCTGGGATCAAGCCCCACATCAGGCTCTCTGCTCAGCAGGGAGCCTGCTTCCCCCTCTCCCTCTGCCTGCTTCTCTGCCTACTTGGGATCTCTCTCGCTGTCAAATAAATAAAATCTTGAAACCAAAAAGAAGATCTTAAACTCGGGTCCATGTGCTGATGTTAGATGTCTATAAGACAACTAAAATGTCACATATTTTCTCTCTGTATACATTTTGGGGGGAAGAGACAATACTGTGGTGAGCTTTTCAAAGACATTCTTGACCCAACATATTTTGAAACCACTTCTTTAGGCAACAATGTACCATTGTGGATCATTAAGATAAAGGGGAAATGATCAAGTCAGTGCTTTAGAAATTCTTAGCATGCACTGAAGCCATTTGCTCCTATGTAATTAATATGCATAAAGGCATTTGTTGTTCTCATGATGAGCAGAAAAATACTCTTTGTGATAAGCTACAAGACGAAAAGATTTTTGACCAGATATGCAAACTCCTTAAATTTTGGCAACTTCTTTGTTTCTTCAGAAATGGGTAATCTGGGAAGTATTGAAAAGGTATTATTTGGAAACAAAGTACTCTATTTGAAAAGACTTGTGACTCTTGCCTACGGAAGCATGGCATTTGGGGAAAGGTTGGTCACATGTGCTTTGGGTCTGTGGGCCATGGCCCTGAATGGAACATTGAATGGCTGACTGACTGACGCATCCACTGGCATTAACCTCTGCATTACCATATTCATAGCTTCTACAGGATTTTTAAACAAATGCTAATACTTTTATCAAGGGCAAAAATGCGAAGCCTGGAGGGCCCCTTGGGAACTTATGCAAGGGATTTAAACAGGATTTGAACATTGAACTTCTTTTCCTAAATCCACACTGCATGAATTTGCAAATTCTCCAGTGTTACGGAAAATGTGATATGTGTGAGCAATAATTACCGTGTTCATCAAAAAACAAACACTATTTTTTTTTTTTTCCTGATGAATGAATTAAGCAAAAACACCCAAAGGAGTTTCTGGAATGTGCCCTTGATTCAGAAAGAAAGCAATGGCTGTGTGGTTTTCCAGGGACATGTTGCATATAAAGAAAGAGGAGGAAGAGGATACAGTGAAACAACCTCTGGAGCAGGAAGACCCTTTTCCCAGCCCTGATGAGGGCTCCATGCCCGAGTTATGCATGGAGGTCTGGGAGTTTATTAGTAGGTGTTACAAGTTCAGTGACAGGTAGGTAAATGGGCAAGTTGGACTAACAAGGACAATGGACAAAGGGACTCAATCCAGCTTAGAAAGTGCAAGTGTTTTCCTACGTATGATCCCATGGAAACCTCACAACAACCCTGTAAGACTTACTGCTTTATCATCTTATTTTCCCCCCATTTTACTTTATTTTATTTTATTTCTTTTCAATGTTCCAAAATTCATTGTTTGTGTGCCACATTTAGCATCTTTTTAAACACTTAAAAAAAAAAAAAAAGACCTAGTCTTGGTAAATGGCTGTCTTAAATGAATGGGTGATGAAAGTGGTAGTCTGTGTATTCCTTATGCCGGCGATCATAACAAAAATCCCCACATTTCGATGACATCACAGTTAATTCTCCCTCTTGAAATAATACGGGTGTTTGTGGTGGTCAGAGATTCTTCATTTTCTTAATTCTGAGGTTCAGCCCCTTCTGGCTTGTGGCTGACCCATGCCTCATGTTTGTGGAGGCCCCTGGTTCTAACCAGAGAAGGGGGAGATGGAGAAAACTTACCTGCCTTGCCGTATTCCAGTGATTAAAACCAGTCACATAGTCTCAGGTAGATGCAAGAAGGTTTCAAAATGTAGTTCCAGGCGGGGTGTCCACTTCCCAGAAACAACTGTGTCCATGGAGAGGTAGCCCAGATTTTTGATAGACAAGTAGCTGTCTCCATCAGAGATTCCATCTGAGGTCTATTTACAGTGTTAGTGGTTCTCAACCCTGTCAGATCCAAATGTCCCTGTTTTATAACAAATAGTCGAATGCTTTCTCTACCATCTGGAAATAAATTCATAAATTACATAACCTACCTACACATAAATTTTCAAAGAGCAAGTAGAATTCTTTCATGTAACAGAATGGCAAAATAAAAGAAACCTGTAATAAGATAATAGATATTTCAAGGTGTAAATACTGAGAAACAACTACCCTAAGAGACAATGTATTAGTTACTTGTGCGTACATGTAGAAAGACTATATGTGTGATAGCTACAAACTTCTGTGTTTTATGTTAGACATGAAAATTTCATTAGAGAGATCTTGGGTTATGGGGTTTTTCTATACAGTACACAAGTCTTAATAAACTTCCGAAGAAAAGAGTTTACAATCTCCCCCCTCAATATATACAAGAAATGCATTATATATTGCATACTAAGATCATGAAAAAGTACTTTATATTTATATGCAAAATTATAAGTAATATCTATATTTGTGTGTTTTTACCTACATGAATACCCAGAGGTATTCAAAATCCAGTCATTGGTCAGGCCCATCTTCACATTACAGAGCATCTGGCTGTCCTGTTTGGTCCACTGAATTCCAGGAAATCTCCCCTACTTACTACAACAACAGAAGCATCCCCCCAAATTTGCAAAATGCCACTCGAGACAGATAACTCCTCTTTATCAAAAAACACTCCAATAAGTCATATTGCCTCCTTGAATTTAAATTTTTTATATAAACTCTTTAAATTTTGAAAATAGCTTTAGAATTACAGAAAACTCATAAAGAGTGTTCAGAGAGTTTCCATGTAATCAGATCCAGTTCCCTCTGTTATTAACATCTTATAACCATATGGTACATTTGTCATAATTATACGCAAACACTGATATCTTATTTTAAACTCAAGTCCAACTTTATTCAGTTTTCCTTTGTTTTTACCTATTTTTTTTTCCTTTCCTATGATCCCATCGAGGATATCACATGACATTGGGTTGTCATGTCTGCTTAGGCTTCTCTTGGCTATGACAGTTTCTCAAACTTTCCTTATTTTTGGTAATCTTGACAGTTTTGAGGGGTGCAAGTCAGCTATTTTGTAAAACATTCTTCAGTTGGGATTTTTCTGATTTTTTCCCCATTATCAGACTGTAGTGATGAGATTCTGAGAGGAAGAGAACAGAGATCAAGTGCCATTTTCATTACATCTTGTCAAGGGCACAACCTGCCAACGTGACTCACGGTTGCCTATGTTGGCCTTGACCGTCCAGTTGCATTAGTGTTGGTCAGGTTTCTCCACCTAAAGGCGATCTGCCTCTTTTTCTGTTTTGTACTCTGCAAGGAAGTAACTATGTGAAGTCCGTAGTTAGGAGCAGGGAGTTATGCTCCAGCTCCCCGAGGGTAAGAATACGGACATAAATTATGTCCCCGAGATTTGTCTCTTCTTCATGATTTTAATTTATTCAGTCACTTATTTGTATTTATTTACATGGAGAGACATCCACGAGTACATACTGATATAAATAAATTTTACAATTAAAACTATAACTAAAATATAAATAATAAAGTGAATATAAGTAAGAAGTTAAAAGCAAATTCACTTAAAAATCAGGAGGAGAGACGATTCGATTTACAGAATACCACTTTATTGATTTTGGTTCTCAGCCGGTTCCGCGCTGGCATTGGAGCTCTCACAGTTAGATTCTGCATCTCTGAGGCAGAGTCTCCTCCTCCCCTCCTCTCCCCCCTCCTGCTCCCCCTCCCCTTCCTCCTCCTCCTCCCCCTCCTCCCCCTCCTCTCCCCTCCTCTCCATCTTGGCACTTCCTCACTTGCTAACACGACAGGATGTTCTAGGCTCATTCAGTGCTAGCACCCAGTACAGTGGCATCAGAGTTGTTCATCTGTACTCCCATGAGAAACAATTCCATCAACTAGAACACCACGTTTTATATAGTTCCCTGTGCTCACAGCCTTACAGACCCCGCTCCTCTCCGAAGAGCTAGGTCCGCACATTTCCCCAACCCCTCCCTTAAGGTTATGTCATTCATTTCTAATATAGTTACTTTACTTTACCAAAGTTCACATTCCATCCCTGGATCCCTCATTCTGCAAAGTATTTTTTTGTTTGTTTGTTTACATGAAAGTCCACTCTTTGTGCTGTAAATTTCAATAACTTTTGGCAGATGCATTTTATTCACCAATAGCGTTATCATGCAAGAGTTTTGCCCCTCTGAGAAATTTTCCTGTGCTTCACCTTTCACCTTGGAAACCATTGGTCTTTTCACTGTTCCTAGAGTTCTCCTTTTCCAGAATGTCAAATAAATGGAATTATACACTATGTAGCCTTTACAGATGGGTTTCTTTACTTAGTAGTATGCATTTAAGACTCCTTTATATCTTTGCGGGGCTGGATAGTTTAATCCTTCTTACAACTGACTAGTATTCTGTGTATGGATGGGCCAATGCTCATTTATACACTTTCCTACTGAGGGACCTGTTCGGTTGTTTCTAGTTTTTGATGATTATTGACTAAGCTGCTATAAATATTCATGTGCAGGCTTTTGTGTCAATATAAGTTTTTAAATCAGTTGGGTAAATCCCTAGGAGCGCAATTGCTCTTTTGTATGGTGGGATCATGTTTAGCTTCCAGAAGCCTATGACAGACCATCTTCCAAAGTGGCCACTAACCATGAATGAGTCATACAGTCATGATCATGTCTTATGGTTTGTGTTTCTCAGTTGAGGCCTGGGTAGCACTGGAGTGGGAATCCTTTGCTTTTCAAGACTGTCTTGCACATTATAGGAGGGTTAACATTTGTGGACTCCTGGTGCTAAATGCTGGTAATATATATTTGCAACCAGTGGTACAGCCAGAAGCACTCTCACACAATTCTAACTTCCTCAGGCAAAGGGGAAGAGTAGCATCCCATGCTAAAACTATTGATCTCTCTGAAAAGTTTCTACAAAACTTAAAAGCTGATGTTATTTTCAACATTTTGAGGAATCTCCATGCTGTTTTCCAGAGTGGCTGCACCAGCTTGCATTCCCACCAACAGTGTAGGAGGGTTCCCCTTTCTCCGCATCCTCGCCAGCATCTGTCATTTCCTGACTTGTTGATTTTAGCCATTCTGACTGGTGTGAGGTGATATCTCATTGTGGTTTTGATTTGTATTTCCCTGATGCCGAGTGATATGGAGCACTTTTTCATGTGTCTGTTGGCCATCTGGATGTCTTCTTTGCAGATATGTCTGTTCATGTCCTCTGCCCATTTCTTGATTGGATTATTTGTTCTTTGGGTGTTGAGTTTGCTATCATATGATCTCCCTGATATGAGGAAGTGGTGATGCAACATGGGGGCTTAAGCGGGTAGAAGAAGAAGAATAAATGAAACAAGATGGGTTTGGGAGGGAGACAAACCATAAGTGACTCTTAATCTCACAAAACAAACTGAGAGTTGCTCGGGGGAGGGGGTTTGGGAGAAGGGGGTGGGATTATGGACATTGGGGAGGGTATGTGCTTTGGTGAGTGCTGTGAAGTGTGTAAACCTGGTGATTCACAGACCTGTACCCCTGGGGATAAAAATATATGTTTATAAAAAATAAAAAATTTAAAAAAAAATAGGAAAAAAAAAAGCTGATGTTATAATAAAAAATATAAAGGATGCCAGATTATCCCACCAAAAAAAAAAAAAAAAAAAAGTGTGCAAAAGAGAAAGATACCAACATGTCAAGGATAAACAGCCTACATGTTGAAAGTATGAGTGATTTTTACACACATTTACCTCCTTTTTAACTCTTGATATAACTAGAATGCAGTACTCTTCTAAGATAAAAATATGTAAACATTATTCAAAGATATTCTAATTATGAAATGATTAATAAGATTATTATACTGAGTGAATTTTAAGTAGCTTTTCTTATGACAGATAAGTCCTTATTTCTTAACTATACTCCATTCCTTCCTGAACCCGGGCCAATGTGCTTCTCACACACTCCCTTTGATTGAAAATAGTGACAAGACAAAAATGAAAGACAAGGAAAATGACAGAAAACAACCAGAAGGTTGTTTTTTTTTTTTTTTTCTCCCCCATGTTCTGCGTGTGTGTGTTTCCAAATGGAAGGATAATAGACCATCTCAACTGTACGTTTCCCTCTCCAATTGTTTTGGGCCCTCCAAATGCAATTTACAGCATCAGTGTTTTTTATTTAAAATATGGACTTTTTTTTTTCACATCGTATTTCAGAGAGAGAGAGGGAAAAAAAGAGCAAAGCTAACAATATAATGCATGTTGAGAGGAGACGGCTCTTTAAAACTGTTTTAACGTCTTATAAGACAGGCAATTTTAGCATAAGACATTTTGCCTGGCAACCGTTACCAGTGGATCCTGAGTGTTAAAGGAGATTTCATAGAATATCATATCTTGGCTATTTTCCACTCACTGATGAAAACTAGTTGGACACAGTTACAAGAGCAAAATGATGTCTATAGGGACTGCTGAGAACATTTTCAGCTGAGTTTGGAAAAAGAATGGACTTTTGTGCCAGGCAACTCTAGGTTATAAATACTCATCTGCTGCTTTCTAGCTCCATGACCTCAGACATGAAGCTCAGTCTCTCCGGGTCTCAGTTTCCTTATCTTCAAATGACGATTGTGACTGGGTTATTGAGAAAATTAAATACACAAGGTCGCCAGCACCCTTGTAGACATTAACTTTGTCTTCTTAATATATTCCCGGGACCTGGAATTGAGAGAGGACATTAATTTCAGTCAGCGTCAGATCAGTGTTTGCTGCTGCTTTGGAAATTGGCTTTTTAGGAATTGAGTATTTTCTTAATCTATAGGGGGAAAATGAATTCTATCCCATGCACCTTGCGAGTATGTCTGTTATCTGTTGCTTTATAACTAATTACCCTAAATTTTCGTGGCTAATAACAATAATGAGTGTATTATTTCTGGTGATTCTGTGGGTCACCTGGACGGTTCTCGTGGCCTCGCCTCGCCTTTGCCATGTGTGTGCACTGAGACGGAGTTTCAGCCTGGGCAGAAATAGTCAAAATGGCCTCCTTTACAGGTCTGGCAGCTCATGCTGGCGGTTCGCCGAGCCCCCTGGTACTGTCTCTGGCTTCTCATCGACTAGACTGGGCTTGTGGATGTGAAGGCACAGATGTTCCAAGATGCAAGGACGGAAGCTCTCACCTCACCTTCGCCCCATTCTATTTCCAAACCAAGGCGTGGGGTAGCCCAGATTCCAGGGGTGGCAAAAGAGATGCCATCTCTTTACAAATGGAGTGCAAAGACTGTGGCCACATTTTTTCCAGTCTACCACGCGATGTTCCTGGACATTTTTTTTTTTAAGATTTTATTTATTTATTTCTTTGGCAGACAGAGATCACAAGTAGGCAGAGAGGCAGGCAGAGAGAGAGAGAGGGAAGCAGGCTCCCTGCTGAGCAGAGAGCCCAATGCGGGGCTCGATCCCAGAGCCCTGGGATCATGACCTGAGCCGAAGGCAGAGGCTTTAACCCACTGAGTCATCCAGGCACCCCGTTCCTGGACTTTTAATAATGATCCCAAATGCTTTGTGACATGGACCGTATGAGTCACAACAATTAAATATTAGGTAACACGTTTAGAAAGAAGTGAGGCATGGTAGTTAAGTGTGAATTTTCTGGAATCAAACCACGTTGGTTAGTATTCAAGCTCCATCCATTCCCACTGAAATTAATTGTGTGACCTTGGGAGAGTCACTTGACATACTAGTTTCTTATTGCTGTTCTAACAAATTATCAAAAAATCCATGGCTCAAACAACACAAATTACTTGTCTTATAGTCTTGGAGGTCAGAAGTCCAAAATCAGCCTGAGTAGGCTAAAATCAAGGTGTCGGCACCTTCAGGAGGATTGGCGGCTACTCTTTCTCTTAGCCTTTTCCAGCTGCTGGAAGCTGCCCGCACTTCTTAGACCACGGCCCCGCCCCACTCAGCCCTGTACCACCATCTGGAATATATCCAATCCCAGTCCTCCTGCTACCCTCCTGCTCCCCCACTAGAAGGATCCCTGTGATTAGATCTGACCCACCCGGCTAATCCAAAATAGCCTCTCCGTCTCAAGACCCTTAATTTAACCACATTGACAAAGTCCTTTTCCCAAGCAAGGAAATGTATTTGCAGGTTCCAGGGATCTGGATATGGACATCTTTGGATCATGGTGGGGAGGGAGGAGGAGGGGGTGGAAGAGGAATGGGGAGGTGGGGAGGTACGTTATTCATACCACAACCCTTGTGCAAGTTGAATTCCATGCCTCAGTTTTCTTACCTGTTAAATGGCGGTAATGTAACTATTTCATAGCCTTGTTCTGAAGATCCCATATGTTAAATACATATGCTATTTACAGTAGTGCCTGTACAGAGTGAGCTCTTTATAAGTTGTAGCTATTACGATTCTCACTACTATTACTGTTTCCCTCAGCTTACTCAACGGGGAGCAAACACCAAAACCCAATGTCTTGGCTGCACAAGGATTCTGAATGAATTGCTCATTTTTTTTTAATTGATAATTTTGATACAGTCTAAGTCACCAATTCATTTGGGCATAACAAACACATTGACTATCAAGCAATAGTGTCTGGTAGCAAGCTGGTAGAAATAGTTCAAAAGGGGGTCCAAATGAACTTTAGAAAACCATATCCTATGAAAAGAAAGAAGTTTCATACACAATACAACTTATTGTGAGGGCTTCCTAGATGCCACTATGCTGATATGCTAAGTACTTTCCCACTTCACCTCCCGTTGTTCCCGAGGTCCTTCATTACTGGTGACGTCCTCATCGGGGTACATATTGTTTTCATCTTCCAAATGAGAAAACCCAAACTCAGAAGGGTTGGGGATACTGAGGTCCCGAAGTGGTTTAAATCAGTCCCATTATGAAAATCCTGCTCTTATCCAATCCAGCTGGGCTGTAATAGAAGGAATTTTTATTAAATGACTATAAAAACATATTGCAGTTTGCATTTGCATCTGAGACATTGCTGGGCTTTCCTTCCCTCAACTTTCCCAAATAAATAAAATAGAGGAGGAGAATTCTAGGATATGAATCTTTTAGGCACAAACGCTTCCTGGCACAGAAGGGAGGCAGCCTGAAAAGGCATTCCTATAAAAGCTCACAAAATACTTAGGCAAATCTTAAAGTTAAACAAGGCACTTAGCCCAAGCCACTTAATTGCATCTCAGAAAAGTGAGCAGAAAGAAAGGGCTTATTGATGGGTATGGGGAAAGTGGGGGTGGCCGGAAATAGATTTTCCACAAAGTGGGCCACTCCCAGCCTGGGTGGTCTTCTCAAACTCAGATACTGACTCAGGGCTTGGGCTCCAATGCTGTTGCTTACAGGATCTTTTGGGGATTGGAGATGAAAGAAGGGAAGTGAAGAGTGAATCCAGAAGATATCAGGAGACTGGCTGGGTAAGATAAATAGTGGGAACAAGTCATATATTATTTATTTTTTGAACATTCACAGAAACCAAAGGAGGTGAAAATTCAAGAAAAAGCAGCAGATAACAGACTACATTAGGCCTTCTATCATTTAATTTATCTAATGAGGCTGAGAGTTATGTAATATCCCCATTTTACAGATAAGAAAGTTGAATCTCATTAGTTTTGCCAATGTCACAAAGCTCGTATGTGGTAGATCTAGGAATAGAATCTAGGTCTCATTACTCTGAGTCCAATATGGTTCCAAAAATATCAAATATAGGTGCTTGTTCCCCCCAATGTTCACCTGTTTTTCTTAGCATTGCAACATCTGGAGGTGATGTAGCAGTGATGGTGTCCATAGAAAACAGGCTCAAACGTGTAAGCAAAGGCTGTTTAAGGAATGGCTTATGTATGGAGATGTGAACAGCGCTCAGAGAGCTAATGAGGTCTGAGCACGGTCTTCACCCTCACTGAGAGGAGACACTGTCTCTAGGTCTGGAAGCACAAGAGGAGAAAGCCAAGTTACAGAACCCAAGACAGCTGGAGCCATGGGAGAGGCGCTGCCCAGCCAGAGCGGTGTGTTGGTAGAGACTACGTTCCAGCCATCAGCCTGATGGGGACAGGAGATGGGAGCATAAACCCTCAGACCTCTCTTCTATATGCTGCCAGGTTCTCTGCTTCCAGAAGCCGACCTGACGTTAGAAGTCAAAGGAATTGAGGGTGCAGGATGTAAGTCAGTGTCCTGGGGCATAATGAGAAGAGGAGACCATATCTAGAAGAAACACCAGAGGACATCCAGCTCATGTACTTCTCATGGGAACTTTCAGCAGCCCTGTCTAAGAGGATGAGTCAAGTTCCATTTTGTCGACTTCATGACAGTCTGTCTTTCCTCCCTTCCTTCCTCTTCTTTCTTCCCTCCTTCCTTCCTTCCTTCCTTCCTTCCTTCCTTCCTTTCTTTCTTTCTTTCTTTCTTTCTTTCTCTCTCTCTCTCTCTCTCTCTCTCTTTCTTTCTTACTTTCTTTCTTCTTTCTTCCCTATGAGCCCATCAAAACTAAGGCTAAATCAACTGCCAAACAAGTTTTCTGGAAAAAGCTGAAAAAGTTTTCTAGGAAGTGTAGTGATAGCTGTTTTGAGGAACTGGAAAAGTATATGGCTGATTTTGCTATGTGTGGAAGGTGACAGGGTTGAAGAGAGAGAACAGAAAATGCCCTGACTGTCCAGAGGGTCCCACTCAGGGATGGCAAACCTAAGGTTCTGCTCTTCCCAAACAGCACTTGACAGCTGGGTCACCACGCATGAGAGACCATATGGAAAAGGCTGGAAGGAAAACTATAGAAATGGGATCAAGGAGGAAGACTGGGTCAAGAATAGTAAGTGGGAAATTAATGCATCTGGTGGCTTATCCAGTAAGGGCACAATAGCTGGTGTATCACTGTTCCTGGACATTCCAGAAGGTAAGTGTGGGTCCCCCGCATCACCCTTCAATGCTCAGATTCCATTTGGCCTTCTATATGTGATCTTTGATGAGACAAGTTACACATTCTGCAGCATCTGGCATGGATCTCAGCCACACGGTTCATTTCCTTTCTCCAGTACGTTAGCATATGACAGCATTCATTTCACCCCATCCTCTTGAGGTCCTATCTGAGTGGTCTCTCTGCTATGCAAACCTGGTCATGACAGGGACCAACTCTTTGAAACTTTCAAGGCACCTCAATTTCTCTAGGGCGCAGCCTGAGTTCTTAGCAGGGAATTTAAGGCCTACTTAGGATCTGGTTACCTCTAGCGTTCCCTGGACTTACCATGCTAGCCCTTCTCCTTGTATTTTGAAACTTTGGTTCCCTCTGCTTGGGAAGCCCTTTAATATAAGGCTCTCCTTTGGGCTGTCATTCTCTCAAAGTTCTACAACGGTCAAATATGGCAGGAGACTCAGACACCCAGGCTCCTGGGCTAATGTGTTCCTGCTAATGTGTTCTGGGGAGGTCATTTCTTAGCTAAGCCACACTGCTCATAAGTGGCATAGTAGTACCTCAGGCCTCGGTGTCTTGACTCACATTAGGGCTCTGTATATCTCTAGATTGTCTTCTGGCTTTAAGGTTTTGAGGTCTGAAGTTTAAAGTTCTACATTTTTGCACTTACAAGATTCACTTGAATGTTCGCTTACTCTTAAAACTTCATGGGAAATCATAAGATTCTTTGCAGATTGAATATCTAAGAATTCTATTTCATTTCACGCTTCCTCAGGTAAGGATGTGCAGCTGGAATGCTATTTGGGATGCTCAGATATTTTCCTGGTGCTCTGTTCCATTTTACTGTGGCTGTTGTTTCTCCTTCCCCTCCGGCCTACCCCTTTCCTCCCCAACCCCTCCCTCCCTTTCCCCCTTCCCATCCCCCTCCCCGTTGTTGTTGTTGTTCTTCTTCTTCTTTAGTTGTTTTGGCTGTTCCCTTGGGCAATCTTATTTTTGCAGCTGGGGGTAAATATGGCATCCCATTTGACTAATTTCAAAGGGAGCCTGAGAAGGTCCTGGTAGGTTGGTTGAACATTAATATCCTAGAAAAACTGAATAGGTGCCATGTACCTTGTTAAATTCTGTTTGCACACAAACAATAAAAAATGAGTAAATGGCAATCTTAAAATAGAATTGCCCATGGATTGATGCAATGACATGACTTAGATACCAGCTTTCAGGAATAGAGTAAGAGATTAAAGAAACAGAAATTCTCATATGTTTGTAATAGTTTAGATCCTGTATAGTAACAGATACACAGTTTAGATACTGGTTGCATAACAACAATGCCAAATTATCTATGTAATTCAGGCGAAAGATATTTCGGGTAAATAAAGAAAGATATCTGGGTAAATAAAAGATATTTACCCCGATATTTGCCTAGTCTGTGATAGCACCTCGTCAATTTGGTGAAACAGCCATTTTAAACAAATGTAAAAGAAGGTATTTGAGGGTTTTTCTTGTTAATCCAGGCCCAATTGTTAATCTAGAAATGCAGGTAAATGTCTGAAGTAAACTATACTCTATGGTTTCTACACTTGAAGTAAAACAGATCGTGTGATAGGATCATTGTCTAAAAATACCTGAAAGGATATTGGCTAGAGAAGAGATAGGATATTCTCTTTGGTCCTGGAAGTCAGGACCACCAACAGGTAAGTGTTATGGGCCATTGGATTTTAGGTCCAGTTAAGTAAGAACAATCTAGGGGAATTGTTAAAAGCAGAACCTCTGGAAGCAGCAGGTTTCCTATTATAAGAAGTATTAAAACAAAATACAGATATATCTCTTTACATCATTCACACAATTTTAGTTTTGAGACAGGGATTGAGCTGCCTGAAAAAAAAAAGTATTAATATCTGCTCATTTTCCTCTTTGCTGTGTTCCAGTTATATGATTCAGCTCTTGTGTATTAACAAGGAAAGAAAGTTAGAGAGAGCGAGAGGGAGAAAGAAAGAAAGAAAGAAAGATAGAAAAGGGAGAATATACATATATATCCTTGAACACAGAGGAAACCAATTCAACTGTACTCAGAGTGGGAAGCAAACAGACATGATGATCTCATTGTTGTATTTCTAGGAAAGATGAGTCATGCAGTCTGCTCAAATTCAGAGTAGCTAGAGGGAAGCTGGACATCAATGATGCTTTTTTCCTCTTTAATAGGGAACAGTCTCAAATTTCTTTTAAAATAGATGGATAGGGAGAACTTAGATATTGGCCTAAATCAAGGAAATTTCACTAGAATGTTCTGTAAGATATGACTATAAATGAATCAGTTTCAACTTGAAATTAATTAATTGAGTGTGGGGGTAGGGGTGAGAAGGAGGGATCGTATAAACCACCCAAAATCTAGCTCTCCTATTTCTAACCCCCACCAGCCATCATCCCCAAGATCAATGTTAATTTCCTTTTTCTTTCCTTGCAAGGACAAAGTGCCAGGTCAGGGAGGTGAAGGGTTAGAAAAGAGAAGAACAGGCCAGAGGCATTTACCAGGGCACCAACCCCTACCAAGACACTGAGTAGGGAGCACATGCCTCTTTTCAGGAGAAAGTTTTGTCACATGGGCAGTAGAGTCTGACTACCAGTGCTCTGGAAGTTTATTTTCTTCCAAATTGCCCCAAAATACATGCCATATTTTATGATCCTATAAACCAGCATTTATTAAAAGTCTACCACGGACTAGGCACTGCAAAGTGAATTTGTTTATATCAAATTGCTGTGTTTCTCTACTGGCATCCAATTCCCAATGCTGGAGAGAAATCTCTTGTTGCTTACACACTGGCCTCACTCTCTCTAAAATGTAGAAGAGATTCTCTCCAGGAGAAGGAAAAAGAGGTGGAGATGCTGACATTTTTGGAACATGGGAAGATGGGAATTACTTAAGCAATGCTCCATTTCTTCAGGAAACATGCAGGTGCATTTTAGATCCCACTTGCTTGCTTTAATACCATACTTAACGATAAAAGATTAGAATTAGAAACAAATTCAGTGTTCAAAACCAACATCCATATGACTGCTCTGAAATCTTAGTAAATATTAAGTAGATCAGTAAAATTTTAGAGTTTTTAAAAGGATTCTAATTTGGGTCAATGCTCTCATTTATTAAGTGGGGAAACTCAAACCATGCAAGGACCCACAGTTAGATAATGAGGTAGAAAGTGGAAGTGCTGACAGTGTACACTGTGCAGGATGGCTTCATTATATTTCCCCCTTTAATGTTTTAAAATTAATTTTTATCAAAATTATGCTTGCACATAATTGAAAATTTTTAGCAGCTCTACAAAGCTTATTGTAGAGCACTTATTCCTAGTTTCCAGACACCCAATTTTAGCTCTTAATTGATTTTGTTTCTACTTTTGCAGCTCTAAAGTCAGATATCAGTATTGCTACCTTTTAAAGTCTGGATTCTCGTGTTCTGGCTTAAATTCAAACTAGTCGCTTCCTAGGATGTGACAAATAATACTTTCGAAAAACACTGATTTCTGGAAAGTGGCTTTACTCTAACACTTAGCTGATAGCTTGCTTGGATATCAAATTCTAGGCTGGATGTTACTTTTTAAGATGTCAAATGACTCTTGACATCAACTTCCAATATTATGGAAGAAGAAACAAATAACATTCTGATACTCGCACCACTTGGTAAAAGATTTTTGTTTGTTTGTTTTGGGGTTTTTTGTTTGTTTGTTTGTTTGTTTGTTCCTCTTGAATGGAAACCTCTCCTGTCTTTGGCACTGTTTCTGAAATCTCAGATGGTGTACATTGGGGAAGGCTGTTAGATCTATTTTCATCCCTTATGCTTACTGTACAGTGGGCCCTACCCATATGCAAATTCTTAGCCATTCTTACCATGTCTTGGTTTGTTCTTTGGAGGATCTCTTCGCCTCTGTTGGTCTGTCTTTCTGGAGCTCCTGTTATTTAGATGGTGCACACTTGCCCTCACCCTGTACGTTTTTCATCTTCTCCTTTCTATCCTTTCAACATTTTCTTTTTTTCTATTTTTTTTAAAAGATTTTATCTATTTATTTGACAGAGAGAGATCACAAGTAGGCAGAGGGGCAGGCAGAGAGAGAGGAGGAAGCAGGATCCCTGCTGAGCAGAGAGCCCGAAGTGGGGCTCGATCCCAGGACCCTAGGCTTTAACCCACTGAGCCACCCAGGCGCCCCTCAACATTTTCTTCCAATTGCTTGTAAATTTCTTGTTTTATTATCTAATCCTTCCTTTGAGAGTCTCATTCCTGTGATCATGTTTCTAATATCCTAAGTTTTATTTAATTATTTAAAAATGACTTTTTAGAGAAGCCCATCATTGTTTTATGACTGCAATTCCCCCCCTGTCTTGTCTGTGGATATTAATCTCATCCTGTTTCAAGTTCTCTTTGCCTGCAAGGATTTATAGATTCCATTTTTTTCCCCAAACTACTATTTTACTTATTTATTTATTTATTTACTTATTTTGGTTGGTTTCTTTATTTCATGTTAGATACTTTCCTCAAAGTCTGGTGATCCTTGGTTGTCTATTACTATTTAAGATCAGAGCACTGAAAAACAGAACGGAAGCCCCCTGGCAGTTTGTCTGACCACGGTTTTGTGCTGCCTTCCTCAGTGGGATGTTCTGTGAGAATTACTCCCTAATTCCTTAAGGCATTCGTTTATGAAATGAATTAATTTCTCTTCTCTGAATCGAGAATATACTATTTATGTGACAAGGGAGAATTCAGAAAATAGTCACTCAGCTTCCGTATTCTATAGTATAGATGCAGAAATCTGCTTGATAAGACGATCTAAGTTGGCCTTTTTTTTTCTTTTTTGCAGGAGATTCCCCACTGTCATTATCTTCAGTTTGTTTTTTTAATTTTTCTTTCCTCTTGAGCTTTTCAGGTTCTCAGGGGGACATCTTTTGAAACTTTTCCAAAGGCTTTAATCGGAGCACTTAGTATTCTGGGAGAGAAGAGAAGGAAAAGCTGGAGATATAAGCATTAGTAAATGTCACTAATCTTCTGATTTTTTAAAAAGTTATTCAAATCTGTCTTGTGTCCCCAGGCACAAAACTCTGCTTTACTTCTGCAAAAAGCACACCTTCATCTTCTGCATCAGAGAGGGGAAGTAACCAGGCTTCAGGAAGTATGATGATGTGTGATCAGTGTCTATATGTCTCTTAAACATAGCAATGACTACTCCTATTTTAAGGCCCGGCCTCATTCCCTTTTAGATGTACCTGGAGCCACTACCTTGGAGGCCACCGAGTCTCCAGACTGAAGGGGTGATCTCGCCACACTGCAAACTCACACATGCCCTCCTTTGGAAATCCCTTACCGCCATCTTTCTTTCTGCATCGAACTAACCCATATGCTCACCCTTAGCTCCCTTAGTAAGCTGTGCTTTGCCCGGAAGCCTCTTTTTTATTTTTATATCACCTAACCTCTGGCGTAGTTTTAAACACAGAGCTGTAACCCTGTTGTGAATATAGGTAGAATGAGTGAAAGAATGAAGTGTTGTCTCTCAGATTCTCATCAGCCTCTTTAGGGAATCACACATATTTTTTCTTCTTCATTGGATCACTGACATGGCGCTTTCTGGTCAGTAGTACCTGCCACATAGTAGGAGCTCAGTACTTGTGAGCTGAGTGATCTGTAAAGAAAATATGTGCTCTAAGCCATCCGGAATGGACACTGGGGCTGAGGCAGTTCCCAAATGTAATCTCATAGCTTCTGGCCTTGCCTACCTTCTGTCTCAACCCTGCAGCAGACACATGAGGCTGAACAGTATGATGGCCTGAGCATCAGCCCAGCTCCAGTTCTAACCACGTGACAGTCTGTTTGCTTCTAGCCACAAACTTCCTCCAGTCTCCACTTGAAGATTTATGGCTTTAATATTTGAATCTTAGGGGAAAGAACCATAAAAAACACAAGGTATCAAAATATGTATTTCCTGGTTCCACACTTTATACATATGCTTTTAATTACAAGAAAGCCATCCAGTAAAAAATGTCTAAGTGCCTTGCTACCACTGCCCATGGTGTTGAAAGGTTGAGGAACCTCACCACACGGAACAGGACCAGTGGCCTGACTATCCAGTCTCTCATCTTCTCAGGCACCTTCCATGGATACATAATGGCCTGTGACTTGCAGGAAAATATCACAAATCTGTAAGCATGTAACGCCGTTTCATAGTGTGGGAAACTAGTCATTTCCTCTTGTGTATGCAGAAAGGAATTTAAAGTTCTTGGGAATTTCAACTTTTTGGAAAGCCTGAGGCAAAGTTAGCATTTCAGGAAAAGCAGAACAAATTTACAAAAGATCTATGTATCTGGGTTAAGAAAGAACTACATCGGGTATTTTGAAGGGCAGAGTCAAAGCTGAGTACAATGTTCCTGCAGGAGACAGATTCAGTACCCATGGATGTTTAAATAAATAATTCTGTGGGCAATTACATCTAAGGCCTAGTTACATTTAAATGAATGCACCTGCTGCTTTTTGGTTCCTGAGTAATGGGTTCTCAGGTATGCAGTGTTTTTGGAGAAATGGCTGCCCAGATCACGGGATATCTGACATGTATTGGTTCACCCCAGATGCTGCCTTGCTCCAAACAGCAAGGTTCTACCAGAGCATCTAGACTATCCATGGTGGACAGAGCAAACCAGTAACTAATATTTTCTTTATTAGGGGCTAGGCATTGTGTGAACTGCCTTATCCAAGCTACTTCAGTGCATTTGCATAAGGGAAAGAGAGGGAGAAGGGAATGGACAAGTTTTAAGCACCTACTGTGTACTAAACCTTGAATTATGAGCTTGATTTACATTGTTTTAATTAATGCAATAATCCTTGATAATGGTTTTTAATCCACCTCACTTTATACCTGAGGAAACTGAGTCTGGAACATGAATTCTCATCTATAGCTCTTCTGTTACTTAACAAAGTTAAGATTTAATTCAATGTTTGTCTCTAAAGGCAGTACTCTTTTCATTCACCATTCATACATTTATTGGGAAAAGCAGGCCATTTCCTGTGCTATCTCTGGATTCAGAGAGAATGAGCCAAAGCACCTGCCTGTGGGCATTCCCATTACACCAAGAAATCTGATACTTGAATAATGAGCTAACTGTTTTAACCAAATAATTGCTTTTCATCAACTCAGAGTGACCCTTTTAATCCATCCACAATTCTCAGCATTAAGGCAAAATATATAGAAGTCAAATCAAATTGCTGAAATTGGAGATTTACCGTCGGGAAGAGATTACTCCCTCTCTAGAACAGTATTCATCACCTCATGTTACTCAAATAACTTTGCTTGTCTGTGTTCTCTCTAGATTTGTGGTCTTAGGAAGGCCCGTCTTTACCTGTGTTTCCATAGTGCCCTCAGAAGGTGTGCACACATCCCAGGTATTAATGCATATGTGTGTAGAGGATCCGTGACTAAAAGAGTCAAACCTGCTCATGCGCGCAATAGGGCCATAACCAATTCGGAAAGCAAGGAGGTGGCGTGCACTGTTCTGTCTTAGAAAGACTGGTCGGTGGCAGTTGAGATTCGGCGAGGGTTGGGGAGTAGCTGAAGGTAGGAAGACTGGCTGGTGGAATTGTATAGAGATTAAGGGATAAAAAAGTGAGCAGGAATGCCCGAAAGTCTGTATTTTTAAAAATCAGCAAAGGACAGGCTTTTCAAAGCAAAATTGGGACGTCTCCACTAGGAGGCACCTTAGCGGAAAAGGGACACTGAACTAGCAAATATTTCCTGTCAAGTGCTTGCAGTTGGCGCTCTAATATTTGATCTCATGCTCCATGCAATCCGTGCACTGGGTGTGGTGCAAAAACAATGAATACTGTTATGCTGAAAAGAAATAAAAAATTAAACAGAAGAGTCTTTTACGGTTTATCTCCCTCCATTGGTATATCTACCTGATGTATTGACTCTTATGAAGTATCTTTTTTAATATTTGCTAATTTTCCTTATCTTGAAGACTTTTTTCTAATATGCAGCTAATCCATCCTTTCACACAGTTAATAGATATTATCAGATCATGTTACACACTCTAAATATGTTACAATTTTGGCAGTTATAATTCAATAAAGATGAAAATATAGCTAAAAAAATATTTGATCTCATGTGGGAATCATCACAAAACATAAGGGAGTGCATATCTCTTCCTCATAGTACAGGAAACAGGCTAAGAAAGTATAAATAACCTAGACTCCTATGGTAACTTAAGAAGCTGAGATGTGAAGTCAGTCTGATGATTCCAAAATTGATGTTTTCCCACTAGTTCATATCACCTTCCTAATCAAGATGAAGGAAGAAGAAGCAAGAGCTGAATTCTAAAATTGTAAAAAAAAAAAAAAATAGAGCATACATCACTTTGGAAATGTGCTTGCTGACTCTGAGTGATATAGAGGTACAGCTAGCAATCAAATTAAATGCAGTTCTAGACAAGCTAACCGTACTCTAAAGTAATAAGCATGATCTATTTATTTTCCATTTCCTCTCTGTGGCTTGAGATTCAAAGGATAAAGTCATTAAAAATCTTTCAGATGTTTGCTTTTTCTGATGAAATGAGAGTATAACGGGTCTGGAAGGAGAATGTTCTAATTAGAAGGACTTTTTATTTACACTTGATAAAAATAATGAAAAAAAAAAAGGAATCAATCCCATCCCTCATCTGTTTGCAAGGATCTCACCATAGTTCAAAGGTGTGTTTTTGTACCAAAAATGAACCAAAGCCCTGTTTGCCAGGAGCAGAGTGAGCTGAGAGGACATTGACTTCTCGTTATAAAACAAAGCCCCATGTTCCGAAAATGGTTCATCATATTTCCAGCGGATGGTAGCTATACTTTGCATGCAAAGGAAAAAAGAAGTGAGTTTGAGGTTGGTAAGGGACCTGTTCAACCACTAAGAGGGTGCCAGGCAGTCTTGGGGAGTTTGACCCATTCCATGGCTTTTGCTTGTGTAGGCAGAGGACGAGTAGCACAGTTGTTTCTTCTCCTCAATGGCTCTGTTGGTCATTGAGGTATTGGGACAAAGTGATTTTTGCAGCTAGGATGTTTTTCAGGCTTCTTCAAGGACCCCTGTCCCTTTAGCATTCTTGGTCTTGAGCCGTATGGCCCAAGTCCAGCCTTCACACCCAAGATTGCCGTCACCCTAGATCAATTCAAGCTTGTGGCCACAGAGGCACATTTGTAACCCTTGCACGCAAGCAGGACAAATGCCCATCATCTGGAGTTTTAGAGCTCACAGCTGCCTGGTTTGCATCTGGACCACATCAGACTTAGATAATGGAGTGGCATCTGGCCTGAGGGGGGCCAGGGACCCACAGGATAGAGTCATTGTTTGGGGGGTGTTCCAACAGCTGCTCATGGAGCCCAGATGACAGTAGGCGTGAAATGATAAGCAATAACACCCCAAACCGCTCTTGAGCTGCCGCTGCTGGGCTGATGTTTAATGATGCTACAGAGGAAGCACCCTGGGGTCTGCGTGTTCAGATTCTAAGCAGAAAGGGATGCTTGCTTCCAAAGAAAGGTTTAATATGTCCCTCTTACTGTTCCAGGTCACAAGATGACTAGTCCTGCAGAAAGAATGCAGACTTCGGTTTAGACAAAGAGAGAGCTGCTGCTTTAACAGACTCAGGAAGCAATATGCAGAGCAAGGCTCAGACAGCATCCCAGACACTTGGGACTTAGCAAGTCTGCTATGAACAAATGCCAAAGCCAGACTGAGAGCAGTTGCATCCCTGAAGTCAGAAGTCTAAGCTGCACTGCAGACCAGCCTGCATGCACCAAGAGCAAGGGAACCGTCCTGACAAGACAGAAAGGAAACTAGCATCCCAATCTCAAGTGTTGGGGTTCTCACCAATATTAGTAATGAGAAGCTGTGGAGTGAGAGCCTATACTGCTGTGTGTAATGGTCCATAAATGTGTGTGGTTAACTGTGCATAACTGGCATCACACATGAAAATTCTAGTGTAGAGGATCTTGGGTGGCTCAGTCGGTTCAGCGTCTGCCTTGGGCTCAGGTCATGATCCCTGCGTCCTAGGATCAAACCCCTGAGCCCCATGTACTGTCTCTTAAATAAATAATTTTTTTTTAAGTCTAGTTTAAAAATATAAAGAGGATTGGGGAAAAGCTAGAATGTCAACAGAAATCCTTATGGGGACTGCTATTTACAGGTGACAGGGCCAGACACTGACCTGAGCATCAGCACACAGCAGTGCTCCCCCATCAGTGCTGAGAGGCACAGGTGAGTGCGGTCTTCAGCTGTCACTTGGTTCCTCCTGCTGCTCTCCTGTGATGTCTATGACACACACCCCCTCCCCCATCAGACGCCTTTCCTTTGGTATTCCCGAGGGCCCTCTTTGCCTGCCCCCTCCTTGTTGTGCTATGTGGATTCCCCTTAACAGAATGAAAGAAATCCACACTTGTTGACCATTTCCTTGTTATCCTTTTTAAAATAAGATTTATTTATTTGAGAGAGAGAGAGAGAGAGAGAGAGAATGAGTAGGAAGGGCAGAGAGAGAGAGAGAGAGAGATAAACTCAAGCAGACTCTACACCAAGCATGGAGCCCTACGAGGGGCTCAATCTCATGACCTGGAGATCACAACATGAGCTGAAACCAAGAATTGGTTGCTTAACCCATGGCAGCATCCAGGCACTCCCATTTCCCAGGATTAAAAACTGAGTCCAGGATTAAAAACTCTGAAAGCCACTTGTTGCCAATAGATTTGATGTGATCAGTGAATTCGTGGGTATGGGAATAGAGAAATGGGAGTCAACACAAAGCTTTGGGTCTGATCTCTGAGCCTTCCCAATTCTTCCCTGAGTGAGCTTGTTTTATCTTTAAAATGAAAGTTGTACCAGTACGATAGGATGGACCCAAAGATTAGAGGACGTAGCATTCATAAGGTCCCTCATGCACACAGATCCTTTGCATACAGTCAATACTCAAAGGTATCCTGCCCATCCTCTGTAATAAGAAGTATTGGTATAACTCACTAAATATGCACATAGTGAGGCAGACAAGAGAGCCACCTTAAGTCCCTCATTTAAGAACTGGGACGTTGAGGTAGTCAGCTGCCACCAAGGAACTGGACCCTAACGCATGACAGTGCTCTTTGTAGCGGGTACCACTTGGAAGGAAGAGCATCCTGGATTAGTATGATGGAAGCTGGATGTTTTTAGGTTTTGCCTTCATTGTCATGTTTCTAGGGGGGTCTACTCTATTCTCTTGCAGGAAACGCTTCCCCTTCCCAGAGACTCCCTTCCATATCATCCTGAGTTATTCTTCAAAGAACCAATTACTCTTTGTCCTCATAATTTTTTTTTAATTTTATGCTTATTTACTGGCTATCTCCTGTCATAAGAATGTAAAATCTATAAGGGCACCATTTGACTTCAGCCTGGCACTCACAGGTGTGACAAAAAAACATGTAAGTCAATCAGAAGGTAACTGATTTTTTTTTTGAGGGTACCTTTATTTTTAAATCATTTATTTATTTATTTGTTTAATGAAAGAGAGAGAGTGTGAGCTGGGGAGGGATGGAGGCAGAGACAGAGAGGATCTCCAGCAGGCTCCATGCCCCGGAGATCCCCACCTGGAGCTCAGTCTCACAACCCTGAGATCAGGATCTGAGCCTAAATTAAGAGTCTAAAACTCATGAATTGTGCCACCCAGGCGCCCTGAGGGTACCTTTGTTAATCAGGTATATTTTCTTAATTTGTTGAAAACCCTCCTAATGATTCCAGATCTTCACTAGTCATTTTTGTATTCTGTACCTCACCACAGATGAGTGCTGGGAGGCTCAGTAAAGTTCGAGTGGCAGGCACAACTGAGCATTTTGGACTCAGGCTCCTTTACAGAAGGAAGGCAGTGATACCTTTCACACTGTGCAGTGGGAACCTCAGGCGAGCACACCTGCACTCATCCTGTCTGTTCCTGAGTTTGCATGTACATTTCCAGAATGGAATGGGGCGTAGAAAGACGCATTCTTTCCCAAGGAGCTCCTTTTCATGAAGAGGAAAGAAACACATACCGCCTTCCCCTCAGTCAACAACCATGAAATAGTGGAGAACCGTACCACACAAGGATATTTTTGCCTTGCGCTGATACCATGAATTCCGACCCCTCATGGTATATCGGTAAGTCTGAGCTCTCAGTCCACTTCAAGGTTTAGACCCCAGAATCAGCCTCAGGACAGCTTATCCCCTTGCAGCATTTCTGAGATGAAAGAGTAAAAAGAGGAGATAAAACCTGTGATTTGAGAAGAATCTTAGTATCATACTGAGAAGACCAAATAACCGAATCCTGTGAGGGGCGGAAGAGACCCCAGCAGAGGTAACAGAAATCAGGAGTTGGGCACCAAACAGGGATAGCAGGAGAGAAGACAAGTTAGGAGAAAAAGAGAGGGAAAGAGAGACTCGAGGAAGAGAGGAGGAGGCAGAAGGAGAAGGAACCAGGGAGCTTGACTACAGTCTACCTGCAGAGAACAGTGCATCAGCCTCTGTGACCCCTCTCCATCTGTTGGTAAGAGCCTGGTGCACGGGGGACCACTGGGTTAAAGGAATAGATAGAATCATGGCAAATCTGTAACAGAAGTGCTTCACTCAGAGTCCCGTGTCTATGGAGGGTAAACAGACAAATCCACTGAGTCATTCCCCACTTCCTGCAGCTCCATAATCAACACCCGGAGGAACACTTCTGCTCAGTTTCCCCATGCTCTGGTGGGGTTTCCCAGGAGTCTGATTTCAAGTCACCCTCTGTTATGTAGTTTCAATGTACTTTTAAGGCCCTCTAGCACCATGCCACGTTGCTCATAGACCTGAGCCATGTGGCCTTCAAATAAATACTCAGCATTGCTAATTTCTTACTACAGTGTTTTCCATAAACAGTTAATAAATTATGAAGAAAATCTGGTCTCCACCAACTTCTCTTAGGACAAAGAAGAGATTACCACTGCTCAGTATTGTGTTTGCTGTCTGAAGAAAGCGCCTCAAGGAATGTATTCCATCTGGGTTCAAAACAACAACAGTTCCTAAAATCATCCAATCAGTGCTAGGCAATTTTGACTAAGTCTCCAGTATATTTCATATTTCATAGCCTCAGTGGGCACAGTCCAGTGCATCGTAATATGAAAAATTGTGATTTTTCTAACTCACAGCCTGTTTTCTAGCAAAACTCCCAAACTTTTCATAGAGTTGCTTACCCCGATAATTTGTGGATCTCAAAGAGGTCCACCTGTGACCAGGACAAAGATGTCACTGCTCGTTTGAAGCTCCGGAGCAGTGAGTCAACAAACACTGATGCTCAAGGTGAAACCTCTTGCCGAATGCATAACCAGCGGCGGAACTGTGTGTCTACTGTTGTCCCTGCTAATGGAGCCTGATGCCCGGTGGAAAAGATAGCGATCATATAAAAAATGCATAAAATGTATCTCCCCATGAGTTTCTAGTTCTGGGTTTTTCTTCCTGCCACTTCTGCCTCTGGCATTGCAGATTCACCTCTATCTGCTGACAGAGGGAGTGCATAAGCCCTAAATAATCCAGGTCCTTGCAGCATCTCAAGGAGGTAGAGAACATCCCCTCTCTTTATGATACACAAGGCCAGAGTGTACCACAGCTGGTCCATCAGCTCCAACTTGCAGACTTCTTTCAGTTTACGCTGTCGAGATCACTGGGTGTGCTCCTCTAACCATGTACCCACTTTGCCAGATTCCATGTCTCCTCTCCAAGGACTTGTGAGTTATATGGAACCAATCCAGCACAGCCTACTCTCTGCATCCGAACCTCAGCAATCAAGGTCTTGGTTCCTTTTATCCTCAGAAGTGTCTCAGCCTCTTACTCTATTTATTGGTGAAATTAATTGCCTAAAAGGGAATGAGACTACCACGTTTGCTTTAATCCTCAAACAGAACCCAAGTTCCATAGCTAATATGCAATCAAAGTGGACTTCTAAGGTAGCATTTCTTTTGATCCTCAAAAACAAAACAAAACAAAAAACACAACTCCTAAAGAATTTTTTAATCCTAGTCTAATCCATGAGAGAATACAGTTATGCAGCTAGAAAGCCTCAGTGCCTTGCCTCTGATACTTGAGATATCTTACTCCAAGTGTGTGCTTTTGTTGCAATCATTAATTCACAGGTGAACATGAAATTGCCTGTTAATTGTTCAGTGGCTGTCAGTTGTTGTCCAAACCTGCACTTCCTTTCTGTCTAGGCACAGAGACCCCACGAAGGAATGACTCTCTAGTCGGAACTCAAGACAAAGTAATTTTAGCTTGAATCAAATCAAGTCACGTTGAATTGGGTAGAATTTAACTCATACTCTTCGTTGATGAGGCTGCTAATCACCTTGACCCCTGTGTGAACCACAAGTACCTATAATTGCTGTAGCCCCTCACGCTGAAACCACATGATCACTGAGCTCAGAAAACTACCACTGATGACTACCATGAATGTAACCCCTGAAGCTATCGATTATTTCTTCTCATGATTTTCTGAGGTCATAAAAGGTAGTGGAACAAATCATAGCTTTGGAGTTTGAAAAACTTGAGTTAAAAGCCTCTCTCCATTGTATAGGGCTATCCAGACATAACGTCTGGGCCTCTGTGTTTGAATCTATAAACGTGGTGACAGGCCACTACGAATAATGTCATTCAATAGGTTGAACTGTAGTGTAAACCCTCAGACAATAGGATTTCACTTCTCAGGGTGCTTTTTCCCTTCCACACAGATCCTAGTGTCCAAGTGGACTCAATGTGCTAATGAAAGCATCATAGCAAAGCTTTCAGAGATTGGATTATTGCTAAGGCTTCCTTTCAGGTGTTGTCCACTTACTTCTGCAGGACAGAATATAATGTTCTGGCAAGAGCTGAAATATTTGGCTTTTGATAAATGTTTACTGCTGTTATTGATTCCATCATTGTGAAAAGAGAGAATGGAGTATGTGTGCAGGTGATAAGTCATACAGGTGGGCCCCTGTGTATCCCCAAAAGAAAGTGAAATAGTCAATGACTATCCTAGAGAAAATCACTGGGAAGCATTACGGGCTAAATTCATTAGGATGCAGAACACTTGATCATTCTGGATGTAAAAACCAGGAGTAGAGACTGAATGGGACCAGTACCATTATAATATTTTTGTTGTCTATCACTGCTAGTATGGTAATCTTTGCTCATCAACATCATGGTCATCAATGACCATTTTATCATAAGACAATGAAGTGGATGATCCAAATGGAAAAACAAATGCACATTTGGAAAAAAAAAATTGTTTAACTGGCTATCTTTTTTTTTAAAAATTTTTGTTTTTTGTTTTTCAAAAATGACAAATTTTTCTGTAATGGGTATTTCTTCATGAAAATGATGGTTAGTCCCTAAATCATTGCTCCCAAGGGCTCCATGGAAATATTCATTGAATTCAAATCTATAAACATAAGTCTGTGATCTGCTAGCTCCCAGAAAAATTTTTTTTCTTTAGCTAATGGTTAATGTCTATATTTTAACAGGTCCCTTTGAAAATTCAGAAACCTATCCCCAGAAAATATGTATCCACACCTACACACACTATCTGTGGGTATGGGTGAAGAATTGACCTCAGATCCAAAAAGCCAAAATGGCAGTTGCCTGAAGGACCCCACAGCCAAATTGGGACTGTCTAGAGGGAAACAGAGGGGCAAAGTGCACTGTGCCACCCACTATCCCCATGGAACCTCGCTTGACTGGACAACGGCCAGAAAATCACACAAATCTATTGAATAGGGGGCCATACATTTACTCTCCTCATCCTTTGCCTAAAGTCAGGAAATCTTAGTATATTGTATTATGAAATTTGCAAATTTTCATAGTATAGCTACCTAAGGGTCAGTTTGTGAAAGCGAAAAAAAAAAAAAAAAAGGGAGGGCGATAGATGCTGATGAGAGGAAAGAAGAAAATGTGGTACAACTGTCCAAGATAACATTGCCACAATAGTGGAAGGGTTTGCCTGGCTTCAAGAATAAGACCAGAGCAACAACGACCTGGGTTCTTTATCCCATAAGCACAAAGACAGTGAATATAGAGAAAAATGGGGGGGGGGGAATTGGAGAATAAAGGGAAAGGTAAAACAAACAAACAACACACATACACACACACACACACTGAAAGAGAACATTTGGACAGCAAGGAGGAAAGACATTTGTCTGTAGCCCCTCTGGCCAGTGTTTCCTAGCCTCACTAGTACTGACATTTGGGCTGGATAATTTGGGGGTTGAGGCTGTCTTAAACATAGCAGAAGGTTGAGCAGCATCCCTGGCTTCTACCCACCAGATGCCAGAGCACTTCCCTTTCCCTTTAGTGACAACCAAAAACATGTATCTACAAAAACCTGTCCCCTGAGAGCCAAGATCACACTTAGTTGAGATCCACTAGGCTCAATGAAAAGGAGCTAAAAGTTAGTAGCAGAATTCATTGTATGAGATGCTTATGTATTGCATATAATTATGCTTCAGTCAACTATGTAGGAAATTCTTTATAGTTCTGTTCATGAAGTACATGTATGTCTGTGCTTTACAAAGATCAGAATTAAAGAATTTCCCAGTTTGTTTTGAATTAGTTACACCTGATATGAGTTGGTCCTACTTGGCCATCATATTTAAAATCCTGATGATTATAGAGAATGTCCTCGTGAGCAGCTCCTGGAACAGCGCCTGAGCCTGGCTCAGTTAGGACAGAAGTTACACATTACCCATTGATTTACCAGGTGAGACTAGTAAAACCACTAGCCAAATGCATGACATAGGCAGTGAGCATCGTATGTTCCTTTATTCAACAGATTATCGTTGAGCAGCTACCATGCGAAATTGTATTCGATTCTGGCAAAACGATCATTTAAGGAGGAAGTTATCCTCTCTGCCCTCTTAAACAAGTACTTTGAATTCAGAGGTAGGAGAAAGGCTTCTGTGGCACAAGACTCTTGTAAGGCTTCCTGCCGGAGACATAAGAAACCAGTTTCACTGAGTCTGGGGTGCTATGTTAGTTTAGGGATTTTATTTGAGAAAGAGAGCGTGAGAGCACGGGAGATTGAGAGAACGAGGGGAGGGAGGGGCAGAGGGAGAAGCAGACTCCCTGCGGAGCAGGGTGTCAGAAGTGGGACTCAATCCCAGGACAATGGGACCATGACCTGAGCCAAAAGGCAGAGGCTTAACTGACTGAGCCACCCAGCTGCCCTGGGGGGATATTTTTAGGTAATTCTGTAGGTATAAGCTTCAGAACATTTAGGAAATGACTGTAACAAACCCCTCCCATGGTCCCCAGTTTACTGGCTGAGTCCTTCAGGGAGGAAAGATTTAAAAAAAATAATAATAATAAGTGGCAAATCCCTGAAGATATGGCCAGTGCTAGAAACCATACTTTGGAGAGAGAGGATTTTGTCTTCATTAGGCAACCAAAGTGGAGTTCTGAAGATCATTTATACAGCTGAAAACCTTAGAAATTTTCTTCTAAATTTTTCCTGCTTCTCTTCCTACCTGTTCAGAAGAGGAAAAATATTTCCCCAGTATCAATATATATGAGACCTCATGATCTCTGACACTTTGTACTAATTTTCTATGCAGTTAATAAAAACTATTTCCTGGCTTCAAACAACATGTTGAATGTTTACTTTCTATCTGACTTCATTGTTTTGATTTTTCATTAGAGACTTATAAACAACCAGTAGCACAGGAAAAAATTGATGATGTGGTAACGGTATTATTCTATAAAAGTCTGCAACCTTCATTGCATTTGTTTCTTTTTTCTTTTTCTTTCTTTTTTTTTTTTTTTGTCCTTTGCAGTGGGTAGCCCACCTTGAAAAGATCCCCTTAATACTATATCCAACTGGACTATGGTAGGACTTTGTAGAAATGTCTGACATGTGGGACCATAACGAAGATCATGGCGTCATGTGATGAAACAAAAACGTCGCTGTATTACACATCATGTATACTTTTATGTCATTCTCTATCTGTTCTGAGTGTGTGCTATCAACAGCAAGGACATCCTATGTCTAAAAGGACTGGAGGAGAATGAATGTCAAAAGGTGCCTGGACCCAGGGGTGCCTGGGTGGCTCATTTGTTTAAGTGTGTGCCTTCAGCTCAGGTCATGATTCCAGGGTCCTGGGATCAAGCCCCACAGCCAGTTTCTTGCTCAGTGGGGAGTCTGCCTCTCCTTCTGCCTCTGCAGCTCCTCCTACTTGTGCTCACTTGGTTTCTCTCTTGCTCTCTCTCTCTCTGCCAAATAAATAAATAAAATCTTAAAATTAAAAAAAAAAAAAAAGAAAAGGTGTTTGGACCCAAAGCTTAGTGCATTATTCTTTCTGGCAAAAGATATTCATAGATGTAGTTGAAAAAATTATGCACTTACTGAATCTACAATGAATTCTGTTTGCTAGATAAGAAGATCTGTCTATATCACCAACAAGGAAATCCTTGTGAAAGGAGCAGTGACAGAGTGATGGCTTAGAATCTCCATCACTAGGAGAAGATGTCTCACGAATGCTTTATAATTTGATATATCACTGATCCAAAACATAATGAGTGCTCTTACTTCTAAGAGGCCTTCCCTGGGCTCAAGTTTTAAGTCTTGAGTAGGAGCTATATCTCATGGGTTTGCGCCAAGTCTTATTTCACCCCAATGTTTCTCTGTCTACAGTATTGTTCCTGAAAGAACCTTCTGGATAGTTTCATTAACCAAAAGGTCCTCATAAAGTGAGATGGGTCAGAACCAACGGTCTTAGATAACGAGCACCCTAAGAGCTCTGCTAGAATCACAAGCCACTGGATTCTTAGGGGCAGCATGCTGTAATCGGTTTTGGTTTCAGACGGTCTTGAGTTTGACTCTCTTGAATGCCTGCTCTGCTCATTCATACTTGTGTCCATGCATTGACATCAGTAAGTATGTAGTTCAGCCCCCAGGTCTTCATTTCCTGGTCTACACAGCGTGGTGACAGTAACCTCATTATCACTAGGTTGTTATGAAGATACTCACGTTAATATATAAAAAATGCTTAGGAAGTTTCCTGGAACATTCTAATTATATTAGTTACTGTCCTGACGAAAATATTAAGGCAACATGAGACGCTTTGCCAGGGCAGGGATCTTTGCTCCCTACGAGTGCATGAGCAGTGGATGCTATAAGGTCAGCACTCAAATATTTGTGAAATGAAAGATCAACAGCCTGACACATCCCTGCTGCAAGATAGCCAGAAAGCCAGACTAATGGAAAATTCTAATACTCCTTTACATGCAAAATAATAATATTAATAATAATAATAATAATAAAAGTCTGCTAAGATCTGTGACAAACCAATATATGTTCAGGAAGGCTCTGAAGTCACAGCCTTCCCTGGAAATGCCTTCTGGAATTCAGGGTAATGGACACATCAATGGGCAGACCTAGAGACATATTTGCACCCTCACAGGAAGGGAAATAAGACTTCAGAACAATGTATATGCTGACACCTATAAAGAAGGACAGCCTTATGGGCATCTCTGTAGCTCAGTTAGTTAAGCCTCTGCCTTCGGCTCAGGTCATGATCCCAGGGTCCTGGGATTAAGCCCCAGATCTGTCTCCCTGCTCAGCGGGGAGTCTCCTTCTCCCCCTACCTCTGCTATTCCCCGTGCTTGTCCTCTCTCTCTCTCTCTCAGTCAAGTAAATAAATAAAATATTCAAAAAAAAATTAAATTAGAAAAAGGACATCCCCGGAGACATCATGAAGTAGAGAATGTCCATCCTACATGGATTAAGTCCATCTCTAATGTCCCTAGGGGTGGACAGCGGTGGTCTACCATTAGCTCTGTGTGAAGAGAGGGATAAAAATGTGTTCCCTGAGAATTCAGGCCTGTCACCCAGCCGTGGATTTGGAATCCACATAGTCTTCATAAAAACAAACAAACAGCACCAAAAAAACGAAAACAAAACAAAACAAAAACTCACAAAAATTGGAACTTTCATTTAAATTGACCGGTTGGTATACTATATTTGACAGAAAGAAACACAAAAAATACAAAGTTTCTAGACAGCCTTCAGTAAGGCCTCAAAGAATTGCCAGAGACACTCAAACACGTGAATTGAAAATAAAATAATTCAAAGAAATCAGCAGCAAAAAATGAGCAACAACAACAGGATTTTTCTAATACAGAATAAATATATTTAATAGGTTTTCAGAAATCAAAAGTTGGAAAATGAGAAAAGGGAAAATAAGCATTCAAAAGTAAATATGATCGTATTTAAAAACAATTAAAAATATATCGGGACACCTGGGTGGCTTGGTTGGCTAAGCAGCTGCCTTTGGCTCAGGTCATGATCCCAGGGTCCTAGGATCTAGTCCCGCATCGGGCTCCTTGCTCAGCAAGGATCCTGCTTCTCTAGCTGCCTCTGCCTGCCACTCTGCCTGCTTGTGTGTACTCTCTTCCTCTCTCTGGCAAATAAATAAAATCTTAAAAAAAAAAAAAATATATATATATATATATATATATATATATATAGATATCTCAACACATCTGCAGTTAAAATAATCAACAGTCAGACTGCCTTAAAAAATATATCAGCGAATCCATTTAATAAAACCCACATCTGATCTTAAGAATATAACAAGACTGAAAGTGTGAGGATGGAAAAGTACGTGCCATATAAGGCACGTTTTGACAAAAAGAAAATTAGTAAGGTGCAGATCATGAAATAATGGTAATAGGTTACATGGAAATGCATGATAATAACTATGGTTTCAAAATATACAAATTGAGGCACCTGGGCGGCTCCGTCCACTGTGCGTTGGACTCTTGATTTCAGCTCTGGTCATGATCTCAGGGTCATGGGATCGAGCCCTGCATCAGGCTCCACCCTGGGCATGGAGCCTACTTAAGATTCTCTCTCTTCCTCTCCCTTTGCCTTTCTCCACTGCCCATGTGTGCTCTCACGTAAGCAAAACTTGATGGAGCTATAAAGAACTTATATAAATATAATGGAAAATTTTAATCCAGGCTTGTTAGTAATTGAAAGCAAACAGAACTAAAGATAGAAAAAGTGGATTTAAATAATATACTGTTGGCAAGGTTGAGCTTAATGAACATGGAGCCCAAATCCAGCAATTGCAAGAGACACATAATTTTCAAGCAAATGCAAAAGTTTTGCATTGATCTGTAATTTTGCAAATCATAAGCC